>NC_058369.1:41063046-41687733 GCF_018350175.1 Felis catus
TGTTGGCAGGGCCTCTCTCCTTTCTGGAGCCTTTAGGAAGAGATCCATTTCCTAGCTCTTGTGGGTTGTTGGCACAACTCAGTTCCTTGCAGTTGTAGTACTGAGGCCCCCATTTCCTTGCTGGCTGTCAACTGAGGGCTGTTCTCGGCTTCTAGAAGCTGCCTGAATGCCTTGGCTGGCGTTTGATTAGACTGAACCCACACAGATAATCTTGGATAAATTCCCTATCGAGGCAAATAACCTGAAATACATGTACAAAATCCCTTCTGCTATGGAAAGTAACATATTCGCAGGTTCTAGAAACGTGGGCATCTTTGTGGTGACTCATTCTTTACCCCCTGCCCAAAAATAAACATGGAAAAAAAGTTACAGATGAATCCCATTTTTGAATATTGACACAACATAAAGAACTGAAGGTAAGCAGCAAATAAAGTTTTGCAACATGTTAAAAGTCGAAGAATGACACCCTTAGCTGAGTATGATTCATTTCACAAATTCAAGTGTGATTTAAAAGTGCAACTTATACGAATACATCACATGATGCAATTAAAGACAAATAAATCAACACTTTTTTTTTCAATGTTCAAAAATCAAATTCATTTGCAACACAATGAAAATATTAAGGAAAAGAAAGTGGGATGGAAGAGCTAATTGTCTAAAATCTGTAAACTTTGTCTTTGGACTTTTCCTTGTCAATGACTCATAATGTCAAATAACAGAGCACTTCATAATCGACCCACCACCTAACAATTCTATAAAATCAGGAGTTATACTGCACCATTTTGCAGAAGAAACCAAGCTTCGTACGTGAAATAACTTCCTCAAGAACATCCGCTGGTGTCTTTCCCTCCATCATCTCTTATCCCTACTCCATCAGCAGGGCCCCAGCAGCCACGGCAGCCAGCATCATAGTGGGGGCTGCAAAAGGGCACTCTACTTCTAGAAGCATTTCGGAAACTTGCCAGGGATGGAAAATAAACATATAGTTTGATTTCCTGGGGTTTAAAAGAACCTTTTATATTTTCTCCTCCAAACCTGTGTTTTCACAAATTAGAAAAAGATTGAAGTTCAAGAAAAGACTTACCTAAGGTCTTGCATTTATTTTGAAACAGCATCTAGATCAGAATCCAGGTTTCCAGGCTCCTTCTTCCATTATTTTATGGTCCTGGGGAAGGGAAAAGAAGAAACACAGAAAATTGCTTACATCTATCCTAAGCACAGTTGATGACATTCTGACATCCTTTTTGGTTGCTTTGGAATTTTTGGAACTTAAGTTGTTTGAATGTGCCTTTTTCCTTTGCTTCATGGACTGGTGAGCCCAGTCCTGCTTGCCTCACCTCTACCACCTGTTCTGCTCCTTGTCCTCTGGCCATTGTGCTATGTATAAGACCATCATTAGAACCTGGGAAAGAAAGTAACACTAAATTCATGTCTCTGGCAATTGTTTTGGTCACCAAGTTCAATCTCTAGGAAAGAGCCATTTTCTTCTTATGTCTTCACCTAGTCTTTGAACCTGGCATGTGCTTCAAGGCTCACTCTGTAAATTCAAGCTCTGTATCTTGACTTTCTGGCACAGAGTAAGATATTTCTCCTCTAAATCCTGTAAGTTGCTGAACACCTAGGATATGCCAGATATTGAATCGAAGGCTTCCAAATATTCTCTTTTATTTAATCTCAGAACAGCTCATTGAAGAGGGATTATTGGTTCCAAGATGAGGAGATTGTAAAACTCGAAAGAATCATAATATTAAGAAGGCCACAATCATAGTCATTACCATTTACTGAGAATATGCTATGGGCCAAAGGCTGTCTTAAAGGCTTTTTAGTATTAATTTGTGAAATTCTCAGACAATTCCATAAGGTACCGCCACTATTATCCATATTTCACAAACAAGAACACTGAGGCATACAGAGCTCAAGAATCATGCCCAAGGACCCATACTTCATAAGTGTAGCATCAGATTTAGAAACCAGGCAGTTGAATACAGAGCCTAGCTCTTAATCACTAAATTATTTGTCCAGGATCACATAGCAGGTAAAAATAGCATTAGAGAGGGGCATCTCGGTGGCTCAGTGGGTTAAGCATCTGACTCTTGGTTTCAGCTCAGGTCATGATCTCACAGTTGTGAGATCAAGGCCCAAATCAGGCTCCGCACTAAACATGAAGCCTGCTTGGGATTCTCTTTCTCTGTCTCTCTATGTCCCTCCCCTGCTTGCGTGCTCTCTTTCTCAAAATAAACAAATGAATATTGAAAAAACAGTATTAGAGAAATAAATGAACTGCCCGTCAACTGAGAATTTGAGGATGGATAAACAAAATGTGGTATACCTGTACAATAGACTAATATTTGGCAGTAAAAAAGAATGAATGAAATACTGAAACACGCTACAACATGTAAATTATAGAAGCAGTTACAAAAGAATGCATACAATGTGAATCCAGTTATAGGAAATGACCAGAATAGGCAAATCTATACAGAAAATAAAACAGCAGTTACCTTAGGCTGAGAAGGGAAGGCATGAATGGAGAGAAATGGGGAGAGACCACTAATGAGTATGGCCTTTTCTTCGGGGAGTGATAAAAATGTTGTAACATTATGGTGTAGTTGCACAACTGTGTGAATATGCAAAAACCCAGTGAACCATATATTTTAAATGGGCAAACTGTATGGTATGTGAATTATATTTCATTAATTGTGTTTAAAATAATGGGGCTAGAACGTCAACCCCAGACTTTCAGATTTCAAGCCTGTGTTTCTTCTGCTCTATTTTCTTGGCCACCCCATCATTATTTAGCATCCCCTCATATCACTAGTTAGCTTTTCCTTGTTGGTTCCTCAACTCTTCATAATTAGTCTAATCAACTACTATAGGACAAGAACTGTATCATCATTTTCTTTGTTCCATCAAATTCCAAAAGGCCTAGTATTTCCAATGTCAGCTCAACATATTTTCTATTGAATGATAAAAAAACATTTCCAACTGAGGTGATTTCAAGCTTACAAAATAGGTCTGTTCCTAAAAAATTGAGACTTCAATTTTATATTGAATATTTAAATATTTAATGTGCTTATTATCTGTCACCATGTCACCAACTCTGTTTTAGAGGGAATGGCCATCTGCCTCTTTTTTATTTTGGGAAATCTGATTATTTTTTATTTTTTTATTTTGTGGCCTATACTCATTGAGGTATCCTTACAGAAAGTTACATTTTAAATCTTCTTGCCTATTACAAATTAATTTGGCTCATTGTTACAATGCTAGAGACTCTATGCAGGAAAATTTAAACTTGTTAAAACTGTTTTTGACATTCAGTGTTATAATACTGTAAGTAGGTTTCAATTCAACATTTCCATTAGCTGGTGGTAATAACTTGTACTAAAAATAACATACGATTGCAATATTAAAAGGGCAAATAAACAACTATGTAGATATGTGTGTGTAATTCAGCAGTTTTCATGGACTTGTACTATCAAAGAATCACATATATTAGAATGTAGTTAAACAGTATTTTTTTAAGTATTACTGTGGTCTTACCTTCCTTCTCCACTAACTACCAAATCTCTCAATTATATGATAAGGACTCCCCTGCCTTCTTTCTTTCTCCTCCCTACCCATTCCTCCCACCTTAGGAATTTTACCCTACCACCCAGGGAATGATGGAAATGGATTCTGGTGTATCCTTGGAGACAATAGATAAAAGAGGGCTATGGAAGAGGGAAAGGAGAGAGGAAGGGATCCTTCTGAGAAAAGAGGGATGCAAAAACTCCCCTTGAGAGCCCAAGGATGTTTCCAAACCTCTCTCCTATTATTGACCAGACAAGACCACTTATCAGCTCATTGAATATAGAGTTTGAAAAAATAGGTCAAATCTGCATCCCCACGGATTTTGCTCTGTGCATCCTTCCTCTGCCTGTCCCAGGGCAGGTGGACCTGCAGAAAATGGTAACAAATAGCAAAACGATTTCTTTGTTTGTAGGCAGCAATTTTTTTTTCAGAGAATGAACCACTTTCACACAGCCTCACATTATATGGAGAATTTCACTTGGACAAATTTGAGCACACACATTCATTTGTAAGGAGACAGAGAGAAAGCAACAAAGGGAGTCAATGAATGAAGTGTTTGAAAGATGGAACATGTGAACCTCATCTTGTTTCTAAAATTCCCTATTCCCTTGCTCTTTTGGTGCAAACATTATGGCACATTAAATTACATATTTTGGTACAAAATGTCCCCCAAAGGCAATTCAGCTTCATCCGGTACTCAATCAAAAAAAGAAAGACAGTTCCAAAGCTGCTGGGAAAATCTGGCTGGGTTGAACTTACCAGGAGACGATATATATGACTTTCTAAAGGTTTGTTCAAGCACAATATTTATTAAGGTGATGGTTGCATTCCCCACTGACTATTGAAGAAATTCTTTCATCCTATTCTATAACACTCTATTGAGTTGACAAAATATGCTTTCTGCACTTGCTTTTTTTGGTGGATTTGAGGTATTTATATTAATTCTATAAAATATTCTGTTAAAACTTTTGCAAATCACATAGTTGATAAAGAACTTGTGTGCAGTATATAAATAATACTTATAACTCATTAATGATAAAACAAAGGAAAATATTAAAGGGAGCAAAACTTCATCTCTGTGATATTCTTTCCAAAAACTCATAACCTTCATCTAATGATGGTAAAAAAAAAAAATCAGACAAACACAGTTTGGGAGATATTTGACAGAATACCTGGCCAGTACTACATAAGAATGTCAAGGTTACAAAAAACAATGAAAGACAGAGAAAGTGTCACAGACCAGAGGAGACTAAGGAGATAGGGCAACTAAATGTGGTATGGTGCTCCAGAATAAATCCTGAATAGGAAGGAGACATTAATGCGAAAATTTGCAAATGTAAATAAAATTTGGAGTGTGGTTAATAGTAATGCATCTATTTATAACAAAGGTACCATGTTAATGCAAGGTATTAGTAATGAATGGACCTGAGTAAAGGTTATAGAGGAACTCTGTATGCTACCCTTGAAACTTTTTTATAAATCAAAAAACTTGCAAAATGAAATTTTTATAAATTTTTTTAATGTTTATTTTTGAGAGAGAGAGAGTCAGAACATGAGCAGAGGAGGGGCAGAGAGAAAGGGAGACACAGAATCTGAAGCAGGCTCCAAACTCTGAGCTGTTGGCACTGAGTCTGATGTGGGGCTCAAACCCACGTACCACATGATCATGACCTGAACCAAAGTCAGACGCTTAACCAACTGAGCCAACCAGGAACCAGGAATTCTTATTTTTTCAAATGGGCCAAATATTTGACTAACATTCACCACAGGAGATATATAATGGCCTAAAACAGACCAAAAAGAGAGAGAGAGTGAGAGAGATTCAATAGTATTAGTGAAATGCAAATTAAAACCACAGTTAGATACCACTGCACAAATATCAGAAGAAAAAAAATTAAAAATAGTGATAACACCTATTTCTAGCAAGTGTGTGGGGAAATTTGATGACTCATCCCTTGGTGGTGGGAATATAAAATGATGAAGCCACCTCTAAAAACACTTTAATGGTTTCTTACAATATTAAACATAAATTTACAGTATGACTTACCAATTTTACTCCTAGCTACCTACACAAAGGAATGAAACCATGTGTTCATGACAGTATTATTCACACCAGCCAAAAAATGGACACAACCTAAATGTCCATCAACTGCTGAAATGTTACACAAAATATAGGATATTGACACAAATGGAATATCATTCAGCCACAAAAAGAAAGAGGTACTGATATATGCTGCAACGTGGGTAAACTTTTGAATGAAGACAGGCACAAGAACCACATATTATGTGATTTCATTCATCTGAACTGCCCAGAACAGGCAAATAGAACATAAATAATTGATTCCCATGAGTTAGGGAGTAACCATAAATATGCACAAGGTTTCTTTTGGGGGTGATGAAATGTTCTAAATTAGACTGTAGGCATGATGATATAACTTTGTAAATGTTAATATCTTAAACCACCCAATTGTCTTCTTACATGAATTTTGTTTATATAATTTATACATCAACAAAACTGTAAAATATGTGAAACACATGGGTTTTTTGGTATAAAATTTAGATTATGAAAGAAAGTAGGAAGTACTCATTACTGATAATTTCATCACTTAAAAATACATTTTGGTAGATATTCTTACAGCATACGGTTTCCTATTGATTTTTCATTTTAAAATCAGGGCAAGTTGTAAGGAAATTTATTTTCTCAGCTGACGCTTATTAACTTAGAGAGTCAAATAGTTAGGGTTTATACCTTGGAGACTGTCTTTAAGAACGTGATCATACTTTTATGTCACATGGTTTAGTCCTCAATGATGCGACTGCCAGATAGTGTTGATTACAGTCAAACCGGCCTGGAAAATCCCAACGTATCCTTGTTCTCCAGCAAAGCAGAAGCCATAACTGCACTTCTAACCCAATTAGAAACACAAAAGCTCTGTCTCCAAAAAACAACTCAGGAGATCAGGAAGGTCATATACTTGCATTTTGGCTTTTCAGACCAGAACGCAGAGGGCACTTTTCTTGTCATCTGAACAGACAAGAGTGGCAGACACTGTCTGTGACCTTTGGCGGCCGTGCTGTGCAGAGAACTACCTGCATGGCTTAAGAAAGAGTGCTCAAAATAAAACACATAAGATTGTGTTTGGGTTTTTTTCCCTTTCTTTTATTTTCTTGTTATTGTTTTACTGTGTCAAGGAAAAAGGAAAAGCTTCCGTGTATTGCTCAGATATTGCTAAATGAATAAAACCTCCCCACCCCAAAATAATTAACCCTCCAGAACTTTTTCAGCTATTCTTGAAAAAACTTCTTTACCATACCTCATGCATGCAACCTGCTTTATCGTGTGTAGACAATATATGCAATGACAAATTTACTGAGCAAAAGAAACTTGAAGTACACACACACACACACACACACACACATACACGAACAAATGTGGCTTAAATTATTTCATTTAAACAACCTGCTGTTCTACACTGAATTTCTTCCAGGCATGTCAAAAGTATAGATAAATCTTGCCTGTCATAATGGAGAAAATGAACAAAAGTAGAATATCCCAATAAATGTGTGTGTGTGTGTGTGTGTGTGTATATATATATATATATATATATATATATATATATATGTAAATTTTTTTGGCTATTCCTCAACCACATAAAAAGCACTCAAAAAATTTCTAATGCTGCCCAAGTCCTGACTTTTTCTCTGTCTGCTGTGAAACTATGGGGAGGGATCCTTCCCTAAATAATTAATTTAATTCCAAATGCCCTAATTAGAAGGTTCAAGACATTGGCAGAAACATGCCCACAAGCACTAGAGGGCAATGCTGGACAAATATTACTGAGATACAAGTAAACACTAGTGAGTATGACTGGATACTCAATTGTTTTCAAATGAGCAAAATTTCAGATGCGGCTTTGAATATTTGAACTCTGTGAGCAGGATGAAGTTTCCAGCTATTATTGCCTTCCAAACTGATTACAGGAATGGAGAAATAGGGCAGGGTTTTCTTGGTAGCAATCAACTCTGCTTCCTGGCTTCATCAGGGCATTTTGCCGAGATTGAGGCTGGGCCAGTTAAAGAGTAGGTCGGCACAGAGAGAGGAGATAATGGCTAATGTTAAAGTCAAGGAAGTTTCTAGAATCAGAAATCAGAATTAAAGTCTGGATTCTACAGTGGAAAAGAAAAGGCTGCTCACTCAATTATGTATCATGATCTCATAATGTATTGGGAACCAAGGAGTTATATGAGGGTGAGAATTATTTATGCAAGTTTAAAAAATTAATTTAATTAGAAATTAAATTAAATGTGGATTAAAACCACAAAATTATAAAAGGACCATTGTTGATGAGCATGATGGTGATGGTGGATGCAGGGTGCAATAACAATAAAAGATGAAACTCTGGGTCTTATTTTTTATTTCTCCCTCATAAGTGCAGTAGAATCATAGTCCTGCAGAAAATGAGGATAAAATCCCCTAGTAGAGATTCAGTAAAGCAGGAGCTTCCAATGTGTGGCCCCAGGACAAACAGCATCAGTATCATCCAAGAACTTGCTAGAAAATAAAGTTCTTAACAAAAAGAGAGAAAAAGAAAATTCTTAGACTTCACTCCAGAGCTCCTGAGTCAGACTCTCGGGCAGTAAAGCCCAGAAATCTGTGTTTTAATAGGATACATGAAATTTTGAGCAACACTGAACTAGAGGAAGAGTAGAAGAGGTTATATGTGGAAAACAATAATTATATAACATCATATATGTTATAATCATGGAGTATATAATCTACCACCTCTGTTATACTTGCTTTATTTCATACACACAAAATCTTCACGTTGTAAAAAAACTATTTTCCAGAATTCGTGATTTATTTTTATGCAACTTAAGATGTATTTTATATAGAGTGATTTAAATGCTGATGGCTAGATTCTAAAACTAGCACAGAATCCTCATTAAATTTCTAATAATAGTACTGACAATGATAGTAAAGCATACAAATGTATAATACTTTAGCCTACAAAACATCTGCCAAATAGAAAAAGTGAGTCAAATAACTTGCCAAAGATCATATAATTAGTATTGAGTAGGAAGCTAGAACTTGAATCCAGAACTTGACACCAAAACCAGGGCACTTCCCATGACATCACAACTACTTATACCATAAATGAAACACTATCAACAGTCAACAACAACAAAACAGTTCCCGGTAATCATGATTAAGCAAAATTATATTTTCATAAAATTGACTGGCATTTGATGAAAACCTGGTTTAATTAAATAAAGAGAAAAAGCAGATGGAGTTTCCTAGAGAGTGGAAGGAAACTTTGGATATTTTGCAAGAGTTAAAAAGGGAATCCAATTATGGAAAAGATACTGTGTGGAGGAAACAACCCAGCTTCCCAACAGTGACAACTCGCGGTGAATGCCCAGTCTGCCACCAGGGGAGAAAGGAAAGAGGAAGGTATTTGGGGCTGGGTAGCTAGTTGCCATTAGAGCTGAAGAGTTAAGTACATCTGAGATTGGGCAAGACACGGGAAAGTGTGACTTGCTTGTGATCAAGAGATCAACACTTACTAGGGAGCTACTTTGTGCCAAGCACTCTGAGGTCCGGGACGAGGGTGAAGCGAGCAGGGCACTTGCCCCAGGTGCAAAATCTAAAGGGGACACAAAAAACACTCAGCAATCAGGACCTTTCAATGCAATATTTTTTTAAATCATAATAAATGTCATAAATTCATGATGAAGAAAATAGCAAAACGTGAAATAAAGATGGCATCTGTTTTATTATTGTTTTCCCTTGGTTTCAGGCTCCAGTATGTGTTAGGGTGCTGTTAGTGATCTTGTCTTTATTCCCCGTTCCGATAATTTGCTCACCTTGAGATGTTTTGCATTAATTTTGATTTGGAGAAATATTGCATAAAAATACTGACTTACCTTAATTATTGAGTTTGAGTCCTTCAGTTTTGTACGAGGTGCCTCATTCACTGTACCCTAGCCCTGGCCCTGCATCGTGCTAAAAGCTCTACGTCATTTATCTCAAGGAAGCATCACAACCCATAAAGTGCATGATTTGTTAGGTGTGAAAATTTAGTATCTGAAAAAAAAATTTTTATGTTTAGTTTATTTTTGAGACAGAAACAGAGCATGAGTGGGGGGAGGGGCAGAGAGAGAGAGAGAGAGACAGACAGACAGAATCCGAAGCAGGCTCCAGGCTCTGAGCTGTCCGCACAGAGCCTGACGTGGGGCTCAAACTCATGAACCAACTGTGAGATCATGACCTGAGCCGAAGTCAGACACCTAACCAACTGAGCCACCCAGGTGCCCCCCAAATTTAGTATTTTTAACGCAGGAAAAAACATTGCATTTGAAAATATATCTAAGCCTACAAAGATACACAGAGACGTGCAAATATCCTATCATATTTGAGGGAATAGTGGGTATCAACTCAATCTCACATGCCAGTTTCTGTTTGTAACAGCCAACAGTGCCCGAAGGCACAATTCCACGTGTTTGACTCACCTATTACATTTCTTTCCATCACTTTCCTAATTTGGTACATGAAACATGCTCAGATTTTATAAGTCCTGTTAATGGTAGGAATCATTGAACCCCCACTGAAAGAAACGCATCTTAAAATCTATACCTCAAAAATCTGGCCAACAATTGATTCTGGTTGTTTCCTGGCATGGAGAGACCTTAAGAGTGAAGGGACAGGTGGAATGGGACCAGAAAAATGAACATGAGAAAAAAGCAGTGGCAGGAACACTAGAAAGAAGCACATGTCCCCGCTAAGGTCGAAGTCCCTGACTTGCCTCCCGTTGTCTGAGAATCACGTGAAGCCTGGGATCTTTCTCAGACCTTCACATTCTACTTGTTTGGGGCGAAGATTGGGCATCCCAGAGGATGCTGATGTGCAGCCAAGCTTGAGAGCCAGGGGACCCATGGACTCAGTCTGGGTTGAACCAGTGTAAACAGGACTCTCCTTGGTCTTGCTCGAGCAATGAGAGATGTACAGTGTTGGGCCTCTCCTGTGCTTTTGTTGGGCTGTGAATGGGTTGGTAAACAGGGAAATCTGAACTGTTCCAGAGAATAGAGGGAATGTTTAAAGGGGTGCGTGTTTGGCCCGGGTGGCTCAGTTGGTTCAGTGTCCGACTTTGACTCAGGTCATGACCTCACAGTTCATGGATTCGAGCCCTGAGTAGACTCTGCGCTGGGACTGTGGAACCTGGGATTCTCTCTTTCTTCTTCTCTCTCTGCCCCTCCCCAGCTTGCACTCTTTCTCAAAATAAATAACTTTTTTAAAAAAGTCAAGGTTGTAGGGCGGGAAGGAAAGACGAGATCACTGAGAAATGAGTTTTTATTATGTTTATGCTGTATAGTGGGGTACATTAGTGCTTTTATCCCCATGTGACCTTCAGAAAAATATTTCTTATTGCTGGCCTTTGGCAAAGACTATCTTTCGGGGCTGATGTCAAATTGCTGAGGCCTTTTCAGGTGGAGAGGCATAAGAGCACAGACTGCCCTTCAGTTATGTGGTCTAAGAAGGAAAGGGTATACGGAAGGGACCCTGGCAAACAGCAGCCAGAGGATCCCAGCTTCCAAAAAGAGAGAGTACCAGGTGCTGCCACCACGCTGTCTGAATAAACTGGAGATCTCACAGGAAGGATGTCTGGCAGGCATTTCATTTTTCTGGAATCACAGCCTGCAGGGGACTGATACTCAAGTGTTCTGGAGTACTGAGCTATTACCACTTATCACATCCCTTTTATAACCTCTTGCTGAGCTGCTTCGCCAGTGTTAAAGTGGTGGTGTGGCAGTGTGGTGTATTTTTCAAATTGAGCTGGAAGGTATGAGTTACCACAACCCTTGTACAGTTCACAACACAGTTTCTGTGAGGGTCACACACATCCACTTTGATCGTTTTCTCTCATAAGTATAGTTAAAAGGAATGCATTATAAAAGAATTTTGTGAAATACCAGCATGATGAGCATGTTAAGGGCAAAAGCAGTAATTACTATTTTAAGATGGTGTGGCCCAGACATGTGGAAGGAAGCAGAGCTGACACCCTCTAGCTGCATCAGTTTCACTTCTGACCTTGGATAAGAGATCTAGATATCTGTACTCACAGCTATCTTCCCAGGGGCGCCTGGGTGGCTCAGTCAGTTATGTGTCTGACTCTTCGTTTCAGCACAGGTCATGACTTCATGGTTTGTGAGTTCGAGCCCTGCATCAGGTTCTGTGCTGACAGCACAGAGCCTGTTTGGGATTCTCTCTCTCTGCCCCTCCCCCACTCTTTTTCTCTCTCAAAATAAACTTTTTTTTTTTAAAAAAAGCTATCTTCAATTTTCCACATTAAATAAAAGGATCCCGTGGTAGTATTTTTTTTAAACGGCCACAGCAATATTTCTGTTCTGTATGTTTTGTCTGTTTCCTTTGTCTGTTTCCTCTCCCTTGAACCTGAGCATGCCTGGGACTGTGTGGTATATAGAGTCTAGCAGAGCCGACATTGTGAGACTTCCCAGAAGGTCACAACTTCTCCCTGGCTAATGGGTAGGATATTCAGTTACCCTGTAGCCCCATGCTGGAGAGATCATGTGGAGGGACCCCATAAAGACACAGAGAGATGCCTCAACAGCCCCAGCTATTCTAGAGTCTTCCCAGATCAAGCGCCAGGTACATGAGTGAGTGAACTTTGGATGATGCCAGCCCTAACCTTCAAGCTGTCCCACCTGACATGAAGGGGAGCAGAGAGGAGGTGTCCCTGCGGGATGCTGCACAAATTCCAAATTCATGAGCAAAATCGATACAATCATCATTTTAAGACATCAAGAGTCAGCGTGGTTGGTTATATGGCATTAGATAAGCAGACGAGATGCAGAAAATCTATTACTGACAATAAATTGCACCAGTGGAAGGAATACGTTCTGACCATCTGATATAAAATAGCAACCCTCTGTTGCCACTCTCTCTACTCTTTACACATTTTTCCATAGTAATTACCACTCCCTAGTATTATCTATTGATATTAATCTATCTATTGATTGTTTATTTCTGTTTCTCTACACTAAGAGAGTAAGTTCTGCTAGGCACAAAGAGACTTTGGTTGTTCGCTGCTGAGTCTAGAATGTACAGACACATAGTTCTGTAGCGAGACTGAATGAGAGACTCTTCACTCACTGCCGTTCCTAAAAGAATAGCCAGAAACTAATTTCTTGATATCTGTTTTAGATTTTTTTTATATGATCTGGGTCAAATATTTAACTTGAGTAAAGAACAAAATTGTTCAGCAGCCTAATTTTTATTTTACCAGAAATATGGCTGGATTAAGTTTTGGTTTTATTTCCCTGCGACTTCAATTTTATGAGAAACCAAATCAACATTTTGGAAATGTGTTTCTCTTCATATGTAATGAACCTTGATGAGTCATGAAATGAAAGTATGTCCAACTTCCTCGGGAACCTAATGAATGACGTCTCCATGAACATGGTAAGGAACTTAAACTTCAGGCCAGATTTCATAAAATCCTTGTAAGCGTTCTCTAACGGTGCAGTCGATACTTCCACAAGACTAATCACAACAAATGATTCAGGGCATTATTTAAGTGTGAAACTCATGGCTGTGGAAAGAATAAAAGAAGCGTTGCAATAGCACACATCTTGTTAAAGGCTGACATGAAGCCAATTCTGTTCACATTTTTGTTCTAATTTCAGATTTCTCAATGTTCAGCTCCTTAACAGTTTCCTCCCAGCAAGTACTTGAAAGATGTGGGGTTTAAAATTGAGAAATGTGAAATTAGGTGCCTTGGAACTCAGATACCAACCTACCAAGGAAAGGGAGAAAGGGTGGAGGCCTCCTAGGGAAGACTAAGTGATTTTTAGGGAAGATGAATGGGCCTTCGGAAGAGTGGATGGGAGGCATGGTAGTTTGTGACTGTCTGTGTATGGTATTTACTTCCAGTCTCCTCTGCAGTGGTTAAGACCCTATCTTCCCTGTTTGCTGGCATTCCCAGGGAGGCTTTCTAGGCCAACTGAATTACTTTCAGAAAATCTGTCTTTAACCAGGTAAGGGCAGTTCAGAGAAAGATTCTTCCTGTATCAGCTTTCCTTCAAGGGCCTACAGGTCAAAACAATCAAAGCAGCCTATTTTAGGGTGGCAACAGTGCTTGCAATCATCACCAATATCTAACTCCAGAACTTGTTCACTATCCCCCACATGAGCTCTGTATCCATTAAATAGTAGCTCGCCATTCATGCCTCCTGTGAACCCTTGGAAACCTCTCTTCCACTTTCTGTCTCTATGACTTTGTTTACCCTAGGTACCTCCTATAAGTGGAATCATAGATTACTTGGGGATTTTTTGTTTGTTTCTGCAACTGTCTTATTTCACTGGCATAATGTTTTTTGAGGTCCATCCATGTTGCAGCCCGGATCAGAATTTCAGTTTTTTTAAGACTGAATAGTAACCCATGGTGTGCATAAATGAATATATCACCTTTTGTTTATCTATAAGCCAAAGCACATGGGAAAAAGTCTAAATATATCTCATGAGAAGGGAAGAGAAATGTTGCTTCTCAAAAGGAAGGGGGAAATTTGAAGCAAAGCAAATAATCTCAGGAGCAGGGAAGTAAGTAAGGCGGAATGAGGCTGGGGCCATTGTGTGGTGGGCCAATGGACCTTGAAAGAATGTAAATTTCCAATGTTTGCTTATCAGGTGTTTGACTACCTGTGATGAACTCCCTCTCCCAACTCATTTCCACATCTTTAGTAAAATCAGTCACTACTATGTACTCACAAGTACATAGTAGGAGTAATGCTCTTCATTTATTTACATATTTTTCAGCATCAACTGAGAATGGACTGAATTTTACATCTGGTTCAGAAGAAGGACTCCCAGTTGATTGCGAAATGGTAAGCCCCCAGGAATCCCCTGAAATACCAGAGAGGGGTTTGTACTTTTACGGAGCAGGCATGAGGATCAGGTCAGTCATGTCAAAATTTCAAGGGGCCTAGAGATCTCATGACATAACTGGTCTAATTTACTTCACTACCTTTTGTAGAAGGAGAATTTTGAAAAGTCACTTCACCAACCAGACTGAATGACCACCACCGATCAGTTTTTGCTCTCAGGTTTGCTGTCATTGAAAGAGCATGAGGGCTACTTTGGAAAATCCCTTTGGAAGCCCATTCAAATACATCAAGACCGCAAAATTCAAAGAATTGTTCAACTCTGCGAGAATTTCAGAGAAAATCTCCTGGCATCTGTTAAAAATAGTGTTTTTGAGAGATGCTCTAGGTTGTGTAATTTGAGAACACAATTCTGGAACAGAGCTCTGGTGTACTTCCCCACAAAAATAGCCCAGCGTGTGGACATAAATGCACTGTGCAGAGGAATCTAAGAAGGAGGCAAGTATTGGCTTTAGAAATTACTAATATCCCATTAAAAGATTCCTCCTTGGTCACCTGTATTTGCTTTAACTATTTGAAAAGAGCTTTCACCTTAACTATCAGAAAATTTTCTCCAGGTTGGTGATTATAATCTTTCCATTAACACATTAGGCTTTTTACTCAATTTCTCTTTGTGTTTTTCAATCCCCACCCCACCCCAAACACACATACATAAATACATATACACACACACATATACCCATACACACATATGGACACACACATACACCCATACATACACACACATACACATGCATACACTCAATATACACATATATATATACACACACACAGAGGCTTCATTGTCATTCTCTACATGCTTAGCTGCTTCTTGCAAAGTTATCTCTTCCTTCTCATAACATTCCTCTCTTTTGAACAGGAAAAAAAATCCTGTTACAATATTGATTTGGACATCATTAACAAGCAGTGGTGGCCTTGGTGACTGATATGTTTGCTCTAGTATGTGAATCCTTATCAGCAATCAGCCTGATGAAGGAAAAAGTCACCAGGACAAATAAATGAAGGGCCTCATGACACCATTAGGAAATGAGTTTTCAAGTTCTAGTCCCAGCAGGTTTTATTATGGGGCCGTGTCCCATATTATGTTCATCATTTGCTACTCTGGAATCACTGACTTGGGTTGATGTCAGTCCTGCCCTCTCAGGCATATCTCTGAGTTACGGGAAAGGTAAACGGATCAGATAGAGTAATCAAACTCTTTGCCTAGTGTAATTACTTGAACTCATTTTACAGGTATCCTTGTCATATGACCTTGTTTAATTCCCAGTATACAATTTGATGTTCATCCTTTTAATAACATGCACACCGAAAAGTTTTAGCACAGGGAGCAGAGAATCTTATATTCTGCCTGACACTGCACCTTCTTGCTTTCTGCAGTACTTTCTGAACCCATGTGGACAAAACCCAGAGACAAAAGAAAGCCAGTTTGGGGAGGCTCAAATTTAGATGGTATACACATAAATCCAAATTCTAAAAGTGAAATTAATAAACAATTTTCAATGCGGTAGTTTATTTATCACTTCCCTTGCTCAACCAATAAATTAACCATTGAAGGAAATATGCAACACATTCCCTGCCTTGCAGTATACTTTCCAAGGGAAAGATTGACATTTAAATGGATACTACAAAACAATATGCTTCCATCACGGCTATGACCAAAAGCCTGTACTTAAAATTCTTCTACAGCTAGGAGTGGAGGCTGGGCCAATAGAAAAAATCCTCCAGCAGATTGGTTCATCCTTGGTACCTTTGCACATGTCATTCCTATTCTACCTTTTTCCTTTGTACTTCTTTAGACTCACTGTATTCTTAACTATCGATATAAAACTAAACAAGAAAGACATGGACGTTCACTTAATGGGATTTGTAATCCAAAGATTACAATACTTTGTCTAAGTGGCACTTTGCATTTATTAATCATTTAATCAAAACCATAGCAACACTAAATAATAATGATGGCTAATATTTCTTAGGCAGCTGGTATGGGTCCTGGCACTGTTCCAAGTGTCATAATGTATTTAATTCTCACAGCAATTCTGATGTGAGTATTCTTACTATCTTTTTTATACTTGAGCAAATTGGGGAGCAAGAACATTAAATAAATGTGTCCAAGGTCACATAACTAGTAAGTAGGAGAGTCACTCTGTAAAGCTAAATTATCTTACACCAGTGTTATGCTACCTCTTTTTTTTTTTAAGTATATTTACTTATTTTGAGAGAGAGAGAGAGAGAGAGAGAGAGAGAGAGAGAGAGAGAGAGAAGAGGGAGAATACCAAGAAGGCTCAGTCCTGTTAGCACAAGCCCAATGCGGGGCTTAAACAAATGAACAATGAGATCATGACCTGAGCCACAATCAAGAGTCGGACACTCAACCAACTGAGCTACCCAGGCACCCCTAAAATTGATGTAAACCATTAGCTTCCACTTCTGGGATGGTAGATTGGTTTCCTTTTATATGCCAACTTTGATGCACAGTTAGAAGCCTTGTGGAGAACAGGTTGAAAAATATGACAAAAGTTGTACAAAGATCAATTAGTGATGTCTGCCATAGTTTGGAGATTGTATATACACACAGACATAAATATATATTCGCTAACTCTATTCTGGATTGCTATTTTTAAAGAGGTGTACAGCCAGATGATGTTTCTTTACAGAAATGGGAAACATTGCATGCTTTTCCCTTTGGGTCATACATGTAAGGAAATATGAAGATAATCATCTCTCAAGATTTGTGAGAGCCTGGAAAACTCCAAAATGCTTTGTCTGTGCCCTTTCTTACCACAGGGGCCAAGGAAGCATCTAGTTCTTGGGTTACTTAGCTGCACATGGCCCCATGGGAGAGAGATTTAGCCTCTAAAAGTGGCAGCCTGATTGACAACTGAATCTAAAATTGATTCTTTTGTTTCCAGAGTTTTCAAAGTAAATGCACATAACAAGTTATTTCAGCTCCCCGAGAAGCCATAGAAAACACAAAGTATTAAGATAACTAACATTTTCATAAGGTAGGCCATATTACAAATCCCCTAAAAAGTCAAAGAGCCATACTTGACAGAACTAAAAAACCAGGAGGAAATAGATCTGGATCCTATTTTGACTTGTTGGAGCATTAATAAAAAGAAATAAAGACCAATTCGACAGTGTGATTTAAACTATTTCCATTTTATATCACATTTTTTTAAAAACATATCATATACCCTCCTTTTCTTCAGGGCCCCAAAGGCTTAAAATACATTGACTTAATGCCTATGGGAAAAGCGACTGTGGGTGTAATTGTGACAGTTCTCCAGATCTTTGCCATTTCGTCCATTTATATATCATTACCATGGCTACTGTGATAACATTTAAAATAATTCCAATGTAAATCTGACAGCACTTCATTAGATTTTCTTAGAATCGTGTAATTAGGTAAGAAAAGACCGCTGATTGAGAAGGTTAGAATTGCCTGAGACACGATTGCGTTTCACAATTCACAATCACAACATTCCTTCTCAAAAGCCCTCCTTAATTTAACAGATGCTCCTTTAAACTGGGAATCAGGAGACAATGGTTGTAAAATTTAAGGGTTCAGTGGAGGGGGAAAGAATAACACTGAGCTACCTTTTCCTGTCTTAGAGGCTTGGTAACTGGATAGATGTCCCTCTTCCCTTCTGCGTTGCCAAAAGACTAGGAGCCCCTTTGATACTGGCTTCAGAAAAGCTTAGAACCCTGAGAAGATGAAGCCTCTGGATCTTTAATATTGTAATTTACCGTCTTTATTTTTCTTAACAAAGTGAATATAATTAAGGAAGATAAAAGTGCCATTAAATCAAGGTTCTCTCAGGACGAAAAGCCTCCTACCAACAGAAATGGCACAAATCTGATTCATTTTCTTAATAATCTTCAAATATATGGCTTATTCCTGGGCCCAGAGGTGAAGTTGAAGTTAAGCATAATTTTTAAACAAACGCATTCTGTATTCCAAAGAAGCGAGCAGCAGCATGAAAGCTATTTAAGCAGCAACCATAGCCGCCTTGTTTGCAAAAAGGCATCATAAATGCTCAGTTTGACACTCTTTGGGGTTTTAACTGGGGGAGAATGTTTACACTCTTGAAATCTTCTATAATGAGGAAGAATTTAGACTAATTGGCAAATCTAATAGGAGAGCTGATTAGTTCGTACAAATAGCTCAAATCCATTATTTGACACAGACCACACAACTGTGGCCTTTCTTAAGAGAGCTCTATTCAATTTTATAACAGAGCGGGGAAAAAAAATGCAGACAAAATCAATTTGTTATTGTTCTCAAAAGGGTTGCTGTCCACCATGGAATTGACTTATAAAATTTGTGCTTAGAATCAAATTATCCAATCTGAGAGAGGAATCTACGTAGACGCACCTACCATACCAAGCAAGCAGAGAGAGACAGTGGTCCAGAAGCAAACAGCAGCATACCTGCTCAGTATCTGTTGTGAACTGGTGTTTTGTATAAAACTGTTTGTTACAATGGAATGGATTTCTCACTGATAATACTGCGTGACTCCCTCTGCTTTTCCTCCAAATACCAGGGTCCCGATGAGCAATCAATCAGATTTGAAAAAGTGAAAGGCTGACAACCTCACTTGTTTACCACGCCACCTGACTTTCAACCAGTGATCACCAGGGGGGGTGATGGGACACATTTGAATTTTGGAAGGCACATGTGGCCGTTGCAACCAGAGGTGGGGGTGGGTTATGCTGCTGGCATCTCATGGGTAGAGCCCAGGGATGCTGTCACACATCCTACAAAGCACAACACAGCCCAGAACATCAACAGTCCAAAACATCAACAGCACCAAAGTTGGAAACAAACAAACAAACAAACAAACAAACAACCTCTTTAACTAGGTGCACTGATTATTTTCTTACCCTTGTAAATAATTAAACTTTAAAAAAAAAATCGTCCATTGCCCAGCCTTCCAAATTTTTTCATTCAGACTCTTGATAAAAGCAGAGATTGTGATGGAGCCACAATTTGTAAAGAGCCCTAAATCTTAAGGGGCTGTTAACTCCTTCCATTCAGAAACAGAGAGGTCATCATGTGAAAGCTAATCATATTTTCTGAAATCACATGGGAGGATCTCTTTCCTTTGCTATTTAGGACACATGTCCAAAGGAGGCCTTCTAATCCGGACTCCTGGGAGGCGTCTGCTTACAGGCAAGGAAGCCCCAGAGAAAAGGCAGTTTATACCAGTGGTGAGCTTTACTGACACCCCGAAAGAGGGCATGAGCAAAGCCAGCTCCAGGCTCAAAGCCAGATCAGGTAAAAATAGTGACCAGAGATGGGCCCTTAGGTGACTTCTAAAATACCACCAGTGATGAGTGAAATCAGCCAAACAAAGCAGGAAAGGTCTTTGTCTTTACATGGAATGAAAACACTGCCCAAAAAGTAGATCAGAGCTAGTTGCACATCATTCCTTCTCCAAGACAGAGATGCATCTGCTTTAAACCAAAACACTGAGGGGAATTGATAGCATACATTTCGTGGCAAACATTAACTCAGAACAAATTTATCCTTTACATAGCAACTTCTGTGCTGGTGATTAAATATGTCTGCTGCCACAGGTCACGCCGTTCGAATTAACACAAATATGCAAGTATTAAATTATTTCAACAGCAAGGCAAAAGCTTCCCTGGAAGCAGGCTCTCGGATCGTATATCTACCTATCTCACCTAACTCTGTGACAAAATGGTTTGGAGTCCACAGGAATTATTGCCCCATAGAGAGAAAGCTTACGAAGTAGGTATTTTAAATTCAAGACTGCAATTAACTTAGCTCAAGTTAATGTTTCAGGATTTATACCAACACAGAAATCTGGAAAAAGCCAAGATCAGACTATAGACCACATTTATGACTCTACTATAGGGGGCCCGTTATCCTAAAAAGACAAAGCATTCCTCTTCTAGCCCTAATCAAAAGGGAACCAATGGCATAAATCTACTTGAATTTCCGAAAGGTGATTAGATGACACTTCGCAAAATTGTAAATTCTGTCAAAGATCAAGTGACTTTTAAACTAAAAACCAAGCAGGCAGTTTCTGCGAACTATCACAAAATAATTGGAAAGCCGCAGCTCAGCGACCGGCAAAAGTTTCAAAGCTAGACTTTCTGCAAGAAGCACTCTACTGGCTCCTCAACTTCTCCCCTCTACTTGGCTCTTATGCTACAACTCCTCCCAGATCTGACCTTTCTCTCTGGCAAAGAATGATTTGAATCATATGAGAAAGCTTTTGTTTGGTTAAAAGAACCAGCTTCTTTAAGATGCACACAGTCTTGCGTTTCTATGTATTCCAGTTCACCATTCTTTGTAACACAGGCTGATTATCACCTGCATTTTCTTTCCCATTTTCTGACAACTTCTGAGGCAATAAGGCAGGTGCCAGTCTGTACATGTAGATGACAAAGGAGAGGGGGCGGAAGGAAGCTTTCAAAAGGAGGGAAAATAAAGCTTAAGAAGTTCAGAGGGATGATGACCCTCTGACCGTCACCAAATAAAAGGACTGAACTCTTTCTCCATACACACCAACAATATAGGGGAGGCCTGGTAGCCAAATGCACACCAGTCAGCTTATATTTGTGCTGTAGGGTGGTGGTTATTCTCTTAAAATTGACTTCATCACTATAGGAGAAAAAGGTGAAATACTTACTGACTAAAAGCATCACTGCTTACCTCCTTCCTCAACAGAAAACTAGGCACTGCCCAGGGTTATCTGACTCTATGGGGTCTTTGTATCCGCATTGTCTTTGAGCTATTTTACAACTCTGAAAGCTGTAGAATACTGATAACAACACAAATGATTCTTATCCATAGAAATGCAAATTGTCCCAGCTGTAATAGAGTTGATTATTATTGCCCTATGGATATTGACCAAATTTGCATGAAGTAAGCAAATTCATTTCAGCAATCCTGTTTGTCTACATATTTGTTGTCTCTTTAGATTCTCCTTTGAACATCTTACTGCTTTTCCTCGTTAATGAATTCAGTAAAACATTTTATATGTATTCATTTTGTATTTGTATGAGACTTATGATGATACTCCATAAACAATGTTTTCAAATTGGAAGATGATAGCCCTAAATCAAATTCAATGTTCTATCTTGAAGAAACGAGAAGTTTCAGCTATCCCAGGTTGGCAGGTCTAAATGGGATCACTTAGTTCTAGGTGCATGGTGGGTGCTGAGTTGAAGGGCAGGTGTACTCACCAGTGTTCCATAGTCCTCACTAAGCATTAAAGTTTGCAAACCCTACTTTTCACACATTGTCAGGATGCCCCCTTTTAAAATTTTTATTTATTTTTCACTGAAAATCTCTGGCCTTAAGGCACTGAGAATTGAGTTAGTGACATTTGTCAACATGTGACACAACATTCACCATTACTCTGTCTTCTCTTTTGTTTTTTTTTAATGGATGGATGTGTCTCCACTCCCAATTCCCTCCCCTTACCATTGGCATTCCCTCCAGTGTATTTAAAAAATGTCTTTCCAATCCATATTTTATAGATTTATTTAGATATATGGCTCCTTAGAAACATTTATTTAGATCTATGGATTCTTTAAAATGCAGTGCTGGTCTGCATGTTGTTTTCGTTGCAGGAAGGGTAGTACAACACATATCTCATTCTGTTTCTTCTTTTGTTACACAGTATTATTTTTTGAGATCCATGCAGCCATGCGTAAGTAAAGTTCATTACTTATGATGGTTGCAGAGCATCCTATTATATGAACACAACACATTTCTGCATCCTTTCTCCTAATAATGGAAACGAAGTCACCTCCAACTGTCTGCCGCCCCACCAGTGCAACAATGACCTTCCTAGCATCTATCGCCTGTCAGTCTGGGAGACAGACATGAATTTCTGGATCTAATGGTATCCATATGCTTGCTGAGACTCAGCACTGCTGAGGGGATCTCCATCAAATGGCAACTCCTCACCCACCAGCATGGCACAAGGCTTCCGGATCCCTCAGTGCTTCCACTATTAGCATAATTCTTTTTGTGCTGATACCTTTTATTGTTTTTGCTTTTCAATAACATTAATATTTGCCATACAGTCTTGCCTGAAGTTTTAAATTAACTGTTCAGGGTTAACAAGAACCGGATTTTTCTATTGAATTTATAAAACATGAAGCATCGTTAAGAAATAATTTTTCATCTTTTTCTTCATTATTTATTATTACGCAGCATTCAAGGATAGGAAATTTAAGATTTCAAATCTGAGAAATACATCTCTGCCAGGAGTTGCACCTGCTGCTTGTTGGGGTTGTTGGGTGTCTATCTCAGGTATTGTTATGACCTGTCTGATTGGTCCCACAACGCTGAGGCTGTGGCTGTCCAGGAGTGCACCAATATGAACATAACTTCTAAATTTTTGCCAAACTTACAGATTGTGCAATGGCATCTTTTTTCTGCTGTTTTAAACTGCATTTTCTTTTATGGTTTATTTTCTTCTTGAAGGTGCCCTTGACATTGCAGAGTAGCAGCGAAAGAAAAAGAGAGCTAATAAATGAAGAGATATGAAAGGATTATATTCAATAAATTCCTTTTTTTTCAAGTCCACAAGGAAAGAAATAAACAATCGTTGACTCAATCTTTTCCAGATCAGATCCTAAGAGATGTGGGCTATTTGATTCACACATGGAAAAACAAACAGAAGAACATATGCATAACCTAAAAAGACAGACAAAGTCTTAAGAAGTCTTAAAGAAACAAAGTCTTAAAAGAAATATTTAACTAAATTTTCTGCAACTTGCAACTAAGACATAGATGTGGTTCCAGGTGCCTGGGTGGCTCATTTGGTTAGTGTCAAACTCTCGATTTTGGCACAGAAGTCTTAAAGAAACAAAGTCTTAAAGAAATATTTAACTAAATTTTCTGCAACTAGCAACTAAGATATAGATGTGGTTCCAGGTGCCTGGGTGGCTCAGTTGGTTGATCTTTTGACTTTGGCACAGATCATACTGTAATAATTGTGGATCAAGCCCTGCATCGGGCTCTGCACTGGTGCTCGGGAGCCTGCTTGGGATTCTTTCTCTTCCTCTCTTTCTTCCCTTACCCTGCTTGTCTTCTCTCTCTCTCTCTCTCTCTCTCTCTCTCTCTCTCTCTCTCTCTCAAAATAAATAAATAAATAAACTTAAAAAAAAATAGATGTGGTTCCATTTTCACATGCTACATGTACCTACATAGGATACAGTTTATTTATCCCCAGTCACAGTAGACACAGTACTGAGGGACCAAATACTGAGGAGCCACAAAAACATGTTAATTTCTTTTAAAATAAAAAAAAGAACTTTTAGGTCAAATCACATGTTTTAATACAAAATTCTTAATTTTTTTGGAGGAAGGGGCCCACAAAGGCAAATACACTTAGAGCCCAAGAAAAGCATAATGTGGCCTTGATTTTATAGGGCTACATAATTTTATTAATTTGAGTGGCTATAGAGAAACAGAGTTTTATGTATTTACTTTCTGGGTAAAATTTTATCATCAAAAAGCAATTTATAGCTGTATATTTATTTTTATGAAAAATCAGATCTAGTCTATAACCATGAATCATAAACTAGACAACATTTTCCAGGGATGTTTTACGATGAAGCATGGCATCTGATTGCCTTGAAGGAATTGTTGATTTTGGAAGCAACCATACCAGAAGGCTGGGCAACTGATTCTTTGATAGAAAGATGATTTTTTTTTTTACTTTAATGTTTCATCATCAATTTACATGTGCTACATGACTGACCATGTAGATGCTGTCTTGAATGTGATGGGGAAAAAAAAAGCTGGTTAGCACTTTGCAACCTTGAAGACAGAGCACGGATAACCCTGTCTTATTTTCCCTTCTTGGGTTATTACTACAAAAATACATAAAACATAGGAGCCCTGTCTTACCCAACATAAGACAAAGGTCTATAAAAACTGCACAAGCATTCACCATGATTAAAACTAATGGCATCTTGGAATAATAGTAAATCCATCCTGTCATGTGGGATACAGGTGAAATGGGGGAGAATGTTTCAGCA
The DNA here is from genome assembly GCF_018350175.1 of Felis catus. NCBI lineage: Eukaryota > Metazoa > Chordata > Mammalia > Carnivora > Felidae > Felis > Felis catus. Next base: position 41,087,602 of record NC_058369.1, read on the forward strand.
CTCACCCTTTTACTTCTTTCTTCTTCCCTTTTCCACTCAGTCTATGCAATGCTCAAACCTGTTCCATGGCAAATGGCAATCTCATCAAGTTACTGCTCTTTCCTGTGCTTTCCTCCTTAAACCTCTTAAAACACTCAATGTCTCCATTTCCTCATTGGGTCTTCTCCCTTCTCATGCCACTTCTATCTGAATTTCCCCCCTTACTCCACTGAGTACAATAAGTAGTTTAAGAATTTCTGTATTTGTAGACATTTAGATTATTTCCCACCTTTGGCCATTAAAAAAAAAACAAACACTGCTGCTATGAGGATGCTTGTAGATTCTCTCTGTACACACTGGAGAGATATTTTTCCAAGATGAATCCCTAGAAATGTAATTGGTGGGTCAAAAGAAAAAGTTTTAACAGATACTGCCAAAGTGTATTCCAAAAGGGCTGAACTTTAATGGATCTTTAATGGATCTCTCTGTAGCAAATGGTACCAGACTATTCTTTTCTTGTGGGAAAACTTTATCCCACAAATCCTAAAATCTACGGTAGATCAACATAATTTAGGGAGCTGGTTAAAATATAGATTCTTGGGCCCTACCCTGGACTGTAACTTTTAACAAGCTTCTGGGGGTGCTCCTCCATGCACTAATGTTTAGAGAAATTATTCTTGCCCCCCTTGGCCTTCCTCCTATGTATCTGTCCTTCCCATGGGGTTCTTCCTATGCTCAGCCTTTAGAGAATTCTTTTTTTTTAATGTTTATTTATTTTTGAGAGAGAGAGAGAGCATGAGCAGAGACAGAGGGGGACAGAGGATCTGACCTGCTGTGCTGACAGCAGAGAGATGGATGCGGGGCTTGAACTTACAAGCCATGAGATCAAGACTTGAGCCGAAGTTGGACACTCAACCGACTGAGCCATCCAGGCGCCCTTATGCTCAGCCTTTAACAGCGGTGATTTCAGGGCACCTGGGTGGCTCAGTTGGTTGAGCATTCGAATTCGGCTCAAGTCATGATCTCACAGTTTGTGGGTTCGAGTCCCTTGTTGGGCTCTGTGCTGACAGCTCAGAGCCTGGAGCCTGCTTCAGATTCTGTGTCTCCCTCTCTCTCTGCCCCTTCCCTGCTCACTCTCTGTCTCTCAAAAATACAAATAAAATAAAATGTTAAAAATATTAAAATACACAGTGGTGATCTCAGGGCTTATCTCTTTTCACTCCACATAGTATCATTGAGTGACATTATCCACTCACAGGTTTCAATTACCACTGAGATGTTAGTGAATCCCAAAGATTCACCTTACCCAAGAAAATCACACCACATATCCAATTGTCTATGGGCTATACATCCACATAGATGTTCCATAAACATAAAGCGACCAAAGCTTGACATATCACCTGTCCTCATACACCCACTCTTTATGTATTCTCTCAGTTGGTGGTGAGCACCTTAACAAAGTCTGCGTCAGCCACTTGCCATTTATTTCCCATTTCCCATCTATTAACTGCTGCTGATTATACCACCTCTCCAGTTCTTTTGCTACCCTCTCCACCTAAAATCACTGCCCTCATTCTTGTCATCATATCTCTCACCTACTCTTACAATAGCTTGGGAACAGATCTCCACATCCCCTTCTGATCTATTCCTGTCTGAGCCAGAATGAGCTATCACAAAAACTAGGTGCCCAAGTTACTCTGTGCTCTAAAACCTCCCTGAGGCTCTGCTGTACAGCAAGGCACCCACAGGCTTCTCTGCCCTCCACTCTCACCAGCTTTCCCCTCCCAGCTCTTCTCATCATGCACTTTACTCCATCATAACACCAAACCGCTACTTTTTCTCTGACACAACATGCTATTTCATGAGTCCAGGCTTATTCCATTTCCTTTGTCTGGACAACCTGTCTCCTCCTTATTTTGCTCAGTGAATTTTTATTCACAGTAGAAGACTAGGTTTAACCCCTTCTAGTACTCAGTGTTTGAATTGAGCTGAGATAAAATGTGATTTTTTTGTGTTCCATGATCACACATGTCTGTCCTTCTTTCCTTCAACAGATACTCACAGAGTGATTTCTACGCATGGGCATCCTAACAGGCATTGAAAATACAGTGGAGGAAAAAAATGGAATAGCCCTTACCACCAGTGACACATCACAGGACTTAGATTATTACAATAAAATATAAACAAAATAGGCTGAAACCACCTTAGAGTGAATGACATTATCTTACTAGGCAGCTTTGTATATACCTTCTTTGGAATAGTCCCTCAGTTAATATTTTGGCCCAAGATGGACAGCATCCATTTGACGATCGGGACTTGCAGATTGTCTGACTTCTACTTGATATTTGAGATGACTCGAGGTCAGCTTTTTAGAAATTTATTTTAATCTTACCTGGAAAAAGTGATTTTCTACAAGATGATCTAATACATAATGAATTCTAATCAATTGTAGGTATTCCAGAAATATCCAAATCTGAATGTCTTTAGGGTCTTAGAAGAACTTCTACAACTACGAAAAACTACCTTTCAAAGGGATGTTTCAACCTTTTTCTCAACCATATAGTTCAAGAGACACTTAGACTTAAAAAAATTTTTCCTTGTAGAAAAGAAAGCATTTCATTAAAATTTAAATGAGGGGATTTGTAATCTCTATCTGCTTTACTACTTTATAAAATATGGTAGTTTATAAGAGATGCCCACAAACATTTTGCATGGAACAGAAAGGCCAAAAAAATGAGCTAGATTTGAGCATCAGCAACTCCCCACAATAATGGAGAGTCGAGATACTTTTGCATGGTTCATTTAGAGGCTTGAGACAGGTTTGTAAAGTCAGCACACAGGTTTATCAGACATACCAGATGCTTCCTCACTATGAAAGTGTTCAGCATGTGTGAAAGAATATTTTGCAGAATTAGACTTCTATAAGATGAGATTTCAAGCATATGACTTTGGGCTCAGTGAAGCAGTATTTGGTCCTCTTCAGGTTCAATTTGTTTTTTTTTTTTTTAATGCATAGGTGTTCCCTAAAGCATAAGGTCCAATACAACATTTTAAAGGTGTCTACATGCCATTTCATAGACATGGCAGCACATATATCATGTCCATGTATCAGAACACTGCCTCACACGTTTTTCAGCATGGGAGCTTACAAGAGTTCTCCAGATAGTAAGAGTGATGTAGCAGATGTTAGCACAAAGGAAAGAGCAAATGAGATGTGAATTACAGGGTGACGAGGCTCGTATGAATCTCATTTGTTTAACCATCTGAATGGTGCTCCAGGTATTAAATGAGCTAGATACTATTGAACGCAATTTTCTGAAGAGCCAGGAAGGTGGTTTAATGGACTATGCCCACTTGAATGTCCTCACATCATCTTGCCTTTTCAACCAGCCATAGCTTACTTAGCTTTTCTCCCCAAGTCTTTTAAAGTAATGCTCTGGATGATTATGACCTTGTCATTCTATTTTCTAGGTAATATAACATCAGGAATTATTACATGATTAGTAATTTAATTAGCAGGCGTATTAGCAGAGACTCTTTTGCAAATTAAGAACTTCCTCTTAATAACCGTGCAACATCTAAGGACCTGGCAGTTTGAGGGTTGCAAATTTAATTGCTTTACTTTCTCATACCCACCCTGGCTACAAGAAGCTGTGATATTCCTGACTTTCTAAAATGCTACTTTTCTGAAAACAACTCTGAGGTTTCCACAGTTCTTTCAATGGTTTAACGACTTGATCGTATTAGTGATGCAAAGGTATTGACCCAGGAGAGCTTCTCTTTTTAAGCCTTCCTGTCACTTCTGAAACCAGGTGAAACCACTTATTCTAGAGTAGGCAGTAGAGACTATAATTTAGCTTGCCAAAAATAATGGATAGTTCTGTCGTTCATTTCTCATTCGCTGGATGTGTTTCCCTGTTCACAGATAAGAATTTCAGTGGGCTGGTAAGATAAGTTCATTTTCAAGCTCACCACAGATCTGCTATCTTTCACCTACTTTTGGGAAATAATTGGGTAGAAAATAGCACTTAAAACATGGAATACTTTTGTGGTTACAAAGTCAACAGTTCCAGGAAACTTTTCTGACGTGTGGACAGTGTGGGTTTTTTTTTTTTTTAAATGGTGTAATTAAAGGTAATTTCCTTATACCATAATGCCAGTGTATTAAAAATAATTTTGTTTTTCCATTTTTTCATTTTGCCTAAGAGAAGTGGTATGAGGAATAAAAAAAAGGTTTTTTTTTTTTTTTAAGATTAACACTAAAACATGGATGAATCCATGTAGTTAAGTATGATATCCCAGGACTTAAAAACATCTTCTGTAACTATCTAATGTTCCTGGTAACTGGGAATCGAGGAAAGGCCAGAAAGACAAGGTAACTCTTTAAAAGGAAGTTCAAGCTCAAGGATCAAATGGTGAAATGTGACTGTGATGATCCAGCATCCAAGTTAAAACAGATATCCACTCAAAGAAACTAATAGGAAATTTGCTGGATATATTCATGCTAATGTCACTCACCAGTGTTGTGCCAAGCCTCCTTTAGCCAGAGACTCCAGCAAGGGGGAGATTATGCCTATCTTTTCCCAAGTCTATGTTCAGTGACATCTGTTGGTACCTGAAATTGGCCAAGGAGAAAGTATTTATACCATGGAAATAAGCAAAGGCTATGGATTTATTTTTTTGTTTTAATTTTTCCAGTCACACCACCCCATACTAAACAATGGCAGTTGAGACTCCTAAGGGATGGGACCTGGAACAGAGTCAGGAGTCAATTCGGATTATTTTCCGTAACTCTGGGGTTTCAAAGGCTTTCCTGATTACTCTTGCTGCTTCTGTTCTTCTTCTGCTCAACTCTGTATGGCTATGCATGGCTTCCAAGTTCAAATAGTCCACAGAGTAAAACCAGAGTCTCTTGTGTTATCAGAGCACCTAAGATCACCAAAGAGACAGTGACTGGTTATATAATAGTGAGTCTTTCCTAGTGCTATCACTTCCACCTTTGCCCCCATATGGTCTAATCTATATACCAGCCAGATGACCCTGTCTATGTGATAGTCTGTATCATTCTCTCTTCAAACATTCTAATACATTCCATCACATTTGAAGCGTAAACAAAGTACCTCCATAATTTAAAGGGCCCATGACCAGACTCTTTCCTCTCCTTGGATCTCAGTGTCTACCACTCTTCCCACCTCCCCTTCTTCTGGCCATAACTCCTCTTTCTTTTTCTCAGGCAGCCTACTACTTCAGGGCCTTTGTTAAGTTTTACTCCAACCATGACAAATGTGCACAAGGAAGACAAAACTGTATTGACTACAGGGAATGATTTCACCGGAATAGGTATCAACCAAGGTTAGGAGTGTTACAATATATACACCCCAAACAAGAGACACAATGTCTGGAGAGTAAATGAGATTCAGAAAGAAATGGAATCAAAGAAAACCGAGAGAAAATGGAGAAATACTAAGGAGCAATAAAACAATGCCTTGGGTATTGTGCTACAGCAAGACTTTCAAATAGCTGCAGGGCAAGTATAGGCAAATTGGTCACTATTAACGACCCTCCCTTTCTTTCAACAAGGCCTGATACTTCCCAGAGAGTCAAGCAATTGTGGGATAAATCAAGCATAAAATTAAGATACTTAGGGTTGACAAGTGTTGACGAATTTGAGTCAATGCAAGGATATTCTGCAATTTTCCCCTGATAAATAAGGAATCACACTTTTTCATAGATTACTATAGATATTTAGGTAAATCAAAAAAAGTATTTTTCAAAAGATATGAGGTGGGGATGATTATTGCTAAGATATTTTATTGATACTTATAGTAAGCAACAAATAACCATTAGCTAGGTATCAATTATTAAAACACTAATTTATAGATAAATAAATCTCTATCTCTATATGTTTAATATATCATTAACAACTCAATAAAAGTACTAAGTTGAGTACTACAACTCAATAAGGGAACTCAGAGTCCTATATTATTGATAAAGAAACCAATGTAGACAGGGGTTAAATAACTGGCTGTGGTTTAATTAAGTAGTAACTAGAGTTGCTAGGACTTGAGCATAGGCAGTTCACAGCCAAAGCCCATTCTCTTAACCACTCTATGCACTGATTTGTAAAAAATTGTTTCTTATACATTTTGTTTTTTAGCTTTTAAGGCCAAAAACTCCCTTTGGTGAGAAATTCAAAGTTGGCTCCATTTGTTGTTTTTCCGCAAATCTATACCCAAACACAAGCTTTCCTGCTTCCTGCATGTCTGCATTACTTCCCCCCTGTATGACACACAGTCTCCTGGCTCCAGTGCTTTTCCATGTCAATCCACTGTGCCAGAATAAAGGGGCTCACCTGGTCTCTTCCTTCTCAGATGGTACAGACACTCCCTCATTCTTGTGTGGTCTGTGTACCAGGGCCATCTCCAAATGGTTGGTAATTGGCCCTTGACAAGGTAAGTACAGACATGGAGAGTAAGGAATTTTAGTAGCCTTCGTAACTATTTGGCACAGTTTTTTACATCTACTCAATTAAATGATGAAGCTTTCAGCCTGTATTTTGGATATTCTTTTTCCTCTCATTTTTCTACTAATTCATGTTTGTTTTTTTACATTTTCTACAAGTATAGCTAAGTGATGGGTTATAAAATAAAAAGTGGTTTTCACCAGTTATAACTTCAGCAACAGTTCTCTACTGTAAGGCGGCCAACCATTCTGTTCTCCTGAGACCAGGAGGGTTCCCAGGACATGGTGCTTTCACTGTTAAAACTGGGAGTGCCACTGGCAAAGCAGAACATATTGGTCCTAGTCTACAGTTCCTCGTCCAAATTCCAAATTCTTCTGCTGGTCTTTTACAGTTCCCTTTTTTTTTTTTTTTTTTTTTTTTAGTTTATTTATTTTGAGAAAAAGAGAGAGAGAGCAGGGGAGAGGCTGAGAGAGAGGGAGAGAAAGAATCTCAGGCAGGCTCTGTGCTATCAGCACAGAGAACTATGCCGGGCTGGATCCCATGAACTGTGAGATCATGACCTGAGCCAAAAATCAAGAGGACACTTAACTGACTGAGTCATCCAGGTTCCCCAGTCTCTCCCTCCCTCTCTCTTTTAAAACTGATCTCACTCTGCAAACAATCTTACTTTTTCCTTTTCCCTAACACATATCATTTTATTTTTGAAACTGAGAATTATCCATGAAAAGGCTCATGAATGGAGGATATGATTCATCCTGAAAGCCAACTCCGATCACATTTTGTTATTATCCAATGCACTGTGCTGAGTTCTTGTCTGAGAAGGCCAGTCACCACAGTGCAGTGGGAAGGAACACAGGGCACATTCTACCACTCATCTGGGTCGAACCAATGAAACTGACTCTCCCCTTTAATCCTGTTTACTCACTGTAATGGTTAATTTTATCTGTCAATGTGCCTGGGCTGCGAGTGGCCCAGATAACTAGTGAAGCATTGTTCTGGATACATGTGTGAGGGTGGTTTCTGAGTGAGATTAGTGTTTGAATCAGCAGAGTTAGCAAAGCAGATTGCTCTCCCTATTGTGAGTGGGCCTCCTCTAATCCAATGGAGGCCTGAATAGAACAAAAAGAGGACACAAGTACCTCTCTCTGTTAAATTGCTATTGAGCTGCAACACCGACTGATCTTCTCCTGCTTCTCTACTGGCTTTCCTGGGTCTCCAACTTGCAGGTGGCAGAGTGTGTGACTTCTCATCCTCCATAATTGTGTAAGTTCCTTATAAAAACTAGATAGATGGTTCTAGACAGAGACACAGATGGAGATATATCCTATTGGTTCTGCTTCTCTGGAGAACCCTAATGCAGTCATCTGCAAAGTGGTATGGGTATGAAAAGACTATAGGGCAGATTATAGGGGACAATAGCATGTAAAGCAAGTTAGCAAAGCACATGGACAACATGGGCATGTTATTCAGCACAATTAAGCCATTAACACTATTTCAATAGAGAGCAATGATCTTGGCCATGGGTCCAAGGGCTTGTGGAGGTACGCAAGAAGGGATCACATAGGTGGCATCTAGTTGTCCTTCTTGATTTAATTTGGCAACAATGTATGTTGACCATTGTTTGAAAATACTCCAGTTTACTATTTGGAATGAGATCCATGTTAATTCTGAGGGTCAAAAATAAAAATTGTGGAACATAGTAGATGACGTGTGATGCTGTCTCTCCCTTACTGCATGTATTGCATTGCATATTGCATATTGCATATTGCATTGCACTGAATGGTAACACCGATAAACATCTTCCACATAAATAAACAAATGAGACATCTCCTTCCCTTGTTGTTCTAAAACAATTTTGCTTACTTTTTGCACACCAGATGTTACATTATCTTTTCATGATTTTGTATTTAATTGGCTTAGGAGATCTTGAGTTGAAGTTTGTCATTAAATCTAATATACTCTCATTTACAATAGAGTATTTGCCAACAGCATGTAAATATTTGGGGAACTGGAAAAATTGCTTTGATCCAACTGTGAAACTTTGCACCCTATATAACTCTCACTCTCAAAATCAAACTTTCATGTAAGGCTTTATGTCATGATTTTCATCTTCTTGTTTTGTCCCCGCATTTCTTGTAGGTCGTTAGGACAGTAGCTGCCGTTGTCACCAGGCTAGTCAAGTGTGAATCTTACATGTGGCACTTTCTACTGTTGGATGTAAAAATCCTGTAAAAAGCTGAAAGTCAGTTTTGCTGTCTGTTCATTTTTAAGTGTAGGAAAAGACAAGCATTCCTTTATAAACAATGCTAGTGTTCTTTGGAAATTAAATATTGATAGGCTGGCAATGTACTAGCTTAGATTAGATGTATCTGAGCTCTAACAGTTTCAGTGCTTAATATTATCAAGTATATTCATTTTTAAATAATGAAGCTTGTGTAAAATTGTGGCCAGTTTGCTTAAACTATGTACTTTGGTCCAAGTCAACACTGAACTGGGTCATTTTCAGTGAATTCTGCCAGGTGTCAGCAGCACAAGTAAGATTTTTGGTGGCAGGCAGACCTGGATTTCAATCTTGTGCCACTATGTGATTGTGGGTTTAGTGTGTACTTTCCAGGTTTCATTTTCAACATCTGTAGAATGGGAAGCTACTATCTCCTGCGAAGAGATTTTGTGAGGCTTATATAAGAGAATTAGTCCTTCATTTACTCAATAAGTACTTAAGTGTCCAAGAATTCAAGGCATTCTTCTATATGCTGTGGGTACAGCAGTGAGGAACAACTCAAGTATAAAATATACTATATAGTGCTTAGAACACAGTACATCATCAGTGTTGGATTCCTTCCCTTTAAAGTGCAAATTATTGCATGTTACATGGTCTTAGGTACATATAACACCTTATATTATCAGCTTTCCTTTGTAAGTATTTATGTTGCACATAGCCAGCTAGGCTGTTTGAGGGCAGGGAGTGTGTTTCTATTTTGTATTCTACCTGGTGGTACGATGCATGCAGGAAATAATGAGGAGGTTGCATTGAAGCAATCACCAGTGACCGACTCACATTTTGTCTGGAGCAGATAGAGGGGAGAGAAGGTTTGGAGAGCAATAGCATAGTCTAGCTCTCGATTTCAAAGGTATGTTCTTTGAGGACTTGATTCAGTTCTCATGTCCCACTGGATACCTCAAAGTGTATTTGCTGAAGGAGTATTGCTATTTTGAGGCATGACTGGTAAAGCAATATCCTCTGTGTCAATGGCATTTCTTTGCATAGTCTAGCATCTTAATTAATCAAATTAATGTTTGATTCCATAAAAAATTAAAAGCCTTTAGCAACACAACTATTTTAAAATGTCAGTCTCCTGCTTCTCAACATACTTAATCACCCCAGGATAATTTTTTCTAAGCATTTAATTATAAAATTAATATCCCTTGGATAAGAACTGGAATAAGCCTATTTTACAATTTTCCTCCCACCCTTTCATATTTACACATGCATGCACACATATATACACACATACCCACACCTACATACGCAACTATTTTTCCTGGAGTCTATAATTGAACACTTAATTTTACTTTATTTTATTTTAGCCACAGAAAAATATAAATGATATTAGTTTAATATTGTATAAGATTTTGTTTTTAATTTTTTTTGAATAGGGCATAAATGTTTTCAATATCTTAAGACTGATTAACATTTTGGTAGATATATAAGAATGTCCTCAAAAATGTATATAACTGTTCTCATAATTGCAAAATAATTAATCCTTTATTTCTAAATGTCCTAAAACTAAGTTCAGGACAGAATAAATATTGTTCAAAGGAGAGAATACATAGGGTCTTCAAAAGATGTGCTTATACTAGGGTGCCTGGGTGGTTCAGTTGGTTAAGTGTCCAGCTCTTGGTTTTGGCTCAGGCCATGATGTCACAGTTTGTGGGTTTGAGCCCCACATCAGGCTCTGCGCTGATATGGCTGAGCCTGCTTGGAATTCTCTCTCCCTTTCTCTCTGCCCCTCCCCCAGGTGTACAGACACACTCTCTCTCTCAAATAAATAAACTTAAAACAATGTACTTTTGGGGCGCCTGGGTGGCTCAGTCTGTTGAGTGTCTGACTTCGGCTCAGGTCATGATCTCACAGTCCATGTGTTCGAGCCCCGCGTCGGGCTCTGTGCTGACAGCTCAGAGCCTGGAGCCTGTTTCAGATTCTGTGTCTCCCTCTCTCTCTGAACCTCCCCCAGTTCATGCTTTCTCTCTCTGTCTCAAAAATCAATAAAGGTTAAAAAATTAAAACAAAAACAAAAAACAATGTACTTTTACTCAAAAAGGGACATTCATTTCATTTAAACTCTATCCATTGTGGCTATAGAAATCTAACTCCCCATAATGAAAATAGTATTGGACATAGGTGTTTCTATAGGTTGACATGGATACTTTTTTTTTTTTTTTAAATAATTAAAGTTTTAGAGGAGCACCTGAGTATCTCAATCAGTTATGGGTGTAACTCTTGATTTCAGTTCAGGTCATGATCTCACAGTTAATGGGATCTAGCCCTGCATTGAGCTCCACACTGACAGTACAGAGCCTGCTAGGGATTCTTTCTCCCTCTCTCTCTGCCTCTCCTTGACTGGCTCATTCTCTCTCTCTCTCTGTCTCTCTCTCTCTCTCTTCTCTCTCTCTCTCAAAATAAAGAAACATTTAAAAAATAATTAAAGTTTTAGAGAGAAGAAAACATACTTAAGTTATAGGACCAGAATACAGAATTACAAAATAAACATAATCATACCCAAAATTATTCCCTTTGAACTAACAGATTTTTGCATTTTTCTTTGCTACATCACCACAAGAAACTATTTTTATTTTATATAGTTGCAAATTGGGTCTTGTAAAGCCATGTTTATTCCTGGATGATATCCTCTAGAAGTGATGGACACTTCAAGCTGCCACCAAGATGTTGACACTTGGAACTTGATTTATCATCAAACCCCTTGCCATCTCACCCCATCAGGTTGTTCTTCAAGTCACTCTTACTGCATAAACTGCAGAAGTTATTTGTGAATCTTTACTTTCTTTCCCTATCACATTCCATTGCCCAATCCTACTGATCTTTCCTTCATGGAATTCATGGTCTTTTCTTTGCCATCATCTGATCCACAACCATGTTACCTGATGCCTGTGTAACAGCAAAATCTTGTTGTTGGTTTCACTGGTTTATACCATTTTGTTTAAACCCATTCACTAGGACAGATTTCTGTTTATACTTTTACTGGTTTATATGTTTTATTCCAATCCATTCTACACAATGTCACAAAGACCAAGTTTCCTAAATAACACTGTGAACATGCCTTCATCTTTCTAATCTTTCCTTGACCCCATAAAGATATAGAGATGCTCTATAATTGGTCCAACATTCTATTAAGACCTTATTCTAATACCTTACTGCCTTTAATATACTGAAAGCAATGAATTACTACTTATATCAGCACTGTTACAAGCATTAGCTCCTTTCATCAAAAAAAATCATTTACTGACATTTGATATACATACAGAGAAGGGTGCATAATTATATAGCTTGATGAATTTTCATAGAGCAAACACATCTGGATAACCTGTACCCACATTCCATCAGCTCTTTTAACCATCACAACTATTCTATGTGGTATTGGAATCGATCTAAGGGAAGTCAGTTACAAATGGATGAGCTTGAATTTAAACTAATCCATCAAAATCCAGAGTTCTTGGTGACATTCATAAGCATTATTTACAGTTGACCCAGACAAATGCATATAATTGTTGCCCACCAACATGCTATGCTTTTTTGTTGCTTCCATTTTTGTACCTCCAAAATGTTGGTTTTTCTTCCTTTTCCCTCCTTAATTCTCTCCCCTATCTCCTATTTCTTTTTATTTTTTTTTAAATTTTTTTTTTCAACGTTTATTTATTTTTGGGACAGAGAGAGACAGAGCATGAACGGGCGAGGGGCAGAGAGAGAGAGAGAGACACACAGAATCGGAAACAGGCTCCAGGCTCTGAGCCATCAGCCCAGAGCCCGATGCGGGGCTCGAACTCACGGACCGCGAGATCGTGACCTGGCTGAAGTCGGACGCTTAACTGACTGCGCCACCCAGGCGCCCCTCTCCTATTTCTTTTTAATAATCGGATTAAATCCTACTTCCCACTGCCAAGCATATTTTGGCAGCATAGGGTAATGAAAAGAACCCAGGCTTGAGAGCCAAATATTTCTGTGTTCAAATTTCACCTGGGCCATTTACTAGTATTTATTAAAAGTTTGCACATTGTCTTCATGTGAAATGTAGTTTTAAAAATAACCATATCTTAGGGTTTTCCTAAATTGGAAACATCAAACATGAAATGTCTAGCACAATGCCTGGCAGGTGAGAGACAGTCATTAAGAGGTAATTCTTACCCCTAATAAGTCTACAGCATCCTTCTCTCCTTCCAATGACTCTGTTAGCCTCCACCGTTTATCTGATTCTTATTTATGCACAGCATGGTGGATTTCCTTTATCTTTATCCTAGATTATTACTGACTTCTTTTCTTCTAATTCCACTTCATTTGTATGTATTTCCATATAGGTAGTAAGCTCTTGAAAGTAGGGACAGCATTTCATGTTTGTGTATTTTTCATAAAGATGTGTACTGTAGCAACCCTATATGCATAAACATCCCTGTTCCTGGCAAACCAATGGATGAGGAGGTCCTATCTGACAGATAAAAATGATATCTAAAAGCAACCTGCACCAAATTTAATATGTTTCAGTACAATTATTTCCCTAGTTGCCCTGATATATTTGTAAGGAGGTAAACAGCTGACATAAATTGTGCTTCTTAGTTTAATTTAATTACCTATGTCATCACAGTTCTGGGGGAAAAAAAGTATAATATGATTCTAGCTCACTAATTCCATTAAGAAGAGAAGAATTCAACTTGCTGTGAAATAAAACTTCTGCTTTGAAAAATCCACAGAATTCAGAGCTGTTGTCTTAAAATTAATGATCTAACCCCTTGGCTATAAGAAGTAGTTATTGTGCAGGTGTAAAAAGAAACAAAGGCAGCCATGTAGAGAAGTAACTGCATTCTTGGAATAGAAAGTAATTAGCCTGGAAATGCAAGAAATGGAGTGAGAAATGAATGAGAATCTTAACAAAGCATCAATATCCCAATTCTTGCCAATGGTCCTGCCTTGTCGGGCAGAAAGTTAATGTTATAATTTGAGAGGAGATTTGAGATTTTTAAAGGAGTACTTTGAAATTTGTTAGTGTCATCAAGTTGGGGTTTCTAGAAGCTGCCCCAGGGCTTATTGTTGGTATCTTACATGGTAAGTATAGGGGAAAAAAGACATTAAATTACATATATTGGAAATATCACTCACTACTTCCAAGAAAGGAATTATTCTTATCTACTTGGTCAGGTCCTGAGGGCTCCTGAATGGACAAAGTCCACATAAGGGGAAATGAAAACAAGTAGTGAGTTAACAAGCATAAGTAGGTCTACATAATAAAGATCTTATTCTAGACAGAATTCTTATTCTAGAGCTTCTCTAGAGAGAAAAGAGAAAAGGCAACAAGGAAGACTAAGAGGGAAATTTGGGGGAATGTGTAACAATAAAAGGGGGATATTTTAAAGCAATTTAATGGAGTTTGAGAGATTATAAAAACAAGAGAGATGAGGAACATTAATTGCTAAAAGATGCGAATACATTCCTCCCTTTGCCAGCTTTATACTTGGTAAATATACCAGGGCAATGGTCAGTGCCAGTTTCACTAGCTGCAAGCCACATTGTGCTTCAGAAAAATTAAGAAACAGAAGAATCCACTGCTTCTCTCAATATCCCCCCCCAAACGCTTAAGAGCTGCACCTTAGGTATCTCTTTTGGGGTAACTTAATATAATAGCAGCAGCAACCAGAGTAGCTGTTAAAATATATTGAGCACTTACTATGTGTCAGTAGGAAATGAATGAGAATTAGTCTCTGGATTATTTTATTTTATCCTCACACAAATATTTTATGGTAAGTGTTATTATCCTCAAATGACAAGTCAGGAAAGTGACAATAGTAGCAACTAAGTAATTTTCCAAATGCACATATACTAATTTAGTGGTAGGACCACCCTAGACTCCAAATCCAGAGTGTTAACTACTACAATATCCTATAAAGCAAAACAAAGCCAAAAAACTTTGGGATACATTTATTGAATGATTTTTCAGTGCACCAGAAAGTATATTTGAAACTTTATGTGTTTTATCTCTTCTAATTTTTTTCAGAAAAAAAATTAATGTTCCATAAAGTATTCCCAATCATTAATCCGATTCAATATATAATTTCTGGGGTTTTTACTAAAATCTAAACTCTTTACTGACATGAATGCTACTAATATAAAGTAAGTAGAGCACTAAGTAAAATAAAAACAGAGCAGAGGACTCCCACTTCTGAGAAGATTGAGTGGATGTGCTTTCATCACCAAGCACAACTCAAAGCCCTGGAAATCAATATATAAAGCAAGCATAAGAAGAATGGAAATTGATTAGGCAACTAGAACACAAAGAACAAAAGGGTGATGGGTTCCTGGGTTTTCTGTTTATACCAGATAGGGTGCTGCAATGCCAAAGGGTGCAGGCAATAAGTCCCAACAAAAACGTGATCTATATAGACAAAGGGCCAGGAAAGAGTAGCCAAACAGAACAGAAAACATTTAGACAATAACACTCTGCTCCAGTAAACCATCACAGAAAAAAACTGTGGCACCAACCTGTACCAATGCCAGCAATGGTTAAGTGGGAGCTTGAACTTTCATCCTTTCTGGACCGTAATGGCGTACTCCAAACCTCCCTCCTACCTGGTGTCAGGGTAGGTTGAGTAGGGAATTAGGACCCAATGGGACAATAGGAAACCCACTCTCCCCCTAGCTGTAATGTCAATGAAGACCACATGGCAAATTTGTAATTTCAGCTCCACCTACCAATAATGATGCTATATACTTAATCTCCATTAGAATGATGTCAGAAGAAGCCTGCTGGAAAGTGAAGAATTTTACCAACACCTAGTGGTAGTAACAAGACCCCTACCCCAATTCATAATGTCAGTAAAGACACATGGGAGCAGTAATGGTGAACTATTATCCATTCCAGCAAGGGACCCATCATATCAGTGGAGGCTATTTGAGATCTAGTATTCCCACCCTTATTTAGCAATGAGGAGTCTACCCACTACTTTGGGTGTTAATGGACACTGAGTGGAGAACAAAGAATTCTACCTCCACCTGGCAATAACAAAACAGTAAATATCTTTCCCTGACTTAGCAGTGTGAAAGGATGCTATACAAAACATAAAATAAGATCCAGTCTGGCATAGTACCCAAAAAGTGCAAGCTTTAATCTAAAACCATGCATTATACAAAGAACCAGAAAGGTCCCAAAATGAATGGAAAAAAAGACAATCAATAGCTGCTAGTCCTGCAGTGACAAAAATGTATAATTATCTGACAAATGTTTCAAAGCAGCCATCATAAAAATGACTCAATCATAAAAAATGAGCAATCAAGTTACACTTTTGAAACAAGTGAAAAAAGTAGAAAGTCAGGAAATAGAATGTTTCTGCAAAGAAATAGGAGCTATAAAGAAACCCACATGGAAATTTTAAAACCAAAAAAAATACAACCATGGAAAAAAAGTAAAACTCAATGGATGACCTCATCACAAAATGGAGGAGATAATAAAGAACAAAAATTCAGAAAACTTGAAGATAGAACAAGAGAAATTAATGAACCTGGACAACAGAGAGAAAATAAACAAATAACAAAAGTGGACAAACCCTCTAGAGCTTGTTGACTATAATATAAGATCTAATAATATTGCCATGGGAGCTCCTAAATGGGAGAAGAAAGTAGCACTACAAAAGTAGTGAAGGAAGTAATGACTGAAAACTTTTTAAATTTGTCAAAAAACACAAACTTAAATATTCTAGAATAAACTCCAAAAAGGAAAATCCAAAGAGGTTCACACAAACATACATTATAATTATACTTCTAAAAAATAAAGACAAAGAAAAACACCATGAAAGCAGATGGAAATAAACAAATCTACTGCCTGAAGAGAAAACACTAATTCAATTGACAGCAAATATCTCATAAGAAATCATAGGGTTCAGAAGGAAATGCTAAGAGAAAGAGCGATTAACCCAGATTTCTATATACGTTCAGAAATGAAGGGGAAATCAAGATAATCTCAGAGGAACAAAAAGAACTTAGAGGATTTGTCACTGATAGACCTAGCCTAAAAGAGTGGCTAAGTTAAGTTCTCTAAGCAGAAACCAAAAAGGAATATTCAAGACAATCATGTTACAAATACACAAGATTAAAGGGACAGAAAGGAAAATCAAATGTCTTCAGTATAATCTAAATAGAAAATTGATGACATGAGTAGATTATGATGCTATGTACATGTGATGTACTACCTACAATAACCACTAAAAACTATGCAAATATATATCCTGAAAACACTAGAAACAAATGAAAAGGCGATTAAAAATATTCAAGTGACCCAAAGGAAGACAGGAAAAAGAAAACTGAATAGATAAAAAGTTGGCAGTTTTAAGTTCCAATGTCAATAATTACATTAAGTGTAAATGGTTTGAATTCACCAATTAAAAGGCAGAGACTGGCAGAATGGATTTACAAACATGACCCAACTGTATCCTGTCTATATGAAATTCACTTCAAAAATACAGTAAAATCTTGGCTTGGGAGTAACTTGTTCTGTGTGTGTTTCACAGACAAGTGAACATTTCTAATAAATTTTAACTTGATAAACAAGCGATGTCTTGCAATATGAGTAGTATGTGACACTAAATGTAATATGATTACCACTGAGCCAATGGTTCTTGAAATTTGCTTTGATATACAAGTGCTGTGGATTACAAGCATGTTTCTGGAATGAATTTTGCTCATAAACCAAGGTTTTACTGTAGTTGAAAGTAAGAAAATACATGATTAATCAAAAGAATACGGGAGTGTAATATTAAAGGAAGATAAAGTACACATAGTAGCAGTGTATATCACCAGAGTCAGAGCAGAATATTATATAATATTAAAAGGATACCCAAAAAATATCGATTGTAAATATGTATGTACCAAACAACAGAGATGCAAAATATGTAAAATAAACACTAGTAAAACTGAAAAAAAAAAAAGAAAATCTATAATTACAATTGGAGACCTCAATGACCCTCTCTCAACAAATGGTAAAATATCAAGTCACAATATCAGCAAGGACATAGAACTTGACATCATCTTCCAGTGGGACTCAATTGATATTTACAGAATACTCTGCAGAACAACAGCAGCATACACATGCTTTTCAAGTGATTATGAATATATCAGGATAGACCATATTCTAGGCCATAAAACAAGTCTCAACATATTTAAAAGAAATGAAACCATGCAGATTATGTTGCTTGACTATGATGCAATCAAAATGTAAAATAAAGATATATAAGAGAAAAAAATCTCCAAATACATGGAAATGAAACAACACATTACTAATAGCCCATCGGTCAAAGAAAAAGTCCCAAAGGAAATTAAAACATACATCAAAGTAAATGAAATTGAAAATATAATACAGCAACATTTATGAGAAACAGCTAAACAAGTGCTGAGAAGGACATTTATAGCACTAAATGCATATATTAAAGAAGAGAAAAATATCTCAAATTAATAATGTAAGGTCTGGGATGCCTGGGTGGCTCAGTTGGTTAAGCATCTGACTTTTGATTTTGGCTCAGGTCATGATCTGATGGTTGTGAGACTGAACCCCACATTGGGCTCTGTGTTGAGCATGGAACCTGCTTAAGATTCTCTCTCTCCCTCTCTCTCTGCTCCTCCCTTTCTCTGTCTCCCTCTCTCTAAAATGAATGAATGAGTTAATTAGTTAACGAATTAATTAACTAAGATTCTACCGCAACAACCTAGAAAGAGAATAGTAAAACAAATCCAAAGCAAGAAGGAGAGAAAGAAAAAGACAAAGCACAAATCAATGAAAATGAAAACACAAAAATTATGGAGAAAGAGAACACCAATGAAACAACGAACTTATTTTTTTATTTTTTTAAATGTTTGTTTATTTTGAGAGAGAGAGAGTGAGCATAATGGGAGACGGGCAAAGAAAGAAGGAGAGAGAGAATCTAGAGCTGACAGCACAGAACCTGACACAGAGCTTGATCCCATGAGTCCATGATATGATCTGACTTGAAACCAAGAGTTAGACGCCTAACCAACTGAGCCACCCAGATGCCACAGAACTGATTTTTTTTAAGATTAATAAAATTGGCAAACCTAACAAGTCCGACAATGAAAAAAGGAGACGTAGATTTCCAACACTACCAAAAACAAAAACAAAAACAAAAGAGCTACCACTACAGACATGTCAGATATCAGAAGAATAAAAGGTAAACTGTACAAAGAACTCTGTATTCATATTTTTGATAACATAAATGAGATTGACCAATTTTTCAAAAAACATTACGGTACCACATCACACCCAATGTGAAATAGAACATTTGAATAACTCTACAACCATTTAAGTAAATAAAATTCAATGTCAAAATCTCCCAAAGAAATCTCCATAGATGGTTTAACTGGAGAATCCTACAAAATATTTAAAGAAGAATTAACACCAATTGTAAACAATCTCTTCCAGAAAATACAAGGAAAGGAAATACATCCTAGTTTATTTCATGAAGCTAATATTACTCGGATATCAAAATCTGGCAAGGATAGCACAAAAAAAGGATAATGGCATATCAACATTCCTTATGAATATAGACAAAAATAGCTCTTTAAAAATTTAACAAATAGGATCCAGCATTATATAAAGAGGATTATACACCACGACCAAATGGCATTTATAGCCAGAATGCAAGGCTGTTTCAAAATTAGACAATCAGTATAATCCACCATATTAATAAACTAAAGAAGAAAAATTATAGAATCTTATGAATCTTTACAGAAAAATTATTTGATGTAATTCAATACCCATTTGTGATACCAACCCTCAGGAAAATAGGGATAGAAGGGAATTACCTCAGCTTAATAAAGAACATCTGCAAATACATAAGCTGACCTATTTAATGGTAAAAGACTAAGTTCTTTTTTCCACGGAATGGAAACAAGACAAGAATGCATGCTCTCACCTCCCCTCCGTAACATAGAGGTAAAAGTTTTAGTCAATGCAATAGTACAAGGAAAGGAAACAAAAGCATACAAATTAGAAGGCAAAAACAAAACTGTTGCTTTACATTTATTTAGAGGTGATATAACTGACTATGTACAAAATCCAAAAGAATATTTTAAAATAGTAGAGCCAACAGGAAAATTGAACAAGATCACAAGATATGGTGTAAACATATAAAAAAACAATTATATTTTCATGTATTAACAAAGAACACCTGGACACCAAGATTTTTAAAATGTAATACCATTTACAACTGCTCAAAGAAAAGAAATACTCAGGTAAAAATCTAACAAAACTTGTATGTTGAAAACCACAACACTGGTAAAAAAATCAAAGATCTATATAGATTGAGAGATATCTAATTTCCTGGATTGAAAGACCCAATGTAGCAATTTTCCCCAAATTTATATACATGAATGCAATCCCTATCAAAAAGGCAGCCTGGTTTGTTTTTGTTTTTGTTTTTGTTTTTTTTTGTAGATATAAACTAGATCACTCTAAAATATACTTGGAAATACAAAGGAATTAAAATAGCTAAAACAAAATGAAAAAAAAGAACAAAGTGGAAGGAAATATTCTTTCTAATTCCACAAAGTTTTGTATATGTGCAGTAAACAAGACCAAGTAGTATTGGTGGCAGGATAAACACAAATCAATGGTATGAAATAGAGGACTGAGAAACAGACCCACTCAAATATACAAATTTATTTTTGACAAAGATGCAAAAGTAAGTCAATGAATAAAAATAGCCTTTTCAACAAATGATGCTTGAAAAACTGGATATCCATAGGGAGATGGAAAAAGAACCTCAATCCAAGTCTCACACATTATAGAAATATTAACTCTAAATCGTTCACAGACATAAATGTAAAACAATAACTTTGTTTTAGAAAATCTCCTGTATCTTGGGCTTATCAAAGAATTCGTAGACTTGATACCAAAGGCTTGATCCATAAAAGGAAAATATAAACTGGACTCTGTCAAAATTAAAACTTTTACTTTGCAAACATGTCTCTTAAGAGGATGAAATATAATACTTCCACTAGGGGTAAAAACATCAAGAGAATTCTAAAGGTCATAGTTGCAATGTGCTATTTTGAAAATTTCTCAATTAAAAAAAATATTCCATCTAAGGCTCTCAGTTACCTCAAACATAGAAGATAGTATCTTTGCTTTGAAAGAAAAATTAGCTTCATGGAGCTTAATTTCTAAACTTAGAATCACAGTATGGTAGAGAAGGAGAGTATTTTAGGGGACTAAACCTTCCTTACCAATAAAGAAACAGGTCAAGAGAAGCCAAACAACTTCTATTTATTGACTGAATGAGGACTAGAATCATGTTCTTCAATTTATAATCTGGGGCTCATTTCACTGTAGCACACTGACGTGATTAGTATATTTATAGTATTTATTATGCTTTTAGTATTTCATTTTAGCTCTGTAGGAGACTCTCAAATTGCCACCAGACTTTCCAATCTACTAATCACAGAAAGATTACTACAACTAAGTCCAGAGATTTAAAAAGGTGCCTCAGAAAGGCATCTGATTAACAGAATGGAAAAAAAAAATATTTTCAAACCACGTATCTGGTCAGGGACTAGGTTCCAGAATATACAAAGAACCCTCAAAACTCAAAAGTAAATGAACACAAAATCCACCTCAAGAGTGGGCAAAAGATATGAAGAGACATTTCACCAGAGAGGATATAGAGATGCAACATGAAACGATGTATCAATATCATTAAGGGAATTCAAGTTAAAACCATGATGAGACATAAGTGCGTACCTATCACAAAGACTAAAATAGGGGTGCCTGGGTGACTCAGTCAATCATCTGATTCTCATGTTTTGTGGGCTCAAGCCCCACATAGGGCTCATGGAGCCTGCTTGGAATGCTCTCTCTATCCCTCTCCCTCTCTGCCATTCCCCTGCTCCCTCTCTCTCTTTCAAAAATAAATAAATTAAAATTAAAAATTTTAAATAAAAAAAAGAAAGGCTAAAATAGAACTACAAAGGATGGTGAGGATGAGGACGAACTCAATTACTAATGAGCTACTGGTGGTCATGTAAAATAGTACAGTCACTATGGAAAGAAGTTTGGCAGTTTCTTAGAAAACTAAACAGGCAACAACCATATGATTCAGCAATTGCACTCTTGAGCGTCCAAGGGAAACTAAAACTTATGTTCACACAAATTCTGTACGTGAATGTATACATAAGCTTCATTTCTAAGAGCTCAAAACTGGAAGCAATCCGATGTCCTTCAATGAATGGTTAAAAACCGGTACATCTATACCTTGAAATTCTACTCAGTAGTAAAAAGAAACAGAATATTGACACATGTAGAATCTGGGTGAATTCCAGAGCATGATGCTGAAAGAAAAAAGCCAATCCGAAAAGGTTATATGTTGTTATAATTCCAGTGAACATTCTTGAAATGAAAAAAAAAATCCTAGAAATGGATAAGAGATTAGTGGCCACCAGGGATTGAGAAGGGGGTGTGGATAAAAGGGAAGTGGTATCATTGCAAAAGGCTATGTGAGAAAGTCTGTTTTACTCCCCTCCCTTACACCCCACTAGTGAGGAACAGATTCCTACCCTACAGTTATAGAGATGGCCAAATACCTGACACCCCACATGGGGCAAATGAGATTGACTGCAGTTTATTAGTCACATATACCTACAGCCTAGGGATGGAGAAACACTGCATCATGCAGGATCACAGTGAGGGTTGTACTAGGGAGCACAGTGAACACTCAGAGGTTGTTTGAGGGAGGCTTTGCAGTTTCAAGAGGATTGCAATGAAAGGATGCGACTGGCTAATTTGAATATGTCCACAGTCAGCCAGGAAACTGGAGTTATTAACTCCAGGGATAAGCAGGAACTGTGCTGGTCCCCATGATAGAGAAGGTTGTTTGCCTAGGGGACCTTATCTGCAGAAGCAGAATGGGAAAGGGAATTTACGATTACGCTACTCGAGTGCCTTTTATTTTCCCAGATAAGAAAGCAACACAATATTGGACCTTAATTTTAGGACCTATATCATAAATTCGTATGACAAAGGAAATGTTCTATATCTTGACTGAATTAATACTAATAACCTTCTTGTGATACTGCACTATAGTTTTGCCAGGTGTTATCATGGGAGGAAACATTGCATTGAGCAGAATGGAAGCTTAGAAGAGGAGGAAGTATTTGCCATAAGCTGACTCATTCAAGAGTTTGGTCAGAAAAGATTGCTGGGAATTGAGTAGACAGCATCCATAACAATGCATGACTGTAAATCTCAAACGACTATTATAGAATTTAACAATTATTCCTTTTATGTAATTTGTATACCATCTATTGGCCACAGCTTTTTCCACACAATTTAGGATGTGCAAAAAAGGCAGAAGACCACTTCTTTACTGCTGAGGGTGGTCCATTTTTGTGGTTTCTAAACATGAATGAATTAGAGAAAAATACAAGGTAATACAATCCACCGTGGTTCTGGTCGGTACAATACAAAAGTGTTCACTGAATGCCAGAGAGCTTAGGTTTGAGTGTATTTACACAGTAGAGAATGGAAAAAGCACAAAGTCATAATAGTGGAATATGAAGATACAGAGAGAAAAGGGAAAAGAAAAAGCCCTGAGGTATAAATAGATACAACTGAAGGTGCACACGTATATATGTATATAGTGTGTTCAGTGACAATTGATCAGCCCAAGTAAAACAGGAGTTTCTTTGCAGAGTATAGCTCAATGGCTAAGACATCATATTCTGTTATTGAACTGCCCAGATGTGAATAGTGATTTTGCCCCTCACCAGCCATTTAACTTTGGGCAAATTATCTAACTTCTCCAAGCCTCATTTCTTCTTCCATAAAAAGGCACAAAAACGGCACTTTCTTATAGTATAGTTGTGCTGTCTAAATGTGAAAATGGGTACAAAGCATTTGTCACACTGTCCAGCATATAATATGTATGTGATAATTGTGAATGATAATTTAATAGTTGCCTAAGTATGAGTGAACCAGACAGTAAGGGGGTTTAACATTTTAGGATCAGAAATCTCACCTTGATAGGTCCTGGAAGCAAAGAAGAACCATGGAAAATGTTTCAAGAGGGTTTACAATCCATTAAATAAAATATATTGATTGACGTATTTATTGATATGCTAGAATTCGTCAATTTGCTGCTCTTCACATCACTCTCTGGCATTGGAATTATTAGCCTTGATTCACAAATAAAGAAACTGTGGCTTAATGAGAGTGAGTTATTCAAGTTCAGACAGAAAAAAAAAAAAAAAAAAGGTCAGGCCAGGCTTTCTCGCTTCTGGTCCAAAGCTCTTTCTGTCAGTAGGTGGTTTCCATGAAGGATAAAACCACAGAGTGTGGCTGGCAGATGGCCACTCCAGAAAAAGGGGTGGCAAGTTTCACATGAGCAGAAAGAATGAGGGGTGCACATTTGAAGAATTCAGTAGAGTATATAAAAGCTTATAATTATTTATAATGAAAATAATCATTCAGGAAAATTAATCTAACAGAATAAAAGCTGGATGGGGAGAGGCTGAGTTGGGTGACCAGGATATCACAGTAACCCAAGACTATCAGGAAATCCTCTCTCTTGATGTTGGTTGTTGGAATAGCCAGAAAGAACAACTGGACCATCTGGAGGAAGGGTCTATAATCAATGTACATTGAGGCAGATATTTTAAATCTGAGAATTGCGACCTCTTTCCTTTGATGTTTTTACACTGATTAATTATCCTGTCTTCTTCCAAAATGTCCTCCCAAATTAGAATAAATAAACCTTCATAATTATAAGAGCAAAAGATCATAATGTCTTCTTAAAATTATAATGATTATTCTGAAATGTGCCTATTATTTCATCTTTGGACAAAGGACTTGGACACATAGAATTTTTGAGAGGTTCTTTGTCTAATTTTCTTTCTCCCTAACCCCAAATTTGCCAGGAGAATGGTAATTATATGGTAAAACATTTGGCTTTGCCATTATTGCTAACAGTGTTACAATTTTCTACAATAAACCCGAAATTTTCCATGAAATATAAACACAATCAGCTGTCAAAGCCCTTTTTAAATCACAAAGAATTAGAAAAAAGTACTCTCGGATTTGTCTTAAGAAGAAAAAATGGCATTGTGATAGCTTTGTTCCTCATTTCAGTCTTTAATGAATATTGTCTGTAATTCCCAACTTTGAATATTACTGAGACATCAATTTTTCTTGTATTTTAACATGCAAGTGAATTCTTTTGTTTGACAATTAGAAACATAATTAACTTTATTTTCAAAGCCTAGCTTTGATTTCTAAGAGAAGGAGTAACACTAACATTTAGAATAGCATATGGATAGTGAAACAAAAGTGAAAACAATGATAAAATGTAGAGCAAACTAGAAAACAGTTTAAGTTGAAGGAGTTCATTTAATTGTCTAAGAGTCAAAGAACTATTTTATTATTGTGACACAATTTATTTTACTTGTAGATTTCACTGACATATATGCAAAAAAAAATTTCGTTGGCACCTTTGAAATTAGAGGCCTAGTCACAGTGATACTAAGATTTCTGTATCTGTAACAGGACACAAATGAATTGCAGAATGTTCATATTCTTTATACCTTCCCTTGGTCCTCCACAGAAGTTCTCATGTTTGGCACAAAAGTCTCCTCCATCCTTTCCCCTTCCTAAATAGCAGATATCACATTCTGCTGTAAAGAAGCTACTTTAAGCTATAGGATAAAAGAATGGATTGAGAAAGAGCATAGGAGAGACCTAGACAGGAATGGATGTTATAGAAAAGGGAGAAGTTACGAAAAATTTGTGGAAAGAGAAATTGTGCTGTACATGTGATGGAAGTGGGTAGAAGACAAAGGGGCATGTCCCTAGATCCCCTTTTTGTAAGGTTGCTTCCCCCAAAATAGAATGTTGTGAGATAACAGAAAATATATATGTCAGTCTCTGCCCACAGTTCTTGGCATAAAACCCCTGAATCCCTTGTAAATTCCTCAGTTATAATAGCAACTAGGAGCATCTTTTTTTCTAATGAGGTGAGTCTGGGTGGGCTCCTGATGGAGGCTGGTCACCAGAAAGATCAACTCATGATAAAGAAGCTTAGAATTTCAACTCCATTTCCCCATCCTTCAGAGAGATCACAGGTGCCTATGTGAGCAAATGTCTATAAAATCCCTAAAGTATGAGGAGGTTTCCAGAGCTTCCAGGTGGGTGAACACAGCCACAGACTTGGAGGGTGACACACCCTAACTGCACAGGCACAGAGGGTCCTACACTAGGGACACTCCCAGACCTCATCCAACATATATTGCCATCTGGCTGTTTGTCTGCCTCCTTTATCACCTCCTTTATTTATTTATTTATTTATTTATTTATTTATTTATTTATTAGTTATTTATTTTGAGAGGCAGGGAGGGGCAGAAAGAGAGAGAATCCCAAGCAGTCTCCACACTGTCAGCGCAGAGCCCAACGCAAGGCTCCAACTCAGGAACCGTGAGATCATGACCTTAGCTGAAACCAAGAGTCAGACGTTCAACTGATGGAGCCCAGATGCCCTCACATCCTTTAATAAACTAGTAAACCTAAGCATTTCCCTGATTTCTCTGAGCCACTCTAGCACATTAATCAAAATCGAGGAGGTGGTCATGGAAACCTCAGATTGGTCAGATGTACAGGGCACAGTCCAGACTTGAAATTGGTATCAGAAGTTTGGTAGGAGCAGTCTTGGGGGACATTAATCTGTGATGTGATGCTATCTCCAGTAGATAGTGTCACAGTTGAGTTAAGTTGTAGGACACCCACTGGGTGTCTTGAGAATTGCTTGGAGGAAGTTCCCACACATTTGGTAACCACAAGGGTCAGCAATGTTATGTATAAATGTTAAGGAGACACTGGGGCACCTGGGTGGCTCAGTCGGTTGAGCATGCAACTTCAGCTCAAGTCATAATCTCAGTTTGTGAGTTGGAGCCCTGCATCGTGCTCTGTGCTGACAGCTCAGAGCCTGGAGCCTGCTTCAGATTCTGTGTCTCCCCCTCTCTCTACCCCTCCCCTGCTCACGCTCTGTGTCTTTCTGTCACTCAATAATATATAAATGTTAAAGAAAAAAAATGTTTTAAGTTAAGGAGACATAAAGAGGGAAAAACTGGTTTTCCCCTAATACTGATGTCCAACTAAATTTGAATTTCAGATAAACAGATAATATTTTAGTGTGAGTGCACCCCAAATGCTGGGTCATCTGGTACTCTTTCTTTCCTTTGTTCCCTTCCCTCCTTCTTTTATTTTTTCTTTCTTTTCTAAATCTGGCAGCCCTGCTTTACATTATCTTTTAAGGGATGGATTCCTTAAAAATTACTTTGGCTATTGGATTACATGTCTTTGATATGACATTATTCTGGAACAGGACTAGGTGGATCCAGTCTTTAACGGGTCACATTTCCAAAGATAGGCATCAGGATGTCTTGGGAACTTCCTGGAAGTTAGGTAGAACCTGAATCTTAAATACCCTGAAAGTGCAGCAATAGATCCTTGGTATTCAAAGATACATGTGTTTAAGCATGGAGGAAAAAATAGTGACTTAACAAAGCCTCAGAAGTTCATAAAATATAATAATGTAATCTGTTCCAGTAAAGATTATTCTTTGTTTCCTAGGGATTTCACCCCATAATTAAGGCAATCATGGAAAGAACCAGATGTATACAGTAAAGTTGGCTTTACTATAATTATTCACTCTCATATTTGGCTGGAATTAAAAACAAAGTTCATTCCCACAGTAGAAACGGAGAATTGTGCTATTGCAATTTCACTTACTTATTTTAAAATTTAAATTTGGGAAAGAAATTATATACACAAAGCTGTTATTTGGCTGTCTTTTTGAGCCTGCAGAAGAGAGATAGAACTCTTCTTGCAATATGGGGCATGATGCATTCAAATAGGCACTATAATTAGTCACAGTAACTTTACCACACAGGGCTGGAATATACAGAATATCCATACTATAAGCTCTCAGTCTCAGCTGTCTGTATTTTATTATTCTAGTGAATAGGTATGTGATTAATAACAATATCTGTAGAGCTTTCTCTTTCTCTTTTTAAGATTTGCTGATGTGTTATTCCCCTACCCCTCACCCTTAAGGCTTCTGCTATTCCACTCTTTTGCATAGAAACCTTCAATAGCCCTTCCCTGAACTCTGGAGAAAGTATCACATG
This sequence comes from Felis catus, assembly GCF_018350175.1. Lineage (NCBI taxonomy): Eukaryota > Metazoa > Chordata > Mammalia > Carnivora > Felidae > Felis > Felis catus. The sequence continues at coordinate 41,115,501 of NC_058369.1, forward strand.
CTTTTAATGTTTGACAATGCTTCTTGTACGTGGCCCCAGGCATCCTCTCCAGCCCCTAAGTCCATGATCTTGACATGATGGGCAAAGTCTCTGGATTGGTCCCCTGTTCCCTCTCAGTCAAGGAAATTTGCACTTGATGGTACTTCTGGGTACAAAACACTTTTCTCCACATTCTCACTTCTACCTAACTCCTACTCAATTTCCTGGTCTCAGCTTAGACTCCACTTTTTTCTGAGAAGACCTAAATCAAGATTGATTAGGTGACATTGTCATTAGGGTCCATACATCCCGAACTTATATTGACATAGCAATTATTACACTCAATTATAATTGTTTACTTATTTATATGTCATACTAGAAACTTCCTTTAGAATTAAGTCTTATTTACAGCTTAATCCTAGTACCTAGTACAGTCTTCTCAAAGAATGTATCTCAATAATTGTTGTTGAAAGAATAAACAAATAAATGTTTGTGCTGCTAGAAGTTTAATTCGCTATAGCAGATTTTCCAATGGCAAAATGGTTGCATCAGCAATGCAAACGATGGCCATTCCAACAAGAAACCACTGAAAATTGCTGCAATTAGCAAAAACAGGTGGAAACTGGGCATCTTCTTTTACTGCAATCCATTTCCTTTGAAAACTACAGAAAAACAGTTCAGTTTAGATGCAGGCAAATGTGCTTGAATCCTGTGTCACAAACCACATCTTTGAAATTGTGTTAGTTTCTAGCATTAGTGAATATAAGTGATATCATTCTCTCCTAAATCCTTCCGTTTTGAAAGCCATGTGACAGCTCAGACCTCTATGCAACCCATCAATCAGTGAATAATTCAGTCCATTTTTTAATTTCAAGTCATACTCTATAACAAAGGCCATAGCTACATCGTCAATATTTGACCACTTGAAGCTTAAATTGTTTTCCAGGCTGACAAGTGCTCAATCGGTCAATTGCCCAAAAGATAATCCCATTGACTGTCTTTATAACTGAAATAATTGAAGCTATAGTCTAGAATTTTTTTTAAGTGTTTTGAAGCCTGAATCAAATAAATCAATTAAAATCTTCTCATTTGCTCGGCAATCACCCTGGCAACATCTGCCTGAAGTTACCATACAAATTTGAACAATGGTGGTGAGCTAAGATGAAACATTTGGTGATTTATGTTTGTTTCCAAATGGGAAAACAGTAGAACAGAAATGAGAAAATCTCAATGTTTGAATCTGATTCTGAGATGAACAAAATAGGAAAACTGAAAATAAAGAGTATGATTTCTCCTCCCCCCATTTTTAATACCTTAGCATACTGGGATAAGCTTAAGTACTATACACACTGATTAGAAATACTTCAGGAGTAAGGACTTATTCTATACTGCTCCAGTTTAATGATAGGGGCTACCAGCAGAACCACTAATCATACCCAGTTTAGACAATATTGAGCCATTTCAACACTTTTTATAATTTACTATTATTTAGAGGGCAAGATACCATAGCTTAGTGATTACCTTCTATTATTGCTTCTTGAGTGATCTGGGATATAATGCCAGAGTGAGTTTAAATACCAGCTAGCTACCTTTAAAGTACCTAGGGAGTTGAAGGAGCTCTATTTCTGAGTATTTGTACCAAAGAGGATCAACCTACTAGATTTGATTTAAGCTTTCCAATTTATCCATTTTGTTCTGAGTGCTACCTATTTGAAAGCTCTGCAGTGTTATTTGAAAGCCGGTTATGAGAAATTTATTAGACACTGATGGAATATGTTGGGCCAGATATAAGAAGGAAAAAAAAATACCAAGCCTTCACCTTGGCTCTTTTCTTGGGCTTTATAAAAGAAATATCGAATAATTAATGTTGCCTTGGTATTTAGTATCTCAGCCTGGAGAACCCTGGACAGAGTCAACACTTATGTCTTCATTTGATTTATATTGCCTGCTTACAGATGGATGGGTCTTTTTGGAACATACCAAATACTAATAAAAATCTCAATTAATTCATAAATATGGTCTATGAACCTTCACATTTTCAGCCTTTTTCTTCTATGAAACAAAATGCTTTCAACCTGCACTGAGTCACAGTGTCATTTTTTTAAACATTTAAACTGTCTCAGAGTCTTGACAGATGTATAACACAAAGCATTTAAAAGGGAAATGTTTTACTTAAGTAAGTTACAATGCTACAAAACTCTGTCTAAACACTACAAAACACTTCACTTCAAATCACGGACTCTTTAAAGAAAACCCTAGAAAACACAACTTTCTAAAACAACAACTAATCTTTATTTGGGGGTTCTTAGTAATTGACTAGGATGTGGTAATCTTTTGGAGTGATAAAATCCAAAAGAAAATGACCAAAATCTGGCTGGAGATGGTCCATTTAGTACTCACTTTTACTGCTAGTACAGCACGGGCGTGAGGAATTTGGAATGGGAATTTCTCTTCAAAATGTCAGCTGGAGGACAATACTAGATCCTTAAGGACTCCAGTTTGAAAATCCTACTTTTTAACCCTACTTACTTCTACGATCTTGATTTGAAATAAACGCAAATAAACTTTTCCGAATGGTTCAGGGAACCTCCTTACTTAACTCTTAAACTGCAATAATTCCAATTTATAGGCCTTAGGGTTAGAGACCTGCAATCTGTATTTTCTTTCAAAATGTAGAAATAGGGACACCTGGGTGGCTCAGTTTGTTAATTCTCCGACTTCAGCCCAGTTCATCATCCCACAGTTTGCGGGTTTGAGCCCCGCACGGGCTCTGTGCTGACAGGTCAGAGCCTGGAGCCTGCTTGGGATTCTGTGTCTCCTTCTCTCTCTGCCCCTCCTCCACTTGCGTGTGCTCTCTCTCTCTCTCTCTCTCTCTCTCAAAAATAATCAACATTAAAACAAATGTTTTGAAATGTAGAAATAACCTAAATTAACCCTAAGCACTTTACTTAAAAACATAATCCTTCCGGGGCGCCTGGGTGGCTCAGTCGGTTCAGGTCATGATCTCACCATCAGTGAGTTAGAGCCTCACAATAGGCTCTGTGCTGACAGCTCCGAGCCTGGAGCCTGCTTCAAAGTCTGTGTCTCCCTCTCTCTCTGCCCCTCCCCCACTCATCTTGTCTGTCTCAAAAATACAATAAAAACATTAAAAAAAATTTTTTTTAATGTAATCCTCCCATCACAACCCATCTCTCACTAGAGTTAATTTCCTCCATAGCGTGAAAGACCATCTGCACTATTAAAAATTTCCCTTACTTAGCTGTCTCCTCAAACTAGAATGTAAGCTCTAACAGGGAAGGGATTTTGTTTGTTTTGTTCATTGCTTTAGCTCCAGGAATGCACACAGTAGACAGAATGAAAAGTTGTTGAATGTAAGTGAATGAAAATATAAACATACTACAGTAAGCTATTAATAGTAAAAGTTGTCAAGTGGAAAACAAATCTGGACTTAGAGAAGGAGAGATAGAATTCAAAAATACTATTGTGGGGCTCCTGGGTGGCTCAGTTGGTTAAGTGTCTGATTCTTGATTTCAGCTCAGGTCATGATCTCACAGTTCTCGAGATCAAGCCTCACATCAGGCTCTGCCCCTCACCCCTCTTTCAAAATAAGCAGACTTAAAAAAATTACTACTCAATGTAGACAAGGAGAGCATTGCAGTTAAGAAATTCAGGACTATTGCAAAACAGAGAACACCCTAATTGGAAGTGTCTCAAAGGACAGGTAGCAAGTCCTCTCTTTTTTGAGGGGGCGGGGAGGATAAACAAGGTTAGGAGGAACTGGCTGTGAGTGAGTGGGATAAGTAGGTGATAACCTTGATAGCTCCTCAGGAACTTTTTTCCCAGAGGTTAGCCATTTCTCCATAGGGACCATTAAGGTGGTGCTACTGACTTTCCAATGATAGCTCAAGGGTGGGTAAATGTCTTGGAGTGTAGGGGAAGGAAGAAGTTTGACTCAAGTTTAGTCAATCCGGTGAAGGAAACAGGTCAGCTAATCATTCATGCAGCAAAGAATAGGAATTTGGAAGTTCTCTGTCTGGCCTGTAAACAAGAGGGTGGGGGCATCCACAAATCTTATCCAAGTCTTATGGAGATGTGTAGCTCTTGGCAGTGAGCCATTCATCTTAACCAACCAAAAAGGGGATTCGATTTGTTGACAACAGCTATTTTCTAGGGGCAATGGGCTCAGGTAATGTGAGAAGTAAGGGAGATGATTCATTCGTAGACATACCAAATAAAAGCTGTACTGTCTAGTTAACAGGTTTACAACCTAATGGAAATATGTACAATCTCCTCCCCCAATAATGGAGTCCCAAACCCTTAGACACTCACTTCTTGGTTCTTCTTCCCCTCTCCATTTTGTGGGCTTATTTTCACAGGCTTTGCAATGACCATGGGCCAAAGAACAAAGGGAAGGGGGACTGAAAGTCTCTGCATCATCTCACGGAATGTACATTTGTTCTAATGAGACTACTTTTTGCCTTACGTGCACATAGGCGATGTCTGGATAAGGCTGTAACCTCTATAGTACTCAGCCAATGAGGAATCAGTGAGGAAGGGAGGGGCTTGCATGCGAGGAAACAAATTGTCTGCTGTAACTGTCCCATGTGTGCCTCTCCATCAGACACCTGCTCTTGCAAGAGCATTGATTAAAACCTCCCTTCACTGTACTCCAAGTCTTCGTGCCCCTCCTTTGTGTCAGGGGGGTTATTTCCCACAGGTAAAGGTCAATGTTGTTAAAGGATTTATTTATAAGCACCGCCAAAAGGAAAAAAAGTTTGCAAGAATAAAAAGTAATCAAAGAAGAAATGATGAACATGAAACTGTATTGTGCATTCTGTACAAGTCTGTCTTGTTGTATTTTTCCACAGTTCCAGGCCTGTCACTCTAGAAGAGGTTGCTACCTTCGCACAGGTATCGTCCATACTAACCACAAAGATAACAAAGGTAGAAATATTCTGTGCTATTCTGCCTGCCATTCTTCTCCATGAACATATGCCTTAAATGAGTCAGAGAAGGGAAATGGGACTAACAAATTCTTTGTTTCATGGTACTAATTGTGATTCTGCCATTTAGGGATTCATATTTTTATATACTAGGAACCTCATGAACAAACCAACTATGTTTATGTGGTTTCTCCATCTTAGTAAAAGGCAGATTCACACATTCATATGCCCCAAGTCTGCAGCCATCTTTACTCCTGTCTTTCACACTGCATATTCAATCTGCCCACAAATCTCATCAAAATGCAGGCATAACCTGACCACTTCCCACCTCGACTACTATCAGCTGCATTTTTATAATCCTATCCATTATGTCAGGTGTGCTCCTACAGGGCTACTACCTCCTGCTCCCTCTGCCCAGAATGTCCTTCCCCCCAGCATGGATCTCCCTCATATCTTTGGTTCTTGGCTCAAATGTCACCGTATCTGAGAGGTCATTCATGTCCAGCTCAGATCAAATAGCAAACTCTTCTCTCTTAGCACCCTGTTTACTCTGCTTTGCTTTTCTCTGGAGCACTAACTATGGTGTCTCCTGATTAGATTGGATGGGAAGGCCACAAAATGTGGAGGTGTCCCAGTTGGATGGGGGCCAGGGGCATGGACAGTGAAAGAATTCACCCAGGGCAGAAAATAAAGAGATAAAAGTTTATTGAATACACTACAAGGAAGCAGCAGGCAGGACAGTGAGACTGTGTATGGTGAGGCAGTGTGTGTGTTGGGGGGGGGGGGGCTCTGTCACAGGATGGAGTGAAGGAATCTGGGAATGTATGAAATGTCCCTTTTGGTGCCTTGTTGTCATTGGTCAGTTAGGGCTCAAGTCTATTTCGAGAGGTCGCTTAATGAGCCTGTTTGCATTCAGCTCGGTAGTCGCCGTGGGCCTTTTTCCCTTGAATAAGTTTCCATTGCTCAAGCCTGCTGCCTAAAAGTGCCTTCTACACAAACCTCATTCATTCATTCATTCATTCATTCATTCATTCGTTCGTTCATTCGTTTCTATCACGCTACCATGAGATCTTTTTGTTCAGTGCCATACCCACAGCACCTAGAACAGCATTTATCATAGTTTAGGCATTCAATAAATATGTTGGATGAATAAATGATTTACAGTTTCATGAAATTTAAAGTTCTTTGTACACCTATGTTGCTCTGAGACACGGGAAGAAAAAAGGGAAAACACATTGTCAGCAATACTAAAGAATTTTCCATAGATAGTCCGAATTCTCTCCCCTTAGAAAAAGAAAAAGTTGTACTTAACTACATTCAGGTGAAATACTGGACTTATTTTTTGTATAAACTCTACCAGAAGTCTAAGTTAAGTGCTGTAAATACAACTTGTATTTCAGAAGCATATCATTTTGATCTCACCCATCTCTATATACTCAGCACCTGCCACGGAAATCCAGGTTGGCATAACTTGACCAGAAACTATTTAGATTTTTCTGAATTTGTATTTTCAATCCATTGGGCCAATAGTTATTAGATGTCTACTCCTCAGAGTGGGTTAAGGGAGATAAGCCAATAAGAGATCTGTCCCCAGTTCTCATCCAAACTCCCTTTGAATGGTGGGCCAATCAGTACCCAGCCATGCTCTGATGCACAAGAAGGTGAAAACGGAAGACTACAGGAGATCTTAGGCTGGGATGCAGGCCAAAACTGCTAGAACTGGCATAAAATCTGTCCTGTTGCAAGGTATTCTATGACTGAGCCTACTCCCACTCTCCTTGAACAGGAACCTGGGCCAGACACAGTAGTGTGGCAAGCCATCAACAAGATTTCATTTTCAGCCACATCCATTGTTGAGGGAAGGAAGCCAGAACCATAAGAAGATCTTGCCCGGGTACTAGGAGGGTAAAAATAAGCATAAGAGCCTAGAAGTGAGTTTCTTTGATTGATAAAATCCAATAGATAACCTTTCTTCTTATAGGAGGCCTAGGGGGATTTTTTTTTTTTAACTGCAAATTGTGCAGCTAGTCCAAACTCATTTGACAAGGCACTTGAAAAGAGTTTAATTTTAATAATATATTATATATTATTAAAATTCCAGGAAACTACTGTTTGTATTTATTGAAATATAAATGTGAACTCCGGGCCAAAGAAGATTTATAAAAGTGGGTGGTCACAGGCTGCTACAAGTACAAATACATACAAAGTTTGTAAAGGGAAAATTGCTAATATGCACCCAAAGCATTACAACGTCCATGTACTTTTTATCCAGCCATTTTACTTCAAGGATTTTATCTGGTTTCCTCCCACTACAGAGGAGAGATGGTCAAAAACTATTTTATGCGCAAAATATTCTTCCAGACTATTACCGCAAGATTTGGAAGCAATCTGAATGTTTAATTAAATAAATATCTTTTAAAATTACAGAATATATATGAACTCAAAGATAAGTTATTTTTTTAAAAACTATGTAGGGTGACCCAGTTACCGGTCAATCAAAACAAACAAACAAATAACTGTCCATGCCTGGGCTGAGAAGTGCCAGTTTAAAAATCACTTAAACTCAACCGTAAACAGAGGCTTCCCTGTTTTTTTTTTCTGTTGTCTTCATTCAGCCTAGAACTACCACAACTATCCCCTTTCTTCACAACTATTCTTTTTCTTTTGTTTCTTTTAAATATTTCAGTATTTTGAATTCATTTCTACCTCCAGAACATTTGTGAAGTTTGATGTAGAAACGAAGATTTCCAGTGTTTCTTCTAGATCAGAAGATTTAACACTGTAAGAAGAAGATGGGCTGGGCCCAGGTAGATAATCAGAATGTTTAACAACCAGTGGGCTCCAGGCAGAATGGACTCCAGCTTCAATTCTTTGGTCTTCATCTTCATAAGTGCTGGATCACTGAGTCATCCTCGGGGACCTGGGAGAAGATCCAAGATCCCTCTGGAGCTCATATACTGACACGTATAATATTTTTTTTTAAAGAATTCTTTCTAAATAAAAAGAGCAGGTATGTCCACTTCTTCATTCAAGTCAGAGGAAAGAAGGCCTCAGTGTGAACAAGGCATTTGAATGCTAATAAAATTTCAAAGGATGAACTACAGACTGGAAGCCAAAAAGAGACAGAGAGACAGAGACAGAGACAGAGGGTTGTGAGTTCAAGTCCCATTTTGGCTATAAGGTTTACAAGAAAGAAAGAAAAGAAAGAAAGAGAGGAAGAGAGAGGGAGGGAGGGAGGGAGGGAGGGAGGGAGGAAGGAAGGAAGGAAGGAAGAGAAAGAAAAAGAAAAAAGAGAAAGGAAAAGAAAAGAAAAACCTATTGTAATCTGGGTGTCTGATAAATGAGGAGCCCTGGAGAACCAACAAACCGTAGAACTGAAAACTGAGGGATGGGTGTCTCTGTTTCTGCCCCAAAGCTTCCAGAGATGAGGGGAGGGAACTACATGATTTTTTTTAATGGATGTGTTTTGTACTTAGAAAAGCTAACATCCTTTTGCAGATTAGCATTCAAGGAAATTCTGCGTCTTTCTTTTCCTGGTCTACTGACCTTAACAAGTTTTCATTTATTTTGTGCTCTCATGCTTTCATCTTTAAACACCCCTTGCTCTCTCCACAATAAAGTATAACAATGATAGAAACTAAGTTTCAAGAAAGCATCTAAGCACATTTAAATGGTTACAATTTCACCTCTAAAAGTAACACATCCTACTCCTCTATTAACTGCAATAACATTCAATTATTGTACAAAGTGCCAACACTTTATTCAAAAGGCAGCCATCTGGGAAAGGGAGCCATGCTTAGAAGCCTTTCCAGAATCACTCTTCACCGAGACACCTTTAATCTATAATTCAGCGTAATTCTGGCCCTCTGACTACACTGACTGGTTCAGAAATGGATGCAATGGATACAGAAGCTTCATTGCTTACCTGCACTTGGCTAGGGAACTTTTACTAGGACCGGACAGGAAAAGAAGGTTTCCCCAGGACATTTCTGAGATTTCTTTCTCTTATAATGCATAAGAACGTCTGGTAGACTCACCTACACTTTATATCATCGATCTTTATCTTTTGAGCCAAGAAAGAGTGGCAGAGACCTGATACATTTTGATCTGAATGCGGCCATGTCTGAAGCTGTTTTACTCCCATTAACCTTGCTTTTGGACTATAGCCAGCTTCAGGGTAAGGGTTTGGGTTTCGGTTTGGGTTTTTTTGGTTTTTAATCTTGTGGGTTTTGTTTTTGTTTGTTTGTTTTTGTTTTTGCATTTGACTGATACAATCGATCTCATGAAGATATGTATTGTTATTCTCAACCACTTAGTATGGATAGTGACAGAGAGCTTATCTGCATGAACGTACAAAGTGTTGAAAAGAATGAATTGAAATAGCCAAAAAAGGGAGGAGAATTTTTGGTTAGCTATATAAGAAAGGGCAACTATCCGTAAACACTCAAAAAAATGATCTTATTATATTTTCCTCCTATTTTTCTTTTACTCAATACTTGCTATCCTTACCTTTCTCTACTAGCCACTTTAATTTCCTATGCTGATACTTAGTATGAGTAATTCACGATTGTGAATGTACAGAGATGATGTACAGAGGTCACTAAATTGTTCATTTTCTTTTATGAGTCTTAACGGACGTTCATTTCTTTCTTCTTTTTTCCTTTCATTCTTTGTGCCACAAAGGAGAGGAATTATTTTCTGAGTGCTCATGAAGGGTCATACCACGTGCATATACCAAGTTGCTTTACACTCACAAAAAGCCTTAAAAGGTGGACTGATCCACGTTTTAAATCGTGGGTAAATGGAGATTTTGTTAAGTTTAAGCGACGCGCCCAAGGTCACAGCTTGTAAATCACAGAATGGGGATTGAACCCAAGTTTCCTGGGGTGGTAACTCACATTCATTCACTAATAAGAAACAATAATAATAAATACTAACAGAAAGATCAATGATAGAAACACTTAAGTTTACTACATTTTAAGTGTGAGGTATATACTCTATCAGCATCTACAGGAGGAAGATACTCTATCTCTGTTTTAAGGATGAGGTAACTGAAGCAGAGAGGTTAACATGCTTGCTCAAAATCACACAGTAAGTGAAGAAGTTAGGAAACCATCCAGGTGAGGTGTCAGGAATCCCTTGTTTTTAAATACCGTGCCAAACTGCATCAATTCAATGATTTTCTCATGCTTTAGGCCAGGGCAGTGTTTCTCAAGCACGCTTTCATGGTCACCTCCCTAAGTTGCTCTTGGGACTAAAATCCTTCCATTGGGCTCTCTGTCTTTCAAAAATGAATAAACATTTTTTTAATTTTTTTTTTTAAAAGGTGGGGGGCGCGCCTGGGTGGCTCAGTCGGTTGAGCGTCCAAATTCGGCTAGGTCATGATCTCGCGGTTGGTGGGTTCGAGCCCCAAACTGCACGTCAAGCTCTGTGCTGACAGCTCAGAGCCTGGAGCTTGCTTCGGATTCTGTGTCCCCCTCTCTCTCCGCCCCACCCCTGCTTGTGCTCTGTCTCCCTCTGTCTTTCAAAAATGAATAAACATTAAAAAAAAAATTTTTAATCCCTCCACTGGGAATACAAAGACTAGGGTGTATGTTCTTTAGGGGCAGAGGCTTTATCATTTCTGCTAACCTAATTTAACCCTTTATCTTTATGATTTTGATTTTTGTCCCATGGAACTGTATACACGGCACTTGGATACATTAATTGACTAGAATGAGCGGTATTTACCCCAAAGCAGAATAAATTCCACAGCCTTTGACCAACAACAGTACCTTTTTAGCAGAACTGGTGGGACCCTCCCCCACCTTTTCAGCCATCTCCTTCACATTCCTAAAGATGTGAGGATTTAGAGGTACAATCTACAGAGAGATTCTCCAATGGAGAGTTCTAAACATTTCTTTTCGGGGACCCTTCCTTCAATGGCATTTTCCACCAAAAAATTTTTTTATTTGTAATGTTGGAATACTGTCTAAAACCTAAAGATCTTCTTTATTTATTTATTTTTTTAATTTTCTTTTCAACGTTTATTTATTTTTTGGGACAGAGAGAGACAGAGCATGAACGGGGGAGGGGCAGAGAGAGAGGGAGACACAGAATCGGAAACAGGCTCCAGGCTCTGAGCCATCAGCCCAGAGCCTGACGCGGGGCTCAAACTCACGGACCGTGAGATCGTGACCTGGCTGAAGTCGGACGCTTAGCCGACTGCGCCAACCGAAGATCTTTAGGGGGCGCCTGGGTGGCTCATTCTGTTAAGTGTCCGACTCTTGGTTTTGGCTCAGGTCGTGATCTCACCGTTCCTGAGGTTGAGCCCTGCATCTGGCTCTGCATTGACAGTGTGGGGCCTGCTTAGGGTTCTCTCTCCCTCTCTCTCTGCCCCTCCCCATTCATGCTTTCTCTTTCTTTCAAAATAAATTAATAAACTTTTTTTTAAAATTAAAAAATAAAGATCTTCTAAAAAACTTGATATTGGGCTCTCACAGATGGTGAGAGCATTCCCTGCCCCCACCCCCGCCTTTGGACTCTAGCAAATTGCTTTTCATTTAAATAAAGGCAAACTGTTTAGGGGAAGAAGAAGTTTTTTCTATTCAAATTTTTCTCTACTGTTAAGTTACTCAGTACCCTGTGAGAAAACAGCTGTGGTTGTCTTATTTCCACGTCCGTGTCTGTTTTTAAATGAATTTACAGCTGATGCAGGCTTTGTTTTATTTTATGACTACCACTAAGAGATGAATTATGAATTAATAGGGAATTGTTAATTTCACCTCAATCAATAACATCTTTAATAAGTGAGGACTGCCCATTAAAAGCCAATAAATCATTATGGTAACTGTTAATAACTTACACTAAACTCTATATGACAATATATATATAAATATATTGGGAATTTATTACAAATATCTAGGAATAAACTTATGCTCACCTTAGATTTGAGTTATATCTGTTGACTCCAGTCGATATGATAATGAGAGCTATTTTCAAGGCCTTCGAAACAGGCTTTTATGCCAGAGACTAGAGAGTAAATTTAATTGACACTTCTCTGATACTCAGACCTGCCTCGTCTGTACAGCTTTCACATGAATTTTCAATTCAATTTCAACCTCAAACGGGAGCTCCCACAAATCCAAACACCTTGTTGAAACAGCAGAAAATGAATTATGTGGATAACAATATTTCATCAAGCTTGAAACTCAGCTGTGTTATGTCCAAAGCAGTAAAACTGTGTCAATAAATTGCTAAGTCACACTAGAATTGATTACTTGTGTGTCATGTGTTAAAACCAGGATGACTAGTTAAAAAGAGAGAGAGAGAAGAAAAATCATCTCTTTCACTTGGCACATTTTATTGTTATTTTCAAGTTCAAATGAATGTTAGAGCAAAGAGCTCTCCTATCAGATTTCAATAACTTCAAATTACCAATAAATTCTGTGACTGTCTGTGAGGGTGCATTCGCACCTGCGGCTTGTTTTTAAACTAAGATTTTCCTGCTCAAACATTTTAAGAAAACATTGTGGGATTGCGATTTCATTGTATTATAATGAGTACATGATTTTCAGTGGTAGGGGAGGAAAAAAGTTTTCCTTGACCTTCTTAAGGTCCCTGGTTGTATCTGAAAATTAAACTGAGAAACACAGATGAACAGGAGAAGAGCATGGAATTTTTACATGTACATGAGAGCCTTCATAAGAGAAAGACCTGATCACTTGATCAGAGCTGGAAGCTTTAATACTTTTTAGACACCTCCTCAAAAAAAAAAAAAAAAAAAAAAAAAAAAAAAAACCTGTAAAATAATTGACAAGACAAAGGGGTTTGAACTAGGGTAATAAATGGTGAAGAACCAGGAAGATAAAGGTTAGTTTAACAAAGTTTGTACAGATTTCTCAGCCCCAAATTCCCACTCTGTAGTGGTGAAAATATCTTCTTTCTTCCTGGTACAAGGAGGGTACCTTTCACATGAGACTTTTATGACTTGTTTCAGGGGTAAAAAGGGCTTGGAGACAGGGGACAAGAGGGTAAGTTTCCTGTTTCTGCCATTTTCTCAAATCCCTTCAGCTTAAGATATTCAGTATGCCGATCTGAGGGATTCACTATCCCGTATTTTGTGGTAGCATGTCTGGAATTTCATTACAGCCAATAAACCATTTTAAATTTCCATACCTAGAATATCAATTTTGGTATACAGGGTAACCCAGGCAAGTTAAGCTGTCTACCACCTGTCATACATTTTAATCATCCCCTGATCCAACCAAACCTGAATACCATTGTGAAAATTTCAAAAAGGGTCAAACCCAGAGATCTACCAACAGCTGCTGATAAAAGCAAAAAAAAAAATAATAATAATAATAACATTTAATAGGAGATAACAGCAGTATCACCTTCTTCTTAAGAGTCTGTATAAACTATTCCTGAACCCCAGTCTGAGTTAGAAATGCCAATGGGGAAGGCCATTGCTAGAAATGATCTTCCACGTAGAAAAAAACACCATTCCTTAGGTAGATGGGAGCAGAAAAGAAAGAAAGTGAAAAGTTTTGAAATCAAAGCAGAAGTAGAGACAAACATATTACTTGCCTATCTATCCAGAATTCTCATGAGTCAAAAGCTCGAGTGTTTGGGTCTCTATAGTATCTTCTGGATCCAGAAACTAGGGTGGATGCTATTACATATTAGAAGTCTTGGTGCATGTGGGTAGCTCAGTGGGTTAAGCGTCCTGCTCTTGATTTTGACTAGGGGAATTATCTCAGAGTTTGTGATATCGAGCCCCATGTCAGACTCTGTGCTGACAGCATGGAGCCTGCTTGGGATTCTCTCTCCTTCTCTCTCTGCTGCTCCCCCAGTTGTGTGTGCATGCATGTGCTATAACAATCCATTTAAAGTCCTCCTTCAGGCAGCTAACACACTGTCTTTTCTAAGCTTCCTTCACTAGGCTCAAACATTTCCAGAAGAGATTATTTATCAAATACTGTCCCTTCAGGACTATAAGCAGAGGTGGCTGGAGCAGGGAAGAGTCTTCAGAAGGGGTGCTGAGATCTGAAAGGTGAGGAAGAGTAACTTGTGCTGAAGAGAAGAGAAAAAAAGACAGGTGTAGTCAGAAACAGCACAGGAAATATTTACCATTTACGCAAATGAAGAAAGATAGCAACCCTGGCAAGCTCCTTCTCTGAACCCAAGGGAGGCGGTGTCCATGTTGTATTAGCAAACCCCCTGAAAGCCCCATGGCTGTTGTTGCTATGATGCTGGTCTTCATCACCCACCACGCAGGCTGAGCCTCACTGCTCCTGAGTACTGGAGAAGGAGTTCCACACTGGGTGGGACCCAGTGCCTGGTCCTGGCAAATCTTCTACGGACCACATCTACGCTAGCTCGTACCCCTCTTTCATAGAGAGTGTTCCTGCAGTACGATGCTTGTGTATTCTTCTATCTAGACATACTTTCCTTGGAATGGATCAGCCCTCTCTTTGATGCTTTAACTTTTAGATATTCTGTTGCATTTGGGGAACGGGCCAAACCCTTTTGCTTACTTTCTTTTGCTCTTTCTCTATTCCTTTAATCATTTCTTTGAGAACTGCAGACAGTGCAGAGAAAGCAGGCAGGAAAGAGAGATCATGCGCATTTTACCTCCTTTATCCAGAAAATGCAGCTTTTTTTGAATATTGAAATTGATTCTGTTCTATTACATATTTTATTCCTCTTTTAAATTTCAGGAAGAAACTGGAAGGCAAGTTAGTGTTTGCTGGCATTGTGAGCTGATTCGAATTCATTTTTGGATATAATTCTAATAGGTAATATTTACTGAGTGTTTATTATGTGAGGCATTGTTCTAAGCTCTACAAATGTATTCATGTGACTTTATAACAACCCTGAAAGGTAGGTACTATTATTACCCCAACTGTATGGCCAGGACACCCACTCAAGGAATTTGGTCCCTGAGTCCATGCTTTTATCAGTAAAATACGCTGCCCTCCTAGTATACTGAGGGAAGCTCTGACCAGATCCTTTATGCTTAAAAACAAACATATCCACAATTTTTTGTTGTCTCCATTCTGTCCATTTTAATTTTTTTAGTGTTTATTTATTTCTGAGACAGAGAGAGACAGAGCGTGAGTGGGGGAGGGGCAGAGAGAGAGGGAGACACAGAATCCGAAGCAGGCTCCAGGCTCCAAGCTGTCAGCACAGAACCCGATGTGGGGCTCAAACTCACAAACCGTGAGATCATGACCTGAGCCGAAGTCAGTCGCTTAACCAACTGAGCCACCCAGGCACCCCTTTTCTCTCCATTTTAATAATAAGTTAAAATAAAAACAATCCAAAAAATCCTCTCTATGCACCTTGCACGCTATGCGGGTTAAAGAGATTTCATGTTTTACGAATCATGCCTACTGAGTGTCTTTTCCTTGCACATCACAAGAACTAAACTCACGATTTTGATATAGTGCATTCTTGTTATGCTTAGTGCAGAGAAAGCAAGACCCAGGACCTCTATCACAGAGTACATAAAATTCCTCCTCTAAAAATCAAATTGCTTATTGGGAATGATTCCCTTTGCTTAACCTCTCACTGGTTTAGACCTCAATAGTTTTCTTCCTTCAGAAAAACAAAATAGCATCCCCATGGAGGGAAACTGTCAGTCCCATGTCAAAGTTCTTTTAATATTTAAGAATTACGTACATACTTATTGTATATTTTAATCATATGTTTCTCCACACGCATATGCCTGGATTCTTTTTCCTTCTTCATGATGCTGGTCAAAGTATTCAGTTCAAATGAAAGAGGGTAGTCTTCCCTGAGTAGCTCAGTCAGTATTCAGATAATAGAGACAAATCCTTCAACATCCTTTTGTTATTCCAGATCAGTTCAATGGAAAGCATCTTTCTATAGATTTATTTTCCCTTGTCTGTCGAATGCCTGCAGAATGTTATCACCCTCACAGTTATAACCGTGCTAAGGCATGGTGGCAACCTCTTGTGCTGCAAGGTTTAATGCTGTATTGTTTCCCCACCAATTGCTCATGATCAAAAGTCTCCATCCTTTGATGCTTTACTGATACTTTGCAGGATATTTTGTGTTGCTGTCATAAATCCCTTATTTTAAGAACCAAACAGATGATAATAGGGTTGATAATCACATGTTGCAAAAGTCACTCTTTTTTTCGGCACATGATACCTTTTAAAGTCCTTGCACAGTTTAAAACTCACACAATCGAAGCCACACTCTGACAAATGCCAGCCGGTGTCCCACGTGGCAACAAGCTGGACACAGTCAACAGGTCACCCGACATGACATTCTGCAACTCTCAGGAATTTTTAAAATTTTAGACCTGCATTGCTTTATTGTTTAGAACACGGTCAGACTGTATGAGTATTTTCATGTTGTAGGCCTTCAAATCCTACAATCCAAGTTAGAACAAATAAAACCATACGGTATTTTCTTCTGTCGTCTATATTTATGGAGACAACTCAATTTAAATAAAACTGAAATTAGATATATTTTTTTTTTGCATGTACCACTACCGAGAATGCATGTAAAGGGAAGAAGTTACCTGTGCCTAGCACAGTGTCGGGCATAGAGCTGGGGCTGAACGCATATTTATTGAAAAAAAAATGAATGAATAAGTGAAGCCTTCCTGTCTTACTAAACTCTTTTCTTAAAATGTCATCTCTCTGGTCATAGAATAAAGTTTTAGATTTCAATCCTTTTAAACTTCTTTAGGCTTTACCATTCATTTTCTTGGCGTCTGTACTGACTGCTTCAGTGAGAACATGTTACTTATATCCTTTGTATTATTGATTCTAAATGAAATGAGCATGAGTTGACTGATGGAGGTGCCAACAAAAGCCCCTTCTATCTAAGACTACGGAAGCAAAACTGAAGTTTCCAGAACAAAGTGGGACAGCTGCTCTAGTTTTGCACTGCCTGGGCTGCACCTGGCGGGCGGGGCTCCACGGCGACCCCTCCCACCTGCAGAGCATGAACCACAGGATAAGTGTTAAGTCCACGGAACACATCTTCTGCTTTATTCCCCCAACCACCTGCGTGGAATGCCTTTCATTAATATGATCCATTTTGCATATGAAGATACAGAGATTTAGAGTTTATCCCAGGTTTGCTGCTAGTCTCTGACAGAGCTCAGACTGAAACTCTGGCTGCATCTTTAACCCCCTTGCTCCAGTACCTCATGAGACAAGAGTTTCTTAAAGAAATGACTGGGATGGGAAAGAAATCAAAATATCATTTTTTGAGTAATGAATATCATTCTGGGAAATTAGTCTGGATGATTAAAAACACGGAAAGACAGGATAACTATTTTCAACTCTCTGAAAAGCTATCATGCAGTAAAAATTCATTGAAATTTTTCTATAGAACCCCCAGTATTAGATGTTACAATGGAGAATGGGAGTTTTAGGGTGAGCAATTCAATCTCAATATATGAGGAACACTAGTAATATCTACACCAAATAGATTACAAGCTCCTTTGGCGGGAAATAAAAGCTTTAACAGGAGGCATAATGAACACTTGCTAAGATGATAAAGAATGGATTTGTAGATGAATAGCTGCACCAAATGGCCTTAATGTCCTTTTCAAACTAAAGATTTCATGATTCTGTGATTCAGCGAAGCTAATAAAAGGAGGAAGGATAAGAAAGGAGGAAGAAACATTAACTTACCACCTAGTTAAGAACACTATTTATGCAACTTCTCACTTAATACTACTCATCATGAGGTCACAGCTCATGGAAATCATCATTTCCATCTTACACACAAGAAGAAATAGGCCCTTCTCACAGACATGAAAACTGAGTCTTAGAGTATATAAATACTATATCCAACACCATACAGCCGTATAATAGCAAAGCCTGGATTGAACCTCTATTGTTTTTGTCTCTGAGCAAAGGTCCTGAATGGAATAAAAACTGTATATGAAACTATTAGAAGAGAGAGAGGAAAAGTGCTAAAGAAAAAGAAGTCAGTGACACTTGTGATAGATGGTAAGGACCATCATGGCAGGTATAGGGCCACTGCAGTGGGATTTTTACAGTGGAGGAGACAGAGTGGACTCAGTGTTAAGTAAGCACAGGCAGTTGGGAATTTATAGCCAGGGAGCAAGTGCGGAGGTCAGTGGGTGGAAGATTTCTAAGAGGAAACCCTAAGAGGTAAGGGGATTCTGGCTAACCTGGCATAAAAGGATTTTTGCTACAGACAAGCCAGACAGTGTTGTCCGAGGATGGATGCTGGAGGGTGAGGAACCCGATCTGATATTAAGGGTTGGGGGTTCTGATTAAAATGACTCTGCATGGTTCTCGCCAATGCTGAGTTTTACAAGGAAGTGCACAGATGAACCTGGAAAGCAGCCATTGGGAGTTACAGGGCGGGAGGGAGACATGAACGCATGAACACAGCATACGCCACTGCTGGGACAGCCTCACAGGTGCTGTAAGAACGATGGTACTGCTTTGGGTGCACCCAGATTTAGGCTGAGAATATAGATGTCTCAAAAGAGATGAGAGCTGGGATGGGGGGTCATGGGGCAATAATTCACATATTTTTAATTTTTTAAATTTACCGTCCCCTGGCTGGAAGCATTATGATGAACGATGTCCAAATGATTTGGTTGTGACTAACTTCTTATGGGCAACTTGGAAGTCTTCATGGGCATTTGTATACATTCATTTCTTCAATAAGTATGTTCTAGCTGCTGTATCTCCATCATTAGAAAAAAAGGCATAAATCCCTATCCTCATGGAGTGTACATCTGAGAGTGGAGGAGGATGCTAATTATAAATAAATTCTGCAGCTTACTGAGAGAAGTGCTTCGAAAGAAAAAAAAAACAGAGCATGACAAACGCTGGGAAGTGGCAAAGGAGCATTCAACTTTCAGTCTAGGTGCTGAGAAAGTGATCTGAGCAAAGGCTGGCACTTGAGGGGGGAATGAGCTGAATAGGCATTTGAGGACAGATCACTCTAGAGAGAGGAATAACCAAGGCAAAGACCACAAGGGAGGAAACATGGCCACGTGTTCTAAGAACAAGGAGGTATAGGAAGGAGGAAAAAGAGATGAGGTCAGAGCGGAGCAGGAGGTTAGCTCATGTAGGACCTTGTAGATTATTGTAAAGCCATTAGCTCCTACTCTGCTTGCAGTGGAAAGCTACCAGACAGTTTTGAGTGTGGGCAAGGAATTCTCTAAATCACATTTTAAAAGTATAAAGTAGATACCAAAGTACTCCAGCAGGTTCCTGAGAAATGGAGAGTCTACTAGAGGTACCATAAGGAGATATGGGAGACGATTCCTATTGCATACCACACTGAAGAAATAACTTAAAATTCCCTTCAGTATCTGATCTCCAATTGCCCCAAAACATTAGTATTTGTGCTAGTAACACCATCTCTCTGCCTTCTTCCACACACAGCTGCCAAAACTCTTTCCTGCCACTCTCAGCTCTCGTTTTCAATTTCTATACCTCACTTGGCAAAACAACACAGTCTAATTAACTGCAGAACAAACTTCTATTTTTTCTCAAGCATGCCCTTGAAAGGCTCCACTCTACCCGCACATATGAAAATGTTCACCCAAGAAAACTAGGTCCTCCCCTCAAGATAATTTTACAGCTCAGAAAATACAATTTTTACCATATTGTGTTTTTTTATGCTAACTATTCTTGTAATACACTAGACTAGACCTGAAATTGGGTTTTTTGAGACTTACGAATTGGGGTCTTCCTTGAATAAGTACTTTAGCACATGGTCTATGATGTGTTAGCAGTGACACCTTATTTCAGAAGAGGATGCGACGGTGGGACGTGGCGACCTATCAGTAGAACACTGAACTGAAGGTGAAGAAAAGGAGATTTCATTTCCATTTCCAAACCGAGGACCATACGTGCCTGAATTATCCACTAACAGGCCTGCCAGCCACTCGTTCATTAGGAGGTTTGTGCTGTGGTGTAACTGGAGGGAGTAAGATCTTGAAACCTATTTATTCAAAACTGTACTTGTCATTAGTTAAAACAAAAGCTCCAGAAGTCCAGAGACCAATGCAGGGAGGAGGGTGGCTGGGCCAGCTGACAAGTAGGAGAGGGGAGGTTCTGAGTGACAGGGCGGAGATAGGAAAGTCAGGCTTTGCCATTTTGCCCAAAGCTTCCCTGTGTGAGTGGAGTCAGAGCCTGTGAAAAACAGCAGACTCAGTTGCACCTAAGTTCTTTCCCCTACTCTTGCAAAGGTGAGACCATCAGAAGGAACAAGACGTTTCAACAGGTCTTCATTACAACAAAATGTCCCCCATACATCACACTGGATTACCAACAACACCTATGTTACAACAGATTGCCAGCTTCAATTCAAGATAAGCGGTGAGTCTAGAAAATTTCATTATTCACAATTACTTCAAAAAATACAGTCAGGGCCTTAAAGCCCTGCCAGTCAAAGTGTGGAACTCACACCGGTAACACCAGCATCATCTGAAAAGTTTGAAGTGCAGAATCTTGGAATGCATCCCAGGCCTACGGAATCAGAATATAATTTTAACAGCAGCCCCTAGTGATTTATATGAGCAGTAAAATTATAGAATAGTGTTTTATGGCAATTATCCTCAAACCTTGTACGTAAAAATTACCTGGAAAGATTTTCAAATATCCCTAGCGCAGGTGGTTTAAAATTGTATACATTCATTACCAGTCCTTAAAGGATTACAAAATGCAGACAAGTTTGAGGATCAGTGCGTTAAAAATAGTGATATTGATATTCAAATGGAAACATGCTCTAAACTTACTGATTACCAGTTAGGTTTTCCTGGTAAGGTAGATATTAAGAAAGCAATAAATCCTATCATAGAAAATTCCAAATTAAATTTCCAAACTTTAATGATATAAAATTTCTAAAATTCTAATGACATTCACATTCATTTTAATTGCAATCGATCCATAACTGACAAACGGTCAGAGAAATCCAGAAAGACTGCCACATTCTCTACTCAGAAATGTTAAGGATTCTTTGTTTTTAAATACGTTGTTTATAGTTCAAGGGTGGGTTTTTTTTTTTCAATGGATTGATTTCCTCTTTCTTGTTTCTCAAATCATTCCTCAGTAAAGAAGATAAAAAAATCTTACCTATTTTCAGTATTTCCAGGCATGATTATCACAAATGTTTTACAAGTTAGTTTGAGGAACTGAAAGGATTTCTCAATGGCAGGTGATACTTTTGTTGAATCAACAAGATTGACTGGTCTCATGGTTGTGTTTAGTGAGTCAATCATTTTCATTACACAATGGATAACGTTGAAAGGAAATTTTCTTTTATTCATTGGAAGGCTATTTTGTGATACTGAGAACAAAGAAAATCAACTCTCTATAGAACGAGAGCCAATCTTCCAAAATGTAATACATCCATTAGGAGAAAAAAAGAGAGTCAGATAAAAAACAAATTGGCTAAATGGGTTGAAACAACGCTTTAAAATTAAGTTTACATATTAAAGGGAAGATAAAAGGAGTAAGCGTTTCATTTTCTAAGGCACAAATACCTTCTGATTTTCAGCTATTTCACATCTCAATTTTTTTCTCTCAGTACATTTTTAGCACTCCTGGTTATGAACAGCAGAAGATGAAATCAAACTGACTTGAAAAGAAGATGTACTTATTGGTGCATATAATTAAAATATTAAGGGGTGTCTAGCTTCAGGCATTGCTGGATCCAGATGCTCAGATGATGCCAGAGCTGGTCTCTTTCTCTAAGCGAAGATTTTTCTCTGTGCTGCCTTTTTAGTTTTTATGGAATAATGGACCATTATATCCAATAAACTCACAGTATATCTCTCTTTGTTGATTTTAGTTGTCCATCACTGAATCTGATTGCTAGGTGAAGGAGATGCTTCTTGGCAGTATCTGTGTTCTGTGCTCAACCTATGGAGCTGGAGATAGGGCTAGCCCTGTTTAATTTTTTTTTAACGTTTATTTCTTTTTGAGACAGAGAGAGACAGAGCATGAACAGGGGAGGGTCACAGAGAGGGAGACACAGAATCTGAAACAGGCTCCAGGCTCTGAGCTGTCAGCACAGAGCCCAACGCGGGGCTCAAACCCACGGACTGCGAGATCATGACCTCAGCTGAAGTTGGATGCTTAACCGACTGAGCCACCCAGGCGCACACACCCCTCCCCCCTTATTTAAAAAAAACTTTTTTTAACGTTTATTTATTTAGGCTAGCCCTGTTTAAGCTACACGAACTGAGAGGAGAGGGTGGGGGCTCCCTAAATGATAATCAAAGTATTGATGTCAGAAAAGGGAGTAGGGATGGAGAGGCAAACCTAACACTGTGCAAAGGCCCCTGCATTATTTGCCGTTTAAACAATTGCAAGAGATAACAATTGTTTTTAAGAATTCCAAAAGACATAGGCTTAGAGAATTTATTCACCTTTGTTTACACACTCTGGCATGGGCTTTCAATACACATGCATCAACTTCAATTTAGGAAAGAAAAAGTGTCTGATGTTTCTAACCATGAAATCCCCAAGTACGACAGACAGTACAGCCCAGAAGGAGGAAACGAGGACACAGGGGAGGATGAGACCACCAGCCACACTATGGTAAGCCATACTCAGCGAGTGTTTTCTTGATTTTGTGGACTGTGTTGCCGCATTGGGAAGTCTATCCCTTTTGAAGATGGCCAAGTGCTAATATGTGACATGCACTACTCTCTCTCCTTTATCCACCTACTGTTGTTACAGTCAGGGCTTTTAAGGAACCTAAACAAAGAAAACCCTATCTCTGCAGAAAAAGCGTCTATCTTCCAAAATGAAATACATTCAGGAAGAGGCAGACCAGAACTTCAAGTTAGGTTCCTAAGACTCAAAATATACCTTCTTTTTAGTAATGTAATTACCAGCTCCCAGAAATTCATGACAGAAATTGAAACTGTATCTAATTCTCAGGCTTATACTGCAAGTTTTTTTTAAAGATAAGCAAAAAAGGGAAAAGGCTTCGAAGACTGAATTATATAAATAGGATTGATGAAAGAAATAGTTCAGAAACACTCAAATACATTTATGTGGCAACTATTTCTTCCAATGATTTATGGATGTACAGAGAAATATATTAGATGTATAAATGTTTCGTCTTTCTTCTACGCACCCCACACCAAGAATTAGTATATCAGCCCTTACTCAGACTTGTCAACTTGTCTACTTAGGAAATTCACAGTGTAGTATATATTTTTTAAGTTTATTTGTTTATGTTAGAGAGAGAGAAAGAGGGCAGGGGAGGGGCAGAGAGAGGGAGAGCAGAATCCCAAGCAGGCTCTGTGCCATCAGTGAGGAGCCCGACATGGGGCTTAAACTCACAAATCTTAAGATCATGACCTGAGCTGAAATCGAGTCAGACACTTAGCTCACTGAGCCACCCAGGCACCCCTAGTATCTTTTTTTTTTTTTTAATGAATCACAGATCCTTTAAAATCGAGTCTCAAAACCTCAGCACTATTAACATTTTGAGCCAGACAATTCACTGTTTTGAAGGACTAATACATCGTAGGATATTTGGGAGCATCCCTAGTTTCTACCCATTAGATTTGCCAGTAATAGCCCCACATTTTTGTGACAACCAAAAAAGGCTCAAACATTGTCAAATGTCCCCTAAGTTACAAAATGATTCCCGGTTGAGAACCGCTGCTTTAAATAAAAAATGAAAATAAGGAAATTTATAGAATACTCTCTATCAAAATAATGTTAAAGCTGTAATCCAGAATATAAATATTTTGTCTCTTTTTGACCCTTACATTCTAGAATTGTTACAATTATTTCTTTGGAATTAACAACAAATCTATTTTTTAAGAGTCATGAGAATAAAATCCCAACTGCAAAATAGGAGAATACTCCTTGCTACATAAACCTTCACAAGTAAAGGAAAGAGGGCTGTGACTTAAAGCGGTGCTGGATGAACCTGCTTATTTAAATGAAGATTCCTCTTTTCCACATCCCTTTGGATTTCTGTTGGTCACTATAGTAACGAGAACGGGAGAGATTCAGAACAAGGACACATGCACTCCAGCATGACAAGTTCACCTGAAATCTAGACCAGCAATGTAACAACAAAAACAAAACAAAACAACAATAACAAAAAAACCCCAACCTCTGTGAAACCTAATGATTACATACATACCATCAACACACTTTGCTATGGCATTGCAAGAGTTAACACTCAGCTCAACAACACTCCTCATCAGGGAAATGCAAATCAAAACCATAATATCACTTCACACTTGTCAGCTTGACCATTATAAAAAAAAAAATAGAGAGAGAGAGAGACAGAGAGAGACAGAGAGACAGAGAGAGATAGCAAGCACTGGTGAGAATGTAAAGAAAAAAAAGGAACTCGCATGCATGGTCAGTGGGGATATAAACTGGTT
The DNA here is from genome assembly GCF_018350175.1 of Felis catus. Classification (NCBI taxonomy): domain Eukaryota; kingdom Metazoa; phylum Chordata; class Mammalia; order Carnivora; family Felidae; genus Felis; species Felis catus. The sequence goes on from NC_058369.1 coordinate 41,139,807, forward strand.
ACAGCCACTGTGGAAAACAGTATGGAGTTTCATAAAAAAATTAAAAATACCATACCATCCAGCAATGCCACTTCTAAAACACTAACTCAGAAAAATATCTGCACCCTTATCTTCATTGCAGCATTGTTTAAAATAGCCAAGTTAGGGAAGCAGCATAAGTATCCGTTAATGGATGCTAAATAACAAAGATGTGAGATCTATATATCTACAGACACACACACACACACACACACACATACCACATACACATACACATGGAATATTACTCAGCCATTAAAAAGGAATGAAATCTTATCATTTTGCAGCAGCATGGATGGACCTTCATTATGCTAAATGAAATAAATCGGACAGATAAAGACAAATACCCTATTTTCTCAATTATATGTGGAATCTGAAAAAAACAAACACACACAAAACAAAACCTGCTAGGTACAGTGAACAGACTGATGATTGCCCAAGGTGAGCAAGGTTGGGGATGGGTGAAATGGATGAAAGGGATCAAGAGGTACAAATGTCCAGGTATAAAATAAGTAAGTCGCAAGGATGTAATGTACAGTATGGAAAATACAGAAAATATTTCTAAAAATAGAAATAACTTTCTATGGTGACAGATGGTAACCAGACATTACAGTGATCACTTTGTAATGTATAGAAATGGAAAATCACTATGTTGTACACCTCCAACTAATATAATTGTATATATCAGTTATACTAAAAAAGAGAAAACATTTGGATTTTTAAAATTATTTTAGAGAGAAAGTGAGAGTGAGGGTGAGCTGGGGAGAGGGGCAGAAGGATAGAGAGATAAAATTTTAAGCAGCCTCCAGCTTCAGCACAGAGCCCTCTGAGATCATGGGCTGGGATCATGACCTGAGCTGAAATCAAGAGCCAGACACTCAACCAACTGAACCAACCCAGGCGCTCCAAACCTTTGGATTCTTAAAAATGGGAAAAACTCAAACACTTTCATTAAGGCGTGACTTTGTCAAATTTCTCCAGGGAGGTTTGGATCCCTTGAAACCTTAAAATAATGTCTTTCCTTACCCTTTGGAGGATTTTTTTCCTTATAAGATAGAGTGATGAATGTCTCCAATGATAACGAGCACACAGAATTTTCAATATTTAAGTATAGGCTGAAATACTCATATGTTCCATGTAAGAAACAAGCATAAGATCATTAATTCTCTAATGGGATATTTCTTTTTCTGTCATACTAAAGTTTTAAAAGTATAGTTAGAATTATATTTAGAGCCAGAGATACATTTCAAAATTGAAATCACAAAGTGCAAAAGAGAAACAAGTTATTTCCTAGTGGGATTAAAAGTCATTTCATAGGATATATTATTTCCTGATTTTTATCACTGCAAACCGTTAAAGAAAATGATGCTTATGGCTTTCTTTTCTTAGACCTTGATATAGCTAGACCTCAGTTTAAAGAGCTTGGGGACTGAATTTCTTACTTTTATAAACTTGAAGTTCTAAAGACGACTTCAATAGATCTAACTATGGATTAATTTTTGTGTAGAATCCAGTTTGAATTATTTTGAGCAAGTGACTCTATAATTTTAGAAAATCTTCTAGAAAAAATAAGGCAAAGTTTATAAATATTTGTTTATTTAGCTATATCCCTTTCTAAATCATGAAATACTCATGGACAAATCTACACTGTGGCAGAGAAGACTAATTTCCTCTTTTACTTCCTTTTCATGATTAAACCATCTCCCCCTTGCATTTTAAGAAGCTAGAGAGTATATTTCTAAGCCTTCCTACAAGTCAAGTGCAATTAGCTTCTTACCAAGGGACTGTGAGGATAACTGATACTTGCAACATCTTTCACATCTTTTAAAGAAAATCGTCCACCCTCCACTTATTTCCTCATTCCCCCTTAAAAGGGGCTAGAGCATGGATGTAGTGGGAACCCAGCATCAAACATGTGGGAGAGAACAATATTTTAGAGCAGGGGCTGGCAAACCCTGGACCATGAGTCAAATCCAGTCTGCTACCTGTTTGTGTAAATAAAGTTTTATTAGAGCACAGCCACACCCATTTATTTACTCTTTGTTTACAGATGCATTTGTACTACGATGACAGAGTTGCATAGTTTTATCACAGACCATACAGCCCTCTATGTCTAAAATATATACTCTCTTGTATTTTATGGAATAAGGTTTCTTGGCAGTTACCTGAAATGATGGTGGAGAAACAAGAATCCAGGAAGTACAATACCAAGACCCATGATGGGTGGTTATTAAATGCAAAGTGGAGACAATCAGGGATGAGTTCAAATCTAACCTCATCACATGTAAAACAGGATCATCATTATCAACCTTTCTGGATTACTGTGGGGATAAATGAGATCACATATAGTACCTAACAAAAAGCAGGTGCTTCTTCAGGAATCAGTGGAAACAACACTATGTCTGGTTTCAAGTTTGGCTGCTCTATCCAAAGCAAAGTATTAGAACAGAGGTAATTGAGGGTCGCAGTCATCGCTCTCCAGTGTTGAGGATCCAAGAGGCTTTGATCTTTGTATGCTGTCAGCCACAAGAAATGGCTTCTGTTTTGTGGTCTGTCACAGCTACCCAGACCTACCAATGTCCACTTTTCCAGCAACAAAAGAAGTGTCCATGCTCCTGTGCTTTAAGGCCATGACCCTGAAGTTGCTCATGTCACTCTCTGTCTTTGTCTGTTGAAGTTGCTTTAACAAACTCACAAAGAGTGGGCAGTTTATAAACAGTAGAACCTTATTTCTCACAGTACTGAAGTCTGGGAAGTCTGAGATGAAGCTGCCAGGCTGGTCAAGGTCTAGCAAGGGCTTGCTTCCTGCTTCACAGACATTATCTTCTCCCTATGTCCTCACATAGTAGGAGAGCAAGGGTCTCTTTTATAAGAGCACTAATCCCATTCATAAAGGTCCCACTCTTATGACCTAGCACCTCCTAAAGGTCCCCATCGCCTAAGACCCTCATCCTTACATGTTACAATTTCAAGAGATGGATTTGAGGGGGACACAAACATTCAGACCATAGCACTTTCCTTCACATGCCATTGCCAGCATTTCCTTGCATGGCTTCATCTGTTTGCAAGAGCAGTTGACAAGTATGATCTATGGCTGGGTGGCCAAGTGCCCAACACCAAATGGGCAGCTCTATTACTAGAGAAGGACAGAATGGATCCGTGAAATAACCAGCATTTTCCACCATGAACATTAACCTAGGTGAAAATGTGAATTTTACATCAATTGACTATTCGGTATTTTTCCATTATCTTTCTTTCTAGATCACTGAGCCATAAAATTACATGCATATGCTGAGAAGTGTATCACACATCAGATAGTTAAGATGTAAAATCCCCATGAGGACAGCCAAAGGTGGATGTACTCACCTTCCAGGGTATATGGCAAGGTTGTGATATTAAAAAATTAACCCTTGTATGGCTCCAACAAAATTTGGCGAACATGCAACAACTAAGGAGACAACTGTTGATTCCAAGAGTATGGGAAGAGCAAAAAACCTGGAGGATTAGGATGGGGAATGCATATACTCAAAATTAAGCCAGGTGGGGAGCTCCAAAGAAGAAGATAAGATAGGTCCAGAAAGAATCCTTTGAGCTGTAGGAACAGTGTAGCTCTGGAAAACAGAAAATTTGGAAAAAAAAAACCAGGAACTTGGAAAGACATCTTGTAAGATGCAAAGAAAAATATGGTTTTTGCTTTTTAAAAAAATTAGTCACATTGGTGGTCACAGAGCCAACATGGGGGAAAGAATTAAACATCAAGGTTGGGGAGCATAATTAAGTATGAAAATCAGCAGGATTTATATTAGATTTTTAAAGTGTCCCTCGCTGATAGACTTGTAAAGAGTCCGAGAGAGCACCAGTCAAATACACACTAATCCCTGAACTATGCACGGGTTGTAATGCTGCTATTTTAAAAATCCATAATAGGGGCGCCTGGATGGCGCAGTTGGTTGGGCGTCCGACTCCAGCCAGGTCACGATCTCGCGGTCTGTGAGTTCGAGCCCTGCGTCAGGCTCTGGGCTGATGGCTCAGAGCCTGGAGCCTGTTTCCGATTCTGTGTCTCCCTCACTCTCTGCCCCTCCCCTGTTCATGCTCTGTCTCTCTCTGTCCCCAAAATAAATAAACGTTGAAAAAAAAATTAAAAAAAAATAAAAATCCATAACATCCTCCAAAATATGGATTGTGGGCTTCTGTCACCAAGGTTCTTATTCTTACCTTTCAACAAAAACCAATTGCCGAAACATCTGCTGACTACAGAGTAGTGTGGTCTGCTCTGTAGGGTGAGCAAAGTATAGATGTGGCATTGAAGATGCTCATGAAATAGGGCGGGAGGAGAAAGTAGGCTTCTACACAGGTGACCGTTAGGCCGCACAATATCATTATGTTCACATGGAGGTGAAGCAATATGCAAATCGCACAGCACTGAGTTCATTCCAGTTGAGAGCAGATTTTACGGGAAAAGTAGAATTTTTACAAATCTCTTGAAGGAAGCAAAGATTTTAAGAATCGTTACTGGTGGAATAGAAAGGCAAGACCATGCAATGGCAACTCTGCATTTGAAAGAAAAGAGGGAAAGAAATTTAGAGTATTTCGCAAAGGGGCACGTGTAGCGAGCTCTATACAAAGGTCTGTCATACCTTTATTCTACTAACAAATTCTGTCAATTATGCCCCCAAACTTTTGTCTCTTTTCTGCCTGTTCTTCCATCTAAGGGGCCAGCACCTCATGTTAAGCATCCAAGACATTGTCATCTCTTATCCACCAGCCATCATGGTCCCCTGTAGGATCCCAATCTGACCGTGCAATCCATTCTCCGCATGACAACAGACTTCTTTGAAAATGCAAACTCGGTCCAATTTCTTTCCAGCTAAAAACCTTTCAAGAGCTTCCTAACACGAATAGAAGAAACATCTTAGGTTTTTCACTCAAACTGGAAGACCCCCAAGACTTGGCCCCGTCCATACACCAGTCAAATCCAGCCTCATCTCACCTCTGCTCTGCATGCTCTTACAACACTGTGCCCTTGGCCTTTCCTACTTCAGCACCCCTGAGCATTCTGTTCCTGCCTCTAGAAACTAGTTTATTGGACAAATCTTTACTAGTCCTTTAGGTCACCTCTTAGATGTCACTTCCTCAGAAAACTGTCCCCACCAATCTCAGTTGGGTCCCTTTGTTAAAATCCCTCACTATTCCTTATCCTTTTCTAGAATGCATCCCAATTGGTAACATGTGTGATCACTGTCTAATGTTTGTCTCCATCATGGCTGCTAAACACTCTGAGAGTAGAGACCATGCTGATCTTGTGAAATCCCTTGTCCTTAGTGACTGACACTTGAAAGGTATTCACTGAATAAATGTATTAATGCAGGCATGACTGAGCAAATAATCAAGGACTTTCATCAAAAATGCAACAAACATTATTTTTAAAGCCTCCTGATGTTTTATCTGCACAATGTGTTAGGATACATTGAAACAACCACATTTGTGTTGCAGGACTCCTGAGGGCAAAAGTAAATAAAATTCAGACAGGTAAGTGAAAATACAGATTTTTAGGATTACACTGCTGGTAAAAAGGATAATAATTATAGATAATAATGTACGTACTTCAAGCACTGTCTAAATAAATTATACATTATCTATTTTATGCCACATATGATGGTGACTCTTACTATCCCCATTTGGCAGCTAGGGAAACTGAGGCACAAAGCCTTGACATGATTTCCTCTAGAATGTCCAACTGTCAGGATGGGGTACGCAACTGTCAGGAGTGGCTCTTGTCCACACTGCCTCTTAGTTTGTCCATTAATGTAATATATTGAATTGTAAGTATATTAATTTGATAGCAGTTTCTCTGAAATTTTAGATTTTTACTGCTTTATGTTTCCTTTATCATAGTTAAAATATGATTTAATTAATAGTAAGGAACAAAACTATAGGCTTTGAATGAAATAAGGGCCACAAAGAATAGTTTACCTATAAAAATGTAAATCTATCTATCATGTTAATTCTTTGAGACCACTGAGCATTCAATTGCTTTGGTGTGTTGTTTTAAAGCCTTTAGTAAATTACTAGTTTTTCAAAGTATTAGTGTTTCTTGTAAAATTATATCATTTCTTACCCTGCATAGCAGAATTTGGGACCCAAAATGATGGCATCACTTTAGAGAAAAAAATGTCTGTTGGTAGATTAGTAATTAACTCAGATGGATCTTGGTATAAAATAGAACTACTTGAAATAGTAAAGACTATTATGGTAAGATACAATGTTATTTTAATGCAGTACCTTGGAATAACTTCTACTCTCTAAACCATGGTATTTTTTCCCAAAATACATGAACCTAAATTTTATAGGCAGAATTATTCTCTACTACATTTTATTCTTACATTTATTTGGGACAACACTTCCCATGTTATTAAACAATGAAGGCAAACATGTTTTTAGATTCAGTTTGTATTACAATAATCCTAATCAATATCTCCCAGGTTTCTAAAGAAGAGTTAATTTTCAATAAATGCATTAACTTGTCTCTTCTGAATGGCATAATTTATACACCACTTTAAATGACCTAAATGCCAATAAAATTACAATTTTAAACCTTTCTCTGTTAATTATTTGTGCTTCTTCATAGATGCTAAGAAAACTATTCTTAAGTTTGGTGTGTACATATACACACACACATACACACAAACACACACACCAGTCCATGTGTAGACACATATATGTATATTTCAATTAATGCAGTATCTATTTTAGTGAATACATATAACCTAACAGTTAAGATCATCAGCTTAAAATAAAGATTATCTGAATTCTAGTCCTGGCTCCACCGTCTATTAACTTTGTGATTCTGTGCCTGAGTAAATTCATTTATAACATGGGGATAATAAAATTATATATCTTACAGAGTTTTTGTAAGGATTAAATGTGATGAGACAAATTCACTTTTAACAGAGGGCTTAGCCCAGCTACATGCTCAATAAATGTTACCCATTACAATATAATAGTAAAATATTTGGGCCTGTTATCACAGAACTTAGCAATAATTTGGATTAAAGGTAAAATATTTTCAAACCTATTATTCTATAGTACCTGAAAAAAAAACTTTGATGGATTCATGAAGAGATTTTTCCGATTTGTCCTGAGAGATCCATTTAAAGTAGTATTATTTCCCATGCTCTACTGTGTCTCTCATTTTGATTCATTTTTATCTTGTGATATAGAAGGAAAACAGTGGTAAATAACATTTCAACACTCAGTGAATCATGTGTAACTATGTAATCTCAATCCATCACTTACAACTCTTAGTTAGAAATGAAAAGCATTCTAACAAAACAATACTTACAATGAAGAGTGATACTTTAAACTCTCAAGTAGGAAAGATTTAAGCAAGCAAAAATACAAATCAGCATGCAGTGCAGGGTCTGAGGTTGGGATTTACCAATTGGCACTCTTGAGCTGAGATTTTGGCACATAGAATTTTCATTTGAGCAACAAAATGCATCTAATTGTGTAATTTGCATTCCTTAACTAATGCATATGAAAAGCAAGAGTAAACAGAGAACATTTTAATTTTTGAAGTGACAAATGTGATTGGCTCTTGTAAGGTACTTATCTTCCAAGAATCTTCTTGGCTTAACTCATAAATACAGAGAACAGACTGGTGGTTTCCAGAGGGGAAGAGAGGTGGGTGCTTGGGCACATTGGGTGAAGGGGGTCAAGAGGTAAAACTTGCAGTTATAAAATAAGTAAGTCATGGGATGTAATGTACAGTGTGGTGACCACAGCTGATACTACTCTATTGCAGAAATGAAAGTTGCTAAGAGTAAATCATAAAAGGTGTCATCACACAAAAAAAAGAATTTTGTAACTTTGTAAGGTGATGGATGATAACTAGATTTACAGTGGTGGTGGTTTCAGTGCATACAAATTTCAAACCATTATGTTGCACACCTGAAACTAATTTAATGTTAATCTCAATTACATCGCAATAAAATAACAACAACAATAACAACAAGAGAATCTTCTTGGCCTTAGAGTATATTAATGAAATTGTTGGGTAAAATAAGCAATTGGAGTAAGTTGGCAATAGATCATATAAGACACAAACTGAGATATTTAGGCCTTCAATAAATATTTATATATGTGTTTTATACAGTAAGGATTTTCAATTCCTAAATCTATCTCCCCTAAACTATCTTTTACTATCAAGTTTGTTTAATAATGAATGAACTAATAATGGCTTCATAGAGCCACGCTGTAAGGTTTACTAATTTTTACCATTCACCTAAATCAGGCAAAAAAAAAATATTCACATTTGAAGAATGTAAAGAGTGGAAGAATCCTGTTACTTTTACTATTGCTCTAAAGGCAATGGAAAATGGAAACTATGTCTCAAAGCAACTTTCTGATATTTTGATTTCAAACATTTCAAACCTACATATATATTCAGTCACTCATTTCATTGCATAAATATTTATTGGAATATTTATTGTATGCCAGGCATTTGCACATATATATTTAAAATATTGATACTTCCTCCCTTATTTTTTTTGATGCACAATAACGTAGAATAGATTGTTAACTTCACCATCATCATTTTATCCTTTTTCCTTGACTTAACCAATGTGCCTATCTTAAAAACTGCACTTCCTTGGAACCATTGCACATAAGGATGACCATAGTTCCAGCCTATGAAATATCAGTGGAAATAAATAAATGAAGTTTCCAGGAAACTCTTTGTAAAGAAAGAAGAAATTCAGGGGTGCCTGGGTGGCTCAGTCAGTTAAGCCTCCGACTTTGGCTCAGGTCATAATCCCACTGTTTGTGGGTTTGAGTCCCACGTTGGGTTCTGTGCTGACAGCCCAAAGCCTGGAGCCTGCTTCGGGTTCTGTGTGTCTCTCTCTGCCCCTCCCTTGCTCGTGCTCTGTCTCTCTCTCCCAAAAAGAAATAAATAAAATTTAAAAAAGATTTTTTTAAGTAAGAAATTCAGTAGGCAAGAGCCTTTGTCCTTGGCCCAGTTTTCTATCTACCTTCCATATACATAATGAAGACAGTTCTATCCCAAAGATACAGAGCAGCAAGTACCCTAATATTTTTGTGGAATTACTTTAATTTTTTTAAAGTTTCTTTATTTTTGAGAGAGAGACAGAGTGTGAGCAGGGGAAGGGAAGAGAGAGAGACAGACAGACAGAATCCTAAGCAGGCATCAGGCTCTGAGCTGTCAGCAAAGAGTCCAATGCGGGGCTCTATCTCACCAACCTTGAGATCATGACCTGAGCTGAAGTCGGCCACTTAACTAACTGAGCCACCCAGGGACCCCTTGTGGAATTACTTTATCAGACTTTAGCTTGTGAACTTACTACATGAGAAAAAAATCAACCCAAATCTTCTTTAAGCCATTCTTATTTGAGTTTTCTGATATAAACATCTTAAAGACATTCTGGAAGTAACATTTAGGAATGTGCATTTCCAAGTTCATGTTAATAATGAAATGTACAAATTATGTAGCTTCTACAAATCCAGTAGGGACTCTAAGACCTGAAAAACTTACTGCACCTGTGAGAAAACCCACAGATAATACCATACTCAGTGGTGAAACACTAAAACCTTTTTTCCTAAAGTCAGAAACAAAGCAAGAATGTTCACTTTCCCCTCTTCTATTAGGAGAGTACTGAAAGTTTTAGAGCATTTAGGCAAGAGAAAGTAATAAAAGAAATCCATATTGAAAAGCAATAAATAAAATTATCTCTCTTCACAGATGACATAATTTGTCCATAGAAACCCTAAAGATCACACATGTACGTGCATACGCACACACAGGGTAAGAGCTCATAAACTAATTCCACAAAGTGACAGGTTAGAAAATCAACTCAAAAGTCAGTTGCATTTTTATACACTACCAATGACCAATGAAAAAAGGAAATTGAGAAAATTGCTCTTGCATTAGCATCAAAAAGAATAAAATAAATAAGGATAAATTTACAGAGGCAAAAGGCTTGAATATTATAAACCACAGAATGTTGCTGAAATTAAAGACCTAAGTTAAAGAGAAGATATTAGTACTCATTAAAGATGACAACATAACACAGAACAATATATAGATTCAAAGCAGTCTCTATCAAAATTCCAAAGATATTTTTTGCAGAAATAGGAAAACCCATCCATTATTTCACCTGAAGTCTCAAGGGACTCCAAATGACAAAAATACCTTGAAAAATAACAGATTTGGAGGACACATACTTCCTAATTTCAAAACTTAATTCAAGTTACAGCAACCAAAACACCATGGTACCAGTATGAGTACATACAAACCAAGAGAATAAAAAAGATCTCAGAAATAAATATTCACCTGTATGTGTTCAACTGATTTTCGACTGTGGTGCCAAGACCATTCGATGGGGAAAGATTCTTTTTAACAAAAAGTTCAATCAGTTTCTCTGACAATGGTTGTCATCTGCCACAGTTTCAAGTATATAAAGTTTAAGATGAAAGTCTTAGTTAAGACTACATACTGATTATGATGTCTAGCGTTAGAATTGTGATCTATCCTAAAATTTATTTCGAAAATAAAGTAAGATAACTCATATTGGTTTTTTTCTTAATTGAAAAGATTTTTTTAATGTTTAAATTTTTTTCTTTGAGTTTTACCTTAAAAGAGAGAAAAAAAGCAAGGTGGCTAGTGCTTAAAACACAAGCTTTAGCCATATTATAAGAAATTCTAGGAAGCATTCTATTTAATTCACTTTTTTCTAATACATCTAAGGAGAAAATAAATTGTAGCATTTCCAGAATAAAAGAACTGAATATGTAGCGTGTGGCCAATTCTGTAATGTGCATTCAAAATAATTCTTTTAAGACCAGGAATATGGTCAGCTGTGTTCTGTTGACTTTGAATGCTAAGCTTCTTTTCTTAGATGGAAATCTTGTAGTTTATCTCTGAATATCAAAGCACACCTTGCCTTGGGAGAAAATGGATGCAAAATGTTTTCACAGTGAGATAGGATGGGACAGATATTCAATCACAAAATGCAGAGAAAATAACAATAAGAATATCCCTCAAATATTATTTCCCCAATAGTCTAAATCCTCTTTATGATCAATATCATTTCTGCCAATCCTAACACCAAGTTTCCAAATATTACAAACCAAGTTCCTAGAAGGTTACACAGTCTCCTTTCCCGCACCCCCTCCTTCTACCTCCACTGTTCACAGCCTGCTGTTCCCAAGCAGCATCACTTTGGTCTTCCAAAAGACAAGTTAAAAGTGAAAGTGAAACTTTTTACCATTTTGCGAACATGGAAACGTCTGCTTTCTGGATTAGAGAAAAATAGAAATCATGTATTTTTTGAAGAGTGTTGGACCACTGGCTTTGGGTACAATCAATATTTATCAGGGATTGTTCAGAATGCTCTGATAAAAACACTTCATTCATTGTAGCTCTTGTTTTCAGAGACAAGGCAATTACAAAAAGAAAAGATTGGCAAAGAAATACTGCAACATTTTGGCCTGGCTTAAATTCTTTCAGTGGATGGATTGTCTTGGAATGCAGAGTAACCAATTTTAAACTTCTAAACTACAAGTGTATCAAGTGCATGCATTAAAAAGTCGAAAATGAATTCCCAGCAATAAGCCAACTGGGTTAGTTCCATATACTTGCTCATATATATGACAGGTTAGACCAAATTTACCAGCAAAGACATTTCTTAGGTGATAACTAAAAAAGTGTCTGATATTGAAAACTTGTCCAATTGGCTCATTCATAAACACTACCTTTGGAATCATATCTCTTATATTTGAGTTGAACCATAGCCTTATGGTTATAGAGTTTTATGCTATTAGACACAATAGAGCTCCCTGCTTGGCAACAAATGTTTCAATATTTTGGCCTGAAATGTTTAGCTCATTTATATGAAAAACAGTTACCAACTGGAGATCGTGGTCTGACAGTTCACTCGTTTACTATTTCAAAATCCTCTGAGGGTTCCACTTGGGAACACTGGATGACTAATTACCTAGAGTTAATGAAGCCCTAATTGTTATGGCATAAGCTGGTCCACTTAACTTTCCAAATTCAGGACAATTAGGCATCATCAGTATTATCCACTGACTGAGCTCTAAAATAAGGTTTAGCATTTCATTCTCAACAACCTTTAGGTATCCATGAAAAAAATATGTCATGACTTATGACAACAAGGTCTTCTAGAAAAATTAAATTAGTGAATAAGTCAAATGGCTTTACAACTAAATAAAGCAATGTACTAAATGTAAATTCTAAATAAACTGATATTAACATTCATTATTCAAGCATCAATTTACAAATGAATACTCAATTTCTGTCAAAATTAAGACTTTTTTATTAAAATTAAGTACCAGAATTAATAAGTTAAACTATAGATTAGTGACTTCCACTCAAAAGTGAGGTGGAATCAGGGGCAGGATCCCAGAGCTCCAACCCCCAACAAGTAGAATCAGTAGTGTCATAAAAGATCTGAACAACACTTTTAACCTAATTTGACATCCATAGACCTAACTGACATTCACAGAATGCTGCACTCAGCAGTGAAAGAATATATACCCTTTGTGAGTCCACAGAAAACATTTGCCAAAATAAAGTATACAACAAATAATCAAATAACACTGAAGAAATTGCATGGAATTTAATTCATTCAAATTATGGTTTTGGAACATGTGGCAATTAATTAACTAATTAGTCCAGTAAAATAATAACTAGAATATCCATCAGCTTCTTTGAAATTAAGCAATACATTTTTAAATACACTGCGGGTCATGAAATAAATCACAAAAAAGAATCAGGAAACCTTTGGAACTAAATGATAATAAATACGAAATCTTCTAAGATATATTGTGATACAGTATTTAGAGGCTTATCTATAGCTTTAAAATTCATATATTTGAAAGTAACAAACACTAAGAACCAATGAACTAAGTACCTACCTTAAGAAACTAAAAAGAGGGCTACCTGGATGGCTCAGTTGGTGAAGCATCTGACCCTGGCTCAGTTCATAATTTTGCAGTTTGGGGGTTTGAGCCCTGTGTGGGATTCTGTGCTGGTGGTATGGAGCCTGCTTGGGATTCTCTCTCTCTCCCTCTCTCTCTCTCCCCCTCCCTGGCTTGTGCACTCTGTCTCTCTCTCTCAAAATAAATAAATAAACTTAAAAAAAAAGAAACTAGAATGAGCAGTGCAAATGACTCCTGAGAAAGTAAAGGAAGGAAACAATAAAGAACAAAGGACAAATTTGACAATCTAGATGAAAAATACATATTTTTTTAAAAGCTGTGATTACCGAACCCAATACAAGAAACTCTAAGTTCAGATGGTTTCAGTGGTGAGTGTTTTCAAACATTTAAGTATTTAAGGAAGAGAATGTGAATTTCAAAAAAAAAAAAAAAAAAACTTTGACAGAAATCCTGATAAGGCCATTAGAAGAAAGAAAAATTACAGGCAAATGTTTTCCATCAAAAGAGATATAAAATCCTCATAAAGTACTGTATGAAATCTAAAACTATCCAGAAAAGATTGTACACCACAATTAAGTGAGGTCTATTCTGTGAATGCAAGGTTAGTTAACATTGGGCGGGGGGGGGGGGGGGGGGGGGAGATGTAAGTGGACATATTAACGACAAAAAGAGGCAAATCATATGGGTGAAGATAAAGTTTGTGATAGATTACATACTTCTTATTAAAAACAAAGCAAAATAAAACCACTCCAAAAAATCACAAAAAGCCAAAGTGGAATAGGTAATAATATTTTTAATATGATACTATCTCTTTGAAAGAGATCGATGATCATACATGATTATCAAATATTAAGTAGTTTCTGCTTGAGTGAATAAGACAAAGATGACTGCTATCACCATTTCTATTCAACGCACTGTGGGAACTCGTAGCCAGTGCAATGAGGGAAGCAGGGGAATAGACAAGAGTTGGGAAGGAAGAATCCATCTTTACTCACAGGTAACACGAGAGTACCTGTAGAAAACCAGAAAGAATCAGCAGGCGAAGTTCAAAAGTAAGCAAAAGAAGTGTGACGACAAGAACTCAGGGTAATAATTATTTCCGTGTGGTGATGGGAAGTAGTTTCTGGAAGGAACAGTAATAACAGGTTCTTGATCTCAGGGCCATCCACCCTGAAGTGTTCACTTTTTGAAAATTTACTGACCTACCACGTTAGGTTTTGGGCACTTTTCTTTATGTATGTTACTACAAAAAAGTACACTATATGCTATAGGTGACATTTATTGAGTCACTGGGATAATCGGGTGCCAAGAATTATGCCATTTAATGTTAAAAAAAACAGTTCAGGAGGCAAATCCTTTTTTTAGCCTCATTTTACGAATGAAGAAATAAGTTCTTGAAAGTGATTAACCTCCTCAAGCGTATACAACATAAAGAATCCCGGGGTTTATACACATATCCTTCTGATGCTAAACTCAACTTTGTCACTAAATTAACATTTTCAATGCTTCTTAACTCAATGTTTTTTCGAATTCTCTTCACAGTTCTTTCTATTTAAGATTTTGGGCAACAAGCATAGGTTAAATTCTAATTCAAAATGATTGTGACTTCAGCAAAGCCATGACCTCAAATGATTACATGGCTGAAAAACCCATGCTTAAGGAGATATTTGAGGGTACACTGCATTTTACTTACTTTCATGCAAGATCGACTCAATCTGTCAAATGTTTAAAAATCAAAGCCAGACTTAAAGCCCAAACATGTATTAAATCATGCGCACAAATGATTCATAACAAAAGCCAATCCACCCCCTGCCATGCTGGCAGCCATGAAGAAATCACAGCCATGGCTAAATCTGAAGACCTACTCTTCTCTCACATTGTTAATGATGAGATTACAAAGGCAGCAAAGCACAGGAGATGAATGGGTGTCCACAAAATATAAGACGTATGCTCCAGTAAGACCCAACGTAATTGAAAGAAATTAGATCATGGTGGCATTTCTTTCTCCTCCATCTAGTTGTTTTTTTTTTTTTTTTTTCCTTTCCAATCTCCCAGCAGAAGTTGATGTAAGAAGAGAAAATATTTGCCGGTCGATACAACAGGCAGTGAAATCTTCCCACTTTTGTGCAGATGGAAGCTAACTTAATCTGGTTCATATGTTCTAAGAACATCTTAAAATAAAAACTGGAGGCTGATTTGCACCCAGAAGAACTGTGTATAAAGCTGAAGGAGGCAAGCAATTTAAATTTCCAATATGTCACTGCAATTTTGTTTTCATTCCAAAGGGGTAATAATGCCACCATTTTTCACTTCGTCCTTTGATCCCTTTTGAAACTCACACCTATATTTCGAATATTACATCTGACCTAATTATTTCAAGAACACTGAAGTTGCTTTAAAAAAATCAATTACAATACCCAGTATGTTTTGTTTCTACTTAGAAATTCATTATTGAAACTTGCTGTCAGAATTCATAGCAGCAGAGTTTCCAGTTATAATACATGTATGACATCTGTTATTTTCTCTTGTAAGTGGAGTCCTTGGAGCACTCTGGAAAACTTGGTTATGAAAATACACAGTAACCATTTTAGCATCATCCTACATAACAGGACAATGCTTATCTAATTATTGCCTTTATACCTTTATGGAGTTTTAAATTCATATTCTACCCCTATTTATATAATTATTTTTTTTCCAGGGGAAAACAGAAAAGCCAAGCACTAAATTTTACTGAAATGTTCTGTTAAGGTGTCAGGTCCTCTATTTACTGCTCTGTAACTGGTTGGCATGTTTACCATGATAGCAAAGAAAAAAAAAAGTTGGGGGGGGGGGGTGGATGGGTGGGAAGGACATGCTAAAAATAAATTTGTTTTGTATTATTTCAACTCAGTAATCAAAGCTCCACAAAGGTCAGTGCCATGTAGGTCTTATTCACAAATTTACTCCCAGATTTTAGCCCTAAGACTATTGCCCAGTAGGTGCCCAGTAAATCTCCATTGAAAGGAAGAGGGACACCTGGGTGGCTCAGTCGGTTAAGCCACTGACTTCAGCTCAGGTTATGATCTCGTGGTCAGGTCAGATCTAGCCCGGTATCAGACTCTGTGCTGACAGCTCAGAAACCGGTGCTTGCTTTGGATTCTGTGTCTCCCTCCCTCTCTACCCTTCCCCCACTCATGCTCTGTCTGTCTCTCTCAAAAATAAATAAACATTTAAAAAATTTAAAAAAGAAAGGATGAAACTGTCACTTTTGGAAGCTAAGAACAAAGAAATAGAAGATTACACTTCGGTTAAAGGCCCCCAAGACCACACACAGTCTTGATGAGTCCCAGGACTCAGCATACAGTGGTTCTCATAGCCATGATTTATGACAGCAAAAGGATCCAGAGCACAGTCAGAAAAGGCAAAGGCTCACAGGGTGAAGCCCTTAGGAAAGTGGGCACAAGCTTCCAAGAGCCCTTTCCAGTGGAGTCACATGGGACTTGCTTGAATTCCCAGCGGCGAGTTGTAACAACATATGGAAAACATTGTCTATCAGGGAAGTTCATCAGACCCACAGCCCAGGGTTTTTACCAGGCGTTGGTCACAAAGGCATATGCTGCTGGGTAGGTACCAGAATTCCAGACTCACTGAAGAAAAGTCAGTGTGCAGCAGAAATCATACTGTTTGCAGTAAACAGCTTAGGCATAGTAAGAGAGGCTTATCAGTTCTAGGCATGGTGGAAAATCTTTTAATATCTCGTTTCTCAGAGGCCAGTCAAGGGCCAACATTGTAAGCAGTCTTTTCTAAGGATAGTGGTCTCAGGTCTGCTGCTGTTTTCTATACAGAGCTCATTTCAACTCACTGTGCAAATTTCAATGCTTGCCCGCCTTTCTATTTGGCTCCTATCTTCCAGTTTAACAGAGCCCTGTGGCAAATCCCATATAAATCCAATATCATTGATTATTAGCAAACATTTTAACACTAAGTTACATATCTAATCGTACACATTGCTCTTTGGTCCAAGTTGTGATGAGAACCATATTAAATAGAACAAAACAAATTTTAAAAGTCCTTTTCCCTGTTGGATTTCTGTACTGTTATGAATTATGTCGGTGGTGGTTCTGGGAGGGGTCATTTTTCCAATTCAGATTCATCTAAAAATGCAGAGTCATTATCTTATTAACATTTTGTCCTTAAAAAGCATTTGGGCTTTCTATACATTATTACTGCCACAAATATTTGTTGAAAGAATAAATTTATGAATACATATTTACATATGCTCTTTGAAAGATAAATTTTGCTATTGGCTGAAATTTTAACACCAAAAATTCCCTGAAAAATACTGCTTTGCTGCTTCCTAGGTAACTTTTTCTGGTTAAGGACATATTTTTCCTTAATATTAATAAAAAAAGAATTTGCTTCAAATGGAAAATGTTTGTGTTTAAGAAAAGAGCTTGAATTTCCCAATTAAGGCAAACTGCCTTAGGCAATTTACCAATAGGTAAATAATAGGCAATAATCAATACTTTACCTTCTGGATTTCCAGAAATTTCAAGCACTAAATTTTAAATCATCATTTTTAGGTTTATTTATTTATTTTGAGAAAGAGACAGTGTGAGTGGGGGAGGAGCAGAGAGAGAGAGAGAGCAAGACAGAGACTCCCAAGCAGGCTCTGCACTGTCAGCACCGAGCCTGATGCAGGGCTCCAACTCGGGGAGATCATGACCAGAGCCAAAACCAAGAGTTGTGCGCTTAACCGACTGAGCCACCCAGGCGCCGCCCCCTCCCCCGTCCCTCCCCAAAGTTCCAAGCACTAAATTTCAGTAGGACCTGCCTTTGCCATGTAATCATGCAGGTCTTTCCAGGACAAGGATGAGTGTATTGCTTGATCCTTTGAACCTGGATTTAATCATATGGCTTGCTTTGGCAAACAAGATGTCATCAGTCATGATGCAAACAGAGCTTGAAAATTATTTGCAAGATTGAGTTTATGCTTTTGTGCTTCTGTCATTGCCAAGAAGAGGATGTTCCCGGGCTGGCCCACTGCTCCCAAGAGAAGGAAGAGAGACAAGTGGAAGAGATCTGAGTAACCCCATCCAAGCCCAGCTGACCCCCTGCCAGCTCCCACATGTGTACGAGAGCCAAACCAACATTACTGGGCCCACCAGCTGAGCCTGGCCTGGATCAGCTGAAATGCACTGACACATGAGACATAAATGTTGATTTGTGTATGCCACCTGACAGCTAAGAAAAGTCATGCAAAAGTTCATAGAGGCAAATTATAGGACACATTTTGCCAAACCACAACGGGGAAAGTTTTTAACAATACTAGAGGAAGCAGACTTAAAGCTGACCTCAACATTTAAGGAATGTTGAAGGAAGACCTCAAACATTTCCTAGAAATGGTATTTACATTTTTTAAAAGACTTCTTCTGGATCAGTTAGAAGTAAGACATAAATAGTTTGCAAGGGCTATTTGAAGATAAGGTTTGAGTCATTCTAAATAAGCCATTAAAAGTGAATTTGATGTCATTTTATATTCACAGTCTAGAGAAACCTGAACTCTTAGATCACTCTATTTTATTTCAAATTTTCATTAAATCTTGAACCAGTTTCAGTGTGCCACACACCAGCATGACAGAGTGAACAGAAACAGAAAAGATCGTAGACAGTTTCATTATGTGTGGTGAAGAATTCTCAAACTGGCCTGGAGTTTCACCAATAGGGGGGTGAGTAGTAGGAACAGAAATAAAAGTGAAACACATGAATCTGTACATTCCTTTCACGTCTCTAATCAACGGGAAATTAAAGGCAAAAAAGAGGAAAAAGGAGGTAATGGCTGTCTTATTATGGCCATAAGTTCTCAAAACACTAAAGGGCTTGCCCTGCTCAGACACACCTATCAGCTCACAATAATAAGGCAACCTGCTGTCATATGTGTATTCGTATAGGCTCTAAAGTGACTTAGGGCAAAGTGCTATCTGATTATTTTAGTTAGGAGGAGCACTGTCCACTATAACAAATGAATCCCTAAATTTCGATGACTCAAAACTGTGAATGTTCTCTTTACATAATAGTCCAACGTGGGAAGCTTTGTCTGTATCATTCTTCAAGGATCCAGGCTCTGTCCATCTTGTGACTGCTCCCTTCTGGCTTGGGAGTCTCCTGCAACCAGCCAAGACACAGGAAAGAAACAGTGAAGGAAGTACACTTGCTTCTTTAAAGGACTAGATGACAAGTCACACTTCCTCTGATATTCCATTGACAAGAGTTAGTCACGTGGACACAAAGAGGCGCAAAGGAGGGTACGAGGTATAGTTTCAGGCTGTACAGCAGCCTGCTACCAACAACTTCACACAAGGGGGGTTATGTGGTTAACTAGCCATTCTCGCCATGCTGACACAACTGTGCTCTGCCCAGGGAGACCAGCCCGGGCCTTCAATATAGCAAGAGCTCAGACCACATGGGTGGCTCAGTCAGTGAAGTATCTGACTTTGGCTATCCGTGAGTTGGAGCCCCATGGCAGGCCCTGTGCTGACAGCTCAAAGCCTGGAGCCTGGTTCAGATTCTGTGCCTCCCTCTTTCTCTGCCCCTCCCACATTCACACTCTGTCTCTCAAAAATAAATACTAAAAAAAATATTAAGAAGTATAGCAAGAGCTTAGAGCATAGTCACAGAATAACTGAATTAATGAACTGTCTGGACTCATGTAGTCATTTTTGCCCTATAGCGTCCTTCTAGCTATTATTACTGTTTATTAGCTCTCATTGAGTAATCGCTTCAGGCCAATGGCTACGCTTATTAAGTGGCTCTGTGAGATAGGTATTACCTATCTTGTTTTAGCAGATGAGGAAACTAAGGTTCAGGAGAAGTCAAGTAACTTGCCTAAGGTCATTAGGTGTTGGGATCAACATTCAAGCCTAAGTCTGTCTAACTCCAACTAAAACGTTTAAAGGCACTGAGTGGCTCCTTCTCACTTTGAGCTCAATCATTTGCTGATTTACAATGTAGCATTATCCACGTGTGGACATGTCTTTTCCAGTTACCGCAAGTACTCGGAGGAAATAATCTAAGCCTTTGATGAATTTCTCCCCCTGGGTCACGCCTACCCCACAACTAAGGTAAGTTTAATCTTATAATAATCTATTTTGAAATATGGAAAAATAAAAAGTGAATCATTCATTTCAAGTTGCATATTCACTGTATGTGAAGTATATATAATGATATACATTATATATATAATCTATAACAGTGTACATGTAATAGTATGTATAACAGTAAGTAAATACTGTTAAGACAAATCAAATTCTCACATACTTTCCTGCTCCATGGCCTGGTTTCAAATTAGCATTTAGAAAAAAAATGGAAAACATAAAGTGAGATAAGATTTCTGTTCTATTTTTGGGAAAGAACGAGTTCTGAGTGACCCAGGGTAATATGCTAAAAATGAATCATTAATATAAAGCAGGCTTAACTACAATCTGAATATACACCTTAAACATCAAAATTATAGGTACTGCCTGAATCCATCATCAATAAATTGTGTGCATAGTTTTTAGCCCCAAAATTTAGGAGAGCAAATAGTGAAATTTCTTCAGTTACCTCCTTGAGAAACAGTATCTCTCTTTAAAAAGAAAACAGATTGGGATGTTTGCATGGCTCAGTCAGTTAAGCATCTGACTTCAACTCAGGTCATGATCTCACGGCTGGTGAGTTCAAGCCCCACGTCGGGCTCTGTGCTGACAGCTCAGAGCCTGGAGCCTGGTTTGGATTCTGTGTCTCCCTCTCTCTCTGCCCCTCCCTGACTCACACTATGTCTGTCTCTCCCTCAAGAACAAACATTAGAAAAAAAAACTTTTTTAAGAAAACAGATCATTTTGATTTTTTTAAAAAAAGGGTGCTAAATTATTTCTACTGAATTAAAAAGAATTTAATTCGGGGCAGCAGGGTGGCTCAGTCAGTTAAGCATTTGACTTTGACTCAGGTCATGATCTCATGGCTTGTGAGTATGAGCCCCATGTTGGGCTTTGTGCTGAGAGCTCGGAGCCTGGAGCCTGCTTCAGATTCTATGTCTCTCTCTCTTTCTCTGCCTCTCCCCTGCTCACTCTCTGTCTCTCTCTGTCTCTCAAAAATAAATAAATGTTAAAAATATTTTTTAAGTATTTATTTCAAGCAACTAATAGCTTTTTATATTGAAGGTAGTGATCAGATTTTCCCCTCTTTATTCAAAAACTGAATAAAATGTTAAAGCCTTAGATTGCGGCTGGAGAAATCCTGAGTAACTAAACATTCATAAAAATGCAATATTAAATACTTTGTGGGATCAGGTTTAAGCAGATGGACTCCTTTATCTTTTTTTTTTTTTTAATTTTTTTTTTCAACGTTTATTTATTTTTGGGACAGAGAGAGACAGAGCATGAACGGGGGAGGGGCAGAGAGAGAGGGAGACACAGAATCGGAAACAGGCTCCAGGCTCTGAGCCATCAGCCCAGAGCCTGACGCGGGGCTCGAACTCACGGACCGCGAGATCGTGACCTGGCTGAAGTCGGACGCTTAACCGACTGCGCCACCCAGGCGCCCCTGGACTTCTTTATCTATAACAGTTTAAAACAACTTATTCCTGGTTCTTGGGCTGGCAATTTCCTAACATTCAGTTTTACCAAGTATTTTCACAAAAATGATTTTTGAGATCAGTAGGTAGTTTACCATCATACAAAAACTGAATGAAAACAGAATCTATGATTTGTGTTCGCCATATCAGTTGTTAATTCATATTAGGCACAACATTGCACAAACCAACAAAAACATAAGCCTTCTGGATCCCTCTCTCTGACAATGTTTAATGAGGGTTGGGTGACCCTCTTCCCTTGGAGCTATGCTCTCTGTGGCTTCTAAGGCAGCAAAGACAGGAAGGGACAGATAGGCAGGAGGGATATCCTCTTAGCTGTCTTGACTCCCCACTGACACATGTCTCTCTTCTGGCGACAGCCCATTGGCCAAAACTAGTCACAGGATGCCCCAACTAACTACAAGAAAGACTGAGAAATGTAGGGGAACTGAGGAGATTTTGATGAGCACTCTTTCTACTACATTTACAGCAAAAACAGGCACCCAACCTTCCTGAGAGCCATTCTAGAAGTTTTCCCATGGATTCTAATCCCAGGCAAAGTATACTTACTGAGCTCAAAAAATTATCTGTGGCTTTTTTGAGCTGTATTTATCAGGGTTATCATTAAATGAAAAGACAATTCTGATAGAATCATGATGGCGGACGTCATCCTAACATTCTCAATCTTGTGACTCTGAGTTTGAATTTCTTATTGTTGACGCATGAAATTTTTTTTATAAGCTTCAAGTGATTCACAGCTGAAAGTGGGTTACCTGAAGCCTCCTGATTTAGTAGGAATGTATAGTAGCTGGAGTAGATATGTTTAGTAGCAGGAGCATGTATGATTTAGTAAGATTTTTCTCATAAGGAATGATATTTTTTTTTCTCTTTGGGTATGAATTCTGTTTCTTAGTTTCTACAACAAAACCAAAGCAGCTTGCAACCAAAAGCTTTCTCTGTGCACACACTGCAGTTTTGTTTTTTTAAACACTTACTGAAAACTCAACATAGAATAAAAGTGGTAACGTAGCCACCTGGTTTTCTTTTCTTTAATAACATGGATCATGCAGCATGCATTACAATACCAGAGAGAATTTTTTCCACTTTTTTAAAGTTTCTAAAATTCATGCCATGCAAAGTATAATGCTATTTTCTAATCCTCATTCCTAAGAAAATTGTGAGAGCAGAGGATCATATGTCATAATAATTTGGGCTTATCATTCATCATGGATGTCTCACGTGCTTTATAAACAAATTGCTATTTTTGGAAAGCAAACAGATTTCCTCAAACTTTTCTCACATTGATTAGTAAAGATGTATACATAAGGGAGTTTTGAAATTCTTCCAAATCCTCTCATATGTTATCCACCCTTCATTATGAAGGTATATGACCTATTACTTATACGTTATTAGTGGATAGGAGGGGTTATTTTATTTTATTTTTTTATAAAGGCTGCTGCTTTTTTTTTTCAATGTTTATTTGAGAGAGCATGCAAGTGGGGGGAGGGGTACCAAGCAGGCTCCGCGCTGACAGCGGGTGTGGGGCTTGATCTCGAGAACCATGAAACATAAGATCATGACCTGAGTCAGACGCTTAACTCACTGAGCCACCCAAGCGCCCCATCCCATTAGGAGGGGTTATTTTAACCTGGTCCTCCAGTATGGGCTCTGGAGAAAATATTGTAATCATTCACCTAAACCAAATTATTGCAAGCATTCCTTACCATGAAATGATTTTATCAGGAGTTTTATTAGAATAGTACGCTGTGCCTTAACTAACGCTTGTTTTCTCTTTCAAATACCACGCGGTATTATGTATAGTCACATAATGACCTCAGAAACTTCCACTTATCTATTATTTGAAGCCTGTATCCCCTAGACACTAAGGAGAGGGTCCAGGAATTTTGATATCCTGTATTTAATTTATGCCTATAAGAAGACGCTGCCTGCCTGGTTAGAGGAAGTTAGAAAATGACAATCCCACTGAAGAGAAAAGGTCATTTGAAACGGTTCATGGCAGGTAGCATTCAGCATATAAAAACCCCCTCTTCTTGACATCCAAAATAATAGTTGGTGAACTTTTGGCATTTATTGGTTACAAAAATATATTACTACAGAATTTTTAAATATTTTGTAAGAAAGTAAATAGCATTTATTAGTAACAAAAATATATTATTGCAGAATTTTTAAATACGTAAAATTATAAGAGAGGTATTAGTGAGAGTCAATCATACACACAGTTTCCTCAAAGAATTAAAAGCATGAAAAAGTAAAGGAGAAAAATAATTGTTAGAATTAGCAATTCTTGGGGTGCCTGGGTGGTTCAGTCAGTTAAGCATCTAATTCTTGATTTTGGCTCAGGTCATGGTCTCACAGTTTGTGGATATGAGCCCCATAACAGGCTCTGTGCTGGCAGCATGCAGAGCCTGCTTGATATTCTCTGTCTCCCACTCTCTCTGCCCCTCTCCTGCTTGTTCTCCATCTATCTTTCTCTCTCTCAAAATAAATAAGTAAGCATTAAAAAAAAAAGAATTGGTGATTCTCCTCCCTCTTGCCACTCAGCATATCATCCTAAAACTGAAGATACTCTTTCTGGGGCACCTGGGGGGCCCACTTGGTTACGTGTCTGATACTTGGTTTCAGCTCAGGTCATGATCTCATGGTTCATAAGATCGAGCCCCACGGGGGGCTCTGCAGTGATAGTGGAGAGCCTGCTGGGGATTCTCTCTCTCCTTCTCTCTCTGCACCTCTCCCACCAACATGAACAAGAGTTCTCTCTCTCTCTCAAAATAAATGAACAAACATTAAAAGAAAAGAAGACACCCTGTCCTTGGTATCAGTCCCTAGTGGTTTCAGTATGAGCATCTTATCACCCTGACAGTGATTCTAGTGAAGGTTAGGAACTTGCATACAATATGATTCCTGAACACCCACCCAAACCTTCATCTATTCCTCAACCAACAAGATAAAAATGGAGGAAAAACTCCTCAAGTTGGGCTTAGTAAGAGGCAATATCCCTGTACAGTGTACAGAAATTTACTGAATTGTCAAAAGTAATTGAACAATGCCTAATTTTCACTTTACTAATTTAAGAATTTGAGCATCTGACAAGTTCTGATTGATACCATGTAATTATCACAATAGGATCCATATCCACATCATTATTGTCTGTCAGTGGGCCAAGAGTTTGTGGACACCTTGCAGATGTCCTGAGGGTTTCTGCAGAAGATAACCAACACTGTGAGAAATGAATCCAGAGGTTAATGCTCAAAAAGCCCCAAAATCAACTGACCGAGCTTGTTTAAAACAGATTGCTCAATATTCAGTCACCTTCTTAGCAAACCTAGTCAATAACATACTAACAGGCACATTCACCTCTACATAGACAAGGTTCATAAACCAAAATGAAGATTATTCTTTGATTTAGTCAGTGTCAACAAACAGCATATGGGTTACTCACGACTAGTATGCAAGCTTTGGAGTAAGAGGCATTATACACTTGGTATTTGAGAGTTAAATTTGACAAACTTTTTGTTTGCCAAACTCTCTGTAAAGGGACAGATAATCAATATTTCAGGCTTTGTGGGGCAGATGGCTTCTGTTGTTGTAGTACAAAAGCAGCCATAGACAATACATACATGGATGGCTATGGCTGTATTCTAAAAAGCTTTCTACAAAAATAGGCAACAGGCCAGACTTGGCCCGGGGGCTGCGGTGTGCCAATCCTGGGTCACGGCAGGCTCTGGAAGGTGCCTTCTACGTCCTTAGAACACAACACAAAACCTAAGCAGCAATTCCTGCTGCTCTAGGGAAAAGAAACATGATGGGCGGAGGATAGGAGATAGAAATACGCTTCCCATCATGTACCTTTTATAATCTTGAATTCTGTCAAGTATGCCACATTTAAACAAAAGATGCATTTATCTTCGGAAAGTATCCTTCCCATG
Source organism: Felis catus (assembly GCF_018350175.1). Lineage (NCBI taxonomy): Eukaryota > Metazoa > Chordata > Mammalia > Carnivora > Felidae > Felis > Felis catus. Next base: position 41,165,337 of record NC_058369.1, read on the forward strand.
TAGCAGTCAACTTTTCAAGGAATCCATTTAATCTCCTATAGAGCAGGGGTATAACATCTCCTCTCTTTCTTCCACTGAGCAATTAAGGAAATAAAATCAAACTCTGTACGCAAATACGTTTTATATCTAGCTAAAGCTCCACCTAAATATACAGTGTATTTCATTATTTTATAACTGTTGCTTTGGGGAGACGGGACAGTTTAGCAACTAGAAGCCTAGGTATCAGAGCCAGATGGTTAAATACCAACCAGAGCATTTTCAAACAACTTGCTTTCTTATCAACTGTGTGTTCAAATTGAAGCCCATTTCAAATCAATACTAGTCACAAAGTAATTCAGACAACAAATCTGGCATCTTGAAAACTGGTACATAGAAATAAAAGTCCTAACTGAGACCCACACTTTAATGATTCATTGTATTATATTCTTAAATCTATATAATTTACTAGGAAAAAAACTGCAATAAGAAACATGTCTTCCTTTTATCTAGTTTTTTAAACTTTCCTAGTCAATTCTGGTATCAATCAACCTTCAATGCAGTCCCATTAACATTTATAGTTTCTATAAATGTTGTACGATTGGAAATTATCAACATCAGAATAATGACCTTAGGCACATGGAAATCCTCAAGGACTAAGTAATATTTAATTAAATCAGGTCAAATATATTAGGATAAAGCATGAAAATGAAAAAAAAAACTTTTAAAATCATTTTCAACAATAAATCTTTTTATTTATTTATTTTTAAAAAAAAAATTTTTTTTTCTCAACGTTTTTATTTATTTTTGGGACAGAGAGAGACAGAGCATGAACGGGGGAGGGGCAGAGACAGAGGGAGACACAGAATCGGAAACAGGCTCCAGGCTCTGAGCCATCAGCCCAGAGCCCGACGCGGGGCTCGAACTCAACGGACCGCGAGATCGTGACCTGGCTGAAGTCGGACGCTTAACCGACTGCGCCACCCAGGCGCCCCTTCAACAATAAATCTTAAAACTGAAAGACATTTCAGGTTAAATGACTTTAAACAATTCATTTGCATTAAATGTGGATTTACTGAGATTTATTTCAGAGGATTTTTGGAGTATGCCCTCTCTAGCTATTGTTTATAGTTGCCGGAATGGGTAAGTTAAGAGACAGAGTCATTTTAGGAGACATGAAGAAAGACAAGTGAGTCAACATAATGGAATAAAGCACTCACTGTTTAAATGAAACAATAGTACAGTGTGAGATGTGAACAAACATTGATTAGTCATTGGAAAAAGAGAGACTATTTAATAGCATTGGAACCGGCTAGAAAGTTGGAAAAAAATTCCTCACTTTGTTAAGGATACAGAATTCACCAAGTAATGAAAGGTGGATGTGAAATGGAGTCTTTGGGGTGTTTTTTCTTTTGAATCCAATATTGAAGTGGAAGATGCCATTTATGTCACTGAGTCTTAGACCCTAAGGTAAGGCAACTATGAGCATAACTATAGGTATGCATGATTTTGAACTTGAGAAGTAATAACCTGGATGGGGAAATGGATTCTGAGTAGCAAATTCTCTAGGCGGCCAAAGATAAAAGACTTTCCTGTTGACAAACAGAGGCAGTAAAGCAAAGAGCTGCTTCATCAATGTGAGAGCTAATTAAATCTTTGGGAAATTGTTCCAAGGCATGGAAGATAGAAAGCAAATATCAGGGGTAATGGTTTAAGAGGAGTGCCTTAAGGATGAAGGAAATAAACCTAAATGAAAACTTCTTGGGGGGAAAAATGGAAAACAAATAGCCATCGAAGTGGCACACATTCTCGCTGAAGTAGTTGGTGTTAGAAATGGAGAATGACACCGGGCGTTTCTACTAATCAATTACCAAAATAATAACTGAGGCATCCGTATTCCAGAGATGAAATTCCTGAAACCAAATACGGTTCTAGAACGTATCTCAGGAGGGACAAGAGTCTGCTGAAGTGGCCTCACTAGTGCCAAGCGTGGGAAAAGCGATAGCTATTTGGGCCTTCTTGCTAAGTAAAAAAAAAATAAATAAATAAACAATTAAAAAATAAAAATTACTGAATCAAAACCAGGTATAACAGGGGATGCTTATTTCGGATGAGAAAAGAAATCACAACCAGCTAATCAAGAATGTTAATAATATGACAAACACACAAAATCCAGGGGGAAAAAACCCCAAAATATTTAGTTAATATTTGGACACAAATTTGACCCTGTATTTGGGTGACAATGCCAACGACACCAGCAGAAGTTCCTTGGAGTCTTCCTAAGCCAGGACGGCTAGCCATAGTTTCATAGAACTGACTGTATGCCATATACACCCAAGCTAAGTGTTTCATCCAACTTAATCTCCTTTAGCAGATCCCACATACGGTCATGGCCAAGGTCACTCAACAGGAGGGGAAATGTGACAGAAGGCAAATCAGAGGAGGTCGACAGTAGTCTCGAACAACTGAAGTCAAAATGTCTTATTTTTGCAAATTTTACAAATGCACATTATGGTGAACACATTCTAAGACTCCTCCCAGAATCTTATGAAGAGCCCATGTAAGCAAGGAGTCCAGCAACTCCATCATCGTCAGAGTGAATTTGCTTCTACACAACTACTGGTGCTTCTCAGCTACGCATAGGCTACCACCTGTAGGAGGCAGAAACGGTGTGGACCAGCAGAGTGTAAGAACCTGACATTAAGTTTTAATTCTAATTTAAGGGCCTGAGTGTAAGTGTTTGATTACTGAGGCGTCTATTTCAAAGAGACCCATTCTGAATAAATATATTGCTAGGTGTATGAGACAGCTACCAGCTAAACAACTAAGTAAGAAATCAAGCTGGCCCACCCAGGAAGATCCTCTCATAGAAAGCCCTGGATAACGAAGATCACTGACCACTTGAGTGACCCCACTTTTCCCTTCTCATGCCCAAAATCTCTCTGTTTTCAATTCACCAAAAAAGATTAAACCTGTGGAACCCTAGGCACCCACCCTTGGACCCAATAAAGGCAGAACACAGGTTCTGCTCCGGCTCTCCCCTTCTCTACTCACAATCCGGCTATGTGGTCCCTGGGCAGATGGGGTCTCTGCGAGGACCAACGTTCCTGATGGTTGTTGCTGAGGTGTATCTTACAATCACAAGTAAGAACCATAAGGACCAGTCCAGGTACAACGCTGGTTCAGGTCAGTTAGATAAACGTCTGTGGGGACTCACCACAAGTAGTAAAGGCGCAGGTGAATGCCTCAGACATTCTTTTTTTTTAATGTTTATTTATTTTTGAGACAAAGAGTGCAAGCAGAGGAGGGGCAAAGAGAGAGGTGGACAGAGGATCTAAAGTGGATTATGAGCTCACAGCAGTGAGCCGGATGTGAGGCTCCAACTCACAAACCGCGAGACTGTGCCCTGAGTCAAAATCATGATGGGTTCACTTAACCCACTGAGGCACCCAGGCACCCCCTCAGGCATTCTTAGCTTATAATATCACTATTGATAGGTTGAGGCTTCCACAAAATAGCCAGATGCCAGATTTTCATAAAAATTATTAGGAAGTTGCAATGCAATTTACTGTGAACTATTCTGCTTCTATTTTACACTTGTAAAACTTCCCCAAGATGAGAACACTAACACATACTTACAATTATTTAAGGGAAAGTTTTTCGTGTTTATTTCTCTGAAGATTCCAGATTCTTTCCCAGAACAATTAATGGGGCTTCAGTTCCGAAAGATTTAGAATTCCTAGGCCACATGGTATGATCTGAAGGATGGTGTTAGACGGTTCTTTGCTCGAGAAAAATCTACCCAGGAAGGGCATTTAACTTCTCTGAGGCACTTATTATTTAGAATAAAAGAGAATGATTCAAGGCCACTCCCCTCGTTAAAATTTAAATCGCTCTCTAGCAGAGACTAAGAAATTTGGTCACATTATTATCAATTAGAAAACTCATCAGGAATCAGTATATTAGATCAGAGAGTTACCAACCATATATCCGAGAGAATATTACCCAGGAAAGTTATGTTCTGAAGTTCTGAGGCAGAACAAGGTAATGAATACAGATGAAAGAAATGCTCTCTTCCAAAAAGGGTTTCTGCCTCTAGAGGACAAACCATAATTGGGCTTTGAGTGAAAAGTGGGCAAGAGAAGCACAGGGGCACCTAGAATACCTGAAGAGGTAAGACAGGTGGAGAAGGAAGAAGTTGAAGGAAGTCAAAGTTAAACCTTTTTTTTTTTTTTAATTATTGTGTCCTCTTGCCAAGGGCTTCCTCTGCCCTTAGCTCCTGACCATGACCAGGTCTGCACATATAATGTCATAGGATTAAAGCTGTGTGTGTAACTGAAGAGTTCAACAGTAAGTTCTAGTGAGTGACAGAAGACCCCTTTTCATGCCAGACACTTCAGTAAGGGGAAGTTTGATGAAGGGCTTTTCAGGTGACAATCTTATGGCAGCATTTCCCAAAAGGAAGTACATGTACTACCATTGATAGGTGAGATAATAGGACTTTAGTGGACCTTTTTTTGAATGCTTTTTTTTGTGTTATACTTATCCTGATGCAGTAAAGGAAAAAATTTATCTAGCCAGTGAGTTTAGAAATTACAAAGTTCCCCTTTTGCATTATTTCGATAAAAGAAGAAGTGGGTCAATTTAGAAAGAAAAGGATAAATAACAATAGTGTGAACAGACGATACTTAGATGCAACACAAATTATCAAGGTGGACTGAGAATAATGCAACCTGGCAAATAAAGTCATATATAAGTCTGTCCTTTCTCAGGAGTAGAGACTTTGCAAGACTGTAGAGATAGAACACATTTTGCATTAAAGGAGACCCATATCTCAAATTCCTAAAATGTTAACAAATAAAAATAGTTAGAAATTACAAAATGCTGTTACATTCTTTAACTTTTAAATGCGAGCAGGAGTCATACATAATTTGTGTGTGTGTGTGTGTGTGTGTGTGTGTGTGTGTGTGTGTGTGTGTTTGTGTTTACCTAAGAGGAGCTTGAGGTATGGAGTTAAGTGGGTTAATCTCAAAGGTGTGAAGGGCCATGTTAAGGTTTCAACACAGGCGTACTCCTTTCAAATTCCATAGTAGCAATTATTCTAGCAACTAATTCAAGATGACATTTTGGTAAAAATTGTTGTTTTTTTGTGTTTTGTTCGTTTTTTGAGAGAGAAAGAGCATGCAAGTTGGAAAGAGGGGCAGAGGGAGAGAGAGAGAATCCAAAGCAGGCTCCATGCCTATAGCAGAGCCCATCTTGAAGTATGGTCCCAAGACCCTGGGATCATGACCTGGGCCCAAATCAAAAGTCTGATGCTCAAATAACAGACCTACTCAGACACTCCCATTTTGGTAAAACGTGTCAAGGCAGAGAATCAGTATGGTTAGCAAAATGGTAAAAGTCTCAGGTACAATGGGCATGTTTACTTCATTATCTATTCCCGATTAAAATTTGACCAAGTATTGGAGGAGAATTGTTAACACTGGATCTGCACAGCAGTCATGATGTTCAACCAGAAAAATATGGTGAAAATGATATACACACCAAAAAATAGACATGCATACATGTATGTATTTATGTATGCATACATACAGACACATCCATTATATGCATGTATGACATGGAGTTTTTGGATAAAAATGGGAATTATGCTACATGTTCTGATATATAATGAGAGGTCTGAAGCCTTATTTGCTGGATTCAAATCCCTTATCAGCTATGTGACTTTGGATGAGATTTTTCAACCTCTGTAAGCTTCAGTTTCCTTGAAACAGTAAGAAGAATAGGAGCTACCTTGTAGGGTTGCTTCAAGGATAAAAATAAGGTTAATATAATAAATGCACTGAAAACTGAGTCTAGGAAATTATAAATTATAAATGACATTTTATATGTCTGTGACATTATTATCCATTTTTTAAAGTATTTATTTTTAATGTTTATTTTTGAGAAAGAGAGAGAGAGAAAGAGAGATCATGAGTGGGGGAGGGGCATAGAAAGGGGAACAAAGGATCCAAAGCAGACTCTGTCTGTCAGCACAGAGCCCAGTGTGGTGCTCAAATTCACAAACTGTGAGGTGATGACCCAAATGGAAACAAAGCTTCATATGCTTAACCAAATGAGCCATCCAGGTGCCCCTATCATTATCGATATGATGGTACAATTTAAAATATAAATAAATTCAATGGAATACTCCTTGGCAATGAGAAAGAATGAAATATGGCCTTTTGTAGCAAACGTGGATGGAACTGGAGAGTGTTATGCTAAGTGAAATAAGTCATACAGAGAAAGACAGATGCCGTATGTTTTCATTCTTATGTGAATCCTGAGAAACTTAACAGAAGACCATGGAGGAGGGGAGGGGAAAAAAAAGGTAAAGAGGGAGGGAGCCAAAGCATAAGAGACTCTTAAAAACTGAGAATAAGCTGAGGGTTGATGGGGGATGAAAGGGAGGGGAAAGCGGGTGATGGGCATTGAGGAGGGCACCTGTTGGGATGAGCACTGGGTATTGTATGGAAACCAATTTGACAATAAAATTCATATTAAATATAAAATAAAATAAAATAAAATACACATAAATTGGGGCACTTGAGTGGCTCAGTCAGTTGGGCATCCTATGTTAGCTCAGGTCATGATCTCAGGTTTGTGGGTTTGAGCCCTACATCAGGCTCTATGCTGAGAGCCTAGAGCCTGGAGCCTGCTTCGGATTGTGTCTCCATCTTTCTCTGCCCCTCCCCTGCTCATGCTCTGTCTCTGTCTCTGTCTTTCAGAAATACACATTAAAAAATATGCACAGAAGTCTCACTCTTATTTGACACAATAGTTAATCTGTTTTGATCACAGATTTATGTATTAAATAGAAAATTAAAATTATTTTCACACCAGCAGTTGGCCCAAAAGTGTAAGATACTTGAAATAGTTTTAATAATAAGGGCACTGACTATTTAAAGGAGACCCAAGCCTAACAATTTGCCATAGCTATAGTCGCTAAGGAAGTAAATGCTCTATTATGCCTGCGATCTTTCTGATATTTGCCCAGTAGATTCTCCAGTTTATTTATATATTTTTAAATCTCTTAATGTTTATTTATTTTTGAGAAAGGGAGTGGGGGAGGGCAGAGAGAGAATCTGAAGCAGGATCCAGGCTCTGAGCTGTCAGCACAGAGCCCGACATGGGGCTCAAACTCATGAGCTGTGAGATCAAGACCTGAGCCAAAGCCGGAGGCTTAACTGACGGAGCCACCAAGGCACGCCCCCCCCCCACACACACTTAATTAACTTGGACTAGAATGTAAATGCTACACAAGGGTGAGGAGGGACAATGCAAGGGGTGACTAGCTCAGTTTTGGATGAAGTGAGTTCAAATCCTAAAGGATGATGAAGACTTTGCCAGCTGAAATGGCAGAGAGAGAGGCAGCCTGTGTCCTGGCAGATACCCACAGGCTACAAATGCCCGGAGCTGAGAAAACACTGCTTCTTCATGGAACTGCATGCTTTCTAGTATAGTGTGAGTTTAAATTATAAGATGAGGGAGCTTGAGAGACTGAGCCCACTCAAGTTATAATAGGGCCTGTGTGCCATGCTAGGGATTTCAGACTTTATCCTGAGAAAAGTTGGGAGCAACTGGAGAGCTTTAAACTGGGGAATTAGACAGTCACTTCTGCTAAGAGGCCACGAGCATCTATGTGATAGGAATTCTTAATCCAGAGTCCTGAACACTGCCTGAAATTCAGTGGGTCTGTGAACGGGGGTGGCCAAAGGGAAAAAAGTAACATATTTGTTTTTACTAAGCAATGTAATGTGGTCATAAAGCAGCACATAATTCTACATTATAAATTTGTTTACAACATATGCAACTGTTTTAATAAAATTGGTTTTCTCTGTAATCCTATGCATTTTAGTTAATGCTTTTAAAAACATCTTTCTAAGAAGGGGTCCATGGGCTTCATCAGGTTGCCACAGGGGTCTATGGCACAGAACCCCCAAAGAAAGATTACACGTGCATACAGACTCTTGACAAGGTTTTTATGGTATGGTTGGGGAAGTAGCCAAGAATTCAAGAACAAACCACAGATCCCGACAAGGTAATAATTAAACTGACTTAATTAGAAACTCCAAATACTGATAGCTCTAGTACTTCCCTGTGTTTTCTAGCAAAAAAGCTGAAAATATTAGGGTGTCTCTTTCAATACCAATCATCTGGCAACCTTATAGACACTATCCCTGCATATTACTTCTGGTTGATTCTGTACATACATAATCCCACAGTGGATGTTTATTAGGGAGGTTTCTTCAGATCCATCCCCCTCCTTCTGGCAACAGCAACCAATGAATGGACATATTCCTTATGTTCTTTCAGTAAGTACGGTCTTGGGAGTTTTCACTCCCACCAACCTATATAACAAGGCTACATCAATCACCATATCACACCTCCTCAATCCCATGACCTAACTTTGTCCAATTGCATTAACTCTCAAGATTTTATAGGAAGTAGCTGACAAGATTCTAGTCATTTCTACAGTATAAGAACCTGAGAGGCTATGAAAATGTAGCTCCTGCAACCACTTTTCCATCACAGCAGGGAGGCTGGCATCAGAGGAAGAAGTCCACACGCAGACCACAGAGGCAAGAAATAGGACAAAGTTCTGCTGACCCCACATGATCCCTGAAGACAGAGCTAACACTGGACTTTTTAAATTCATAAGCCCAGTGGTTTTCTTTTTTTTTTTTTTAATTTTTTGAATGTTTATTTATTTTTGAGAGAGAGAGACAGAGTGTGAGTGGGGGAGGGGCAGAGAGAGAGAGGGAGACACAGAATCTGAAGCAGGCTCCAGGCTCCGAGCTGCCAGCATGGAGCCCAAAGTGCGGCAAGAACCCATAAACCATGAGAGAATGACCTGAGCTGAAGTCGGATGATTAACTGACTGAGCCACCCAGACGCCCCTTCTTTTTTTATTATTAATAAAATTAGGGTGGTTTGGAATTTTATTACTAGGTAGAAAGCATCCTAACAGAAATACCCAAAGCTCATGTGCTTGGTGAAAAAATTCTGTGTGGTCCATAGCTAACGTGGATTCATTGCTCAATTCATTTCTGGTTGCATCAAGTTATAGTTGTCATCATCATGCCTTTGGTGCCCATGTTGTGTTGATGGCATTTCCTAAGCAAAAGTGTGTCAAGTGTATTCCATGAACCACATGCAGCAGGATCCCACAACATGTGACGAACAGCAGACATTCCTATAATCATAACCAAATGTATTAAATCTCCAGGGGAAAGGCTGAGGCCTTAAAATTTGCATTTGCTCAGACACTTGGTGATTTTCACATACAGAAAGATCTGAGAACCCTCTTCCTTTACTAAGGCTACAGAGAACAAGGAGAATTACATCATCAGGGTTTCTAATGTGGTACAGTGCAAATTCTTCACTAGGTGTTTTTGTATTTTTCACTGTAAAGTTTCATATTATTGGTTGGATGCTTTGTACTGGGATTTGTTGCACTCAAATGGTCTCTTTGCCATAATTTCTATGACTTTGGTATAAAAGTAGACTTCCAGGACTTGTTATCAATTCAGTTAAGAATAAATGGAGGGAGCCCTGAAAAATCTGCCTTTTAAATTTTTTTTATTTTTTTATTTGAGAGAGAGAGTACACAAACAGGGGAGAGGGGCAGAGGGAGAACGAGAGACTCTCAAGAAATTTCCACACCCAGCACAGAGCCCAATGCAGGGGTCGATTCCACAACCCCAGGATCATAACCCAGGTTAAAATCAAGAGGTGGATGCTCAACCAACTGAGCCACCCAGGCATCCCAATCTGCCTTTTTTTAAGCCAACTTTCCCAGGTAATTCTGATGCATTCTGACATTTAAGATCCATTGAACTGGAGAGATCAAGAGAAAAAAAAAACCCTGAATTCTAAGCAGAAGAGACGAGTGTTAAATCTGGAATCTTTGAATTCCTTTTTTACTTGGCCATCCAAGAGACATTTTCACTTTACTCTACTTGCTATAGGTTTTTCCTTTTTTTCATTATATGAAATCTTCACCCATATAGAGGTTGAGAATTCATGGTGCTCTCTGTACAGAACAACTCAAGCTACTTGCAAGCAACAACATTTTTTAATTAGGAGTATCCCTAAGGAAAAAACTCGTGCCTCTATCTCCTCACAGCCCAGTAGGGCTGAACGCTTAATGAATTTTAGGATATTTTTAAAGTAGGAAATTGAGCATACAATTGAAAAAGCGAAAACACTGCTACATTCGTCAAATAAACTCACCATGAGCTCTGAATTCCATTTCTGTTTCTCATTCAAAATTGAGTTTGAGTTATGCACACATTTTCAGAATAAGAGAACTATTATTTATTTCTTTTCAGATAGGGGTTTTGGCATCTTCTTCAAGCCAGCTGTAGAAATTGAGCCATGTATAAGTGAGCAGAAATGTTGCAGTATTTTATGAGGTTTTTTTCTTTTAATTGCCTTAGGTAGAAATGAGAACTTTTCCTACATTGTAAACTGTCCACTATTAAGGAAAGGAAACTGCATCTATAAAACGTTTTCCTTCTACCAAATGGACAGAGTTGCCTTAATTTGTTAATTCGAGGGGTAACCCCCTTTCACGTGTGCACAGAAGACACAGATGGAAGGGAGGGGGAGAGAAAGAGGGCTTCCTCATCAACTGCCCATAGGTATTAAGAAGCTATAAAAACAATACATGTTACATAACAGTATCTCGCATTTCTTGTAATTAATAAATCTAAAGAGGGAAAAGTCATTTATATGATATTTTCATTTCTTTTCATGGAAGTTTTATTATTTATTTTTGAGAGAGACAGAGAGACAGAGACAGAGAGCTCAAGCAGGGGGAGGGCAGAGAGAGAGGGGAACAGAGGATCTGAAACGGGCTCTGCTCTGACAGCAGCGAGACGGATGAGGGGCTCAAACTCACCAGCTGGAATCTGCAGTGACAGCAGCAAGCCCCATGTGGGTCTCAAACTCACAAGCTGCGAGATCATGGCCTAAGCCAAAGTCAGGTGCTTAACCAAATGAGCCATCCAGGCTCCTCTCTTTTCATGGAAGTATCTGTGCATTTAAAAAAAAAAAATGTTTATTCACAGGTAGCAACAATAAGACAAAAGGATCCAATCACTTCCTTTCTCCAAAACTAAGGCATTGTATCTGAACATTCTACAAGGTATATCAATTAACTTTAAAATCAATTTCCAGATCAACCCTAGGAAACAGAGCTGCCCAGAGGATTTCATTTCCAATTTATCTGACAAACAAGCAACCTGAACACATGAAGTGCAGTGTGGGTGCCTCCTATTGCTTGATCAGAGTGGCCATCTATATAAAGATTTGACTCAACATTTGACTGAATCAGGGCAGATGGGTCCCTCAGTCAGTTAAAAATGTGACTCTTAATTTTGGCTCAGGTCATGATCTCACCATCGGGAGATAGAGCCCTGCATTAGGCTCTGCTCTGACGGCGCAGGGCCTGCTTAGGATTCTCGCTCTCCCTCTCTCTCTGCCCACCTCCACCCCCCCCCAAATAAATAAATACACTTAAATTTTTTTTTTTACTGAAGCAAGAGCTTTTACAGGCTTTTGTGTTGCCTTAATGGTTTAGATATCAAATAAAAACCACTAGGCATTTGTTCTCATCAGGGACTATTACAAATAGAAAATACTGTACATTTTTCTCAGCCTTCCACATCTGTTCCCAGTTCATGCATGGTTTTCAGCAAGGGGATCCGTGATGGCTTCATCATAGGAGGAATACTGTGAGTGATTTATGATTATAGGAACTTACATGAATGTGGGAGCAGGGGGTGGGGTGGGGGCAGGTCCATGCAAGGCTATAGCTTCTGCATCTGATTTGGGGCTTTGCTGGCTACGGTTCAGATGGGCTGTCCTCTGGCAGGGGAAGCTGGACATGAAGTGGGGCCCCAAGAATAAACTGAAATCTGGAAGGAGGAACTATAACCCACCAAGGCAAACAGCTCTCTTGATTTCATCAGGAGTATCTGCTATGTGACAGGTATGTTACAAAGTACAGGCCCTCTGCCAATGGTAAACAATGCTTAGAGTGGTCTTTTTTCCCCTCAGCGATCAGAGACTGTGCTTCAGAATCCTTCTCAACACAGATATAGAGGCAGTTGTTTCCAATTAAATGCAGTTGATCAAAAAGAAACCTATTGGCCACCTGTCGTGTCAACACAGCTTTCAAGTAAGGGAGGCCTGTTATAGGCCTCCCATACTCTCTTGATCTCAATCTTCATCGATTCTATGATTTAAAGGGCCTGTGGGGATAATTAATCATGATTTAAGACATTGCTTTTTGAGGGAAAAATGAATTTCAAGGTTCACTAACCATCTTATGAATTCATGCTTGGTAGATTCCCAAGAGCAAGTCTTTCATTAACAGCAGTAAAAATAAAACCTACTCTTTTGAAAATTATCTACATTTATTTTTATTTGCTCTAAATTTACAGGCTTCGAGTCTATGTAAACTGGTCCAAAAAAGTAACTATTAGATCTTGAGAAGAAGATCAAAGTGAAAAGGTGCCAAACTGGGAGGGACCTGGACACCGCCTTCCTCCAGCCTCCATGGAAACTGTTCTGTAAGTACTGATTTCATGTATCTCACTAGCCCATGGACTTTATTTTCTTTTTGCTCTTCATATTTGCATTCAGCTTAAATCTGCTTTTCTCTAGATTTGCTCATTGGATCTGAATTCTGTCCTGTTGCTTCTCCTCCCTGTGTTCCTCCAGCTCTCACTTTTCCCTCAAACCTTCTCTGCAAGGGAGATCGATGAGTTTCTTTAAGAATCCTAGGGGCACCTGGGTGGCTCAGTTAGTGAAGCGTCCAACTTCGGCTCTGGTCATGATCTCAGTTTGTGAGTTTGAGCCCCGTGTCAGGCTCTGCGCTGACAGCTCGGATCTTGGAGCCCGGAGCCTGCTTTGGATTCTGTATCTCTCTCTCTCTCTCTGCTCCTCCCCCACTCATGCTCTGTGTCTCTCTCTCCTTCAAAAATAAATGAAAACATAAAAAAAAATAAAAAAAAAAGAATCCCTGTCCTACCACATAACATTATTTTTCACACATTGGTACTCTGGTTGTTCTTGACTGGTCTTACCCAGAAGCATTCTGGTTTATTCATACTTCTTTCAGAGTTGAGACTCTTAACCACACTCAGCTCAGAAATGACTCAGAGTATCAGAGGACTCGTAGAATTACGCTTCTGTGGCAGCCTTAGAATTAAAAGCAAATTCCTTCTCTCTCCCTTTCGTTTTGTATCCGTATCTTACTACTTCCTCGTATTGATCTTGTGGTCATTTACACTCTTTAAGATTTCCCACACAAGGTGGTTTAACTCATTGTGCTGTCCCTGTAACGGCACAGCTGGAATATTTAGACTCGAGAGAAGGGCATTCTATTTGTCATTTTTATAGTTTACTGGCCTTGAAAATATAATGGGAACGGGTTGAGTGCACTGTGAAATTTTTCACTGGATTTAAGCAATCACGACTACCTTTTCTAAGTGCTTACAAGTCTACCTTACACATTATTCTGGGTTTTATCTGGCTTAGTGGCAAGTTTACGTGTAAACCCTGTACTATGTGTTCCTATTGTTGAGAGACCATAAGCTCCCCAAAAGTAGGAATTTTCTAGCTGCTTGGTTCACTGATGTATCTCTAGCAGTAGGCTCTCATTTGAATATGCAGAATAAATGAATGAATGTGACAGGTACTTTCTATACACTAAATATTTAATCTGTATCATAGCCCTACCTGGTAAGGGCTATTTTTATTTCATTTTACATATGAGGGGGTGATGTACTCACTTTCAAATTTCAGAGTGGATAATGGCTGGTTACTGGAAATTAGCTCTAACATGTATATGGAAAACAAGAAACTGTAGCCTAGGAAAGAGCCAAACTACCATAAACTGATTAGATTTGCTTTATATACCAAGTGTAGCTATTCATTCACCCAGACACATTTTAAGCTGTTTTTGTGAACCAAGGTAGGAGGCACTGAGAAATAAAGGAGTGCCCCTGGCCTCAAACAGCCAACAATTATGCTCAGAATGACAGAAAATGTGTACTAATAAGAAACAGTATGGAAATAAAGGATCACACATATGCTTATGTAAGTGTCTGAGTGGGCATGATTCAAAGTGACACTTATTTTTCTTCACAGTCAGCTAAAGCTCAAATGGAGGTCACAAAATGGAACCAAATTACAAAATGATATGTGACAGGAAGCTCTTCTGAACCAGTTAAGAAGCGAGAGGATGGGTGCCATTGAGACCCAGATCAAGATATATAAAAATGATTTCTTATCAATAAAGAAACCATAGATGATTTATTGCCTCATAAATAAGAGTGCGGCTCACCATACATGTGACCACACAATGAAAGTATTCCTCACTCATGAGGATTGAATTAAATTAATTAATTGAAGTCAAGTAAGGTTTTTAATTGGTCTAGCTTGACTAGTTACAATTTATATCTATTCTCCATCCTTGATCTCAGAAAAATTCTTTTGCTGCAGGACTTCTTAGGTTACAAAGATCTTTTCTGGATTTGTTTTTCTGGCATCCAGGCTATTGGTTTTCTTTGGTCACTTATACCAACAATGTATGCAAATAAATTATTAGTCAAAAGTTTGGAGGCTGACAGTTCTAAGTATAAAACTCTAGATAGTTGGGGCCCTGGGTGGCTCAGTCCGTTAAGTATCCGACTTTGACTCATGTCATGATCTCATGGTGCACGGGTTTGAGCCCTGCATAAGGATCTGTGCTGACTGCATAGAGCATGCGTGGGATCCTCTCTCTCTCCCTCTCTCTCTGCCTCTCTCCCTTTCTCTCTCTCTCTCTCAAAATAAATAAATAAACTTAAAAAAATAAAAATAAAACTCTATATTTGTACTAATCTATAAAACCTGTATCAAATGTGTAATACACACCTCTTCCACCAGTTACATCTGTCATTACACTTGTAAACTATTTGCATCAATTTGACTTGTTCTAGAAAGAGTAAGCCTATGATATGAGAGATTAGGCTTAATTTCAGTTCAAAGAGACATTGGGGACATGATTTATAAAATAATAAAAGCCAGAAATGAATTTTTCTTGTAGATGATTCTATTCTTTAGATGGCACATTAATCCCACCCCCATCACTATTTGCAATTCCATTCAGCAAGGTCACGGTAAAAGCCAATCCTGTTTTCTGAATTTCATCCAGAAACCTGGCTGTGACCTTTTAATTTCATTCCTTAGCTTCTAATAATGGGAGAAGTAATTTTTGCTTCATTGGTTTTTGATGAAAACTCTACTATTAAACTTTCTGAGAATTCCCTGTACTTCATGAATCACTTCTCCTTGCTGTTTTGAAGACAACTTTTTTGTATTGTGATGAGTTTTGTATTAAGATGTTATTTTTTAGAAGCAATTTTAGGTTCACAGAAAAATTAAGAGAGAGATACAGAGACTTACTTTCATCTCTACGCATCCAGTGGCTCCCTCATTATCAACATTACTCACCAGAGTGGTATGTTTGTTATAATGAAGAACCTACACTGATATATCATAATTACTCCAAGCCCACAGTTTACCTTAGCATTTACTTTTGGAGCTGTACTTTCTATGGGGCTGGATGAATGTATAATGACATGTATCCATCATTATAATATCATAGAGAACAGTTTCACTGCCCTAAAAATCCTCTGAGCTCTGCCTATTTATCCCTCCTCCTACCCCCCCCCCGCCCCTAACAATCAATGATCTCTTTACTATCACCATAGTTTTATCTTTCCCAGAATGTCATATAGTTGGAATCATACAGTATGTAGCCATTTCAGATTCTTTCACTTAGTTATGTGCACTTCAGTTTCCTTCATGGTTTTTTAATGGCTTCATAGCTCATTTCTTTTTAGCAGTGAATAATACCCCATTATCTAGATGCACCCCTGTTTATTAATCCATTCACCCACAGAAGGGCAATTTGGTTGCTTCCAAGTTTTGGAAACTATGAATAAAACTTCAATAAACATCCATGTGCATAATTTTTAATAGACTTTCTTTGCTTTTGACCTTTGGTATTTTGACTATAATGCGTCCACCTGTGGATCTCTATGAGTTCGTTCTGCTTGGAATTTGTTGAGCTTCTTACATGGGATTCATGTTTTTCAGAAAATTTAGGATATTTTGAGCCATTATTTCTTCAAATATTTTTGCCTCTTTCTCATCTCCTTCTGGAATTTCAATTATGCATATGTTGGACCACCTGATGGTGTCCCACAGTTCTCTGAGACTCTGTTTTTCTTCATTTTTGCCTCTTTATTTTCTCAGACTGGATAATCTGAACTGACTTATCTTCAAGTTTGCTGAATCAGATCTGCTAGTATGTCTCTGTTTCGAATTTTTTGTTTCAGTCATTGTAATTTTCAGTTTCAGATTTCCTTTTGATCTTTTAAAAATCATTTTAATCTCTTGTTTGCTGAGACGTTTTACTTTAATTCTCTGAACATATTTTAAAAAGCTGATTAATGTCTTTGACTAGTAAGTCCAATGTCTGCACTTCTTCTGGGATATTTTCTATTCACTGATTTTTTTTCCTGTTTATGGGACATACTTTCCCATAAGTATGGGAAAGTTTCTTTGTGTCTACTGTAATGGATGATGTAAATCATTTAATGGGACAACTCTGGAAATTATATCCAACTTTCCCCATCCCACCCCCCAGTTTGTTGTTATTGTTGTAGAAGTCTTTTTGTTTAGTGATTTTCCTGCACCACTCATGTGAAGTCTGTATTCTTTATTATATGCCCCTGAACGCTCAACTCAATTAACTTTGACTGGCTAATCAATGGACAGATAATTTCTTAATTGTCTTAGATGAATAAGTCTCTCATCCTTTGCCAAAGGCCGTTGTGTACTCTGGGAGAAATCTTTAAAGTTTGGCAGTTTACATCTCTGCCTTGGTTTCCACTTCCTCCTTGCACAGAGCTTCAGTGTCAGACAGAGATGAGAAGTAAGTTCCTTCTTGGGTTTTCCTGGCATGTGCATAACCCTGCATATATGCACAGCCTCCAAGATCATCCAGAATATGTCAGAGCTTTTCAAAGCCTGCTATGACACCTCATTCCTCAGTTTTTCTTTTTATGTTTTCTTGGCCAGCTTCTTATGTTTCTTAACTGCTATATGACTGCCTCAGAAAGCTTTAAAGTTAAACAATTGCTCCTGATTATTTTTAACCATAACTCTGAGGAAAAGGCTTTTCCCACTGAGTATGGTCTGACTCAGTCAAATAGACAAGCCCTAGAAATGGAGCTTTTCCGGGGAGCTATCAGACAGATCAGATAGTGACAACTCTCTGGGTGTGTGATTTTGAGGGAAGCTCTAAACCAATTCTGCACCTCCAGTTATTGCTAAGCCACTACTTTCAAAGTATACTGGGTTTGGAAGGCTGCCGAATTTCAAGGCTACCAGAGACCTAAAGAGAGGGAGTTATAAATACAGCAAGTTAAAAAGCTTGCTGTTATTACCAACATTTGGCCATTTTTCTTGACTAAGTATTCTTCCTATCATTGCAAGTTTTGATTGATTTCCTGAGTTCTGAAAAAGTTGGTATTTACTACTTTTGCAAATAATCTTTATTGCTCTTTTGGAGGAGGAGATTTTTGGAGGCCCTTCCTGTGCCATTCCAAAAGTGCTTCTTGTGGTTTACTTTTCCATTTCTGTAACAGATTAACTTTGTTTTTCATTGCTCTCAGCATATGGCTTTCTTAAGCATTTTATTTAACTAATACTTTCACTGTCATTTGACGTAGACATTAGTGAATGAATTCAATGTACTAAATATTGCTGTGAATTGAAATATTATAAGATGTTATATGACTTTGGTGGAGTTTCTAATAAACAGATTTTTTTTTACAGTTACAATGTTAAATATTCAAAAAAGAACTTTACAATAGAATAGTAACAGATATAGTAAGGTAAAGAATTTTGAAACTTGCATAGTAAAGGTTAGGGCATTCTGATCTACCTAAAATAATAATATTCATTTTTAATAGAAACATTTAGATACACAGAAAAATCACAAGGTAGAATAATCACAATGATTCAACAGTTTTTTCTTGAGGAAATACATACTGAATATCATTTTAGTCTAATGGCATTAACTATGTACCAAAGACAGAGAAAGAAAATAGTGCAGGCAATTCTGCTCACAATGCATGAGTTGGGAATGTTAATATGAGGTGGTTCAGGTCTTACCGCTACTAATGATTTAAGTATCTCATGATGCTGCATCTGATTCTGTTGTTTAAAGATAAAGTGATGGAAAAATATTACAAGATCATTATCTTCTGGGTATGTGCAAACATTCCTATTCACAGACAGAATTATTACATGATACCAGGTGTCATGGATTGTATATGGTCCCTAAAAAGTCATGTCCATCAGGAACCTTAGGATGTGAACTTTTCAGGTATAATTTGTTAATTCTTTTCGGGTATAATTCGTTAAGATGAGGTCATACTAGCTTAGGGTATGTCCTAAATCTAATAACTGGTGTCCTTATAAAAAGAGGAGAGAACTCACAGAGATACACACAGAAAGGAAGGACATATGAAGACAGAGGCAGAGTTAGGAACAATGCAGCTACATGCTAAGAACACCATGAACTGTTAGGAGCCACTAGAAGCAAGGACAGAGTCTTCTCTAGAACCTTTAGAGGGAGCATAGTCAAGCAATATCTTGATTTTGGATTTCTGGCCTGTAAAAACAGTGAGAGAATAAATTTCTGTTGTTCTAAGCCACCCAGTTTGTCGAACTTTGTAGAAACAGCCTTAGGAAAATTCTATGGCAAGGATCCAATGTTTTATGGCAAATATAAAGAATTTTCAAGAGTAAATTGAACTGAAAACAATCTGGCATTATTTTCACCTTAGGAAGTGACTTAACATTAAACCTTCACAGCAACTACAATGCTATGATCGAAAGAATTTCATTAATTTTAAAACACAGTTTATTTTAAAACTATTTAAAATCTAATATGTAAGTACTATAATCTAATTTATGTCATTGGCAATGTTATTCAAATGCTCTGGCCTTCAATTTCTTCACTGGAAAATGGAACATCATATCTTAATCAACTATACGTACTTTTCTATATGTGCATAGGGGTTTTTGTTAACTTCCCTTATAAAGTTTAAGCTGCTATTGACTATGTAAAATCTTTCAGTTCAGAAACCTTATTTTATTATCTAGGCATTCAAAAATCTGTTCAAATAATGCTATCTGCTTAATATCAGAATAATAAAAACTGAAAGCTGAAGAAGAACTTAAAAATACAGTACAAGCTGACAAGATCCAAATCTTTCCTTTAGGGAACTGAAGCTCAGCTTTAGAGAGCTTATCACCACGGTGAAACTACAATCGAGATCCTCAGACTCCTCCTCTGACAAAAAAATTGCTATTCTTGTTAGAAGAGCTCCCAACAAGTTTTGCATAATTGGGGTAATGGTTAAGATAGTAGGCTTTAAAGCTGACAACTTAGTTTCAAATTTTATCTGTGCCTCATATTAATTTTGTGACTTCAGCAATTAATACAATCTTTCTAGAACCAGTTTCTTCATCTGTGGAATGGATTTAATAATCATACTTCCATAAAATAGAATTAAAAGAGGATTAAATGGGTTAAGACATATAGGTACACACAAAAAAACACACCAAGACACTTAGTGGTTATTATGATTACAACCACTGTTTGTACTTTTGTAAATAGCTGTGCAATGTACTTTATGGATTAATTCTGCATATGTTTGCTTTATTGTTTCACATAGCCCAGGATATCTCAGCCCAGGCACTAATGACATTTTGAGTAGGATAACTTTTGGTTGTCAGGGGCTGTACTGTGTATTGTAGAATGCTTAGTGACATTATAGGATACTATATACCAGGAACATTCATCCACTCCCATTGTGTGACAACGAAAATTTCTCCAGACACTGCCAAATATCAAATACTGCCAAATATCCCTTCTGATTAAGAACCACTATTCTAGTCTTAGGTTCTTTGAGGGCTGGGAGTTGATCTTACGTCACTTTGTTAACTCCCAATTATCTGGCCTCATGCTCTTGTATAAATATTGTATTTTATAACTTGTATTATATAATAATTGATGGGAAGTCTATTTAGAATTAAATATTATATATTCTAATATAGAAGGGGGTTATTCCACCATCATCACCCCATTATGATCTATATCTGGTAGCTAGCTCAGTGCTTGGCTTATGAGAGGTATTTTATGAATGATGGTTAAATATATGAATGTTGGTTGGTTGGAGGAATTGTTCCTTTTTTAAAAGGGGTGAAATGCCTCCTCCATGCACTGAGTCCTCATCTTTCAAAGGCACTGTCCTAAATTCTTTACATACATTATAGCAATGAACTCTTAATTACCAGATGGTGACAGAATCCCATTTCGTAGGTAAGAAAACCAGTATTTACTTCAAAGTCACACAACTAGTAAGAGTCAGAAGCAAGGTTTCATTGCATTTCTTCTTAAATCCTCATGTAGACTTAGTGTTCTTTTGATATCATGGAGTTAAAATTAACATCCCCAGAAAAAGTAGAATCATCTATTATACTATCAACCTTTTTCAATTTGCTTCCTAGAATTATGCAGACCATAGAAAGTTTTAGATCCAAATAAATGCTACAGAAACTAATGAAAGCATCTGATGGCTTTGAAAGACATTTTATAGTGTAAGGTTGAAGAAAAGTAAGCAGGTTACTTCCCCCAAAGCATTTATTCATCAGTCACGAGCTCAGACCAACTTATCTTACTTGACATACATCTCATCACCTCTACTCGGGCTTGTAGCTCTCATTTCAGGATGGTATGTTCACAGTGGAAAATAAGTCTCAAAAAGATTTATTATGTCATTAATCAATACTCAGTGCTACAGAGCAAATAAACCACAAACACGCTGAATCTGCTAGTTCAGTTGTCTTCAGGACTGTCAATCTTAAGTGTCTGAGATCTGAGAGTACTCATCCTTGGGGTTACTGTGTGCACAAATGCACATATGTGATGTCCCCTCTAGAAAAGCTAAAAACTGTTTAATAATGACTTACCACTTTCCCCAGACATCTTATATCACACCATATCTTTAGAAATTATAGCCAGTTCTGCTATTTTATAAATCGGGTAAAAAAAAAAAAAATCAAATGTAGATTACTGGAGGGGATCCAAGACAGTGGTGTGGTAAGATCCCAAACTCACCCCCTGCCATGGACATATCAAATCTACAGCTACATAAGGATTATTTCCTTCTAAAAAAGATCTGAAAACTAGGAAATACAAATGAAATCCATGATGAGACAACATCACCCCTGTCAAAATGGCTAAAATTAACAACTCAGGCAACAACAGATGTTGGCGAGGATGTGGAGAAAGGGCAACACTTTTGTACCAGGAATGCGAACTGGTGCAGCTATTCTGCAGAACAGTATGGAAGTTCCTCAAAAAAAAAAAAAAAAAACCTAAAAATAGAACTACCCTACAATCCAGCAATTGCAGAATTTAGTGTTCA
Organism: Felis catus; assembly: GCF_018350175.1. Lineage (NCBI taxonomy): Eukaryota > Metazoa > Chordata > Mammalia > Carnivora > Felidae > Felis > Felis catus. Next base: position 41,186,921 of record NC_058369.1, read on the forward strand.
CTCAAAGGATACAAATAAAAAGATTTGAAGGTGTACATGCAGCCCAATGTTTGTATCAACACTATCAACAATAGTCAAACAGTGGAGAGAGTCCAAGTATCCAATGACTGATAAATGGATAAAAAAGATGTGGAATATCTATACAATGGAATACTACTCAGGCATCAAAAAGAATGAAATCTTGCCATATGCAATGATGTGGTTAGAGCTAGAATGCATTATGCTAAGGGAAGTAAGCCAATAAGAGAAAGACAAATATCATGATTTCACTCATATTTGGAATTTAAGAAACAAAATAAATGAACATATGGGAAGGGGGGAAGAAAAGAGAGGGAAACAAACCATAAGAGACTCTTAATGATGGAGAACAAACTGTGGGTTGACGGAGGTAGGTGGAGGGATGGGTTAGATGGGTGATGGGTACTAAGGAGGGCACTTGTTGGGATGAGCACTGGGTGTTGCATGTAAGTGATGAATCACTGAATTCTACTCCTGAAACCAATATTGCATTGTATGTTAACTAACTACAATAAAAATAAAAATAAAAGATCTGAAAACTGGAAAGATTGCTTTCCATAACAAAGGATAAATGACCACAGGGAGAAGGAGGAGAGTCAGAGACATTGTCTTGCAACATACCCACCCTCTGGCACTGCAGCACACAATAGGGAGGGATCTCTAAATAGACAGGCATTTTTCCCAGAGAAGCAAATGATTGGTGTCCACACTGGGCACTCTAGCCTCTGGGATTTGTACCAGAAAGATGAACTCTCACAATGTCTGCGTGGAAAATCAATACAGCTGACATCTGGGAGTCCAACAATGCTATAAGAAACTGAGATTCCCCTCTTACAGGGCTTGTATGTGACCTTAATTGCCCCAGACCATGAAAATACAGGCATTTGAAAGGCACCTAGATTATCCGTGAGAGAGATTCATTTGCTGATTTGGGGGCATTGCCTGGAGGGGGAGGAGAAAGCTGAGACAATCTCTGGAAACAGAGGTGATGGCAGATGTCTTGGATGTACTCTCCACATAAACTGTTAGCACAGGTGGATAAGATCAAATGAGGCACCCTTCTGCCACCTTGGTGGGATGGTATGGGGGGTGAGCAGTTGGCACTTGTTGAGGTGGAAGAGCCTGGGCAAATGCAGCACTCCCCTGCTCTCTGACTGGAGTGGGTGAGTGCAAATGGTCAAAGAGTTCTTCTGCTCCCTACAATCTGCAAGCTAGGGAAGTTGTGATACTTCCCAGTCCCCTGTCTGGGGTTGATGAGCATAAACGGTGACAGCATTCTCCCATTGTCTGCATAAAGTTGGCACATAAAGAGAAAGCACTATCCTGCTGCATTGCTAAAGTCCTTGGTCACACACAGGACATTTTCTCATTGCTTTCTTGAGGCTAGTGAGTGTGCTCCACCCCCTACACTCTCCACATTCCTTGCTAAAACCAGCAAGTATTCACAATCCACACATGGGACACCCCTTGATCACCTGGCCCTGGTTGTAAAGATGGCTGGAATTCCAGAGCTCCATAGACTGTAACAATAAGATAGTTCTTGGCAGTCCACCACCGTAGGGCACTTGAAGGACAGCAGAGCAAAATAAAACCTTAGTTTTCCTATGAAAAAGGTCCATTTGCTTATTCTGGAGCTTCAGACTAACAGATAGGCTTCAGGTGCCCCACACATCCAGAACTTAAGAAAGTGCTCCCAGGGAACATGAGTAAGAAGGCTCCATCTTTGTGCACCCCCCTGGATTTGCTACAGCTCAATGAAGCTTCCCAAAAAGAACTTATATTCTCAACTGGAGTCCCGATCTTTGCAATTATCTCCCAGGGATACCTCCAGATTTTCTGGCCTGGAAACCAGAAGGGATTACAATTGTGTTCCCACAGGACTGTATATATTTGTATACTTTAAAAGCTGCTTGCTGCCTGAGGGTCTGGCCTCTGATCAGCCTGAAGCTAAGTGCTAAAAATAAGACTCCTTTATTCGGATCAATAATAGGTATTGGCACACCCTCAATAATGAGGGCATATGAAGAATAAATCAGGTGGTTTAGACAATCACAACGTTTAACAGACAACCAAGAGCTAAGGCAAGATTAAATGAGAATTATCACCTACATAACTCCACTCTCTCAAGACAGAGTGGGGGCTGTTTCACCTAATATATCAAAACACACACAGAGAGTCAAGCAAAATGAGGAAACAGAAATATGTTCCAAATGAAACAAGATAAAACCTCAAATGGAGACCCTAATTGGAATGGAGCTAAGTAATACACCTGATAAAGAATCAAAGTCATGCATATGCTCAGCAAATTTGGGAGAAAAATGGATAAAGACAGCAAGAATTTCAACAAAGAGATGGAAAACAAAGTACAAAACAGAAGTCACAGAAATGAAGAATAAATAATTGAACTGAAAAATACACAGGTTCAACAGCAAACTGGATGAAGGAGAACAGATCAGCAAGCTGGAAGGTAGAGCAATGAAATTCATGCAAATAGTGTAACCAAAAGAAAAAAAAATAATGAAGATAGTTTATGAGACCTCTGAGACAACATCAAGTAGAATAACATTCATATTACAGAGGTTCCAAAAGGAGAAGAAAGGACCAGAACATGTATTTGAAGAACTAATGGCTAAAAATTCCCCTAACCTAGGGAAAGATGCAGACATCAGACATCCAAGTCCAGGAAACCCAAAAAGTTCCAGATATGATGAAATAACTCAAGGAAAGCCACACTGAGGCACATTATAATTAAAATGTCAAGAGTTAAAGATAAAAAAATCTTTAAAGCAGCAAGAGAAAAACAAATTGTTTCATACAAGGGAAACTTCATAAAGCTATAAGCAGATTTCTTGGCAGAAACTTTGCAAGCCAGAAGGGAGTGGTAGTACATATTCAAAGTGCCAAAAGGAAAAAATTTCAACTAGGAATACTCTGCCTGGCATGGTTATCATTCATATTTGAATGAGAGAAAAAAAGAAAAAGAAAAAGTTAAAGGACTTCATCACAACTAACTGCCTTATAAGAAATATTAAAGGGATTTCTTTAGGATGTAAATAATTAGAACTAATTAGTGACAAGAAAACATACTAAAGTAAAATCTCACTGGAAAAGGTAAATATATAGTAAAGGCAGTGGATTAATCACTTATGATGCTACCAAGAAATTTAAAAGAGAGACATAGTACAATTAACTGAAACTGTAATAATTAGTTATGTGATACTTAAAATAAAAAGATGTAAAAAGTGACATCAAAAACATAAAACATGGGAAGGCAGTAAAAATGTAGAGTTTGGGAATGTATTCAAATTTAAGTTGCTGTGAACCTAAAATACAATTATATACATAGGATGTTATATGTGAACCCCAAGGAAACTGCAAAGCAAAAATTTACAGTAAATACACAAAAGAAAATGAAACGGATGTAAACATCACATTAAAGTAAGTCATATCAAACCACAAGGCAAGAGAAAAAGAGAAGGAAAAAAAAACAGAAGAACTACAAAACTTCTAGAAAACAACAAAATGGTAATATAAACATACCTATCAATAATTACATTAACTGTAAATGGAATAAATTCTCCAATCATAAGATAGATGGAAAAAATGGATAAAAATGGATAAAATGGATAAAATGGATAAATGGATAAATGGATAAAAAAAAGATCCATCTTTATGCTACCTACAAGAGACTCCATTTAGAAGTAAGGATACACAGATTAAAGAGGAGAGATGGGGACAGATATTTCATGCAAATGAAAATAAAAAGAAACACGGAGAAGCAATATTCATATAAAACAAAATAGCTTTGAAAATGAAGACTGTAATAAAAGACAAAGGGGGGGGGCACTATACAATGATAAAGGGGTCAATCCAGCAAGAAGATATAACATTTATAAATATATATGCACCCAAGATAGAAGCACCAAAATATATAAAGCAAATGTTAAAGGAGCTCAAGGGAGAAAGTGATAACAGTACCATATAGTCCACTTATGTCACTGATCAAAATCAAGATCATTCAGACACAAAGTTGGAAAGGAAACTTCAGCCTTAAACAACACATTAGACTAGATGCATTTAATAGATATATACAGGAGATTCAACCCAAAAAGAGCAGAATATACATTATTCTTTTTTGTTTAATGTTTATTTTTGAGATGAGGAGAGAGAGAGATACACACAGAGTGCGAGTGGTGGAAGGGCAGAGAGAGTGGGAGACATAGAATCCAGAGCAGGCTCCAGGCTCTGAGCCGTCAGAACATAGCCTGATGCGGGGCTCGAACTCACTAACTGTGAGATCATGACCTGAGCCGAAGCGAGACGCTCAACTGACTGAGCCACCCAGGTGCCCCAGAATGTGCATTATTCTTAAGTTCACATGAAAGATTCTTTAGTAGAAATCACATGTTAGGCCACAAAATAAGTCTCATTAAATTCAGTAAGACTGAAATCATACCAAGCATCTTTTCTAACGAGAATAGCATGAAACCAGATATCAATTACAATAATAAAACTGGAAAAACCACAAATAAGTGAAGATTAAACAACGTGACACTGAACAACTATTGGGTCATAGAAAAAAAATCAAAGAATAAATAAATACCTAGAGACAAATGAAAACAGGAGAGGGACATACCAAAATATGGGATGCATCAAAAGCAGTTTTAAGAGGCAATTAGCAATACAGGTCTACCTACTTTAACTTCACACTTAAAGGAAATAGAAAAAGAAAAAATGAAGCACAAAGAGAGTAGAAGGAAGGATATAATAAAGATCAGAACAGAAATAAATGAAATAGAGACTAAAAAGATGATAGAAAAGATCAGTGACACCAAGAGCTGGTTATTTAAAAAGAAAAAAACAAAACTGACAAACTTTTAGCTAGATTCACCAAGAAAATTAAAAAGAGACAGAGGGTTCTAATAAATAAAATCAAAAATGTAACAGAAGTTACAATTGATACCACAGAAATATAAAGAATCACGAGACTGAAATGAATAATTATACACCAACAAAATGGACCACCTAGAAAAAATAGATAAATTCCTGCAAACATACAATCTTCCAAGACATAATCAAGAAGAAGTAGAAAATCTAAATAGACAGATTATTAATAAGGATATTCAGTCAGTAATCATAAATCTCCAAACAAACAAAAGTTCAGAACCAAATTGCTTCACTAGTGAATTCTACCAAACATTCATAGATTTAATACTTCTCAAACTCTTCCCAAAAATTGAATAGGAGGGAAAGCTTCCAAACTCATTTCACAAGGCCAGCAATGCCCTGACACAAAAGCCAGACAAGGACACCACAGACAAAAAATAAAATTACAAGTCAGTATTCCTGATGAGCATAGATGCAAAGATCTTCAACAAAGTATCAGCAGCAGGCCAAATTCATCAATACAGTAAAAGGATCATATACTGTAATAAAGTGGAATTTATTCCAGAAATCCAGGGATGGTTGAACATCCAAAATTCATTCAACACAATACATCACATTAATAAAATGAAAGACAAAAAAACATATACTTATCTCAGTAGATGCAGAAAAAGTATTTAACAAAATTCAACATGCATTTATAATAGAAAATCTCAACAAAGTGGAGATAGAGGAAACACACCTCAACATAATAAAGGCTATGACAAACCCACAGCTATTATCATATTCAATGGTGAAAAGTGAAAAATTTCCTCTAAGATCAGGAACAAGACAAGGATGTTCACTATGCACACTTCTATTCAACAAGGTACTGGAAGTCTTGACCATAGCAATTAGGTAAGAAAAAGAAATAAAAGTCATACAAATTGGAAAGGAAGGAGTAAGACTGTCCACTTTGTAGATGACATGATACTATACATACTAGATATACAAGATTCTGAAGACTTGCCCAAAAAACTGTTAGAACTAAAAAAAGAATTCAGGAAATTTGCAAGATACAAAATCAATACACAAAATATTGCATTTTTATACACTAGTAGCAACGAATCCTGAAAAGTAATCAAAAAAGCAATCCCATTTACAATCTCACCAAAAACAATAAAATACCTAGTTAAATTTATTTAACCAAGGATGTAAAAGACCTGAGGCATGATAACTATTAGACATTGATGAAAAGAAGGGAAGAAGACAGAAATAAATGGAAAGATATTCCAAGATCATAGATTGGAAGAGTTGTTAAAATGTCCTTATTACCCAAAGCAATCTATAGATTTAATACAACCCTTGTCAAAATTCTAATGATACGTTTTATAGAACTAGAACAAATAATCCTAAAATTTTTACAGAAGTACTAAACACTCCAAAGAATCAAAACAATTTTGAGAAAGAAGAACAAAGCTGGAAGTATGACACTCCCTGATTTAAAACTAGACTACAAAACTATATTTTAAAAAGGAGTATGGTGCTGGCAGAAAATCAGACACACAGATCAAGAATAGAGAATAGAAAGCCCAAAAATAAATCCACTCATATATGGTCGATTAATTTACAACAAAGCAGGCAAGAATATACAATGGAGAAAGGACAGTATATTCAATAAATGGTGTTGGGAAAACTAGACAGCCACATACAAAAGAATGAAAATGGACCACTATTTTATACCATATACAAAAATTAACTCAAAATGGAGTAAACACACGCATGTAAGACTTGAAACCATAAAATGAACTCCTTTTCTTAGCAATATTGTTTTGTTTTGTTTTGTTCTTTTGGATCTGACTCCACATCTCCAAATGCAAAGGAAACAAAAGCAAAAATGAACAAATGAGACTATCAAACTAAAAAAAAGACAAACAAAAACAAAACAACAACTTCTGCACAGTTGAATAGTGAAGGGAACTATCAACAAACCAGACAACCTACTGAATGTAGGTTATTTACAAAGATATTTGCAAACCATATATTTAATAAGTTAGTAATATCCAAAATATTTAAAGAACTCCTTTAAATATTCTTTATTTAAAGGATCCATCAGATCCATCACATGGAAAACACAGGCAAAGGGTCTGAACAGACGTTTTTCCAAAGAAGACGTACAGATGGCCATCAGGCACATGAAAAAGTGCTCAACATCAGTAATCATGAAGGAAATGCAAATTAAGACCATAATAGTGTATCACTTTACATTTGTCAGAATGGCTGTATTACCAAAAAGACAAGAAGTAACAAGTATTGGCAAGGATGTGAAGAGTAAGGTGGGAACATAAACTGGTGTAGTCACTATGGAAAACAGGAGATTTCTCAAAAAAATAAAAATAGATACCATATGATCCAGCAATTCTGCTGGATATTTATTTGAAGAAAACAAAACACTAATTAAAAATGATATCTGCACTTCTATGTTCATTGCAGCATTATTTACAATAGCAAAGATATGGAAACAGCCTAAATGCCCATTGATAGGTGAATGGTTAAGATGTTGTATATACAACGGAATACTAACCAGCCATAAAAGAGAATGGAATCCTGCCATTTGTGACAATATGGATGGACCTGGAGGTTATTATGTTAAGGTAAAGAAGCCAGGCACAGAAAGACAAATACAGCATAACTTCACTTATATGTGGAATCTACAAATCAAAACAAACAAAATACAACAAAAAGCAGGTTCACAGATACAGAGAATGGATTGGTGGTTGCCCAAGTCAAGGCTGGGGTGAGTAACAAGGACGAAAGTGGTCAACAGGTTCAAACTTCCAGGTATAAAAATTAGAAATCATGGTGGTGTATTGCATAGTATGGGCAAGAGGGTCAATAATATTGTAAAAACCATCTATGGTGGGAGATGCTAACTAGACTTATGGTGGTGATCATTCTGCAGTATACACAAATGTCAATCACTGTTGTATACCTGACGTTAATATAATATTGTGTGACAAGTATACCTCTAGAAATAAATCAAATGTAACCCCATCTTGTTTTACAAATAGGGAAACTGATAAATGCCTCTTGGTGCATAATGCTACCTTCAAACATGTGAGCTCTTCAACAAAAATGAAACAAATGAGGTGCCTGGGATTTCAGTTTAATGACTTCTGGCCCTCACATATGTTTTGCTGCTCAATGGCAAGAAGGGGGCTTTAGTTCACTTTGGTCATAGTCAATGCGCTAACAGTTGTGTACCTTCAAACTTGATTATTGTTAAGTTGATCGAGTTGATCTTCATCTGTAAACAGGGTACTGCATACAGTCTCCATATATGTTTATCATTTTTCTGTCATATTTAAGAGTTGATTAGGAATACATAAAAGGTATAGTTACTAAAATATCTGATTTTTTTCTTCCCTCCCCCATTGAAAAGAAGGGGCTTCTGTTGTTCCTACATGACTAGTTAGAACCATAATAAGCATTGTACCAGTAATTTGTAACATGAGTATTGTGATATGCTAGTAACACTCTTGTAGCCTTGTTTTACAAAGTTTATTTTATTTTAATCAGTTCAGTATATTGCACTAACTGTTTTAGTTATTTTACTTATATGAAATCTACCACACCAGAGATGATGTAATCTCTTTAAGTGTTGAACTGCTAGTGGAACTTATACATTTACAATAATTCAGAATTAGTAAGGAAAATGGTTCACCAGTATTTAGTTTTATATGGAGGGGCTTAGATTAGAATAAAGTGGTATAAAATGCAAAAACAAACAAAAAAACTAAAGTATGGAAGTCTATTCCCTAAATGCCATTCAATTCAAGATTTTTTCCATCACATACAGTCAACCAGAGTGCTTATAAATTACATCCTAGATAATCAGCTTTAAGGCACTTGTTCTATGTTAGAACACATTTCTCACTTTGTAATAATATGTCATTTCTAGAGTCATTCTACACAATTCTGCTTAATTTTTAATGTATTTGAAAAATATAGCATTATTTCAACTAATCAATCACTAAATGTGTCATTTATATTGAAAAATGCATTTTAAGTTATGGAAGGGGCGCCTAGGTAGCTCAGTCAGTTAAGCGTCAGACTCTTGATTTTGGCTCAGGTCACGATCTCATGGTTCATGAGATCAAGCCCTGAGTTGGGCTCTGCGCTGACAGTGTGGGGCCTGCTTGCAATTTTCTCTCCCTCTCTCTCTCTCTTTCTCTCTCTCCCTACTCCTGCCCCGCTCTTTCTCTCTCTCCCTTTTTTGCTCTTAAAATGAATAAGCATTAAAAAAACTTTATGGAAAATAGACTTCAATTCTTTAATGGTGATGACTTAATGGCATTATTAGGGTCAAGAATTCCACCAGTACCAATGTAAGGAAAGATAATGCTTCTGGATATTGAAAAGTTCTGTTATCTTTTCAATTCAGTTCACACTCATTCGATTCTTCTATTTTGACACATGGAGTTTGCACTCTGGATGCTCCCAGCCTCACATAGGAGGCAAATCCCACTATAAACAACTTCAATAAAGTGATATAAGAATAATAACGAATATAAGTTAGAGATTATGTAGAGAAAAGAAACTGAAACAGGATGGTGGCATGGGATTTCGAAGGGGCTTTGCTGAGGAGCAGAATGTACATGTAGGAGCTCTGACCTAGAAATGAAAGTTATGATTTTACTCACTCATGTGAAATTTTATCCACTCATCTGTAATTCTAATATTACTCAAAGAGTTTGGTAATTAGATAACATCAAACCGTAACTGTAAGCTATAATATTATAACTGAATTCCTTTGTTTGTTTGTTTTGCTTTCTTTGAGTCTGAAGTTCTGGGAAATAACCTTTTGGAATTCATGTTTATAAAAGAGTAACAGCCAACACTGATGCACTTACCACCACTTAGGAATTACTCCAAGCACAGTATGCCATTTAATCCTGAAAACATGCATATGAGGTGAACTGTATTGTCTCCATTTTGTGAATAAGGAAAATGAAGTATATAGCGGTCAATACCGTTCTTCAAGTCACAGAGCCAAGATCTCACAACAGTCCCATACTGTTCCCAAATAATTAAAATAATAACTAGCATCTAGTATGATGCTTTCCCCAGTTGCCATTTTATCTGAGTTCACACATCACAGTGGCATTAAAGGAACTTAGCAAAGATTACTTCCGTTTTTGTATCTATTACATAGCCATAGCCATGGCTGAGCAATTCTTTTATTTTTTTTAAATCCTGGATTTCCTATTTATTGCAATTCTGCTTTTAGAATTATTCTCATTATAGCCACATGTTGGTACATTGAACAAAAGGCACATCACCACCATATTGTTGGTAATACCCCTACACTGGAAAATAGCAAAATACCTTTCCCTACTACAATGGGTACATATACAACCTGCGGTACACTCACATAACGGAATGCTCTACAGCAAAGAGAATAAATGGTCTACAACTACAGACAATATGGATGAATCAACCAAACAATATTTGGCAAAATAAATCAGACAAATGAGTTTGTTCTATGAGAATCCGTGTGTAAAGTAGAAAAAGAGACAAATAAAGCTGTTCAAAGTCAGAATAGTGGTTATCCTTAATTTGTGAAGTGACCAGGATGGAGAAGGAGAAGAATTTTAGGGACACTGATAATGTTAATTTTTTAAGGGTGCTGGTTATATGGATGTGTTTGGGAAATTCATTGTTATCTTTATTCATAAGGTGTATACTTTTCTGTATGTATATTATACAACTATATTTGTTTTAATCAAACAACATAACTCATTGGCCACTGAACAGAGCGACTAGCTATACAACTGATGTATTAAATGGAGCAAGTGGTAACAAATATTATTTTATGAAAACGCTGCTTTGGCTATTCAACTTCATATCCTTCAATCATTACAGGATACAAGCAGACAGTTTATCATCTTCAAGTGAAATCATCTAAGACTTTCATTTTCCTGGTTTGGATCTGGGCAGAAGGTAGAAAGTACAGAGGAACCAAACAATCTTAGCGGTAAAACAGGGTAAATGCTTGGGAGATGGGAGCAAGGAGGTGAGCAGGAAACATAAGCAGCAAATGAAAGCCTCTAAGAAAATTCAGGAGACTACTTACTAATCGCATGGTGTCACCAGAGTCTCTAAGGTAAGAGAAAAGATGCCCTGGCCAGGCATAAGTCTATAAAAGCGTAAAGACTTTCTTGGACTGTGAACGCAGGGTCAAACTCAAGTGTGAAGGGCAGTGATAAAAAGCGATAGTTGGTTCCAGGCACAAATCCATGGTAACCATCTTAAATTGTGCTCTGTTCCCCCGGTGGTCTGTCCAACTGCACAAACTACAATCGCCTTTAAAGCCACTGCAAAATTCCCAAGTACTAAAAATTGGAGACATGACTGTAGCTTGAGTTAAGCACTTATATGGGCATTTACTTTGTTATTCCTCACTAAAGCCTCCCAACAAAGGGAGAAAGCATATTAGTCCCTAGAACGTTAATATAAAATATTTAGAGGGGTCAAATGTTTGCAGCTTTTAAGTACTGAAAATATGAATACTTGTCCCCAAGCACATAAAGCACCACCACAAACAAGAAATATTAATAAATTATTGCTTACTTGAATTGCACAGCCTGTGGTTCCCCTAGACGATGAAAGTCAAGCAACTCTTTTTAAGTATACATTGGAATTGTCAGTCATCTGCTCACTGGTAGAAAGTAAATAAGCCCCATACTAATCTTTGTGTTAGTGCCTTCTTATCTCCTTGTTAATCTGTAATTAATTTAGGAAGCAGCACATATGATTTGGGACTAGATTCAGTTTTATCTCCAACATTAGAATGGTAAATCCCTTCATTAACAGAAACAGTACATGGAATAGTTATTAAACTTATTCTTATTATGTTATATTGGATATTTGTTTCAGATTGCAGCCATGCATGAATGGATATTATATGATGCTTTGATGACCTTTAGAAATTCATCTGATTAAACACTCTTGTACTTCATTATGACATTTCTCTCCTTGTACTACCAGATTTGATGTGTATGGCTTAATAATGTAAGTAGACACAAATGCTAATAACTTCACAATTCATTGCTATTTTTTAATGCACATGAAATTTAGTACAAGTTTCGCTGGCTGGAGGCTTACATGAATCATATAAATTAGAGGGTAACAAAAGAACATATTAGCATTTGTTAGCCTAGATGCACGAATTTTGTACTAACCATTTTAATATGTACTACAACTTTCCACCCTCAAGTTAAAAAGCCTTTCAATTTTTCAACCAACATCATAATTGAATTGGTTCTCTTTCTGCCTAAGGATAACAATTTTACACTGATGGAATCTTTATTAGATTCTAAGGATTATACTGATGGTTCTGGTTTGTAAAGTCAAACACCACCACCCAGGGAAAGGGGGTATTTCAACGAATCATGAGCAAAAAAAATTTTACATTTGTCTTTTAAGGGGAAAATGCTTGTTTAATTATTATTGTAAAATAAGCTGAATAGGCCTCTGATAATTGATTCTCAGGAGAAATGGCCACACACTGAGAAAGCTATATAACCTAAAGTTTCAGGGAGCAAAATTGCCCCCAAATCATGGCTATTTTTTCACTTTAGGTGGTATTCTGTTGATTTCCTGATTAACATATTTTTAAGTTGGTGTCTGAAATAGAATTTTAGAAGTCATGAGAGAGAACATTTCTTTTTATAGCTGAGAATTTGTGTGGCCATAATAATTTTTTTTGAAATGAGATTTAAATCAACTTCATATCAAATTATAAACATGTTGCACTTGATTTTCAAAGTCTGATTACTATCCTGACAGCCTGAAAAAAAATTTTTCAGATGCTCCAACATTAAAAACTCTACAACTATACAAATGACCTTAGAGATAAGCTAGATACGTCCTTGTATTTTTGAACAACAAATCTGATATCTGGGAAAACAAAGGATATATGTAATACCTCCAAGTAATTTTGACTGTGTCTTATACATTTTATTAGATTTTTCTGTGGCCTTTGGTTACAGGTTTAAATTTGGGAGAAGAATTAAAACAAGTGTTACTGACCATAAAGGAAAAACTGAGAAATGACCAGGATAGCTGGAGGGAAAGCAAATGCACATAACTTTCTTGACTGCAAGCCCTAGAAAGAGACTTAAGTTGCTAAGCACATACATATACTTATGGGTGCATGTGCACACTCAGACACACACAAATCAATTGGAAGGAAACAGGACAATTCATAATATCAAAAGAAGAATTACTTCCTCTCTAAAACGATATGAATCAGAGCAATTCTTTGTTTCCAGGTAGCATGAATTAATTAATGGGCATGTGTTTTTCCATTATAGCATTAAGACAATTTGTTTCTGATAAGGGTAACCTAGAGTTTTCTCTCAGTAACCAATTTGTTTCTCACTTAGCTCAAGAGTGGATCATATGTCCCTGATCTAAGCCAATGAGAATACCACTTTTTTTTTTTTTTTTTTAGTCCTGGCAATTGTCTAGGGATGCACATATGATCCAGTACATAGCATCTTTCTGAACTTTCTCAGAAATACTTTTATTCCTGCCACCTCATATATGAACCTGAGAGGTTGCATTTTTAGGGACACTATAGTAATTTACTACCACTGAAAACAAATCACTCAAAGTTAGCAAAAATTGGCGGGGGGGGGGGGTGGGGAATATACACATATGGACAACAAAACCATTATGTGATAAAGTAACTAATGTAGCAAAACCAAGCCGGATACTTGCACGCAAGCCTCATAACTAATACAATTTTAATAGAGTGAATTGCTCAGTAAATGATGCCTGACACTGCTCAGAGATTAAAGGCACAAAAGGTCTTCACTTAAGACCAAACCCTACCCAGCTAACCAAAAGCCCCCACTTCCCTTAAGGTCTTGGTGATTCTCTAGAGAGTCTCTATTCAGCTACTTAATTCTTTATCTTCCGCAAAGTCATTATGTTTAATTAAATGTAGGAATGATGAAGTTAAACTAGACTTTAAGTAATCAGTTGAGTTCCAAAGAACAGGAATGATTAAAGTTCAGATTCCTAACTAAATAAAATATGTTTTCATAAAACAGCCAGAAGTACTATCTTTAAAATTGAGCTTTGACAATGGTCCAGTCTCTGAACTGGGTATATTGTACATTTTCTCATTTTGTCTCCACAATGACTGTTTCAGATAGGCATAAGTAGCCCTCCCTTCCAGCCAAGAGACAGAGGTATAGTGTTAACTTGCTGAGCTGGGATTCAAATCTGAGTCTATCTGATTTAAACATCCTTTTCTACTGCCAGCCCTGTCCAATCCAGAGATATCTTTTGATTATACTTGTATAATCAAACCCAAATCAAAACTGGGTTTTTTTAATATCTGTAAGCTCAAACTGAATCACCTTTACATACCTAGAACTCTATTATTACTGACTTCTCTCTTATCAGGTCCCCTCCCCAACAAACATAAAAAATGCTATTGGAGTTGTGAATTGGTACAACTTTTCCGAAGCATTTGGCAGCATGCTGCAAAGGTTTAAAAGTTCTTACACCATTTGAATCATCATAGTTAATGCCAGGAATATTTCCTAAATGGTTACATGTAATCAACTTGGTACATTTCAAAGCAATTCAGAATAGGATAAAATTACAATGCAACTTAATGTCCAAGGAGAACTGAGTAAAGCAATTATTGCTTAATTACACAATGGAATACTGTGAATCCATTAAAATATTTTCATAGAATACACAATAACATGGAAAATGTTCACGATAAACATATAAAACAAAGTAAGATACTTAAAAACTATGCATAATATGACTCTAATCCTGCTTTAATACATGCACAGAGAAATGTTTGGTTATCACTAAATAAAGGGATTCTGGGAATTTCTTTGCAAATGCTGGTGTGATCGCAAAGAATATAAACCTACTAGAGCAAGCTTAAACAAGAAAGGTGAATGTATCATGAGGTCTGGGGCATTTAAATGAAGTCAAGGGGAGAAGTATAGCTGGGCCTCAGGAGAAATGGGAACAGGGCACTGGAGAGCTGTTGAGAAACAAAGATGTCACATTCTTGGAATTGCTTTCCTCAAGGCTTCTGCTCCTTTGAACACCTGTTTTTATTCTCCTCTATAGACTGGCTCTCTTTGCTTCCATGTGTGCATGACATAATATGAACACTCAACTATGTCCCAGTTTACATATTCTCATTTCAATCAATTAGGGAAGGCTGACTAGTCTCCCTAAATTCAAAAGTTATAGGAGGATCTCATTGGTCTAACTTGGATCACATATGGATTCTGATCCAATAAATGGTGACAAAGGGGACCTGGTCACAGATAGGAATCTCATCTTTACTGCCGCTAGGGGTTGGGGATGGCTGCTCAGGTTATGGGACATTACCTTACAATTTTTCTCTAAGAGGAAAATTATTTCCTTTTTTTGCATTATTACGTTCTTCTGAATTTTTTGGTGTGAAAACATGCCTCTTTTGCACCAATGAAAAAAATTAGAAAAAAAAAAAAGATGTCTCCCAGGTTGAGAGAAGCCATGGACACATCAGGTGGTCTCCCCACATGGACAGCAGAGCCATGAATTATTCATAGTTTGCTGAAATTCTCCTAAGAGGTACAGAGTACTCTGGCTAGGAACTCAATAGAAATCTTTTATCATTACTACACTCTTTAAATGTGTTGGTTTCACTGAAGATCCTGAGGGTCCAGTAAAATAGCTAATGGCAGAAGGAAAAGTCAGATGTGAGTCCAAGAAGCCAAGAGCATCAGAGGTCCCAGCTTCATTTGACCCATAAGAGAAAACGGGTAAGGAAAACAGAAGGAGCATATGATACAACATTCAATCCACCCCAGGAGAGAGGCATGTCAAGGGCTATGTCCCACCTTTAGGAAGTTACTCACATTCACTGATTTTTAGTTTTGTAAAATGAACAGGCTTGAACCAAATAATATATAGCTCTGAAAATATGCCGTTCTAAATATGTGGTAAGAGTAATTCGTAAAATAATGAGCTTTGGATTTTCACTTGGTTTTTTTAACAACGAAAGTCTGTCTTCAAACTCTTTTGGCCTATATACCAGAAAGGAACTTTCAATATTTGGGGTCTTAAGTCATTTATTACAGAATAGGCCTTGTCATTCAGGAATAATCAGGTATGCAATGCACTGCTATCGTAATGGGTTTTTAAACCCTCCTTCATGGTTCATTAACATGGATGGACATAACTTCAGAGGTCATAAAGCACAATAGCTTTCCTACACTTAGTTGATAAATAGGTCAATCAGCTTACTTCATAGAGTCAACAACATTCCAGATAAGCACAAATTGAAACTCATACACAACTAATTGTATATGGGATGACCAAAATGTCAATTCAAAATTAACATCCGTGCTTTAAACTATTATCAACTATATGACTACCCTTTCTGTTGTACTCTGTCTATATGCCACGATATTCTCATTAACAGTGTGTCTATATTTTTGTCTTTTTGGGAGACGGGGCAGAAAAACACAGTTTTGAACATACAAGTTAAATCTTCATCCAAAATTTATTTTTATTAGGGGAGCTAATTCTCAATATGTAATACTCCTTATTCTGTACTGTTTTCCCACTGCTCACTGTACATTATTTTAGTTCCAAATCAATGTGGCTCTTTTTTAGAAAAGACGTGCTACACACCATAAGTGTACTTGAATTCCTTCCCTGATAATCAAAACTCTGTCAAGAGGTTTGGTAGCATTCGACTCTGATATTATACTGTTTGACATCATTCAATAATGTGTTATACACGGAACAAACAAGTGTTACTCTTTAGTCTCCAACATATGTCAAAATAAATGGCTATTTCAGTTGTAGTTTTCACTGAGTGACATTTCTATGTGGTGTCATGCTTTTACTTATCGACCTTAGCTTCCTGGAGTGATGAGCCTCAAGACCAAATATTACCTCCATTGTTCCCTAGCCTATTTTTAACAAGTTGTCAAACCCAAAGATCCATTCCAAACAATTTCATGAAACAGTCCATCATGCCTCATCTACTAAATTGCTTTATTATCTTCTGCACCATTGGTACCGAGACTAGACCCAGTCTTCCAGTTTCTGATTTCGTGAACTACAGTTCATATTCCTATGTAACTTTCTTTTACCATAGCTACAGGTGTTTGGATTGTTGATGCACAATGAGAAGATTATGTCTAGGGATAATTTTAAGTAAGTGAGATTATTCAAAAATTATGTTTATATGTTGCTTTACAGACATCATGGCAGAGGCTTGCAAAGGAAGAAATTCAAAAATTGAATTAGATGGATCTAAGCCAGACATTCAACTTCAATGTCAAAGTCTTACAGTGGATAATTCAAAACCGCTTCACCAATTTACTCTGAATTTCTGTGTTCATTTTTTCCCCCCTCTCCCAGTGCATTTTGTGATGGTTAATATGACAGGTACTCAGTCACATCAATTGTTCCTTTTTTCCTTGAAAGATTCTATAGTTTCCTTTTGTAATGTAGAGTCTTTTAGAAATTTCTGGTGAAGTCTATGCCTTCCCCATCTTTCTTATATATTATTTGTGCAAGTGGGTCATAGTGGTAAGAAGAGACAATGTGCATATTTGAAAGTTGGGGAACATTCTTGAACTGAAAAATAATGTCAAAACAATTCCTGTTGTAAAGAAATCAAAGTACTAAAAATGAAACAATTGTATCTAGCTCTACTATTCCCCTCCCTGTCTTCCAATTACACAGAATCACTACTTTCAAATATTTTGATCTTAGATCTATTAATTATTACTTCCTAATCCTAAATAATTCACTTACACTGGTACTTCTAGATTTATCAATACAAGACACTATTAAATATCTAGTTAAAATTTGAGGACTTAGCTCATTTATTCTACCCTTCATCTCCTTATCAACATGTAATCAACACTGTAATAATGAGCATTTCCAAATTCATCTTTACCATCAGTGCCCCCAAATATTCATCGATTCAGTCACCTGATAAATCGGTATTGAATAACAAACATACAACCAAGCCTTTTGTAGGCACTCTGGTTATAGCAGTGTATACAACACAACAAGGCCTGCCTTTACAGAACTTTCATTCTAATCAGGAGAAAATAGGCCACAAACAGAATATGCCAGATGCTGATAACACATTAAGAACAAAAAATGAAAGCCGTGTAAGGAATTCAAGAGCATATATAGCATCATCCGAGAAGGCCTTTATGACAAGGCAGCATTTCAACAAACACTGGAAGACAATGAAGGAATAACCATGTCCTTTTCAGAGGGAATGGGAAGGAAAATAGCAGAAGCATAACCGGTGTGAAAAGGATAGGCAAGAAAGGCCAGTATAGGTGAAGCACATTGAATATGAGGAGCGTAAAGAAGATGAGAGGGTTTGGGACAGCCAGCAGGGAAAGGGGCGTGTTGCAGATCTCTGAGAACTTTGCCAGCCAATGACGAGGAAACATATGGTATACTGGTCGAAATGGAGTCCCAGCAGCATTATGCATCAGAATGGAGAGACATACTGTCTTCACCAACCACGTCTCAGACCTGGGGCCTCCATCTTAGCCTGTGTAGCACATAAGCACCACTAGATTCTTCTAATAACATTATTGTTTTACAGTGTTAACAGTGTTATGGAAAGCCCACTGGAGTAGGGACAAAGTCATGGCAAGACAATGAACTTATATCATCTATGAAGGTGGAAAAAAAGCCTTGAAATAAGGCAGTGACATTAGGCGCAGAGAACAGTGGACAGATTTGAAAGAAATTTCCTAAAAGAAACCAGTGGATACTTTTGGCTGTTTAGGAGAGTGACAGGACAAGCAACAGATTCCCTATGTATCTGGCTTAGGAAATGAAGAAGTGCAGTTAAGAACTGGGGCACCTGGGTAGCTCAGTCAGTTGAGTGTCCGACTTTGAGTCAGGTCTTGATCTCATGGTTTGTAAGCTCAAGCCCCTCATCAGGCTCTGTGCTGACAGCTCAGAGCCTGGAACCTGCTTCGGATTCTGTGTCTCCATCTTTCTCTGTCCGTCCCTGCTAGTATTCTCTTTCTCTCTCAAAAATAAATAAACATTCAAAAAATTTTTAAAAAATGAATTCAAGAGGAGGCAAGTTTGAGGAGGTTTAAAAAAAGGTTTTGGGCACCTGGGTAGCTCAGTCGGTTAAGCGTCCTAATTCGGCTCAAGTCAAGATCTCATAGTTTGTGAGTTCAAGCCCCACATTGGGCTCTGTGCTGACAGCTTAGAGCCTGGAGCCTGTTTTGGATTCTGTGTCCCCCTCTCTCTCTCCATCCCTCCCCCACTTGCTCTGGCGCTCTCTCTCTCTCTCTCTCTCTCAAAAATAAACAAAAACATTTAAAAAAAGGTTTATTACAAGATAATTTACATTCTAGGTACCTGATGGGTGTTTGTCCTCACTGCTACAAAGCAAAAGCTATCATTTCAGGGAAAGGTTTATAAAATTCTTTCTTAGATTATACTGTGTACTGTTACTTGTTGGATTAATGATTCTCATCAATTTTTCTCCAATTAAGATTGAGGTGTGCACTTTGAAAAGGTGATAAGCTTAAAGCCAAAGGTTATATATCAGCAGGTTGACAGAAACTGGCATACTATTCTGGTCATTTAAAAGTCCTTAATTAGTAGATAACCAACTTTAATATTCTATATCTTATTGCTGTGTCTTATTTCATTCAAAAATATTTGAGGGTTTACAATTTTCCAAATGTTACACCAGGTACTGGCATTAAAGTAAATAAGATATGGTCTCTATCCTATTCTTTTAGGCAACATAGTCTATTAATAAACTATGGAAGGACCAGTCACAGCTCTACTCGCTGATGAAAGTGTACCTTAACAAAAAGTTTATTTGTTTATTTTGAGGGGCATGTTGCACGGAGAGAGGGAGTCCCAAGAAGTTTCCATGCTGTCATCACAGAGACTGATAGGGGCTTGAGTTCATCAACTGTGAGATCATGACCTGAGCTGAAAACAAGAGTCGGACAGTTAACCAACTGAGCTACTCAGGCATCCCTGAATAAGTACTTTATAAGGAGTACAAGGAAGGACAATTTTAAAATTATCTCATTGAATGTACTTTTCTTTATTTTTTAAGTGTTTTCTATTTATTTATTTATTTATTTATTTATTTATTTATTTATTTATTTTGAGAGAGAGAGAGAGAGAGCGCACAAGCAGGGGTGAGGGGGGCGGGGAGAGGAAGAGGAAGAGGGAGGGAGGGAGAAAGGGAGGGAGGGAGGGAGAGAGAGTGAGAGGGAGAAAGAGAGAGAGAGAGAGAGAGAGAGAGAGAGAGACAGACTCCGAAGCAGGATGCACACTCAGCATGCAACCCAATTTGGGGCTTGATCCCACAACGCTGGGATCATAACCTGAGCCAAAATCAAGAGTCAGATAGATGTTCAAATGACTGAGTCATCCAGGCACTCCACTGAGTTTACTTTTCTAAAACATTTAAACAATCCTTCAATGGAAAGCTTTTTAAAAATTACCATTCTGTTTTTCTTAATTTTTGTCATGATCCATATGAAGTTTGGCAAATATGTGTATGTACCTTCTCTCCCCTTCCCAAGGCAGAAATCACTAACCTGTCATAGATGTATTTCCAAATGAACCCTGGTGTAATCTCAGAAATATTTTCTATAACAGAGTATAAGATAGCAGCGAACATTATTTTATTTGTGTATAGGAGATGAAAACTCATTGCCATCCAAGGCTTAAACAGGCACTTCACAAAAGATGATAGGAAAATAACTTACATACTTCTGTGAAAGGATCAATCTCATTAGTCATCACAAAAATGCAAATTAAAACAACCATGAGAGAGTCATGCTAAAATGAAAAACTATGATAATACCAAGTGCTGGTGAGGATGCAGATTAAGTGAATGTTTCACTGTAAATTGTTTAGATTACAAATTGGTTCAACTACTTGGGAAAACTGTTGGATGGTATGTGGGTTATAAGCTTAGGAATCCTCCAGGCTTACACCAATGGGCTAACAAGGCATAAAGAAATACAAAGCCATAGGATGCTCACACCCAAGTTTGGGTAAACAAGACAAGGCAACCAAGAATAGGGAGGTGCAAAGGCACCCCAGAATAGAGAGGAGGTGCAGAGCCCCCAGAATAGAGAGGGGCAAAGTCCCAAAATAGGAATGGACACAAAGGCTCCCAATACAAACGTATATGAGGTAAGCAAGATCAGGCATGCAAGGCAAAAATGCCCCCCAATTTAGTACTATAGCAGAAAAGCTTTCATAGGAGAATAGGGCCATGGCAGGTAAATTGGTGAATTGGACTATGGACCTCTGCACTGCAGGCAAAGCAGAGTGGAGTGTTTAATGAAACATCTCCAGAGTGGAGATGTTTAATGAAAGAAAGGGTGCCTTGTCAACCCTGAGATTATTCCCCCTACCTGCCTCCTTCCCTAGGTTCCCTAAGGTAAACAGAGGTGGTGCCTCATGTCTGCTGTAACCAAACTCCCACTCTACTGTCCTGTAGGCATCAGGATTTTGCTTTGTATTAACCCAAACCCCTAACCCCAAATATCTTCAAGACCCCCTTTCCCTCATGTTCCATAGTTAATGTTCACAGATTCATTGTCCCTTTGTGCACATCCATCGCCATGTTTGTAAGCCTTCTGATCCTAATAAAAATGGGGCAAGGACCCTTATTCAGGGCTCTTGTCTTTTCCCAGACATTAGCCATCTCTCACTTTCAATCCTGCGTCCTGCTCTTTTGCTAGACAAGAGAGAACTTTAGACCCAGAGTCTACAACAATGGTATCTGTAAGAACTGAGTATGTACATTCCCTTCTACCTGGCAATCCACGCCTAATGCTATACCTAAGCAAAATATGTCTATATATTTACCAAAAAATAGGCACAAGAACATTCATAGTAGCAGTGTTCAAAATAGCAAAAAAAAAAAAAAAAACCCAAAAAACAAACAAACAAAAAAAACTGGAAAACACCCAAATGCCTTCATCATTAAATGGATAAATAACATTTTTACAGTATCATTATCTATTACATTATGTAATACTATGCAGTAATGAGAACAAACTAAACTATTTGCACCATGGATGAAACTCATAAACATAATACTGAATAAAAGAAGCCAGAAAGGAATATAAGATATAAAGTTTCATTTATGTAAAATTCAAAACACAAAATTAGTCTCTGGTGGTACAGAGTACCATTGGGCAGAGTATGAAGATTTCTGGGAGATGATAATATTCTAGGTGCTTCCTACATGGGTGGGCTCATTTTTTGGAAAATAAATTGAGCTGTAGTCAGGTAATATGCATATATGTTATAATAAGTTAAAATAATTGTATGCATGTTATAGTAAATTAAAAGCTTATTTAAAAAATAGGGGTGCCTGGGTGGCTCAATCAATTAGGCATCAGACTCTTGTTTTCAGCTCAGGTCACGATCTCACGGTTCATGAGATCAAGCCCTGCATCGGGCTCTGCACTGACAGTGCAGGGCCTGTTTGGGATTCTTTCTCTCCCTCTCTCTCTTTCCCTTTCCCACTCACTCGCTCTCTGAAATAAATAAACATTAAAAAAAAAAAAAACTAACCTGAAACCTTTGGGCCATCCTTGAAATCTCACCAGTTTTGGAATTTTCACTATTTCCAATTTGAAAATCCACTAATTCTTGGATTTTACCCCCACATGAACATCTTTCATTATGAACATCGCTATAATTAATTGCAAGAAGTTTTAAAAATAAAATTAAGCTTCTAAAAATAACCCCAGGTTTGGGGCACCTGGGTGGCTCAGTCGGTTGAGCATCCGACTTCAGCTCAGGTCATGATCTCATGGTTCGTGAGTTTGAACCCCACATTAGGCTCTGTGCTGACAGCTCAGAGCCTGGAGTCTGCTTTCGATTCTGTGTCTCCCTTTCTCTCTGTCCCTTTCCCCCTCATGCTCTCTTTCTCTCAAAAATAAATAAACATTACAAAATTTAAAAAAAATAAAAAAAATTAAAAATAAAAATAACCCCAGGTTTCTGGTGAAATTAATTCCCTTCAACTTCTAAATGGGCTCTGTTCATACTTCACTTGATTTTATCTTTACGTCAAAATTTGACTGCATTTTTTTTTCCAGAATGAGCTAAGTAAAATTTGGGAATAAAATACTATTAAGAAGAATAATGTATTAAATTATTAACATAATGGGTTTGGGCATTTATCAAAGCACTTTCCTTCATGAGCTAGGAAAAGAGCAAAGTGAAAAGTAAAAAATATACGATTCAGGTGTGTTTTTCTAGTATGTTTTATTCTTCTTACTTACATAATTTGTTTTTTAGGCTTTTTCCAGTGGGTCTAAGTTATTTGTTCTTTTCTGCTCATCATTATTTCTTTGGATGATAAATATAAACCATGCCTTGTAGAATTTATGTGGTAAATTCTCAAATGTTTTTCCTTATATAATTTTTTCGTATTCAACCTTTAATTCAACTCACTACTTTTATAACAATAAAATTAAAAGCTTTAAAAAGAAAAAGAGTACCTGAGATGATCCATTTAATTCAATTTTAGAAAATTTATTCTTTTTGCTAATGATTGATATGGTGGCCTGTCTGTGATCCTGTTCCTTATCGAGGTAGCCTGAGAGGGGGAGCTGTTGGGGCTTGGATAAGGGGCTTTTCGGCTAATAAAGAGAAACTGTGAAGGGTGCAGGTTTCTGCCTCTACTAGACAATCTAGGCAGCAGCAATAAACACAGAATCAATCAATGGAAGCCAACACTCACAAGCCTCAATCTTTATTTGACTATGATAAATAAACTTGTGGCTATTCATGTTTTTATAATTGATTGAAACTCATTGCTGAACAGAATTTACAGAATGGGAATAAAGAGCTATCAGGACAGGAAAGAAAGGTGGAACAAGTAGCTGATGATGACAGTATTGATCTAGTGAAAGTGTCTCACCTGGAGCTGACATGTCACTAGACTGTGACAAGTAGGTGTGATAACAAATGTACTTCTTTTTAACCAAGTTTTCATTAGAATTATATAAGGAAAAATAAAAACGTCTTAAGTAATTTAGATGGACAAGTCTTTTCTCTTTCAGACTTCCCCGAGTTCTCAGTACAGTGCCTCAGACTTGACCGGCGCCGCCCTACAAATATTAGCTGAATTCATGATCTGTGCTTTTAGCTCTTTGTACCTAGAGCCAGAACCTTGTTTCCATAGCTTTTCTCACTATCATGCTCCATACCCCAACCTCAGGAGGAAAATTGTATTTCATTAAACTTATTTAAAATTGATTAATATACTGATTAATTTAATTAACTTAAACTTACAGTTAATTTCTTTAAGGAGAGATTTTTGCAGGTAGTACCTCCCTCCACTCCATTAAGAATATATGTGTTACCCCCCACCCATGTTCACTACAGCATTATTCACAATAGACTAGACATGGAAGCAACCTAAGTGTCCACTGACAAACTAATGGATAAAGAAAATGTGGTGTATAAATGCAATAGCATATTATTCAGCCATAAAAAAGAAGGAAATCCTGCCATTTGAGACATGGAAGGAGTTTGAAGGCATTGTGCTAAGTGAAATCCGTGGGAAAGAGAATGACAAATACCGTAAGACCTCACTTAGATGTGGAATCTAAAAAAGCTGAACTCATAGAAACAGAGTAGAATGGGGTTGCCAGGGTGGGAGGGTAGGGGAAACAGGGAAATGTTGGTCAAAGAGTACAAACTTCCAGTTATAAGAAGAATAAGTTCTGGGGAACTAACATAAAGCATGGTGACTACAGGTAGCAAAACTGTATTATCAACTTGAAAATTGCTAAGAGAATAAACCTTAAACACTCTCACCACACACACATACACACAAAGGAAACAATGTGAGATGATAGAGGTGTTAACAAAGCTTATTGTGGTAATCATTTTGCAGCAGTGCATACATGTATTAAATCATCACCTTAAAATGACACAATGTTATATGCCAACTCTAACTCAACTGAGCTAAAATATGTGTGTGTGTGTGTGTGTGTGTGTGTGTGTGTGTGCGCGCGTGCGTGATAGCTGCTGTTACCCAGTACCGTGTGTGGTGGTGAGAGGACGGGGGAGTAGTAGGGGTGAAATACCTCATTTACTAGCTTCCTGACACAAAAATGACAATGACTATGGCTCATCCTTCTGTGCAATGTTCTGCAATACGTAGTAAATAGAATTACACAAATATAAATATTTACAAATTTATTTATCATATTCAAATAAACATTATGCATAGATTAGAGGTTGTTTTGCTAAATATTTTATTCATGTGTTTAAAGGAACACATATTTGTAGCATTTGTTCCATGGAGATGGTCGTATTTTCTGAAACTTGGTAGGCACGTTTTTACAAGATGCACTGTAGAATATATCAACAACTAATGAATTAGAAATACTGATGACAGTGCACTGTAAAATGTATTAGGACACTAATTAGACAATTGCAGAAATGCTTACTGATGGCTTTTAAACACCTGCTTGGCAATTTCTAAGCCTGGGTGTTACTTCATTTAACAATACATGCTTAATTAGGAGACAGAGTTAAGATTAAATAATAAACCCAGGACCGCCCAGCATGCTCTATGCTTTTAACTTTCTACCTCATCCACAAAATGTAAGGAATGATAATTTCATTTACAGAGGAAGCAATAGAATAGATTTATCTGTTCCCTCAAGGCGGATTCTAATCGCTGTTATGAACCTCATTTCATAGAATGGCAGAGAAGATTTAGGAATGAGGTGTGTATAGGGGTACTGGAAGGACGTGAGAGCCTAGAGCAGAAAGCTGATCATTTCCAGGTGCGATTTCTCCAGACAAGGGGAAGCCCATTTCTCTGTGATCAGCCGAGACCAAATTTTG
Source organism: Felis catus (assembly GCF_018350175.1). Classification (NCBI taxonomy): domain Eukaryota; kingdom Metazoa; phylum Chordata; class Mammalia; order Carnivora; family Felidae; genus Felis; species Felis catus. The sequence continues at coordinate 41,212,766 of NC_058369.1, forward strand.
TTAGGGTTTCCACCTTGGTGGCCTGCAATGGGTACCTGTTGTTTTATGTGCTTGCCACCCCACTTGCACACATGTATATGTTCCTCCTATTTTTCGACACATGAATATAGTGGAAGGACCCGCAATAATAAACACGACAAAACCCAGCTGGCTGCAGTTGGTGAGTGGTCTCTGACCACTCAGAGAGTGTTCTGGGGACCAGCAGTATTGACCTCACCTGGCAGTTTCACTAGCAATGCATCATCTCTGGCCCTGCCCTTGACCCACTATATCAGAATCTAAATTTTCATAAATTCCTCAGATGCTGTGTACAATCATTAATTTGTAATGCACTGCCCTACAGCACTTTATTACAATGCCTCACTCAGTCATTGCTTTTGCTTCCCTACAATACTCTTGGGTTATTGTAACAAATACCCCTTTGTCTTTTAGCTAACCACAATGGGTTTCTACTACTAGCTACTAGAAGACTCCAGAGAGCCCCCACATTTCCTCTTCAATCAATTTTATTTCCTAAAACAAATGAAACTTTAAATTTAATTTCCAAAACAATTTCTTTCTCCAAGCAGCATTAAAATAACGATTGAGGGGGATTCATATTGGGGGACCTGAAATTAAGAGTTATTTGTTGTGACTTAAAGGGTGATTCATGAGTCTTTGAACACAGAATAACTACCCATGTTCAACACCTGAACTTATTTACAGGAAAATCTGCCACCACATATAAAAATGGTTTTAAGAGTAATATTGTGCTGATAAATTGTAAGAAATAACAAAGAATAGAGTGAGAATCTGTAGATTAAGAGAGACTTAAAAGACACATAAGGTTAAAATAGAGGAGCAAGAATAAACTCATGTGGCTAAGGATGGACATTTGGGTGAATAAAAACATTAAAAATAATTACCATAAATTTAGGTAATGGCTATTTAGGGAAGAGGAAAGACATGATTGAGAAGGAGCATAGGCAAGGGACACTGAGGTAGGTAGGAGAGTTCTATTTCTTAGCTCGATGATAGTTACAAAATGGGTCCTCTGAAATAATTTATTGAAGCACACATTTGTTTTGTGTGGGTTTTTTGGTAAGTGTATTTTATTATAAAAAAATATAAACAACAACAAAGAAAAGTCTCATAGGAGAGTTGAGCTCTACCTAAGAGCTGAAATATCTTTTCTACATATAAGGCTCTTTGCAATTGTGTCTAGGGCATTTGCTTTAGTGGGACAATATTAAAGTCAATTAAAACAAAAGGGAGGGGCACGTGGGTGGCTCAGTCATGAAGTGACCAACTCTTGATTTTGCTCAGGTCATGATCCCAGGGTCATGGGAGAGAGCCCCAGCCTTGCAGCAGGCTGAGTGCTGAGGGTGGAACCCACTTAAGACTTTCTCTGTCTCCCTGGGACCCTCTCCCCTGCTTACATGCTCTTTTCTCAAAAATAAAAAAAAAATAATAAAAATAAATACATAAATAAACAAACAAACAAATAAGCAGCAATGCCTTTCTTAAAGAACAAAACAAAGCAAAATAAATGCTGAGTGTATCTTCAGGACTCATCATTTCTGGATTCATCTGTCACTGACTCATTTTTTAGAGTTTCCTTTTATTTTTTGTGTTTAGCATAGCAGGAATTGGTGTTTCACCATGGAAGCTCTAGATCTCTGATGGCCAGATGCTAACATGATGTCAATGTTTTAATACCGGGCCATTTATAATCCTCATCTTGGAGAGAGGGATAACCACAGCATCAACCTTAGATCTTTAATAAGGGTATGAGAATATGTATTAAATCACTAAGTGCTCCCCACACATTTAAGAGCTGTTAATTTCTAGTTGAAGTTGTGAAAAGAGCAGAGTTTTGGAGTCTAATGATTTGGACTGTGTCTCAACTTTCGTTTAAGCAGGGTGGCTATTTTCTGCCTGATTTCATAAATCATAGAAGTGTGCATTTAGGAAAAGTTTATCAGTAAGGTACTTTCTATTGGTCTTAACATCTAGAAAATAATTCACCATTCAAATGTTAGATTATTGTCTTAGAATAATATCGAAGAGGTTTAAGTACCATTTGCACATTATAAGTCTTTTGTGATGAACCATATACTTGCATTGTATCCAAGATTAGGTCAGAAAGCCAAAAAATGTTTTCAATCAATGTTGCCTTCAAAACTCAATAAATGTTAAATGTAGCTGATGGATACTTGAAGATTCACTATATTATTCTCTTTATTTATTTATTTTTAATTTTTTAAAAGTTTATTTATTATTGAGAGGCAGAGCATGAGTATGGGAGGGGCAGAGAGACAGGGAGACACAGAATCTGAAGCAGGCTCCAGGCTCCAGCTGTCACCACAGAGAGCCCGACGTGGGGCTCGAACTTGCAAACCGCAAGACCACGACCTGAGCCGAAGTTGGACGCTCAACCGAGTCACCCAGGTGCCCCAATTCTCTTTATTTTTTATGCTTGCAAAATTTCATTTAAAATATCTTCAAACTCAAAAAGATATACACATTAAATGTGCACAGCTTTTGTATGTCAATCATGCCTCAATAAAGGAGCTTAAAAATATACAGATTGAACAAAAGAATAAAATCTCAAAACAATAGATAAAGCCACCCTTAAAAATCTCTTCTTGGAAGCAACTATGTTGAGGCTAGTCTAACCTGTCCTCTGTATAGAACTCCAACATAGCTCATATCTCCTGCTGGGTTTAAATAGATCATCTTTTTCTTTGGTTAAGCACCACATGAAAAAAGGACTTGCCAATTTGATAGGCTAAAAAAAATTGCATTTTCCTCTTTTAATTTGTATCGCCCTGAATACTAATGAAGTTGACCCTGTTACATTCTTTTTCAGTTTTTAGTCCTATAAATGTCTTCTATTCCTATTTTGGCCTCATTTTGCAATAGGATCATTCATTCTTTTATTATTACTCTCTCAGGATTCCTTATACATTACAGATATTAATTTCACTATATAATTCATGTGCCAAGGTTTCCCTGGTTTTGTCTAATTTTTTTTACCATATATAGAAGATGTTAACATTTATTCAGATACACATATATACATCATTTTTTCCTATCTGCTTTCTCTTTGCCTTTCTACTTAAAAGCTTTCCCTTTCCACTTATTTGTTACCTATTTACATATTTCTCCTTATTCTTTTATGATTTAATAAATTATATGGTATTTAATAGAGTATATATTTTATGATTTCGTATTATAGTCAACTCTTGAACAACATGGGTTTGAACTGCACTAGTCCCTTTATACACCGACTTGTTTGTTCAATACAGTACACTAAATAAATTTTCTTTTATGATTTTCTTAATAACATTTTTTTCTAACTTGATTGTAAGAATATCTAATACATATAACACATAAAATATGTGTTGATTGTTTATGTTATCAGTAAAGCTTCAGGTCAAGAGTAGACTACTAGTAGTTAAGTGTTTGGGGAGTCAAAAGTTATATGTGGATTTTTGATTGTGCATGTAGGTGCCCTTAACACCCACATTGTTCTAGGATCAACCGAATTCCGTTTGGTACAGATTTAGATACATTTTGTGAAGCACAGTTCTAACTTGGTTTTTCCTCTCAAGCAGACAATTATTATTTATTCTGAAAATAAATCCATCTGTCTGTATGTACTTGAATTTTCTTCTTCATATTCTAAAAATTATGAAAACAGGATGCTCTGTTTATATGGAATCTCTTTGTTATAGGTGACCATTCACAAGTCAACAATAGGCAGTTTTAAGTCTTTATAGGTGAAAATATTATTCATTTTTCAGAAACAGATGTACTTTGAGAAAATAAAGAAACTTTAAGATCCCCATTTGTTTTCACAGAATGAGTAGGAAGGAGATAGAATCTAAACTGTTCGTAGGTAATGTGGCTGCCCTTCTCTTGTGTTCAAAACATAAATTTATGACACTACCATACAGTCAAAATCATGGTGCATATAACCTTAAACTAATCTTGAAATTCCCATGAATGGGACAAAACTTTTCATTTTTATTTTGAAGATAAGGCTTAAAAATGTAAATAGCCTTAGAAAGAGTTTATACACTTTGGCCTCAAAGAACTTTAGATATGTTACTGATAGGAGCCAACTGGGGGAACAGGTATTGAATGATAAGAGACCTTGCGACCAAAAGGGCAGGTTGGGGATGAAGGGAAGTTAAAAACACAGTATGAAAAATGGAGCCTTTCTATCACTACTAGTCTTGCTATAACTCCCATTTCCAGAAAGGCGATCATATCCTAAGTACAATCTAGCAATCCTTCTCTGAAAGACGGGCAAATGAGTCCCATTTGTAAAAAGTGAGGGAATTCTCTACGTCGTACATTTCATTTGACCCTGGTGATGAAAATCCTAAATCATAGGTTGATGAGAAAGACCAGATAAACAAGAAGAATTGTAAAGTCAAAATACAACAGTGTACCACAAATACACATAAGACACACCTGTGCTCTATGAAGAGAAAACCAAATTCCAAAGAGAGAAAAACAAACAACATATATTGTACCTAGAATCAGAGTGGACAATGCTTATAACTTCAGGGAGGGCAGAAATAACATTTAGATGACTTAGGTGATAAGTTGTCCTGACCCCAAGCGATGCAATGTTTCAGGGGTAAGAGAACATAATAATTTTGGTGTGTATCTAGGGGGCAGGAGACAACCTTTCCCAGGGACACAATGACCTGGACTGATATATGCTGAATTTATCACTGGTTTGCCATACAGCTAAGAGGTGAAAACACCTTCGATGCAACAAACTTAGTAGTTTGCAGAAAGAAGTATTTAATGAGGTATTTAATCTTAAGCAACAGAATGGTAAAGGAAAGATATTTTCTTTTACAAAGAGACAATAAAAGTGCTTTTCTCTTTAATTCTATTTTTGCTCTCTTAAATCAATGAACTCCAAGCATTCTCCAATGCAAAATACTCTCTCTTGTACAAGAAAGGGAAACACAGGAAGTTCAGAATATAACATCTTTCCTATACCCTACTCTACCCCTCTACCTCTTCCAAATAAGAGAAATGTGTTCTCATTTATATTATGCTTCCCTGAAGTTGACTCTTGTTAAGAAGAGTAATAAATATCAAATCAAATTTTCACATGGTTGAAAGGCAAAAACAAATAAATCTATTGTCTTATCCTCTGTGCGATCCTTTATAGATCAAGTATTAACATCGATTTCTTCCAAAATAGCATCTCTATGATATTCTCCATTATTATTAAATGATACATCATTTTGCATTTTATATGGAAGTTAAATCGGACTGTAGATATATTGGCCTGTCAGTGATTTTATCTGCTTTTGTTTTGGGGGTAGCGGTCATTTTATTGTGTCTGTTTATCGATTTAATGATGATCGTTCTTTGGATGATATCCAAATCAACATCTCTGTTCATTTTAAAACACACCTCAAAGTGTCTGCTGGATATTTCAGCGACTTCTCATTTCTACCTAAAATCTAGCATGCTGAATGCTAGTCTCACAATCTATAGTGCAGTCCACAAAGAAACCGCTTCATTCGCTGATTTCCTTTTTGGTCTCTGATAGGCGTAGCAATGAGTGGGAGTGGAATCAGAATCCAACATTAATAGAATCAACATCTTCTAGTGAAAGATGAGGCTTGAAATCTTTTGTCACCCTTGCCTCATTTCCTATCTTTCCTTCCTTCACATCTAATTATTCACTTAATGTTAGTTTCCTCTACGTAACTTCCTCCTTCATGGATAACAGCAAGCAAGGACTCCGGCCAGTGAGAACTATGTCTTCAACCCTCCCCATGTCCAGGATCATGAGGTGTTTCACTTCTATCCAGGCCTCAGGAAATGTTGCCTTCACTCTCTGGATCCCTAACTTATGGCACTGTTAATGACATATTTCTATATAGGTTAGGGATCACACAGCTTTCTTTTATTTCCTTCTGGAAGGTTAGGTTCTTTTTTATTTTTTTCATGGAGGTCATCTTTACTTAAGTCAACAATTATTTTTGGAGCACATAACACATGCCTGATGTTGTAACAGAAAAAGGACCTACCTGTAAGAGAAGAGTGTGGAAAGGCCCCACCTTTTGAGAAGAAAGAAGACAGGCAAGTTTCTATGTTAGACACTGCAACACAACAGGTTTATAGTTATCCTTACAACACATCAGTGCTAGAGACTGGGAGCGTAAGTTCAAAAATGAACAAGATCAAAAAAGAGGTGACATTTTAGTGATAATTGACAGAAAGGCCACCATCCCTTGCTGAACGGTACGATTTCCTAAAGGGCAAATACAAGAAGGTAAAAAATTAATTTAGAAGAAAACCTCACTAAGAGGTTGTGCATTAGAGTACAGCTTTCAGGAGACATGAAAGGGGTAATAAAAGCTATAAGAAAACAAAGGTTAGTGAAGAATCTGGCTCTGCATTAAAATCCATGTGTGTTTCTTCAAAATCGTAGGCAATAGTTATGGAGGTTTTACCTGGCAGGCCTCCTGGGAAAGCTATCCTCCTCACACCAGACTTGAGGTCACAGCCTGGGCGTGGAAGTCCCTGAAGGGGAGTGCCGTCAAGGATGCAGACTCACTGGCCAGCCGTGTTCTTCACTTACTTACATTCGTGGCCCAGAACCTTCATTCCTAGGTCTTTTTGTCTGGGGCCTCAGGAAGAGGTCTTCTTCTAGCACCTCCACTGGGGCCTCCTAATGCAAATGAGGGGTGGGGTTGGATGGGGATTAAGGGCTTAACGATTTCATTTTTGGCTTCTTGCTTTAATCAGGAGCAAGACCCTTCCAAATCCTTTGTGAAAATAACATGAGGCCGCTCTATGAGGCAGACAATTCTAAGAAATTCTCTGGGCCCACGCATTCAAAAGCTCGCTCTTCCCTCAGTCCCTATCTGAAAACCACAAGGGTAGGCCAACCCTGGATTAATAGTACTAGCAAACACAGGAAAGGATGAAGGGAAATCACTACAGATAATAAGGCTCTGGGCAGACAACAGAACTCACCTCACCCGCCATAGGTAGAAGCAAGCCGTGGCTACAGGCAGAAATGCAATAGGCCTTTAGTTACAAGCAGTAACTGCCGTTATATCCACAAGTGGAGAATGAGGCAAAGTCTGTTCCTGTCAGAAGACAAGGTGTGGGTACAGGCAGGAGACAGCAATTCACCCAACCATAACACAATGGAGGTGAACATATTTATAATTAAAAAGAAAAATCACATCAAGGAACAAAGGCTCTTTAAACAAACACTCAAGAGATCTCCTGCCCACTGTATAATTGGAACTGTGATTAATACCGCGAGAAGAGAATATTTATTCAGTACTTTGTCAATGTTTGTTGTTTTGTGAACCATTAAAAGCTTGGATCTCTAGCCTTGAACTTCCTATTTCTATTTCTAATCTATGGTTTTTATCCACAAACTAAAGAGCGGATGAAATATAATTAGAATATACCTTTCAAGAAGAGAAAGGAATATGTAATAAGAACATTTCAAAAACACAATTTGAACTTGGACAAGGATCAGTGCCAAATACTGCTGCAAGTGGTGATATTTGAATTGGGGGCCCCTTATTGGATAGAGAGATGGTTTAAATCCCATCGAATTCAAAAGTGACCTGAAAACCTCTATTTGTCTTTCCTTTTTTGAAAAGGATTTGGAATCTAATCTTTACCCTCTCAGTATAATTTTTCTAGTAAGTACTTTTCGAGGACAATATAATGATGTTGATTTCTTTCTTATAAATATGCCCTTCCTAGGTGGAATAATAATCTGACTTAAGTGCCTTTAAATACAGCAGTACCATTTTACCTACTTTAAAAAGTCAATATGAAGGTAATCACAGATCTCATTAATCACTGCACCTTCGAAATCTATTTTCACCATACTAAGTGTTACATTTATAATGAATACAGTAGACCACTGACATTGACAGGTTTGTGTTTTATCATTTTGACAATTAACAGTGACTATGAATGTCTATGACGTGTAGTGCCTTGTAATTTTCCAGAGACCTGCATTTGAATTGCCTGCTGGGAGAGAGATGATCAAGATTAAGTCACTTAGCTAGTGGGTGAGCACTCTGACCCAGCAGCTGCATACCTCACCAACACCTATCTGCATTAATATAGATCCTAAATCAAGCTGCTTTAAATTGTCAGAGGTGACTCTATTCTGACACATGTGAACTGGGCTGATTATCTAACACAGCGACTCTCAAACCTGAGGGTACATCAGAATCATCCAGAGGGCTTTGTAAAAACACAGATTACTGGGCCCCATCCCACCCCAGGATGGTGTGAGTGGAAAGTAAAATTTGCATGACTAGGAAATTCCAAGGGTTCCTAAGGGATGATTTGAGGGCCACCGATCTAAACAATTTTATCCATTTCATCACTAGAAAATGGTTTTTTTCAAAGTATAATTGCCTAAGCAAATAGCAGCAACAGTTTCACCAATCCAATTTGTTCATTTACACGGAAGAATGTGGGTCAGATATCTATACTGATTGTCAAAATTAAACAAAACCAAACAAAACAAAAACACTGTACAGGTTGTTAAATAGCCACTTCACTGAGACAAGTAAGCCCTTCCCCTCTCTACTAGTGCCACTCCGTTCAGCCTACCCAGAAGCAAGCAGATGTTAACTCCTGTAGGGCACCTCTGGAAGCTTTCTAACTGGTCATTGCCCTCAGTTTAATAAAGCAAAGCATAAGACCTTGCCCAAGACAGGTCAGTCCTTTCCTTGTGAGGAGGCAGGTGGGGGAACGGGAGGCACTAATAACAATTCTTGTCTTCTTTTTCATCTTTCCATTCATTTATTTTACCAATGTCTTACCATTTATGTATATATATCTTTCCTTTCCTTGGTTAAATTCATCCTTCACTATTTTATTGCTCTTAGTGATAATATAAATGGGACTGTTTATTCCTTTTTTCAGATGCTGCACTAGTGCGTAGAAATAGAACTGATTTTTGTACATTGATTCTCTGTCCCAAAACTTAACGGAATTTATTTATCTAACAATTTTTGGTGGCATCTTTACTTCAGTAAAATAAGGATTCTTTCTGATTAAAGAAAGGAGTTGGCAAGCCTGTTCATGCACATTTCAGTAATTGTGGCTTTTTACAATAGAGTAAATTCAAATTGCTGTGAATTCTTGAGGCTCCCAAATCACCCAGCCTTGTTCGTTCAGGTCAAAGATCAGAAAGGAATCTGAAAAACCCCACCATTAACAGCAATTCACCCTGTTTGAGAATATTCACTGTACCTTTAGAGCTGGCATAGTGACAGCCAGATGAGGATCTAAGAATTTGGGAAGCAGCCACCTCAAAGATTCAACAAGACAAAAATGTCAATGATATTTTTGAAAGTTGTCTCATACATAAACATATTACATAATAATGAACACATAAGAATTTGTCATCACCATATGTTTTTATCTAATCACTGCCTTTCAAGATGTTCTAAAGCAGCACTAATACAGATATCCAGGGGGATGTCTTAGTCAAATCTTTGACAGATTTTTCTCATGCCCCTGTTGGCTAAATTCTTCATGTGTAAATTACTCTAGTTTCAATTTAATCACTTTTCCCCATTTGGCCTCTAGAGAAACACTTGTGTACCTCACAAAAAGCTCCCTAAATTTTAAGCTAATGACTTAAAAATCTCTATCACCTTTTCTTTCCTTTCTCATTTATTCAAATAAATAAATAAGCACCTTAACTGGGTGCTAGGCTAAGTACGAGGGCTATAGACGAACTAAATTTGACTCTGTCCCCATGACGCAACCAACAGGAGGGACCATCACAGTTTTCTAGGAGAAGGCATAAGAGTGGATTATGCTTCATCTGAGGAACAATATAGGGGGAAGAAAGGCATGACAAGGGACGTGTCTTGGGAAACTGTTTTTTGTAGTGGTAAAGAGGAACCACATGGCTGGAGCAGAGCAGCAAAGAGAGAGGGAAGGGCACGGAGGCCACAGCATGCATGACCTTGTTGAAGATTTAGACTTTAACTTAAGAACAATAGAAAAGATTTGAAGAGTTGCATGTTAGGTGGGGTTTGAACAGACTGGATTTTTTAATGATCCTTCTGGCTGCCGTGCAGAGACTGCACTTGAGAGGACTAGTGTGGGGAGACAGAAACTACTGCAGAAACTACTTTCACACCAGACGTGATGGTGGCTTGGACGGAAAAGATGATAGAGCACACGGAAAAATAGTAACCAGTTTGAAAAACATTCAGAAGGTAAAGCCATCAAGACACTTTGGTGATGAAGTGAATATGTGGGAATTGAGATAGAGGGAATTATCAAGGATATGAATAGTGGTGTCACTTCGTCTAAGTTCAGGGACAGGGCAGATCAAGAGTTCATTTTCAGGTTGAGATGCCTGTGAGCATTCCCGAGGAGATATCACAGGTATGCAGGTCTCTCCCTGTAAGTTTGGAGTTCAGAAGAAATTAACTTTTAACCATGTTGGTCATTAATATCTGTGGAAGCAATGTCACATCGTGGCTATTTCAGGCTTTGGATTCAAAGGCCCGGGGGCAGGACCAAAGAGATCATGAATCCTCAGAGAAAGACTTTGAACTAGCTTAGAAACTGTCTTTTTTTTTTTTTTATGGTTTTCTGGTTCCATCCCATGAGCATCCATATAGTAAACTTGATCAAAGGTTCACCTACTCTATATCTTGAATCCAAAAGAAATAAACATAATAGATTTCCATTTGGCTATTGGATGACTAGTTCAAAAGAGATTGGATGAGTAGACTAAATTTAAAGGGATCAATAAACAATACAAATAGCAACTCTGTCTTGCTGGGGATACTTTATATATTTTGGGTTTTTTCTCTAATTGCTTGGCACCCTAGTTACTGACTTTCTGTGAGATTAACCCTATGACAAACAGTTCTAATTCTAGTGATAGTCAGCTCCTTCACAATGCCATGCACTAACCAGTTTGCTCAGAAGATGTCATCAGCAGAGCCAGTGAGTTCTAACTATGAAATCTACATTTTCATGCAATTTGAAGCACTAAACAAAAATTTGCAGAATATTTACTTAACACCAAAAATAATCTATTTCATGCAAAGAACATAATTGGATTTTTCACATTTGTATATAGACCTTGCTTCTCTCTGTACTAGCTTGGGAGATAATTTCTCCCTCTGTTGGAAAAGAGTACAGCTTCAGAGCAAATTCATATTTGGAAAATAGTACCTTAATATAAATTACTTAAGTGACCATGATTAAATTAAAAAAAGTTTCTCTAATATGAAGGATAATTTTCTTTCTGTTTTAAGAACTGATTCTGCCTTGTCACTCATAAGAGTTATGACTTACTGAGAAATTACTACATATGTACTAGCCTTTGAATAAATTCTGTGCCCTGTGCATTGTAATTTAGTTCTCAGCCACTATTAGAGGCAAGCAATATCTTATAAATCTCACATCATATACTTTTATATAAAATATGTATATATACTTTATGTTATGTTTTATTTATTGGTTGGTTGGTTGGTTTAAACAAATGAATTGAAGGTAAATTTATGTTGAAGTGAAATGCCCAAAGTCATGTATCTGTTAAGCAGCATTTGTAAGACTTGAATCTTAGGTGTAATCCTCAGTCGCAACCCTTGACCACTCAAAAGATCTCTTCAGAATCATTTTTATCTTTGCAAGATTTCACAACATTCATGGCATGTTTGCCTCAGTGAAATGAACAATTTGAATTAAATACTAACATATGAAAGACCACCTTCAAAAATCTTTCACGTACGATCTTTGGTATTTGGGGACACATGGGGCTTGGTCTCCAAAGACAGAATTATTTTCTCAGACAAAATGCAACTACTGAGAATTACAGCAACTCACACAGCAGCAGCACCTACTTGCACTGAAACACTTGTCTTTAAAAATGATCAGCTCTCTTAGATATTCCATTCATTCTCCAACTGTAAATTATTTAGAAAAGGTATCACTTCTGCAGTTCTAATAAATCCTATGAACTATTTCTCATGATATCATATTCAAAAGAGAATGAAAATCTCCATCTTCTCCATCTTTTGTGCCAAAATAAAATATAGCAAAGCTGCTGAAAACTTGTATTAAAGCCCTGAAATTATGTTTCAAAAAATACTCAGGAAATATTCAAAGAGAGCCTCTTTGTGTGTGAGTGAAACTGATTAAGAGCCTAATATATTTGCATGCAAATGGAGATATCACACCAATGGCATGAAAGGTTGCAAGTAGGTATCTACTTGTTTTAACATGAAAACCATACCACTCACTGCGTACGTGCCGTTTTAATGCACATCTCTTCCTTAATGAGTTCTGAGTAATAATAAGAGAATTATGCTAGAAATTTCATATGGAATTATGTAATGTATGAAAAGGGGTTTGCATAACGTTTCTCTTCTATCCAGGAGATGAAGTGTATAATTCACTAAAACCCTGGATATTAATAGCTCCTATATCTGGACTGAACAGTCTTAGCTATAAATGAAAATTTCATAGAAATATAGTCTAGTTTAAAAACAGTGTTTTCAGAAGACATTGAGAGAGGGAGAAGATAGTATTTTTATTCATATTTGTGCCTTGCCATCTGTGGACATGCTAAGGGAGGTTGGACTTTTTCTTTTCTATATGAAACACCAGAAATGGGCCTAAAGGGCATTGTTGATTTTACCTGACACACAGTGATTTCAGTCTTTTCTTGGGAGACACCCTCTGCATGATTCTTATGTCCCAAAGCAAACATGTTGAAATGTCTTAAAAGTCCTCCTATGTACCACCCCAAAAATATTTTCCATTCAAAAGCCCATTCTAGGGGCTTAGTTTAGAAAAGTCTTTATTATTATTGACATAATCTTTAGATCTTAGGGCATTTGATAAGAGTGTTAATAGACAAAGCATTTCTCAAACAAATCAGCCAGCAAATTTCAAGCATTAGTTACTGTTAAGTGAAGCCTGTAATTCTATCTTGCAATTCATTCTAATAAAATATATACATCATCGACGTGGAAATAATTTTCAAAAATCTGGGATTCATCGACAGTACTATATACATAAATCTGTGGAAATAAACTCTATGTATTCATCTGTTACATTAAGTTTCCTAAGTTCTGTCCTGTTCTAACATCTTCAGAGACAAAGGAGATTTTAATACTTGCAAAATAATTGGGAGATGCAAATAAGTAGGAAATGGCATATGCTAGAACACAAAATATAAAGGTACTTTCCGTTTGCTTCCGAGATCAACTGATTCGCCTCACTTTCCTCATGATTAAATTTAACGTGATAGTCCTTTCTGAAGTCAAACAGGTCTAAGTTATCAGATGAAGATGAGCAAGGCAGGTATCCAGACGGGGATCTGGGGAGAGGGTGGGAGGCATGACGGTGACCAGAGATCAGATGATCAGATATGAGGAGGGGTCTTCATGAATAAGTATGAGGTGGGGTGGAAGGGGTAGCCTCCTGTTCCATGTCGGAGTGCAAGCGGGCTACGGAGGGCTACCTGGTGTGAGGCGTTAGACCCCAAGAGGGGTATGGAGGATATCTGTGTGGAAGATGGTATGCCACAAGTATGTGAGCCAGAGAAGAGTAAAAGAGTCATCCACAAAGGAAAGCACCCTGGCTGAGGATGTCTATGAAAGCGTAGGATGTGGTGGGGTGGTTGGTGGGGGGATGATGTCCAGTATGAAGTACAGGAACATAGACAGGGATAGGAGATGTGATGGATGTGTTGACAGGTGATGGTATCATTTCTACACTGGTTACACACAAGGAAATTGACCAAATGAGTAAATACCTTAAGGGACATGGGATTTGGTTTTTCATGGTCAGAGAAAGAGGTAGCAAACCAAAATGCCACAGAGACCAAATAGATGTCACCTCTTTATGGGGGGGAGGGGGAGGCACTGAGGAAGCTCTTGAAAAGTTCTAATATTTGATTAGTGAAACTAATCAGCCAGTGAAACTATACTGTAAGCTGACAGATGAGTCAGACGAGTCTCACATTTTCTTGAGACTTGATGTATAATTATGCATGATGAATTAAAGGCTCAATTCTCCACCTACAGACAGAGGAGTCTGAAACCTAGAGGGGGGACAGGTGATCCTTCTCTTCCATGAATGCAATAAGTTACTGTGTCTCTTGAGATTAGTACAGAAAAAGGAAGAATGCTAACATGACCAAAGAGATTATTACATGCTGAACTATGACATATTCTTTAGATGTTTTGTCTCATTTCTTACTGCATATTGGTAATATGGATATTATAAGTCCATTTTGCAAAATGGACAATGCAAAACTTAGAATTTAAATACACGAGTATGTTACAGGATTAAAGATCTTGGTCTGATTTCAAGCCCATACTTTTTAAGCCTTTATACTCTCTCCCTAAAATGAAATAAAAATAGCCTCCCAGATACGGTAGATTTTCTGATGTTGTGCTATTCCCAAACTTCAGTAATTCTGTTATAATAAATACTGTCTTCTCAGTACACATAAATATTGTATCATCTATGAAAAAAATTGTGAGAAAATGGTTATGGCTTGAAGATAATCAAATGTTTTCTAAGGAAATGAGTTATTCTTTTTACCACAGTGATAACAATTTACACATTTTATGTGCAATGTGACTTTGTTTTTTCTCATTTCTGATGGCTTTGCCACATGGTGCCTTTTTAACTGCCCGTTTTGTTTGTAAACTTACTTAGTTTGTAAACTAAGCTTCTTTGAGATATAGGATAAAGTTGAGCACCTCCTGAAAGGGTTACCATCTGGTCCTGGCAATGGTCTTAAATGACACTACTTTTGGAAACGTATCTAAATTTCTGGCTTGAAGCATTTTTGGACTGACCATTTAGGATGAATTTATGTAGCAAATTTGTGCAAATGTCAGCTTGGGCTTATATATTTTCAGGGGAGACATTTTATTCCCTCATTCGGTACAAAGTTTGGAGACAGGCAATTTTCCTATTTTTACCTGGGAACAGAGTTATTTCTAATTCATCCTTACATGAGGAGAATAGCACTTTTGAGCTGCAAATAGAAGAAAAGTGGATTTCTGCTTTGACTTTCCCATTTGGGCTCAGCTTTAAAATTGTTTTCTTCTGTACCAGCACCCACCCCAGTCCTGGGAAATATCAAAGATGACACTCAGAAAAACTGTGATTTGCCCATGTGATTCAAGGTGAAAGCTAACTTCACTGTTCCAATTAATCTCAGGTTGGTGGCTTCACTCAGCCATTGCTCTAACTTCTTTACTTTGTTGTCAGGCTACATACGCATTTCTTTTCTTTTCCATTTTGTGTATTGTTTTCAAAAGAAAGGTCGGTGCTAGATTCTCATCTGCCACATTGCCAGAAATCGTACTAGAAGGCCAAGTTTTCGTTATTTCTTTGTTCAGACTCTAGAGTTCAGTAATACACATTACTAAAATTAATTTGAGGGAAAGACTATTACAGATGGCATGGGTTATCTCATAACTTGAAATTTACAGAAGAAATCTAATGTATGTTAATCTTTCCCCTTGTTCCAGTATTTCTTTTCTTTTCATTGAAGATCAATAATTTTAAAAAATATTTTAAGGGATAATGAGTTGACAGGCCTCCAGGCAGACTTGTAGTCTACCCTCATTTCAATACAAAAAAACAAAATCATATCGCTTCATGACATAATCTCTCTGGACTACAGTTGTAAAGTTAGTTTTCTCATAAGGAAAGTTTTTTGTTTCTTGTAACTACTAAACCATGGTCGAGATCAATACAGGGATATAAAGATTCAGTCACCAATAGGCCATTCTTTGACTAAAATCTAATTTGTAACTACAAGATCTTTGAATGTATTGTTTTTATTTTTTATTTTACTTTTTATTTTATTTTTGAGACAGAGAGAGAGAGAGAGAGAGAGAGAGAGAGAGAGAGAGAGAGAGAAGTGTGTGCAAGCAGTAGAGGAAGAGGAAGAGAATGTTAAGCACGCTCCACACCCAGCGCAGAGCCCGACACAGCGCTCGATCTCGAGACACTGAGATCACAACCTGAGCTGAAATCAAGAGTCAGATGCTCAACCAGCTGAGTCACCCAGGCACCCCTGAATGTGTTGATTTAAAAAAATTTTTTTTTAAATGTTTACTTATTTTTGACAGAGAGAGAGAGAGAGAGACAGAGCATGAGCAGGGGAGGGGCAGAGAGAGACCCAGAATCCAAAGCAGGCTCCCGGCTCTCAGCTGTCAGCATAGAGCCGGACGCGGGGCTCGAACTCACAGAGGGCGAGATCATGACCTGAGCCGAAGTCGGACGCTCAACCGACTGAGCCACCCAGGCACCCATGAATGTATTGATTTTAAATCAATGTGCCATTTCATGGCTGTCAGTCTCTACTTGTAATTCTGGTGTGTGATTTGGTCTCAAAAGACCTGATCTCAAGTTGGTAATGCTTATTACATTAAAACTTGCCAGTGCCACTTGGAAAACTTAAGCTACGTTAGTTCATTAAATTATGCAGTATTTAATATGGTGCTTCAAATTATTATAGATACCTGTAAGTTCCGATAAAAACTAGAAAGGGTGATGCTTGGCAATGCACAAATGATTGCTTGTGAATTTTATATGAACATTGAACTTGGTTTAGTCAATATATTCCATTGATTGGTTTAAGCAATATTATCAAAATTTGTTTTGAGAATGATAGTGTTGCCTGGCACAGTGCCTGGCACATAAGAGCATTAGGATGCAAATATGTGTGAAATAAATCAATCACTGAATAAACTGTATAATGGATTGATCTATTTAAAATAGCTCAAGGCAGGGCCTGGGTGGCTCAGTCGGTTAAGCGGCTGACTTCACCTTAGGTCATGACCTCATGGTGCACGAGTTGGAGACCCGCGTCGGGGTCTGTGCTGACAGTTCAGGGCCTGGAGCCTGCTTCGGACACTGTGTCACCCTCTCTCTCTGCCCCTCCCCCACTCACCTGCATGCTTGTACTCCCTCACTCTCAAAAATAAACATTTAAAAAAATAAAATACCTCGATAAATATCTAACATTTAGAGAGCACATTATCCTTAATTGTGTTAACTTGTCACACAGCTGATCTAGGTCAGAGCTTTTAGCTGTGTGGATGTGTGGATGATCCTGAGGCCCTGGGAATTATGTGCAAAATTATGAGCTAAACGTCTAAATGTGTTTTTTCCTTCTGGGGAAATAATCACTGTTTCTACAAGATCCTTCAAGTGTTTGAGATGAATCAAGTTTAAATATCACTATCTCGGGGCGCCTGGGTGGCGCAGTCGGTTAAGCGTCCGACTTCAGCCAGGTCACGATCTCGCGGTCCGTGAGTTCGAGCCCCGCGTCGGGCTCTGGGCTGATGGCTCGGAGCCTGGAGCCTGCTTCGGATTCTGTGTCTCCCTCTCTCTCTGCCCCTCCCCCGTTCATGCTCTGTCTCTCTCTGTCCCAAAAATAAATAAAAACGTTGAAAAAAAAATTAAAAAAAAATATCACTATCTCAAAAAAACGTAAATTGGTCACTAGCTAAATCCCAAGACCTGGTCTTTACTACTGCTCACCTGCTTGTACTCACTACCCTTTTGTTATATTTTCCCCTAAGCTCTTCTTTCCAGCTTTCCTCTTTTTTAATTATTTTTAACGTTTATTTATTTTTGATAGAGAGAGACAGAGCACAACTGGGGGAGGGGCAGAGAGAGAAGGAGACACAGAATCAGAAGCAGGCTCCAGGCTCCCAGCACAGAACCCGATGTCAGGCTCAAACTCACAAACCACGAGATCATGACCTGAGGTGAAGTCAGACGCTTAACCAACTGAGCCACCCAGGCGCCCCCCCAGCTTTCCTCTTAACTCAGACAAATGACATTTGAAATCATCTCCTAGGTGATGGCACCTGCCCAGACCACCTGAACCCATTGAGTTAAATCTGACTTGCACCTGTGCAGATGGACCATGGCGACCTCTAGAATGACCTACAATTACCTTTACCTCATTATAATACTAAAATCTCCACCCAAGGCAGAACACCAGCTTCATTTACATAATATACAATGTATGTGTAGAACTGTTTCCTTAAGGCACCTACGTTACCTTATGTCTGCCTCTACATAGGATAACAAGGCTTCCCAATGTAAATATTCATTGTTGGGGCACCTGGGTTGCTTAGTCGGTTAAGCATCCAACTCTTGATTTCAACTCAGGTCATGATCTCATGGTTCATGACACAGAGCCCTGCATCAGGCTCTGAGCTGACAGTGTGGAACCTGCTTAGGAGTCTCTCTCTCTCTCTCTCTCTCTCTCTCTCTCTCTCTCTCTTTCTCTCTCTTTGTCTACCATGCCCCTGCTCATGCATTCTCTCTCCCTCTCTCAAAATAAATACATAAACTTTAAAAAAAAATAAATATTCATCCTAACCCTAAAAGAAAGGAACCCAATCACCCTCCCTTGGGGAGTCACAGCTTTGGAAGCGATTTCCTGTGATCTCCTTATTTGCTGCAAATAAAAGTTTTCTTTGTGACAACTCAACCTGGTACAGTTCCTGACTCACCAAGGAGCAAACTCATGTTGGTTCAATTACAGATTTATTATTATTATTATTATTTTCAGATTTATTTTGGATCAAGGTATATCCCTCAGCAACATGGTGTTCTCTTACTAGAATATCAAGAAAAAATGCTCTGATATAGCCAAGTCTTGGGATTTCGAAAAACAAAGAAACAAAAAACCAAAGCATTATTAGGCACAAGCTTTGCCACTTCCTAACATAACAAAACCTTACAAGGTTGTAAACTGCACAGTGGTAGGAATTCTTTGGCTTTGTTCAATGGCTATATTTCCCAGCACCTAGAGCAGCACCTGGCTTATAAAAGGTGATCAAATTAGTTGAGTAAATGAATTAAAATTCAAAGGAATATTGCTTTTGTTTCCAAGAAAAGAGAAGAGGCTTATTGATTATATTTTAACAATTCCGTGATCTATCATTATAAATACTTAATAAACTCAAAGCAAAGTATGCAAAAATTCAATATCCTCACAAATCCCAACTTAGGTAAATTTTAACATTTATGTGAGAATTATGTTATGCACTCAGATTTTAGAAAGACCTGTAATAATTAACTCAAGGAATACCTGAAGCTATTTTTTAAATGGCCTACCATAAGTTTTGAAAACCTGACCTATCACCATTTTTGAAAATCCTCCTGGTGTATGATGAAATATATAAAGAACATCGAGGGGTGCTGAGGTGGCTCAATCTGTTAAGCATCTAACTCTTGATTTCAGCTCTGGTCGTGGTCTTAAAGTTAGTGAGTTCGAGCCCACATAGGGTCTCCACGCTGTCAGTGCAGAGGGATTAGGATTCTCTCTCTCTCTCCCTCTCTCTTTCTCTGCCCCTCTCTCTCTTTCTCTCTATCTCAAAATAAATAAATACACTTAACAAACAAGAACTTTGGCAAGTAAGTCCCTGTAAGTAATACCTATGATGTTATATTCAGGTTTGAAGTCAAAAGTTGAATCAGCTTCTGGTTTGTTTTATCGAATGGTTTCAAATGTTAGAATCCAGCTCAAAGAATCACACAATTTATTTTATTCATCTATCAAAAACGTAGTGCACACTGAGCACAACATGTTTGTGTACAAGACAGATATCAACAGAGCTTATACTCCAGCAAGGGGAAAATAGAAAGATCTATGCCTTTGATTTATATTTCTTTCTAAAAGGATTAAATCACAATTTATTAGATAATTAAACAAAATGAAAGAAAAAAAATTAAATAATCAAGAAATAACAGTGAGTACTACATTATTCATTATACCCACATTTACGTGTTAATGAAAACAGAAACCTGAAAAGAACACTAGGGATGATTCAATCCAACATTCATTTGACAGATGGGGAACCTCAGACCAAAGAGGTGAATTGGCTTGTGCAACATAGGACAGGTGAGGTAGGAAGTCAGAAGTTAGGATAGATACCATGTTTTCTGATAGCCTTTTCAGAATACTTCCTCATAGAATGGGAACCCACTTGTCCCCAATTATAATTACTGAATGAGTGTTAGTTGAATTCATTAACCAGCTACATTTTGTTTCCCATATAAAGAAAGAGACATATAATGAGCCACTAAGATGTAGGTCATGTTTATGAATGGGTTAATACTTATTAGCAGGTATTCTAGTAGTTCTCTCTTAATAAAAACAATGCTATGGATAAATGGTTATCTTGGTAAAATGCTGATGGGAATATTTAGGTACACCATTTTGGACGATCATTTAGTAATATCTATCAATATTAAATATGTCTACCGTTTGACCTTGCAATCACATCTCTAGAACACAAGCCCACAAACATGCACACAAATTAGCCAGTATACTTATAAAAGTGACACCTGTAATAAAGAGGAAAAAAGGCAACTATCTAGCTTTACTCCATCATTAGGATTATAGAGAAGTGACTATTTTTAAAGTTTCTGTGAAAATTTTAGTCCCATCATCTATGATGGGTCTGATATATAATAGGAGCATGATTAAATTTAGTCTAACTCTTCAAAAACACAGAACATGACACAACACCTTGAACATAGAACTTGAATCTATATTCTTGATCAAAAGTCATCCTACCCTAAATGTACCCTTTCAACCTACTGGAAGGAACAACAAAGTAATGATTGAGAACCAGAATTGGCCAATAGTGCCAAACATCTAGATACTTTTTTAGGCTCTAAGACTTGACCATTCAAAACCTATTCTTCTTTTGTTTCCTTTTGTAAAACAGGAATAACATTACCAACCTCATTACACAGTTTTAAGCAATTATCCCAACATCAGAGGCATAGTGAAGGGCCATCACCATCATTATCTGTATATGCACATAGGAGTTATATACTCTAACCACCAATTTTGCTGTCCAGGAAGGGGTTAAAATCCTGGCTCCATTTTTTTGGGCTGTAATGGAGGTCAAGGGAATGTTACCTACAATAGTCCTTTGTGTTTCAGGTAATTGTAAAGTAGCATTATTTAATAACTATACTTTAACAAAAATCCTGAGAATTCTTCCTTGAAATAATGTCTAATATGTTAATTACAGTGAATTGTGACAGGGCTATTGAAGCTGACTTTAGTAATAAGCAAATCTCTTTAAAAGAAAAATATACTAACATATCATGTGCCTACTAGAGAGAGAGATTCTGAAATTATAGTAGTGTACAGAGTAAAAGTCAAAATTCCTTCCTTCTCTCTCCAGGTATAACCATTTAGTATGTTTGGTGTATTTTTTAAGGTGTATATAACCACTAATATTGAACTTTAGATTTCAAAAGGGGACATTTTATGTGTTGCTTTGCAAGTTGTACTTTCTATAACTCTCAAATCATGTGACAAACATTTCGAATTGATGATCTATACAATGTCACGGTGTCAACCAATGTATATTCTTGTGATCACATAGCTTTGAGAATAAACAGGCTTAATTTTATATAGATCAAGAATCAGCAGTTCTTCTTCTGTAAAGGGCCAAATAAGAAAACATTTTTGATTTTGAGGGTCATATAGTCTTTGCTTCAACTATTCAAATCTGCCACTGAAACATGAAAGCAGCCAAAGACAATAAATGAACAAATAGGGATGGATGTGTCCCAATAAAACTTTATTTACAAAAACAGCTGTGGGCCAGACCTCACCTAAGGGCCATGTTTCTTGAGCTTTGCTTTAGATTTCTTTTTAGCATTCAGTACTGGTGCTGTAGACCCCTAAACTGGACAGCATCTACATGAATTTTATAACCTGGTACAAACTCCTGCAAATGAGAGATTTCATAAAATCCTTTAATTTTTAAAGGCACAGAATTGCCAAATAGTGAGTTAACCGCTGTCAGTAGGGCAAATGAAAGGCATCTCTCATGGATAGAATCCTAACATAGAGAGTGTTACTTTATAAAGAGAAAATAGCACATTAGTTACTCTTCATTACATGAAAAAACAAAAGCTGCTCACAAAATATTAAAAGCATGTGGATATTGAGTGAAAAGAGAAATAGATGAGCTATGGCAGCAAAAAGAACCATTTCAGTGCATTTTATTGATCATTAACCTTTTGCTTTAGGAGGCATTTGAAAACAACAGAGAACTGTGTTATTGGTTTGGCATGAAACCTCTAATGATGCATGAGAATATATGCTCAAAAATGTCAAAGGTCACTGGAGAAATCACATATTGGCAGATAAAATGTTTTTGATGTTGTGTTATGCAGAAGTAAAAGGGCAATAAGTTAACTTCACTTGTAATGTTGGCTTGGGGAACTTTGGTGGTATTTAGTAAAGTTAAAACTGAATGTGGTTTATTCTGGCTTTCTCCTTCCTAGATACCATGAGATAAAACTGACGGGTAGAATATCAATGTCAAGAATATATTTCTTACCAAGCACATTTAAAATTGCCAAGAATCAACCAAAGTAGTTATATTCGTGGTGCTTCAGTGGTTTATCAGCAGAGATTGTCAAAAATTGGAGAACCTACTCACAGGCAAACACAATCTTAGCTATATAAAGCATGCTTCCATTTTGTTCCTTCTGCAATTGCTAATGTCTAAAATATGTTCATGAGTGATATCTGATCTTAGCTATTAAAAATATTAGCATAATACTTGAGCCTATTTTTTTTCCAGAACAAAAAAGTCCACAAATAAACTTGGGAGGGATTTTAAAAATGTGAAAGTTTTGTGGGATTATATACCTTTTATACATCAGCAAGTAAACACTGGTTTGCTAAAAAAAAAAAAAAAAAAAAAAAAAGTCAAAAAATAATCCTACCACACACTCAGAGCATTATTCATTTAGGACCTCCTCTGAATTTCTTAAGCTGCTTTAATTGGAGAAGAATTCAACACTGCCTTCTAAAATAAACTCAATTTGCAAAATTAAGCCTTGCAGGTGTATTAATTTGATGAAGACAAAAATGAACATTAGACCAAAAATGTTCACTCGTTATGAGGGTAGGCTGGATTTCTTGCTATCAGTTGACAATGACCTATAATCTCCTGAAGAAAATACAACATTCACCCAGCAATAGCACTGCTAGGAATTTATCCAAGGGATACAGGAGTACTGATGCATAGGGGCACTTGTACCCCAATGTTTATAGCAGCACTCTCAACAATAGCCAAATTGTGGAAAGAGCCTAAATGTCCATCAACTGATGAATGGGTAAAAAAAAATGTGGTTTATATACACAATGGAGTACTACGTGGCAATGAGAAAGAATGAAATATGGCCCTTTGTAGCAACGTGGATGGAACTGGAGGGTGTTATGCTAAGTGAAATAAGCCATACAGAGAAAGACAGATACCATATGGTTTCACTCTTAATGTGGATCCTGAGAAACTTAACAGAAACCCATAGGGGAGGGGAAGGAAAAAAAAAAAAGAAAAAAAAAAGAGGTTAGAGTGGGAGAGAGAGCCAAAGCATAAGAGACTCTTAAAAACCGAGAACAAACTGAGGGTTGATGGGGGGGTAGGAGGGAGGGGAGGGTAGGTGATGGGCATTGAAGAGGGCACCTTTTGGGAT
The DNA here is from genome assembly GCF_018350175.1 of Felis catus. Classification (NCBI taxonomy): domain Eukaryota; kingdom Metazoa; phylum Chordata; class Mammalia; order Carnivora; family Felidae; genus Felis; species Felis catus. The sequence goes on from NC_058369.1 coordinate 41,236,331, forward strand.
GAGCACTGGGTGTTGTATGGAAACCAATTTGACAATAAATTTCATATACTGAAAAAAAAAGAAAACACAACATTCATAACATGTGGTATAAATGAAAAACACCAAGTATACATTAAAAAGAAATCTTCACGGAGTATCCTCTAGGTAATGTTTGAATGATCTAAGATGAGTGGATCTATGAGTTTTTACTTTAAGTGGTCAAGCAAAAACAAAACAAAAACAAAGTAAGTTGTACTTTATTTCTAGTTTTCCGTCTCCTCCCACATGGAATTTATCAAACAATAATCTTGGTCCTACCTCCAAAATCTCTCAAGCGTTCCCAGTTCTCCCCACACACTTCCTCTGCTCCGGCCCACGTGGGATTCTCAATCCAACCTACATACTAACCTCCCTCCTGGACTTTCTACCCCGACCCGTTTGACACACAGGGGCCAGTATAATTAAAAAACAAAACCAAGCAAAACACGCACAGAAAAACAATTTAAATCGTACCACTCTTCTGCTTAAGGAGTAAATGGCTTTCCATTGCTTCATATTAAGGGCATATAAAAAAAATCCACCTTCCTCATTATGACCAATGTCATACAATGTCCAACGTCAACAATATGTCTACCTCATCTGATGCCATTTTTTCTTGTTCAGACTCTCTTCTCACCTCAGCATCTTTGACTACCTGATTTCTCTGTTTGGGAAGCTGTAGTCTTAACTCATTTTCTGATTAGAAGATTCTCCCCCTTTAGTTCTTTGCTGAAATCTTCTACTTCCTCTCCTCTCTCCGGAGTTCCATTTTCTCCCATTGCCATTATTAACTTATTCACTATATTTCTTTTACAGTCTATAATTATTCAGCTCATTTTCTGATTACTTGCCTAATGCCTATTACTTCTTATTGAATGAAAGCTCCACGTGAAAAGAAGCACTATTTTCCTCGCTGGCTGCTATACCGCACTGCCTAGCACGAAGAACCATCTGCAACGGATAATCAGCTATTCATTAAGAAAGGAGACACCCATGAAGAATGAAAATTCTGCAGACCCAATAATAAAACGACAATATAATGTAAGCAGACACACACACGCAACTAGATGCTTTATAATTAAAGTTCCATGTCCTTACTAGGTGTTTCTTGAAAATACGATAATTGCAGTCAGAGACTGCATAAATAGAAAACGTAGAGAAAATATTATAGTAATGCAAAAATTAAAAACCATTTTGTTTATGCTGAAAATTCACAAGGAAGTTTAAGAACAGAATGACTTCAAGTGACCGATTTCCCATCCCCGAACTCCATAGGAGCCGGACCTGAAGCATTCTTCGATCAAAATGTCAAGTCTCGCTTAATGACAACGAGTTACTGAGCGCCCATCTATACCAGACTATGCTTTGTGCTGAAGTCACATGGACTCTATGTTAATCCTCACAACAACTTTATTCAGTTGCTACGACTATTCTCATTTTGCAGATTAGGGAATCTAGAATCTTTTATTTCAATAGGGCATAGGTATAAAAGAAATGCCAGCAAATCATCTGCTAGGCTTATGGGGGAAAAAAACGGCACTGCAGATTTTACTGCTGTGCTTAATCATTTATGAATCTAGTTTAACTTCTGTCTCTTGCTAGAAAATGGAGAGACTGTGGAGTTCTCAGTTAATTAAGAGAAAAGGCATTGCTTGTCTTTCCCCATGATTCATGCCGAAATGTCAGTGACTGGAGACTGGTATAGGAAGCAAGAGGAAAGAGAAGATTATATCTGACTGCAAGACAGAAGACAGTGATCCAGAAGTCTCATTTGTTAATTCACTTTATTAATTATTTTATTGATTGCCTTCCAATTACCAAGCAGAGTGCTATATGCCAGAGATAAAAAGATAAAGGAAAAGCATTCCCTGCCCTAGACATAGTTCCTGTCACTTGGGTAGAGAGACAAGTACACCAATAATAAAAATATGCTGATCCCTTCTATAATGGTTGGTATTTATGGAACACTTTTCAAGAGTTAAATACATACCAAACTTCTGGGTAAATAAAACAGTGTGAAACAAACCAGCACTAGATGCTTTTATGAGACATTAGGGAAATGTCAAAAGCACAATTCATTAAGTAAATAAGGATGGCACATCTTAATAGACAATAGGACAGAAAAAAAATTAGAAGAAAATAGAAAAATCCATATTACCATGAAACAAGAAAAATGTATTTTCTTAAAGCTTGGCTATTTACAAACTTACCCTGCCCTCCCAAATCTTATCATATTGTTATTTATTTTAGACATAAAGCTGTCAAATTAATGCCTGTTCTTGTGTAAAACTTCATCCTTGATTGTCTGAAGTTAATTCCTGAGTCACTGCCTGACAGATGGTTTCAAGTTTTACATTCTCACAATAAAGAGACAAGTTTACCCTTTTCTGAAAAACTATCTAAATTTGATTTCCAATAACTCGTAAGGATAAAATTAGCGTCTAGACTTGATAGCTATAAAAATCCAGCATATCTATGCGATATATTTGCATACCAAGTGACATTTTTATACTGACAAGTCAAATTTAAGGCATCCATTCAAATTAACATCGCTGGAAGTGTAAACATTTAATTGTAAATGCAAACACAAATGCGTTCCCATTCCTGAAATATTGTTTTATTTTTATTTTAGACTTTTATAGCTGGGGAACCTGGGTGGCTCAGTTAGGTGAATGTCCAACTTTTGATTTGGGCTCATGTCATGATCTCATGGTTGTGGGATAGAGCCCAGCTTGGAGCCTGCTTAGGATTCTCTCTGTCCCTCCCTCTCTGCCCTTCTACCGTTCACGCTTGCATTTTTTCTCTCTCTCTCTCTCTCAAAATAAATTAACATAAAAAAAGACTTTTACAGTGTATTTCCTTTATAACCCTTTATTCAAATATGTTACTCTTCTTTGGTATTTGTATAACACTGTTACTATATACTCCCATATGTACAAACCTTATTTAAATTTCAGTATAATCTCTGTGTTTTTCCTGATTTTCAGAGGTTAAGGTTTAAAAAGTTAAAAAAAAAACACATACACATCCATACACATCTATATATTAATATGTCTTTAACCTGCCCCACAGACTTTACACACACACAGGCACACACATTCTTTAGAGAAAAGAAAATGAAATATAACAGAACGATATATACAATGCTCAGATTTTGGCTTTCCCTCAGGCTCCAACTAGTAACTTTAATTTGATTTTAGGGTCTCCTCCCAGGCAGGCATTTTAGAAACTTCTCTGACTACTTCTGATTAATCACTAAAGCTCTCCATAAAGAACCCCTCCATTCACCCTCTTTGCCTAAAGATGCAAATCTGGCTTGTGCTTTATTGCATTCTTCAGATTCTGAGCCCATTATTGTCCAACTTTATTTGTATCCAAGAATGATTTAAGATTAGAAAAGGAAACCTTTCTGCTTACATCATCAAGCACTTGTCTGTGTGAATCAATGAAGAAAGCCTGCATTTTAAATTGTAGCTTGGCCCACATTGCAGCTTCTAAGGACTAGAGAAGACATAGTCTTTTCTGCCTTCAGACTCTTGTCCTGATTAACATTATTTTACCTGCTGCCCTAATAGAAAACAGACTCGAGCCACTCCTGAAAAGACAATGCAATGGTAATAAATTCAAAACATAAATCTGAAATGAGGCCTAAGAACTACAGATTCTATATTTTAGAGTGTGGAGCTCAACCACCACGTGAGACTTGCCAAATAAAATGGGGGCAAAACAAGTTTTGTGATTCAAACCGCTGACTCATGTTAAATAAATATAACAAGTTTAGGAGTGACAAAATAAAGATTTTAAGGGAGAGTTAGGGATGTTAGCATCACAACTACTTGTTTCCTTGATTTGGGAAGAAAATGTGTAATGCCCGAAGTTCCGAAACCTCCCACAAAAGTCCACCAGAGTCGTAAGTCAAAGCCAAGCGGCAAGGGTCGTTTATTACAGGTTCGAACCTGGTCCTCTGCGCACTCGTGGCCGGTGACGCAAGAGGCCACGATCAGGGTTGGTACAGCATTTTTATAGACAGAGACAAATAGCACAGGGGAGGTTTCAAATTATGAGGGGCCTGATTAGTTGATTTTAAAGTAAGGACATTTGTTGTTCTCTGATTGGGCGTCCTTTGTCTGTCCTTTGGCGGGAAGGCTTTGTCCGTTACTTGTGGCGGGAGGAAAAAAGGGGGAAGGGGGAAGGGGGTAGGCTAGGTGAGGAATGTGCTAAGCAAGCAGGTTTACAGAAGCGAGAAATGCCGGTTAGTTTATGTACAATCACTCATTCCATTACATATCAGACTACATTTAGGAAGGTTTACAACCCATTCTACTACACAGCGGGTTACATTCAGGAAAGGCCTCACAATGCTCGTAGCAAACAGCAAGCAAAACAGACTTCTCAGCAATTGTATTTCTTATCAAAGATCCATAATAAGCAGAAAAGAGAACCTAGCTTTAAACTAAGGCAGGGCTGTCATTTGGATTGTTCCTTTCATTCCCCCCTTTTCCTTGTGCCTAAAGAGCCAATCTTGGATCTTCAGTTTCTATTTGTAATGTCTCTAGTGGTTGGTACTGAGTTCGTTAGACCATTAACTGTACAGCATTGAACCTGTCTTGGACAAAATTAATAATTTTGTTTATGATGCAGGGGCCTAATGTGAGAGCGAGAAGTAGGATGGCTAGAGGCCCGAGTAAAGCGGAGAGCAGGGTAGTTAACCATGGGGACGCACTGAACCAGGATTCAAACCATCCTGCCTCCTGTTCTTTCTTTCTTTTTTTTTTTTTTTGCTTATGTCTCCACACGTATACCCAGTCTCCAGGTCGGTAGTGATGTGGCTCAGGAGGGGGCCCGTTCTCATAAATGGCTCTCAATCTGGACCAAACTTCCTGGTGGATGTGCTGGAGTTCCCTCAGGGAAATAAGAAGTTTATGATCATTAAATTCAGTTAACACATTAGACTGTAGGTTGGGAATTATGGGTGGGGGGATTCCATACATGATTTCAAAGGGGGTCAATCCCATCGTGTAAGGGGAGTTTCACACTCTAAATAGAGCGTAGGGGAGTAAGACTACCCAGTTAGCGCCAGTCTCCATGGTCAATTTGGTCAGGGTCTCTTTTTTATTCATTCTTTCTACTTATCCTGAACTTTGGGGTCTATATGTGCAATGTAATTTCCAATCAGCCCCAATGAACTGTGCTACTCCCTGTATTACCTTAGAAACAAATGCTAGCCCGTTATCTGATCCTATTAGGATAGGGAATCCATACCTGGGCATGATGTCTTCTAATATTTTCTTTGCCACTACCTGTGCAGTCTCTCGTTTGGTGGGGAAAGCTTCCGTCCATCCTGAAAAAGTATCTATAAACACTAACAAATATTTGTATCCATATTTTCCAGGCTTTACCTCGGTGAAGTCTATTTCCCAATAGGCTCCCGGCCTGGTTCCGCGGGTTCTGGAGCCAGGGTTTTTTCCATGGTTGGTCACGTTTGTCAGTTGACAAGCCTTACAGTTGGCAACTATCTGTTCAATCTTTGGCCCTGAGTTCCTGATGGTGATTTCAGCATGTCTTACCAAGTCTCGCATCTTCTTGGTGCCCAGGTGGGTGGCCCGGTGTATTTTAATTAAGACTTTATTCCCCATTTCCTCTGGGAGGATTACGCTCCGGTCTCCTGCTCTCCACCATTCATTATGATAGCGGGTCATGGGCAACCTTTGGATCCAATTTAGGTCTTCTTCAGTGTAGGTGGGGCTTTCTGGCAAACTGGCTGAGCCGGGGTCTGGTAAGGCGGTCATTAAAGCACAGTCCACCTGTAAGGCCACCTCTCGGGCCACCTGGTCAGCCAAATTATTTCCTCTGGCCACCGGTGTGACCGGTTTTTGATGGCCTGGGCAATGTATGATGGCTAGTCGTTTAGGCAGCCAGAGTGCCTTTAAAAGAGCCAATATTTCTTCTTTGTTTTTGATAGTTTTCCCCTCTGCAGTTAACAGTCCCCTCTCTCTGTATATAGCTCCATGTATGTGGGTCGTAGCAAAAGCATATCTGCTATCGGTATACACGTTTAGTCTCTTGTCTTTTCCCAAAGTCAGTGCCTTGGTTAAGGCCTCAAGTTCAGCCCGTTGGGCAGAGGTGCCAGCTGGCAAAAGCTCTGCCCAAACAGTCTCAGTTTTAGTTGTGACTGCTGCCCCCACGTACCTTTGACCCTGATGTACAAAGCTGCTGCTGTCAGTGAACCAGGTAACCTCGGCGTCTGGTAGCGGGTGATCCTGTAAATCTTCCCGAACTCCATGAACCTGTGCCAATATCTCAGCGCAGTCATGGAGGGGGGTATCCAAGTCTGGGTCTGGTAACAGGGAGGCAGGGTTTAGTGTTCGGGGGGGAGCATAAATGATTCTGAGGGGATTTAATAATAGTCCCCGGTAGTGAACCAGTCGGACGTTACTTATCCATCGGTCAGGAGGTTGTTTGAGGACTCCCTCGATGGCATGAGGGGTTGTAACATGTAACTCTTGTCCCATAGTTAATTTATCAGCATCCTTTACCATTAGAGCTGTAGCAGCGATCATATGGAGTCAAGGGGGCCAGCCAGCCGCTACTGGGTCTAGTCTTTTTGAAAGATAGGCAACGGGCCTGGGCCATGGGCCAAGGAGTTGTGTCAGCACTGCTTTGGCTACCCCTTTATTTTCATCTACGAAGAGATGAAAGGGTTTGGAGACATCGGGGAGCCCTAAGGCTGGTGCCGACAACAGGGCGAGCTTAATTTGCTGGAAAGCCCGCTCAGTTTCCTCTGTCCATTCAAAGGGCACCTGTTCTCGGGTGACCAGGTAAAGAGGCTTCTTGCATTTTTCTTTTTAGGGCATTCTCGGGCCCAATGGCCTTTTTCTTTGCAATAGGCACATTGGTCCTTATCTAGGGGCTTTTGGACAACAGCAGCCAGGACTTTGGTCATTTCCTCGGTGGCTTTAAGTTGCCTGTCCTCTGGAGTCTCTCTATTATTATAGACACGCTGGGCAATGCGGAGTAAGTCCTGAATCTGTTTTCCCCCCTTTTCCTCTAGTTTCTGGAATTTCTTTTTAATATCAGTGGCTACCTGATTTACAAAGGCCATTACAACAGCAGCTTGGTTTTAGGGGGCCTCGGGGTCCATGGGGGTATACTGTCTGAAGGTTTTCATTAATCTTTCTAAATAAGCGGCAGGGCTCTCTGTCTTACCTTGTATTACTGAATACACTTTTGCCAAATTAGTGGGCTTGCGTGCAGCAGCCCGGAGACCCGCCATTAGAGTCTGGCGATAAATGCGCAGCCGTCCCCTACCTTCTGCCGTGTTGTAGTCCCAGCCATCCTGTGGGGGTCGGGTCAAGGGAAAAGCTGCATTAATGAGATCAAGGTTAGCAGTGGGTTGGCAATCGTCTCCAGGAACCAGCTTTCTTGCTTCCAACTGAATTCTTTCTCGCTCCTCAGTGGTGAACAGGATTCGGAGGAGCTGCTGACAATCATCCCAGGTGGGTTGGTGGGTAAACATAACGCTGCCTAAGAGACTTATTAAATCTTTAGGGTTGTCAGAAAATCGGGCATTCTGGGTTTTCCAGTTATATAGGTCACTGGTAGAGAAGGGCCAGTATTGAAGTCGGGGGTTCCCCGTATCATCGGGAGGCCCTGTTTCCCGTAAGGGTAAAGCTACGGTGGAGTCAGGAAGGCGGAGTCCTGGCTCATGAGGGGCCCGCCTTCGGCTATGTCCAGCCGGACTTTGGACTTCGTCCCCTCTAGGCATGGGCGCGGGTTGAGCCTCCCTATCTTCTAATCTTTCTATGGGCTGAGCTACGGGAGGCTCTGCCGCGCGGCAGGGATAGGAGCAGCTTGCGGAATAAGAGGGGGAACCTGGTAAGGGGGTGGGCCAAGGGAAAGTAAATCTTGGCTGTCGGAGAGAACAGGGGGTGCAGTTGGAGTTGGCGGCTTGGGAGGGTTGATAGGTTTAGCCGCTAGAATTCTGCATGGCCCTGTTGTTAAGAAAGAGGCCATCCAGGGAGGTGGGTTTTCTACTAAATCTTGCCACACCAGAATATAGGGAATCTGATCCGAGTGACCTTCTTTCCCTGGTAGGAAAATTTTTGATTTTACTTTAAGGATCACAGGGAGGCAGAAGGTTCCCTCTGTAGGCCAATTGACCCCAAAGGTGGGCCATTCAGAGCGGCAATAGGTGATCAACTTCCTTTTGCGAATGTCTAGGCTTAAGTTGTGTCCTCTAGCTTTTATGTCCCTGAAGTTGGTGAGAAGGAGGGAGAGAGAGGTGCTCTGCGTTTGGCCCATGTTATGATTCTGAGGAAGAGGAGAAGAGAAGGGGGCGCGGGCAGCACGGACGTGGGGGAGGGGGCGCCGCTGGCCAGGGGGTGGGAGGGAAAGCCGCAGGGAGCTGAGGAAGGAGGAGAGAGGAACAAAGGATGGAATAATTAATTCTGATCAGCCGATAAAACACTTAATTCCAATAAAACATCCGACCCATGAAAGAAAAACAAGAACTAACAAGAATCTTTCGCAGCGGTTCCAACTTTCTGGTCTCGGCCAGCCGAACAGAAAGGGTTATGGCTAGGACGGCAGTAATTACAAGGGCCCAGGGGTGACAGTACATTTAGACTGACATAGAAGCACTCGCGTACTCGCCCGTCCGCGTCCCTCGCGGGAACTTAGGTGCCTCTTAGCATGGGCGGGCAGGTATAAACCCCCTGCTTGGATCAAAATAAATTTTGACCGCCTTAAGCCGTATGAGGATCACCGCGGAAGTTGGGTTAGAGCCCACTCGAATCCCGTAGCTTATGCTGTGGGACTACACATAGGGGAAGTCAGGCGCGTGCCCCTGACTCCCAACAATCATTCCAGTCGATTTAACAGACAGACACACAGACACACATCACATCAAAATACGGATAACAATTGGCATGCCTAGATGGTTTTTTCTTTTAGACGCCTAGAGATATTTCTTAGCACTCTGGAAGTTCATAGAGAAAATGAAAGTATTTAGTTCGCAGGCGCGTTGGGCGTAAGCAGCCCACAGAAAAGAATCCCGATGGGCCAAAAAAGGCCCCCGATGGACCAAGAAGGTCCCCAGATGGACCAAGAAGGTCCCCAGATGGGCCAAGAAGGCCCCCAGACGGACCAAGAAGGTCCCCAGACGGACCAAGAAGGTCCCCAGATGGGCCAAGAAGGCCCCCAGACGGGCCAAGAAGGCCCCCAGACGGACCAAGAAGGTCCCCAGATGGGCCGAGAAGGCCCCCAGACGGGCCAAGAAGGCCCCCAGACGGACCAAGAAGGCCCCCAGACGGGCCAAGAAGGCCCCCAGACGGGCCAAGAAGGCCCCCAGACGGACCAAGAAGGTCCCCAGACGGGCCGAGAAGGCCCCCAGATGGGCCAAGAAGGCCCCCAGACGGACCAAGAAGGTCCCCAGATGGGCCAAGAAGGCCCCCAGATCCAGTCAGTGGACGTCTCCAACTGACACCGGCTGGGTGCCCTATAGCGCGTCCGCCAGGGTCACACCAGCTTCCAGACAGAACCGGTTCTCCAGAGAAGAAACACAGATCAGAGAGAAAAGGAAGAACGTTAGAGCCGGCTTACTTACCGATCGGAATCAGATACGACCCGTTGACCAGAAGTCTGGTGGGCTCGGAGGAGATCTCGGTGGGACCTCCAAATGTAATGCCCGAAGTTCCGAAACCTCCCACAAAAGTCCACCAGAGTCGTAAGTCAAAGCCAAGCGGCAAGGGTCGTTTATTGCAGGTTCGAACCTGGTCCTCTGCGCACTCGTGGCCGGTGACGCAAGAGGCCACGATCAGGGTTGGTACAGCATTTTTATAGACAGAGACAAATAGCACAGGGGAGGTTTCAAATTATGAGGGGCCTGATTAGTTGATTTTAAAGTAAGGACATTTGTTGTTCTCTGATTGGGCGTCCTTTGTCTGTCCTTTGGCGGGAAGGCTTTGTCCGTTACTTGTGGCGGGAGGAAAAAAGGGGGAAGGGGGAAGGGGGTAGGCTAGGTGAGGAATGTGCTAAGCAAGCAGGTTTACAGAAGCGAGAAATGCCGGTTAGTTTATGTACAATCACTCATTCCATTACATATCAGACTACATTTAGGAAGGTTTACAACCCATTCTACTACACAGCGGGTTACATTCAGGAAAGGCCTCACAATGCTCGTAGCAAACAGCAAGCAAAACAGACTTCTCAGCAATTGTATTTCTTATCAAAGATCCATAATAAGCAGAAAAGAGAACCTAGCTTTAAACTAAGGCAGGGCTGTCATTTGGATTGTTCCTTTCAAATGGTTTCTTTCCTTTTACCTCAATTTAAGAAAGAGGCTTCAAGGAGACCATTTTACGTGTCACCTGTATTTTGAGTACGTGATGGATTGGGATGGGTTTGCTACATAAGACTATCTGAAGGAGAAGCCATCCAGCCAGACTTTTTGAATTGGAATAAAAGAAAAGTTTGCTGCTGCATTGGTCTTGGTTGTAAATCTGGCGTTTGTCGGGACATTGAATGCCTAAGTTTTCAAATTTCATTGGATGAGATGTCAACCACGTGAGAGAACCCTTGGTGCCTTTAATCTGTCCCCACACACCACCCAAGGACAAGAAAAGCTCAGCAAAAATAATCTTGGCCAGCTGAAACACAGCCAAAATATCTAGTGTGAGAAGTATGGAAATGTGGAGCTTCTTAGTCAAGGTTTTTAGTGAGAATTCCCTAGGATAGGGAGGTGGGTGGGAAGAATGTCTCCAAAGAGCCCACGAAAATGACCTCAATGGACTCTACTTGGACCTTGGGATCCACACAGTAAGGTGGCTCTCAGGACAGTAACTTCTTACATGACAGTTCGAAGATCCAAGAAATCATAGCAGAAGGTGCCAGTGCTATTTTTTTTTAAGTTTATTTATTTATTTTTGAGAAAGAGAGAGTAGGGGCGCCTGGGTGGTGCAGTCGGTTCAAGCGTCCGACTTCATCCAGGTCACGATCTCGCGGTCCATGAGTTTGAGCCCCGCATCAGGCTCTGGGCTGATGGCTCAGAGCCTGGAGCCTGTTTCCGATTCTGTGTCTCCCTCTCTCTCTGCCCCTCCCCCCTTCATGCTCTGTCTCTCTCTGTCCCAAAAATAAATAAACGTTAAAAAAAAAAAAAAAGAAAAGAAAGAGAGAGTATATGGCAAGTGCAAGCTGGGGAGGGGCAGAGAGAGAGAGAGAGAGAGAGAGAGAGAGAGAGAGAGAGAGGAGAGAGAATCTCATGCAGGCTCCATACTATCAGCATAGAGCCTGATGTGGGGCTCAAACTGGTGAACCCTGAGAATGATGAGGAGCATAAGGCGAGCTGACAGGCCACAATCCGCAACCCCCCCCCCCCCCACCAGGTGGGATATGTGTGATATTCCTCGGGCACTCCTGGCTGCCCAAGAACAAAGGAAAGGGGGAAAAAACAGTGGTTAACTGACAGAACTCATAGTTTTGTAGGACCAAACTGTCTATCACTCCTCCATAGTCATGTGGGAAACAAAGGCAGAAGGAAATGGCAGATAGAACTAAATTTCCTTATAATCTGAGGCCCACTGACAGATACTTTGAGGCTGGCAGAGTAAAATGTATCACCAGGAAGGACCTACTGTCTTAATGCTAATGCTTTGCTAGAGGGAAAAGCAACCTGCTTGACAAGAGCTAGGACTCCAGGATCCTGTGAGTCTTTAGCATATGAAAATCTCACTGGAAACTTCTCCTGGACTTTACCTCCCCCCCAACTCCATGGTATATACCCAGTCTCTCCTCAAGGTCCCGGGACAGCTCTTTCTACCCACAGGTCCTGTCTCCGTGCTTCAATAAAACCACCATTTTGCACCAAAGACATCTTTAAGAATTCCTTCTAGGTCATTGGCTCCAGACCCCATGAACCTCACTATCACCTCCCCCACCAAAATCTCATCAAGATCATGACCTGAGCAGAAGTCAAGAGTTAGACACTTGGGTGGCTGGCTCAGTCAGTTAAGTGTCTGACTTTAGTTCAGGTCATGATCTCAAGGTTTTTGAGTTCAGTTCAAGTCTTGTATCGGGCTCTGTGCCTAGAGCTCAGAGCCTTGAGCCTGCCTTGGATTCTGTGTGTGTGTCTCTCTCTCTTTGCCCCTCCCCTGCTGTGCATGCTGTCTCTCTCTCTCTATCCCAAAAATAAATAAATGAACATTAAAAAAAAGGGGGCGCCTGGGTGGCTTGGGTGAGTTAAGCGCCCAACTTCAGTTCACGTCATATCACAGTTCCTGAGTTCAAGCCCAGGGTCAGACTTTATACTGACAGCTCAGAGCTTGGACCCTGTCTCAAATTCTGTGTCTCCCTCTCTCTCTGCCTCTCCCCTGCTTGCTGTGTCTCTATTTCTCTCAAAAACAAATAAACATTAAAAAAAAAAAAAAAAGAGTTGGACACTTAACCAACCGAGCCATTCAGGCACCCTAGAAGGTCTGATGCCAGTTCTCTTAAAGCACAGTCCCAGAACTGGTCTAGCCTTACTTTTGTCATATCCCATTGGTTAAAGCAGCTATTGGACAAGGTAAGAGAAGAAGGGAAACAGATCCCATCTCTTGATGAGGGTGTGTTAAAGTTTTGTAGCCATCTGTAATCTGTCCACAGTCACGACTGAGGAAACTAAGGCCAAGTAGGTGTGATATACTATGTCACTTCCTACCTGCTTCCTTCCCCCCCCCCCCAATTTAGAAGCCAATGTTATTGAGAAAGTGGAGAAATAGAAGTTCTAGATGAAGAGAGAGGCTGCTTACCTCTCCCACTGATTGATAGGATGCAGCAGACTGGAGATGAGCAAGGAGACAATTTTGTATTATTTTGTTTGGATTTAGCTGGAAAGCTTAATTATCAACTAGAACACTGAAAACAAGCACAGAGGTGTCACTGGCCTTGCCATAAATTATATTCAGGAGTAGAGAAACAATTAACATCATAAGATACATTTAAAAGGGTGATATGCCCTGTTAGAAAAGCTACATCCAAAAGATAAGAGATAATGGGTTGGTGAGAATGTGGAAAAAAGAAACCCCTGTCCACTCTTGGTGGGGTGCAGCTGGTATGAAACCGGTGTGGAGGGTTCTCAAAAAATTAAAAATAGAAATACCAGGGATGGCTGGGTGGCTCAGTTGGTTAAGCATCTGACTTTGGTTCAGGTCATGATCTCGTGGTTTGTGAGTTCGAACCCCATGTCAGGCTCTGTGCTGACAGCTCGGAGCCTGGAGGCTGCTTCGGATTCTGTGTCTCCCCCTCTCTCTGCCCTTCCCATGCTCATGCTCTGTCTCTCTCAATGATAAATAAACATTAAAAAAAATTAGAAATACCAGATGAACCTGCAATTCCACTTTTGGGAATATATAGGCAGAAAGCTAAAAACCTGTGTGGAAATCGATGGAATGTGGAGCAAGCTGAGGACAAAACACAGGTTAATAGCTCCCTTTTCCCGGGGAATATGTGTGCTATTCCTCAGACACTCCTGCCTACCCAAGAACAAAGGAAAAGGGTTTAAGTTCTTGCCATAGTGATGTGGGAAACTAAGGCAAATGAAAAATTAAATCCCTTTACTGCCTATAACCCATTGACAAGTTCTTGAAACCAGCAGAGTGACCTCCCTCTAGAGTTCAGCTGTCTGGATGATGGCAAAAGGGAATCTTAACATTATCCCAACCCCCAGGATCCTGTAAGTCTACTTTACCATATAAAAATTCCTTTGGAAACTTCTTTTATTTCAACTCTCCCAAGGTACATGCTGTCAATCATACTTCAAGCTATGGCCCCCTGATAGACATCTGAAGGGCCTCATGACTGAGGTTTTATTAAACAGAAATAAATGGCATTTCCCTAGCAACAGGTAGCCCCTCAAGGTCATGAAAACCTTGCTTCCAAAATACCTTAGAGACTAACTCTATCCCTGATCCCCTCCCAACCTGAGGGTATATAATGAGTTTCCTATCGTGACCCTAGGGCAGCTCTTCTGCCCAAGGGTCCTGTCCCTATGCTTTAATAAAATCACCTTTTTGCACCAAAGACATTTTCAAGAATTCTTTCTTGGCTGGTGGCTCTGGACCCACACGCCCCCCCGGGCCACCATCACACCAAAATGTCATCAGAAATAACTCTACCCCCATGGTACAGCATTGTTTACAATAGCCAAGACCTGGAGACAACCTAAGTGTGCATCAACAGATAACTGGATAAAAAAGTGGTGTGTATATGTGTAAACAGAAGGAGTTAGAAGGGCCCAGAAAAAGAAAGATGAGACATATATAGCTTTTGTGTCCCAAGAGAAGTCATTTTAGGTGCCTAGCTATGTTCCATGATTTATGTCCTCCCAGCTCTACTTGCTCAAGAATAAGTCTTGCAGAACTTCCTAGGAAGTGTCAGAATTACAAAGAAATGCAAAAACCTTGGCAGTTAAGGATTGTAAGGGAACAAAGGGAATGCAGAAACTAACAATCTCTACCAGGCAAGAAACAGGCTAACCGGAAGAGAAACAATACATCAGGGGTAAAAACTCCCAGTGCCGGTTCAAAAGTGTGCAAGGCCTTTCTTACTTGGAGATCTTGAGCTCAACACTCCATCTAGTTTATACTGGCTCTCAGAGGAAGTCCACAGCCTTTCTCCCTTGTCTTGATTATAATGTTAAATCTCTCTGTGGCCTCTGCTTTAAGATAATGTTAAACATCCACCCTAGAAGCAACACAAGCTTCATTAACATAACATAGGAAGCACGTGGAGGCCTGTTTTCAAAGCATGTTTGTGCAACTTGCAGCCAAGTATACAGGAGATGATGAAGCTCAGCTTTCTGAATACTTATCCTAAACCCTAATAAAAGGAACCCACTCACTTCTGCTAGGGGAGTCACAACTTTGGAAATTATTTCCTCACGATCTCATTGTTTGCGGCATAATAAAGATTCCTTTGCAGGACATCTCTACTTGGTGTTGTCCCTATCTGCAATTCACCAAAAAGCAAACTCACTTCACTACAGTTACATACATACAATGGAGGTTTATTCAGTCATAAAAAACAAGGAAATCTTGTCATTTACTTCAATACGGATAGGATTTAAGGGCATTATGCTACGTGAAAAAAGTCAGAGAAAGACAAATACTGTATGATCTCATTTATATGTAGAGTCTAAAAAAACCAACCAAACAACATAGAAAAAGCAATCAGCCTCTGTGATTATCAGAGGCACGGGATATGGGAGGAAAGGGAAGGTGATCAAAATGTACAAACTTCCAGCTGCAAGATAAATAAGTACTAGGGATGTAAACGTACACTATGTGCCTAGGGTATACAGTGCTTTAGAGGACAAAGGAAAGTTAATCCTGAATGCTCATCACAAGGGAAAATTATACATATATTTTTGCATCTATGTGAGATGATGGATGTTAACTAAATTTATTGTGGTCATCATTTCACGATATATATGTCAAGTTATTACACATACACTTTCTACTTACACAGTGCTGTATGTCAATTAGATCTCAATAAAACCAGAAAAAAATTAAAACACGAAATAAAAGTGTGATAAGACAAAAATAAAATGCTTTATAGTTACTTTTCATGAAACTTCCTGGTTCACAATAACTTTACAATTCATTCTCTTTCTCTCTCTCTCTCTCTCTCTCTCTCTATATATATATATATATACACACACATATATATATATATATACACACACACACATATATATACACACACACACACACACACATATATATATATATATATATACCTATATATATATATAGGTATATATATATATATATATACCTAAGCAAATTATGTTATACAATGCATTCTTTTAATCAAGGTGAATATTTTAATAGAAATAGCATGGATAAAGCTAAATGTATCTTTGACTGCAACTCCTCATTCTAATACTACCACCTTATCCCAGAAGTAACTATTATTACTGATTTGATTCATTTTCTTCCAAACCTTTGTATGCTTTCCTAAATGAATGTATATCCAGGAAAAAAACATCACTTAAAGTTTCCACATAAGAAGAAAGATGTTCAGTTTTTCAACTTATTGTCTGCCTTTAATGCCAACAAACTGTATTGCATATTTTTTACGTGAAGATTTTTTTAACTATTGCATGCTAATCCATAGTATGTATTTATCACATTGTTTTTGATCCTTTCCCTTCTGATGGACATTTAAATTGTTCTCTCTCTCTCTCTCCATATATATACACATACTTCTTTCACAGAGCACAGCAACGCACTGATTGTCCTCATACCATTTGAAAAGTATTTGGGTGTAAATCTCAATTTATAAATCTTTAAATCTCAGAGGTGGTGTTTTAACTAGATGTATCCTAGTTTTTGTACACCTTCATTGTGATGTCTGATTTTACTTTATAGATGGTTTTATTAAGAAATGTTTTTGTCCCTTCCCAGATATTTTTCACACATTTGTACTGTAGAATGATGGCCCCCAAATCTGACTGTTAATTTTAATCAGCTTGTTACACAAAAATCTGTAGACTCCTTGCCTCTTTCTGAGAGGCTGATTCAGGATGGTTGTGGAGGAGGCCAATTCTGATGCTTAGGTTTGAACAACTTTAATAAAAAGAGATGAACTAGAAGCAAACTCCATCTGATATTAAACTTTTCTTAAAAATTTTTTTCAGAATAAGGCATTTCCATCTATACTCCGGGCACTACCCAAGACAGCAGTATCTAGATGATTACCTCTGATGTCTAGTATAGAAAGTTGTAGAACATGCAGGTATCTGTAATCATTTTGTGGTGGGTACAAGCTCATCTACACATCACAACTAGCTGTGCACAGGGGTCCTCTTGGCCCAGGAAACAGGGCACTTTCAAGAAACAACCAAGAAAAGAATCCATAGAAGATCCTGCTAGAAAGGACTTCAAAAACTTTCTATCTTGTGTTTTGTGGCTGAAAAGATGCCCCCATCTTTTTTTTCCAAACTTTTTTGACTAATCTTTTAGAAGTGATAAATCCAGATCAATGTTTAATTAGGGAACTTTTCTTCTTAAAAATCACAATGTCAAGATCAAACTGTTTTCATGTTAGAGTCTAACTCAGATTCACCAAACCCTCTCGCAAATATGAATGAGCCTGAAGATATGCCAACATTCCATGCGTATTTGACTCATAAAAATGTGAGAGTATCTAAGAGTCAAGTTTATCCCTTTACCTGTACAGAAAAACTTTACAACAATGAAAACACTGAGATCTGAATACACCAGAGATGAGGGAGAAACTTGTTTTGATGCAATGGTTTTTTCCTTTTAAAATAGCATTTAGTCTCAAGGAAG
This sequence comes from Felis catus, assembly GCF_018350175.1. Classification (NCBI taxonomy): domain Eukaryota; kingdom Metazoa; phylum Chordata; class Mammalia; order Carnivora; family Felidae; genus Felis; species Felis catus. The sequence goes on from NC_058369.1 coordinate 41,253,679, forward strand.
AATAATTGAAATCAAATGCTCATAGACTCAAGACCCTAAAATTATTTACTTATGACCATTTGGGGAAATTGTTCTGGGCCGGTAGAAGGAAGAGGGTCTTTTTCCTTTTTGATGTCTCTTCCAAACCAGAACAAACAAACAAACTGGGCATTTCCTTTCAATACGGCATTTGCTGGGTCTGTTTTCACCTGGAGCAGCAAGCAAGTATACAAATGGGATTAAGGCAAGTCATATAAACTATGGGATAAAAGGCACAAAACATTTCAACTGCTAAGAAATGAGCAGTTAAGCGTCTGACTTCGGCCCAGGTCATGATCTCTCTCTTGGTTAGTGAGTTCCAGCCCCACAGGGGCTCTCTGCTGTCAGGGCAGAGCTCCCTTCAGATCCTCTGTCTCCTTTTCTCTCCCCTTCCCCTGATTGCATTCTCTCTCTCTCTCTCTCTTAAAAATAAATAAATATATATATAAAAAAAAACAAAAAAGAAATTAGCACTAACCTCCTCATTCTGGCTGGGAAGAAAGGTAGAAATCGGTCCTAAATGTGCAGTATTAAGGACCGACCTCTGCACGTAAAGCGCTAACCACGTTTTAGTTATTATTTCATTTATCATACAACAGAAGCAGGCACTTCTCACCTCCATTTTGCAGGAATGTTAAAGGAATTTGGAGTGATCAAGTAATGTGCGCGAAACCACTAAGGAAGTGAATGGCAGACGCAGGACTCGGGGGAGATCTGATCCCAAGCACATAATCTTAGTCATTTCCCATATGTTCTATCATCTTTTCTAACATACAACTTGGATGTACTTACCAAGACTAGACCAAGACTCGGCTCCCAGCTTGGCATAATTTCCTTCCCACCAGTGCCTCGCTCAGATCTGGAAACTCTTCCAGTAGGCAACTTACCTACCACCTGCAACAGGTTCTTACCCGTTTAACCAGCACTCCCAGTTCCGCCCTCTCTCCTGAGCAGCTGGGGCTCATCTACCCTCACAACCACCTGGACCCACCCGCTGTCTTTTCCACAGTGTGACAGCTGTAAACACGGTTATTCTCCACAGGATTTAACAGGTCTGTGAGTAGAAGGATGGGCATGCGTGGCTTTCAAGAAAATTTTCCTTGAAGGTACTGAACGACCTTTCAGAGAAAGGTGAATATTCGTGAAAATAAGTGAAACGTTTTCCATTGTTATTACCTTGGAAACTATACCTAGCACTTATTTTCCCTCTTGCCATTTCTTTAGATTCAAATCTTGACCTGCATCTATTGTTCTCTCTCTCTTCAAGATTATTTCATTATTCGAAATGAATCTCCCGAGCTATGGCAGGAGGCAACTGGATTAAAAAAAAAAAAAAAAAAAAAAAAAAGGGCATTCCTCTTACAGAGGTGGGGAAACAGAAGAGAAGGGCTTTTTTTTGCCCCAAAGAAAGGGCCTAATGAACAAGAGCCTTGCATAGAGGGAAACATAATTTCTGAAGGGTGAAAGCTTTTCTTCCGGTAGTAGCAGCAGCCAAAGACGTCTCTTTGATTCTTCAAATCCCAGAGGGACAGTCTGTCCCTGGGTAGTGGTCCTGGTGGCTGGAGGTAACGTGCTTTAGGTAAGAGCACAAAAATAGTAATGTTCTCAACATGGGTGTCTGTTGGATACTCTTCAAGTGATTTCCTTTTATATAACATATTCCTTTCTGCCAAGGCTCTCTAAAAATTCCTCAGCCCCTCCAGACTAACTTCCAGAACCTTCTCGGCATCCTAGACGAGCCAGAACAGGTCAGGTGACTCTGGTTTAAACTTAATTGCTATGATTCACGAGGAACATATGTGAGGTCACAAACAGGCCTTGTTTACTTAAAGGTAGTAAAAGTAAAGCTTTTAGTCTGAGATTTAACATCTTTCTGAGTAACATCCTCTGAATATTATTATTGGCATGGACTTGTGGCAACATTCTGAGCTTTTTGCCATTTGGGTTTATTTTGAGAGAATACAGATTGTGGCTGGTAGAGGCTGAGTTCCTTACATGTGCCCAGTATTGTGCTACAAACTTGATAAACATTATCTTAGTTATAACAATTACTAGAGCATATATTCTAAAATATCTTACTCATCCTCAAATTACTCTCTAGTCCCTTCTGTTGCTTTAGTACTTGCATATAAGCTCCCTGAGAAGAGGGATCTTATATCTGGTATGCAAAGATCAGTGTCTGAAACTATGGATGAATTCATGAACCAACCTTAGAGGTAGGTAGCGTTATTATGTATGTTTGAAAAGTACTCTTTGATGAATGATTTGACATTTAAAGCATAATAATAATAATAGCCTATTAAACTTTGTTATTGATTACCCATGAGCCAAACTATGATAAAGGCTTTCTGCAATTACATGGGGTCATCTCCCAGGATACTCCTCCAAGTGAGGTCTTTCCACTGGTGCTGTTTTACAGAAACTTTATGTCTGAGAGGGATTGATTGCTTCTCCAAGGTCACACAGTTATTTAAAATATGGCTAGGATTCCAACCCACGTCTATGACTGGGAACAAATGCTCTTCACCACTCAGCTATACTGCTTTTTTTTTTTTTTTTCCAGTTTGGTCAACTTTCCCAATATAAATGATCTACTGCTTATATATTACTTCAAATAAAATTTTATAATACCTCTTATTCTCTTAATTATCATATCTATTATCTCCAGAGGCAGCACAGGAGGGAAAAATAAGCAAGCCAAACAGGAGAGAGTAAGATGAAATGGTGAAAAATCCACGATGTAATTCAACAAATATGTACTGAACAGATAAAGATGAGCCATGAACGAGGGCCTTTGCTGTGACAGACTTTATGATCCCAATGAGCATTTTGACTTGTGAGCTTGACATTTAGCCTTGGAAGGGCAGCCATTCTCATCTGGATGTTTTGGAAAGACCACTACAACAATCACATTGAATGGACTTTTTGCTTCCTCATTAGCCAGTCTAGATAGACGTTTCAGATTAGCTTTGTGTTTGTCACTGATGCCAAAATGCATCTGCTAATTTGCCATTCTTATCTTTGTCTCTGTTTTGTTTTTCCCTGAGTTTTCCCAGGAAACATCCAATTATACAGTTTCTAATTCTTTGTCTTCCACACAGTACTAATCATCAAGGTAGAAAAATCAGGCTCTAAGATAATTTCAATGGGCAGAGTAAGAGTAAAGAGTAGGAATGAAGGGGCGCCTGGGTGCCTCGGTCAGTTAAGCATCCCACTTCGGCTCAGGTCATGATCTCTGGGTTCTTGGGTTCGAGTCCCGTGTTGTGTTCTGTGCTGACAGCTCAGAGCCTGGAGCCTGATTCAGATTCTGTGTCTCCCTCTCTCTCTCTCTGCCTCTCCCCCACTCAAGCTCTGGTTCTTTCTCTCTCTCTCTCTCTCTCTCTCAAAAATAAACATTAAAAAATTAAAAAAAGGGGGGGGGCACCTGGGTGGCTCAGTAGGTTAACCATCCCACTACAGCTCAGGTCATGATCTCATGGTTCATGGATTCGAGTCCGCATCGGGCTCTGTGCTGACAGCTCAGAGCCTGGAGCCTGCTTTGGATTCTGTCTCTCTCTCTCTCTCTCTCTCTCTCTGCCCCTCCCCTGCTTGCACTCTGTCTCTCAAAAATGAATAAAAAACCATTAAAAAGAAATTTTAAAAAATTGAAAAAAAAAGAATAGGAATGAAAACCAGCAAACAACGGAAGCATCTTTTCTTAAATATTTAATTCTGTATCAGTGCATTTATTTTGTGAGCAAGTTCAAGAGGTAGTTATCACCTACATATAAAGCAAGACATGCAAAATTAGGGCACAGTGTTCAAATAAAAACAAAAGCAGAAAAACCTAACCATTTAAATAAACCATATTCCAATCTGTTTATATAATTTCTTTCAGAAGAATGGTACAATTTACTAATTGCTAATTTTGTAATTGCTGCTGTGGGTTGATTTTACCTCCAATATTTACTGAAGTGTATCCAACTTATGATGAATAGCAGTACAGTTTTCATTTTTACAGAGGGTACAATACTTCAGAAAAAAATAAACCCAATTAAGATTAATTTTAAATGAAAAAAAGATGGCATTGTAAGAACATGAAACGGCAGGGGGGATTTTAATTGGAAAAAAAAGCAACTTGTAGCTTCCTCATCATTTTGCATTTTTTATTTTATTGAACTATACTGTTACATTTTCATTGAAAATGGTAAAATTATTGAAAATCAACACAAACCATTTTCAAAGACTAAAGAAAATGTACGATGAAGATTAAACATAAAGCCTAGAAAATATTTTTAACACAAATGTTTTTTTTTTTTTTTATAACTTTTACTTGAATGGGGCGCCTGGGTGACTCATTCAGTTAAATGGCCAACTCTTGGTTTTGGCACAGGTCATGATCTCACAGTTTGTGGGTTTGAGTCCCACATCGGGCTCTGCACTGACAGTGCAGAGCCTGATTGGAATTTTCTCTCCATCTCTCTCTGCCCCTACCCCACTTGTGCTCTCTCTCTGCAAAATAAAATAAACTTTAAAAAAAAAAAAGCATTTATAATTTTTACTCGAAGAATTCTGAAGCTGGGTCAGTTTTATCTTAGGGAGCTTTCCACGTAAGAATTAGCAAATATTAAATTGACAATAACCAAAGGAAAGCTTCCCAGGTATTCCATTCCTCAATTTGAATTATGATAACAGAGGCAGAACAAACTATACTGCAAGTTGGTACTATAAATGCTGACTAAAACTTCTACTTCGGATGCATCAGATTTTGCCAGGGATCTAATGCCTTCGAGCTCAGCGTTTGCAGCCAGCTTGCCTGGGTTAGAATCCTATTTTACTTGCCCTTGCTAGAATGGCATTGTATGATGTACTTAATCTTGTTGATCCTTGGTTTCCTTATCTGTAAAATGGGCTTGACATTAGCACCTAACTAATAAGATTTCGAGGATGGTCAATTTAGTAGTGATAAAGTGACTGAGGGTCTGGCTCCAAGACGGGGAAGATCTATTATGTGACATTAGCAATGTTATATTCCTATTAAAAAAATCTGATGCCAGACTCACTTTACCCCCTCTTCTAGGAACTTCTGGTGGCATGTACATACATTCATGAGATCAAAGGAGAGCTTTAAATATATTAAAACAAAGCCACCTTCAAATCTTTACTTGTGTCTTCCAGTGTCACATATTTACATACTGATGAGAATAATAGTAAGAGCGTGGCTCTAAGCACTCATACACATCATTTTATTTATGAACTCTCATCCTTTCAAGTGGGTAATACCAATAACCTCAATTCACAAAAGATGAAATTTGGCACACAGGGTGTGGCAGTCACTGCAGATCTGACATTTCTAGGAGAGTAAGACTACCATGGCCCCAATCTGCAGATAGGGAAACTAAGGCTTAGAGAGCTCACTGACTGGGAGCAAGGGTACACGGCCACTAATTGGTGAAGGTGTAATTCAGACTAAGGCAATAGGATTTAAAGTTGACCTTCTGATTCTGCCATGCCAAACAGCCCTGGCTTCAGGAGAGAGAACACAGGCACTGATTTTAACGGCATAATCTGTTTCTCCATATTCCCTAGTTCTTTCCCTTCATAAGGGTACACCAATGCAGCTGGTAAAACTGTAGTAAATTTAAAATCACACCTCCTAGGGCGTCTGGGTGGCTCAGTCGGTCAAGTGTCTGACTCTTGGTTTCAACCCAGGTCATGATCTCATGGTTTGTGGGTTTGGGCCCCAAGTCGGGCTCTGTGCTGATAGTGTGGAGCCTGCTTGGGTCTCTCCCTCCCTCTCTCTCTGCCCCTCCCCCCCACTCTCTCAAAAAATAAATAAGCTTAAAAAATAAAGTCACACCTCCCTACACACAGGTACATGCACACACACACCTGGCACAAGCCCTACACATACTCTCCCCACTTGATTGTCCTGCCTCTAAATATATCTTTGAGTTTTCATGTAAGAAAATAACTGAATTGTTTCTTTGGAATGAATTTTCCTCACATCAGCAATAATTTTCAAAATGCTTCGCTAATTACAAACCAATCTTTTCTAGTAATTTAAACAAATATTTAGAATACATTACACCACAAGGATTATTGAGAAAGTCTCAAACACTGATGCCAGTGAGAAAGTCTATGAAGGACTTGATAAGTTGTTATTAATTTTAAGAAAATAGTTGTCAAAAATGTGGGTTATAGCCACCATCAACTAAATAAAGTCATTAGAAACTAGATACCATAATTAAGTAAAGTAAGTTTTCTGCTACTCCTTCCTTCCCTCTCTCTCCATATCTAAAGTATCTTTCATGGAAACTCCCCTTTTTTTTTTTAAGTGTATGTATTTTGAGACTGAGAGCGAGAGCGAGAGCAAGAGAGAGAGAGAGAGAGAGAGAGAGAGAGAATGGGTGGGAGAAAGAGAGGGACAGGGAGGGAGAGAGAGAGAGAGAAAGAGAGAGAGACAGACAGACAGAATCCCAGGCAGGCTCTCAGCTGCCAGTGCAGAGCCCAACGTGGGGCTCAAGCTCATGAACCTTGAGATCATGACCTTGAGCCGAAATCAAGAGTCAGAAGCTTAACTGACTGAGCCAACCAGGTGCCCCAGAAAGCACCTTACCTTAAACTGTAGATTTTACTAAGTCAGTGGTGTCTAAAAATAATTTTTTAAAATGTCCTCTTAAAAGATGGAAAGACTAAATTTTGGCTGAAAAAATACCAGCATAACTATTATGGTGCCCTCCTATTTCCCCCCTTAAAATATTCTTTTTGACCATACCACAATTAATCATGCAGGGGCCACTGATTGTTATAAATTTTATTTGAATAATAGAAAATAATACATACAGATAACCATAGGATACACACACAGAATTTAAAGATAAATCTTATACTTTTCAATATGAAACAAAGTACATATCTCATGGAGATATATTGCTACAAATGCCAAGAAACAATAATCATTTTGAAAATGGAAAGTGTAGGAACATATTATAGGAATTACTAAATAATAAAAAGGTACAACTCCATTACATGTAGCATAAAATTCAGATATTGGAGAAAGCGTTTCCCCACTTTTTGACTGGAAATAACAATGGTCATATGAAATCTACTAAGTCATTCAGATTTTTTCTAGATATATACAGTATATACAGACCTTGCAAAGAAAGTTATAAATATTTTTCTCCTTTGTGTATGATGACTTTAATCTTAAATGTAATCTTTAAACATAAAGTAACACTTCATGATGATACCAGAATTTTGCTAATTTTTATTCTTTTTTGATATCTGAACTGTTGTCAAATTCTGATATATCTGTAAAGAAGAATGAGTTCCTGCAAAATGTGACATTGTAGGAAAGAAGTAAAAAAATGATTTTCCAATGTCTAACACTCAATCTGTCGATTTTCATATATTCTTTACATATTGCTATGAAGTCATGTCTTCACCAATCTTTTGAAAACCACATATTGAAAGACTGAGTCATACATATCAAAGTCAGCAGCACTGCCATGGTTCTATTACAAATTTAACTCAGGAACTAAAAAGCCTGCCAGACTCACTCTGATAGACGGTTGGATTTCATTAAAAAACCATCTCCACCATCCAAAAAAGAGAGGGCCTCTTAATGGAATCAGAAATTGGAAATGAAGAATTGTGTGAATTTTGTTTAATATTTGAGTTGAGATTCAGGTCACTCCTTATTTTCTCCACTGTGTTTTAATAAAACCTGAAAGCTTGTCCATAGATGTGAAGGAAACAATTACTATCTAATATTTTTTTTTAATATTTGAGAAATAATAAAATGTGAACATTTCAATTTTAAAATATCAGTGAACAAAAAAAGAAAGCATTACGCATAACGGAATGCAAACTTAAAGAAGCGGCTGGTTCTTCTTTTATATAGTTAGGTAAATTCCTATTAATATTTTGCACAGACCCAAAATATGAGGGGTAGCAAAAACACTTTCACATGTCCTTCTGTATCTCTTAACAAATAATTTATGGGGCACAGGCAGGTACACTGGGCATTATTTCCACTTTTATAGATGAAAAATTGAGAACTAGAGAGAGCAAGAATCTCACAACTTTGTTAGACGTAAACAAAACAGCACCGTTTCCACCTCTGGTGTAGCATTTTTCAACATTCTTGTGAGTCACATGCACCCTCTTCCAAGCAAGGTAATTTTTAAAATGTATTTTCACTCTTGAGTATTTCAAATGAGCATTTCAGAATAGTACTGATCAAGTCTTCCAACCAATGCTGTTATAACGGGGAAATAACATTTGGATTAAATGAGTTTTTCCACATTAAACAAACAAACAAACAAACAAACAACAAACGTGTGTGGGCATATGTGTGTGTATACACATGAGAGCACGTGAGTCTATCGAAAGGCAGTGCTCAAAATCATAGCTTACGAATATCTTTATCAAAAGTCTAATGTAATTAATATGTAAATTCCTTTGGTGTATCAAGTAAATATTAAGGCATTTCAGATTCCCCTAAAAGGATTTACTGGTTTTTTTTTATTATATTCATATTTTACCTATAGAAAGTTAAAAATACAGAGTTGAAAAAAAACATGCATAATCACTGCATTTCATGAAAGCACTTTTTTTGTAACCAATTAACTTTCTAGTAAACAATTAAAAAAAAAAAGTTAGTACCGCCACAGGGCATTTACAATGAAGAACAATACTACAGGTACGTAACTGGACACAGCGTGGACATGTGAGATGGCTGAAGTAGAACCTCTTGCGTCCATATCTGTCAAAGATGATAAACAGCTCATTAATAAGGATTGTACCAAAATAAATCATCAGGGCAAAAGTAATGCCTCTGCTATCAAAATCAAATCATACCACGAACCCAACCTAAAACGCTGAGTTATGATTAATCCTCATTTTATTTGTCAGTGTTGCCTATATTAGTTGCCAAGAATATCTCTGAAAGCACCGACGTATTTAAGTTTTTTAAGTAAATGAATCTAGGCTGTGCTCATCTAGTATTATTTAACTTTAATTGAAATTGCAAAAACAACTTAATCACTTTGAAAACAATTATACTCTTTTGAGATAATTCAATGGTTTAATTAAAGAAAGCTTCATTGGATGAGAGTTTAGAAAAATCTGTTGGTTTCTACTTTATCCATTTCTAGATAAATTATTAGGCGTGATATAAAACATCATCTTTAAAAAAAGCAGTCAATAAATGCTCCATTTTCCCAGAGATGGCCTTGTCTACACTAGTCTATGCAAGCTCAGCAGACAGCATGTCAGATGAAAAGGCTACTCTTGACTCAGCAGCCCTAAAATGTGAAAATAGCGGCTGTTTCTGCAAAAGCATAGAACTTACTCCTTTCAACAGTTACACTCTGGCCATATTATAATGTTAACTCTACATCTTGCAGTACTGTACGAATACGAGCATGTCTTTTTTTAAATTTTTTATTGTTTGTTTACTTATTTATTTAGAGAGACACACACAGAGTGAGAGTGAGGGAGGGGCAGAGAGAGAGGGAGACCAAGAACCTGAAGCAGCCTATAGATTCTTATGCTGCAGAACTCAGTTCTAAGATAAACACTTTCTGCTTTCATGGGATAGTTTAATATTTGCTTTAGTCTAAGTATGGCATTCTTTATGATTTCACATAAAGATAAAATTCTTCCAAGTTTCCATATCCCTCTTTCTCGTTATTTCCTAATGATGTCAGTCATTTTGTTTTCTAAGATTAAAGAGAGAGGTTTTAATCTTATTTCCAAGACTACAGGCTAGGCCACGCCCAAGGGAACGAAACAGGGTCAAGGTTTTTAATGTCACTAAGAACTACAGATTAGGATATGGAGACAAGATGGCTTCCACCATACTTAAATGGAGGTCCCCAAACTCCAGATTTGGAAATTGAAAGAACAAATAAAATTTCTTTTACCACTGTCACTCATAAAATATGTATGCAAGTCTGTTCCCCTTAACTCTAAAAGTGTAATTTCTATAGTAAAATAGGTTTACTTTGGATTTGGAAAAGAAAAGTTAGTGTGAACCTCCTTCGAAATCAGAAACCGAGACTTGTTTTTGAAGTGTCTTTTGGTTTGGTCAGCGGTTTATGACCTTAACAATGTTAGATTTCCCACTTTCCGAAGAATTGATAAGATTCATCTACAATTTCTAGGAGGCAAACTAAGATCTTAAAACTAGTTTGTGGTTATAACATTGTCCTTGAGAAATGCTTAAGAAATTGTTTTTTATAGGCAATCCAAAAGCAAATGTAGGCATTTCTCATAATGAGGAAAAGATTCAAATTAATAAAGTTCTGCTAAATATTTTTTGATGTCTTTTCTTTCTGTTATTACCTTTCTTCATGTTTTGTATCACTCCTGAGAAAGTTTTCTTGCCTTCATCTCTCCTATTCCAAAATCTTCTTAGCATTTAGATGGAGGAGATGGTGGGGGAAAACGGACAGAAGGGCATTGACTGACTCACTCTTGGAGGCTCGTAACACTGGTATTATCAATAAAGTAAATGTTGACTTTGACCAACTTACTGGTTATTCTTGGGATCCTGATCTGTTCGCTGCTGGTTCCATCTCCTCCATCTGTTGTGGCCTTGACTTCAATAATGTAGTCCTCTTTAATGGGCAACAAAAGTTCTGCTGAAGTCTTATTTGTGTTCAGCACTTGTACACTGTTTTGACTGCTAGTCCTATAGAAAACCTGAAACGCATGAACAAATACACTCATTTCTTACATTGCCTACTCCTCCATTTTTCACAGAACTGATTACCCGGATGTTACTTCATTTACATTGTCTTTCTATGCTCACCAGAATATAAATTAAATTCATAGCTCTTTCCATGGGTCTTAGACTGGGGGTTAGCACATACTAAAATCATCAAGTCCTCAAAATCAAGGAGGTAAGGAAGACGGAAGTGAACTTCTTCTGTGGAAGAGTTCATCTGGGTTGGGCATTTGTACGGTTGGAGAGATGAGGCAAGCCCCTACTCTATTGATCTTGAAAACCAGACCAACAAATTAGAGCCAACACTTTCAGTTGCTTTTTAAGTAGTATATTGGGGTTCGTCAGAAGTAACAAATTAATTAACATTATGAACAATTTATATTTTATCCCACATCCCTGAATACCCAGAATTACTTCCCTTTTATTTATATTTAAGAAATCATATATTTGGGGGGGGGAAGATACCCTTTTCATAAGAAGTTGGTATCTCTATGTCAAAATTAGATTACAGCAACCATATTATCATAGTTAGAAAAACCATTCGAGCCTAGCTTCCCTTGGAAAGTTCTGCCAGGAATAGGAAAAGAAAGCATTGCAAGTATCTTACTTTATATCCCGTTACTTCTGATTCATTCTCCATTGCTTTAACTTGTTCCCAATTAAGTAACACTTTCGTGTCTGTAGCATTCCAAACAACATTTCCTGGTGGCTGACTGGGAGCTTGAAATGCAAAATGAGAAATTAAAACAGATTTGAACATGAGTGATATTTTACATAGAACATATAAATGACACTTACAGGAGGCTTACAGAAGTACAGCAAAGTCTCTCTGGTAATATGTAGCATATAGGTGGAATCAGAAAAAAATAAGAGTAGCTAAATACCCTTTTATTTTATTTATTTATTTTTTGTTTTGTTTTTAATGTTTATTTCTGAGAGAGAGAGAGAGAGAGAGAGAGAGAGAGAGAGAGAGAGAGAGAGGGAGAATGAGCAGGCAAGGGGTAGAGAGAGAGGGAGACACAGAACCCAAAACAGGCTCCAGGCCCTGAGCTGTCAGCACAGAGCCTGATGCAAGGCTTGAACCCATGAACCGTAAGTTCATAACCTGAGCTGAAGTCGGATGCTTAACCGAATGAGCCACTCAGGCGTTCCTATTTTATTTTCTTATTTTTTTTTAATGTTTATTTATCTTGAGAGAGAGGCAGAGAGAGTGTGTGTGTGTGTGCAGCAGGGGAGGGCCAGAGAGAGTGAAGAGAGAGAATCTCAAGCAGTTTCCACCCTTTCAACACAGAGCCTGACTCAGGACTTGAACCCATGAAACATGAGATCATGACCTGAGCCAAGATCAAGAGTCAGACGCTTAACAGGCTGAGTCACCCAGGCACACCACTAAATGTCCTTTTAAAAACACTCTTCAATTAAATTGTGAGATAATTCATTTCATGACATTCATCATATCTTTTAGGATATATTTCCCTTGTTGCTGTGGGTCCTTTTCTGGAAACATGTTGATGGTGGAGATAAAGAAATTCCTTTACCCACCACGAGAGGGATGCTGCTTGATGCACCAAGAAAGGCAGGCAGTGTGACCGTTTTGACATATAGACAGAGGCAAAGAGAAATTGCCAACTGAGTAAAGACACACAAAATGAAGTATGGATGATTTTTAAGCCAGCTTTGTGTGATGACACAGGCAAAATAGGAGGCAATCAAGGATAAGGGCTACTTATATTTATTTCCATGAAGTTAATACCTATTCACGTGAAAAAATGTAGCAGGGAGAATACACGTCACTCTTCGTTTTTCAAGTTTTAAACCAATTTTTGAGAAAAATAAGGCAAGACCCGAAAACATTAATGAGAATTCCCTTAGATAATGAGTGAAATTCCCTGAGGTTTAACACCTTGGATTCATAGCTTAGTTCCCTCTCATGAACTCCAGTTAGTAAACTATGCCGGGCAAAGGGGTTCAACTGCAACACAGACAGAACATTAAAATTCAGTTTCTCATCAAGCACAAAACAAACACAATTTTATCCATGTGGCAACAGCATCACAGTTGCCCAAAGCAGTGCTGAAATACGCCGTACTTGTGGATTTAGCCACACAATGTGATCTGGCTAACTGAATCTGTAATGGGAAAATTATATAAAATATTGGCTATGCAGAGAAATTTCTAAACATCATTGACTCACGCCATGAGGGAAAGACGGCTGAACCTACAGATGGGAAGGGTTCTCCAGATACATTTACGTGACTAATGACACCAAACGAGATTGTATTCCCTGCAGATTCTTTTGCTTATTGTCTGCTCTTGAACACTATTCTACACTGCCTTTTCAATTTGCGATCTGGCATTAGTGACGGCTTCAGGTCAGTTCAGAGAGTTCAAGCTGTATTGCTTTGATAACAAAAAATATATATAATGGCAGTTGCTTACGGTTGAAATACTAATGACCATGTTCTGTTGTCTCGATTCAAATGATATGAATGCACAATTGTTAGGACCTTTTCTCAAAGTCTGATTTCCTGTGTCCTGACAGTCCTATAAAAGGACAGGTTCATTTGATGCAACTCAGATAACACAGGCAGCATAGTGGTTCTACCAAAAGATGTGTGCCCGGAGATTACAGGAAACTTGAGTAATTTGGATTGAATCATCTATTCCAATACTAGTCTCATAGAAGAAATGACTGCAAGTATAACACTGAGAAATATCTTGTATCAGTGCAAAAATAGATGAGTTGAATGAGTTCAGCCTGAATTGAATACTTCTTAAATACACAGAAAGAAAAAAGAAACAGGAACAGGGGAAAGAAGACAAAATTAAGGTTTGTTCTGGGTCTGATTACCCTTATTCTGAATCACATCAGTTTTTCCTGAGCATCAGATAATCATGTACACTTGCATAACTTTTGCTATTTTTAAAAAGAGGGCTTGACTTAAAAAAAATCTAATTTAGCCTCATCCCAAACACTAATACTCACACAATAATTGGCTTAATATCCTTGTTACATTCTTATGGTACCCTCTAAAGTAAATGAAGCATTTTTAAATGTAAAAAAAAAAATATTTGTGAACCACCCTGAAGTCATCTCTCTTATCACCACTGATAAGAACGACATCATGTGGAGGGGCCCCAGGGTGGCTCATGGGAAAAGAGTTTCAGTTTTGCAAGATGAAAGACTTCTAGAATCCGTTACACAACCACCAATCTTAATGCTACCAAACTATACATTTAAAAATGGGTAAGGGGTGCCTGTCTGGCTCAGTCCCTTAGGCGTCTGACTGTTGACCTCAGCTCAGGTTTTGATCTTGGGGTTGTGACCTCAAGCCCTGCATTGGACTCCATGCAGGGCGTGAAGCCTACTTTTAAAAAAATGGGCAAGATGGAAATTTCATGTTATGTGTATTTTTCCCACAATTAAAAATCAAAAGCAACAACTTTAAGAAGTATTATGTGGATTCAAACCAGCTCTGATTAATTCCAAAGTCTATGCCTCCCATATTACATTGTGCTGACTACCTGAGGCCGCATTTAGCTCCTGAATGACTAATCACAGATTTGTAAATGATGTAAAAGTGAATATGAAACAAGAATGTCACAAAATATGCTCAGTGCCCACTTTCACAGGAAAACGTATCATGCTTTTCCTGATTTCTCAGATAAAAGTGGGGCCTCTTTTCATTTACCTGATCCACTTTCTTCATGATCCTCATCAAAGGTACATTGTACACTTTTTTTACTATTAATCTGTAAGATCTTTGCAAGCAGAGACATTGTCTGGTAAGGTCTCTGACACAGACAAGTCGAAATGGCAGATTGTACTCACTGGCCCAATGCCTTGACAAGGGTAGATATCAAATTCGATATTGTATATGACTGATGTTTTCATGTAAAAAGCAAAAACTCAAGGATTAAGGAGACACTTTTACAGTGTTATCAGAAAATAAGTTTGAAACCATTCCCTTTGCATTCCTAAGGGATGATTCATGCAATGAACATTCTGAATGGAGTAAAGATTCAGAGTAAGTATTAGTGAAATAATTCACTGTGACACCAGCAAGACAACATTTGGCTGGTCGTACTTTTCCAATGCAGCATATCAGAATTCAAAATGAATTTTCCAGCTACGTGGTTGAAAGTTCTCCAAGCCATCCTAATAAGTGCTATATGTCTATAAAGACAAAACTAGGACAGGTAACATCCATTGATCATCAGCCTTGAGACTTGAAATTGAATACGCCCAGTTGTACCGAGGCTAAGGTGATAAGGAACAGAACCCAAAGAAGAAGAAAACAAGAAAAACATCAACAACACTGGTGTATTAATTGAATACTTAAATGATTTATTCAAGAGACATCTATGTGTCAAGGGTTAAGAAAAAAAAAAAGGAAGAAGGAGGTGACAACACCTGGAATAGATTTTGAAAGGCAAATACGATTTTTGCATGTAGAGGTGAGAGAGGGAAAGGTATCCAGCAGAGGAATAAACACCTGCCAAGACACAAAGGCAGGAAATAGTAAGGTTCAGTGGGGAGCTCAGTTGTAACTGGTTACAAGGTAGTGGGGAAGGGCAGGGATAGATCAGATGCAGTTGAAAACGCAAGCAGGAGCCAGATGCTAACAGGTCTAAGAGACCAAAAGAACTAGGAAAGGAGTTTTTCCATAGGCAATTAGGAAGACATTGATTGAATAAAAGTAGGGAAGTGATACTATCAATTTTGTAGTTTCACAGATCAATGTGGGAATAGGGGGGAAGAAGGAGAATCTTGGCAGGCATTCTGTTGGGAGAATATGGTAGCACTTAGTGTAAGAGAGAATTAAAGGTCTGTTCACACGAAGATGATTGTAGTGGAGTTGGTGGGATGGAACAAATGATGTTTGTGGAGACTCAACAAGTCATGATGGCTGACATCATATGGGTGCTGGCAATAAAAACAAACCTAATTCTGGCTGACAACACAGACCTTGGGGAACAACATCTATACCTGGAATTCCCTTTGGCCACAAATTTAATAACTTTATTGTGTGTTAGGGATCCTTCTGAGTACAGGAGACAAAGAGATAAATATGTTCTCTGACTTCTACCCACAGGGTCTATCAGTGGTTCCCAAGGATCAATATTTCTACCATTAGAGATGATTTTAGATGGATGACATTTTTAATTGGAAATATTTAGATATTTTCACGTAAGCCAAAAAAAAAAAAAAAAAAGAACTAACATCCATTTCTTGATTCACAGATATGATTCTCTGGATGAGGCCAACATTGATACATCTGTAATAATCTACTTTACACACAACACACAGATCATTAAAACTAGGTTCTAAACAATGATAAAGAACAAAGGTTATTATGAAAACACAAATCACTCCGATGTTTTCAGCTGTACACAGATGTGTGGTAAGCATCCCAAAATACACAGTCACAGTTCAAACTAACTCTGACCTAAGGGAATCCTTACTACAAAGAATTCATCTTAAACTAAGTGATCAAGAAAAGAATATCACTCTACTAATAACAATCACAGATAGTCTGATTAGCTCATTGCAAAACTTATCTTCAGGTATGCATTTTTTTAAAATAAGTTTACTTTTCTTTGCAATTCATTGTGCTCTTTAACTTTAAAACTTTTTCTATTCAAATAATTGCTTTGTTTTCATTTTATGAAGAAAGTCTTATAGCTACTATCTTGTAATCAAGAGAAATAGTGATTTTCTGTTTATGGTAATGGTATAGTTGCTTTTAAGATAAATATATTTAACTATCAAATTAAATCTATTAGGAAAATAATCATACGGTTTGTTTGCACACATGGGTAAAATCATGCAAATATCATTGAGTGACTAGAGATGGCAAAATGCTGGGAAAATTCTGCACAGGTTGATTTGCTTATTCCATGATCCAGACTTCCCTTCTGCATCTTCATTGCTACTCATGGCTTCCATCCTTACAACATTTAGTTCCCTTGTATGGAGCCTTCAATGCTCTTCTTTTCTATCTTCCTAGGGTCAAACCTCAAGTATGAACGCTTTGCTTCCACAATCTCTATAAAAAGGCTGCCTACTCCTGTGTGCCCAGAGTCATCCTGGCATGACACAGAAAAGATCTACCTAATACTTCAGACAGAAGCCTGGAAGCAATGTGGCCATTCACATGGCACATGTCCTGAACTAACTTCCTAGCCTAACAGAAGCCACAGTGTCTCACATGTAAAGGAAGAAGAGCTAAGAGAGCAATTGTTCTATGACAACCTACAAGATAGTGAAATTGCTCTAGGACTGTCAAGCTTCAAATCAAAAGCTGCAAACTGAAAATGCATCTGTTAAATCCAGCTTGCAATTTTTTTTGTCTAACCCATTGCACTTTAATTTTGCTTAGTTGCCAATATTTGAAAGTCAGGAGCTTTCCTGTAAGTTCTGGATTTCTGATTGTTAATTGCTTGTGTAATATCAGATCAGAAGGAATGGACCTTAGGAATGGACCTAAGGAAAGACTCTCCCAGCCATCCACCCCTGCTCATTTCTACCTGTCTGGCTACTAAAGGTGTCTGACTTCACATTCTTCTTTTCTTTTATTTTTTTAAAGTTTATTCATTTATTTTGAGAGACACAGAGAAAGCAGGAGTGGGGGAGGGGCAGAGAGGGAGGAAGAGAGAGAATCCCAAGCAGGCTCTGCAGTGTAAGCATGGAGGCCAATGTGGGGCTTGAACTCAAGAAACCAAAAGATGATGACCTGAGCAGAAACTGAGTCAGACTCTTAACTGAGTCATCCAGGTGCCCATTCCTCTTTTAAAATAAACACTAGGAGGTGCATGGGTGATTGGGATTCTCTCTCATCCTCTCTCTCTCTGCCCCTCCCCTGCCCACGCTGTCTCTTTTTGTCAAAAAAATTTTTTTTAATTAAGAAAAAACAAATACTAGTTTAGGGTGGTTTATATATATTTTAAGGACATTTAATTGGCATATTTAGATAATTAATACATCTTGATTGAATAAAACTATACAATGTAACTGGTTAAAAAATTTTTTTTAAATGTTTGTTTATTTTTGAGAGAGAGGCAGGGTGCAAGCAGGGGAGGGGCAGAGAGAGAGGGAAACCCAGAATCTGAGGCAGGCACCAGGCTCTGAGCTGTCAGCACAGAGCCCAACGCGGGGCTCGAACCCATGAACTGTGAGATCATGACCTGAGCCAAAGTTGGATGCTTAACCAACGGAGCCACCCAGGCATCCCATGATGTAACTGTTTAAACTTGTTATTTCTCTAAAGGCTTGAGGTTGTGGATGCTGAGGGAAGGATGAGAAGGAGGAAGGGTGTAGATACTGAAGGAAGATGAAAATGTAATTCAGGGATCTCTAGAGATCTCTCAGCTACCTGAGTTATATTCTTAGATCCTCTAGAAACATCTCATTCATGATCCTTAATATTAGCTGGTAGGGTCGACTGTTTTATTGTTTAAATTTTTTTGAGGTGGTTTAAAATCTTTGTAATTCCTTTGCCTCTTACTTCTCATGGGAAGATTATATTTATCTCACTCTCACGACATTCAGCTTGGCCATGGGGCCTGTGGTTCCCAGGGATGTAGGAAGAGATACTTCCCCTTCTCATTGGCATCTTATAGACATCAGGCTGTGTCATATGACTTCTTTCAACCAATGGAATTCAAGCAAAAGTGAACCAGGCCACTCCCAAGTGGCAGCTTCAAAAGCCATCAAAGAATCTGCTTAGCCATTGTCTTTTCCCTCTGCCATGAGACTAGCATGGCCCACAGGGTGGCTGCTCCTTCAGTCTGGGCGCTGGTGTGAACACAACCTGGATCAGATCAGAATCAAACTTGTAGTGGCCATGGACTATGAATAAGACAGGAACACTTGTAGTTCTAAGCCACTGAGATTTGGAGGTTGGAGACTGTGGCCTGCACTAGCCTAATCTGACTGGTATAGCTATTAATCAGTATTCTAAATAGCTCTGATGCACCACAGTACATTTTTGTAAAGGAATGGAGACACAAAACAGTACATATTAATATAACTTATCGATTAGGACTTCCAATTTTACTTTCCAGATACTATCTTATGCAGAAGCCCAACCCAGAATAGGCTGATTGAGTTCCACATTTTATTAGAACTTGACATGTGGTCTACATTTTTAAATTTTTGCTAAATTATATCTCAACTTTCACATGCTACAGATTTTTCCCCTGTCAGCTCAATTTCTACTGTTGATGGTATGCTAAAATAGAAAAAAGTCATAGGGGCACCTGGGTGTCTCAGTTAAGCTTCTGACTTCGGCTCAGGTCATGATCTCACCATTTGTGAGTTAGAGCGCCACATCGGGCTCTGTGCTGACAGCTCAGAGCCTGGAGCCTGCTTTGGATTCTGGGTCTCCCTTTCTCTCTGCCCCTCCCCTGCTCACACTCACTCTCTCTCTCAAAAATAAATAAACATTACAAAAGATTTTAAAAAATTAAAACATCATAAAAACAAATTTAATTTTGGTAGAAAGGTTGCTATATTTACAGCACAATACTAATTGGCGGGCTGGAAAATTATTTCACTAATTTCAAATGTGACAAAAAAATATTACGTTGAAGAATTTTATTACTATTGTTCTTTAAGAACCCATCATGATATCCTCTGTGTATTTGATTAACAGACTCCTCAACATCAGCTTTATAGATTTCACATCGTCCGCATCTTCTTGTCTGCAAGCAAGAGATTACTATAACATTGCTACCGGATGAAACCAGCAATATAAGGCATGTCTACCAATAGGAGAGGGGCTAAATTGTGGCATATTATCACCATGGAATATTATACATACACTAACATACTTATGAAAACTATTAATGACATGGGAAATTGCTATGATATACAGGTAACTAAATATACAGCATACTTCTACTGTATAAAACAAACATTCTATAGAACTTAAGTCTGAAAAGAAAGCCCCACAATATTAATGATGGTATTTCTGAGTAATAAGATTATGGGTGGTTTTTATTTTCTTCTCTACAATTTTCTTTTTTCCCAAATTTTCAAAAATTAAAATATTTTATATAATAAAAAGTATATTAATTAATATTTACTAACATTATTAACTTTATACAATAATTTTAATATAATTTTATACAGTATTTTCTTATAATAAATATTAATTAATCATAATTATTAATACATATTTAATATTAATTACAATACTGTCCAGAATTTTCAAAGGTGATATGTCCATAGTGGTGACGGTAAAACTGGCATTCCATATTTTGGACAAATATGGAATGTTAAGAACATATGTTTTCTGTGATTAATTATGCAAGATTAAGTAGATTTCTTAATTTGTTTTTGGCTCCTTGATGAATTAATGACAAGTGGTTGTTCTTACCGAGAGCTAGACACTATACTCTGCAGTTGGAGTTGAGTTGAACTTCAGCATCTGACATTAAACTGCTTAAACACGTAACATTGTGCAGGAATCAGATCACCAAAAGGTATTTGCTCCAAAGTAATGAGATATATTTTCTTTGGAACCATTAGAATTATTGCAAATAAACAAATGACTTATAATAGGAACGTGACTCAATTTTTAACAATACAACAAAAACATCTACTTCTTAACTCATCTGCAACTCAGGAAAGACTTTTCTTGGGGCCCAACCTGGAATGCCAGGGAAGAATATCTTTCTTTCTTTTACATGACTGGAAATTTCCTCGGTCAAAATATTTTCTTCTTTGGATAATAAAAATATTACAATTTGTAAACTGTAAGAAAAACATTTAAACTTTTCTAGAGAATGTGTAGGCAAGTGGAAGATTTCCAAAAAAGTGCCAAAGTTCTTACAAAGTAAAATTTGTAAGATTTACACATTTGGCCAAAGAAATTACTTGATTCTGTATTTGCTGAAATTCTGACTGGAAATCTGAGGAACACGCATTAGTGAACAATGTATTCTATAGATATATCTGATCTGTGGTACATCATACACAGACATGAGTCGTTTACATACATATCTGGGATGTGATACATAGAAAAGTCAACAAATAGGGGCACCTGGGTGGTTGAGTCAGTTAAGCATCCAACTCTTGATTTTGGCTTAGGTCATGATCTCATGGTTTGCGGGACTGAGCCCAGTGTTGGGCTCCACACTGACATCATGGAGCCAGCTTGGGATTCTCTCCTCCCCACCCCCACTCCCCCCCCGCCCCTTTGCACATGCACTTGTGTGCATGTGTGTGTTCTTTCTCTCAAATTAAATAACCTTTAAGAATAAAACCAATTCAACAAATAACATTAAGTCATCTAGAGAGAAATTCCCTTTACTTTTCCCATTAGCTTGAAGAGAAAGTTGGATTTGAGGATACTAGGTCTTTAACCTCCTTTCACTACTAACATCATTAACAAAGAGGAAGCAGGTTTAGAGGCCTGATCAGGGAAGAACATGATCCTAGTATTAAGAATAGAGAGTGACTGGGGCGCCTGGGTGGCGCAGTCGGTTAGGCGTCCGACTTCAGCCAGGTCACGATCTCGCGGTCCGTGAGTTCGAGCCCCACGTCGGGCTCTGGGCTGATGGCTCGGAGCCTGGAGCCTGTTTCTGAGTCTGTGTCTCCCTCTCTCTCTGCCCCTCCCCCGTTCATGCTCTGTCTCTCTCTGTCCCAAAAATAAATAAACATTGAAAAAAAATTAAAAAAAAAAAAGAATAGAGAGTGACTTATTTTTTCATTGTATTTATTATTATTATTATCACTATTTAACTTATTATTTTGTTAGTAGCTGTTTATGGCAATGACACTAGTTTCCATACTCTGAAAGTTAGTTTCTGCTTTATTTTTAAGTTTATGAAAGCAAAAATTGTATGCTAATTTTTAAGAAAAGTTGTTAGGTGCATATTAGAAGAGGCCCACAAAAATGGCAAAAATTGAGAAGACAGATCACATATAAAATTTGGGAAACTTTGCATGGATATATTTCCTAAGTCATAACGTAGAGTGGATAATTATCTAATTAAATTATATATACAAAAATTCTAGAACTTCCAAATTATGTATTTGAAGCAGGAATATTCATTTTATCAAAAACCTCTGAAATATTCTTACTCATATTTTTTGTGTGTTTGTTTTACTCACATACATTTTCATTTCCTGAGGACACACTTAATTGGTTTCCATAAATTTAGGTAATTGATTTTAGCTCAACTTACATGGATAAACATTGTATTTAGACAAGCAAAAACTCAAGTGCAAAATGTTGTACCACTTAATATTATTCTGTTTTCTCAAGTGGACATACATGCATAATCATCACTGAAGGCATAAAAATACAGGTTCCCCTTGTTCCAGGGTGAGGTCTGGGTATGTGATTCAGGCCAGGCCTGTGAAGGTTTTCTATCAACTGGCTGTAACAACTTGTTCTGGGATAGGCCAAGAAGAACCATCCTTAGCTCTGAATGGAGTTATCAGGAAGGAGCGTTCTACTTTTCCCAGGGTGTTTCTTTGACAGAAAAAAGCCTTGAGGTGCTAATAGCAATACTTCTACCCTGAAAAGGGAACATGGTGAAAATGATTCCACCACTGAACAGAACCAAGAGATGGAGAGTCTTATCTGTTCAACAAATATTATTGGGCACCAACTATGATTACTTTAACAGTGGAGACAGAGCTCTGAGGATAAAGTTATGACCAAAACAGGTGAAATCTGTGCCCTGAAGGACCTTGCCTTCCACTCAAAGCAAGCTGGAGAGACAACAATCAAATAAATAAGGACAAGTTCCAGAATGTGTGGTAGTTGTCAGTGCTCTGCCCAAGAACAAAGCAGGGAAGGAAACAGCGTCAGGAGATGAGGGATGCACTTTTAAATATGGTGGTCAGATGGCACCGAGCTGGTATTTGAGCAAAGATCTGAAAGAGATGACAGAGTAAGCCATTTGGATGCCTGGAGAAGGAGCCTTCAGGGCAGAGGGAACAGCAAATGCACAGGCTCTGAAGTGAAAGTACAATGAGTGAGGAGGAAAATAGAAAATGAGTCAGAGGAGGATTTGGAGGATGGATCATATAAAGCTTTGTTGAGCATTATAAGGATTTAGTACTTATCTGAAGTGAGATGAAAGGGGACAGCCTGAGCATCACCGTGGCCTTAGGGAGGCAAGGGTGGAAACAGGCTGAGCAGTAAGGGGTCACTGCCCTGATCCCTGTGAGGATCTGCAGCTTGTGAAAGCAATATGATGTGGTGGATGCTTGCACATGTCCGATTCTGAATCAGTTGTTGGGGTTGAGAGAAAGAGATGAGTTGAGGCCTATTCCAAGAATTTTGGCCTGAGCAACTGAAACACTGGGATTTAATTCACTGAGATAGGGAATACTGTAGAAAGGAAATGTTTTAAATGGAGTGGATGGAGCAGTCAAGAATTTAGTTTTAGGAATATTCAGTTTGAGGTCTTACTAGATGATTCTTGAGGACGCTGTTTGAGTGCTGAATCCATCCATACTGAAAGCCAGGATTACCACTTGACTTTTTAGTTATACAAAGCAGAATATTTGCCCTACAAATTCTTTTGTGCAATCTCTGAACATAAAATTCTCAGTCTGTTTCCTTTTAGAAGCCAAGAAATTTCATCATTTACATGCCATCTGCAATTTTTCTTCATCAGTGCCTTTAGACACAAGATGTTCTTAAGAGTTAGCTCTCCTTGGGTTGCAAGTAACCATCTTAGATTACTTAAAGAGGCTAATTACCTTCGAAATGCTTCCAAAAAACACCAAGTATTTGGATATCAAAAATTAAGTGTTTAATGGAAGCTACAGTATTTAACTTGAGAATCCTTGTATTATTTTACAGTAATCAAAAATAATCACACAAGATCCGTACTGCTATAAAGTCTTGCATATTGAATTCCATGATTACAAGTATATGAAACTTGCACATTTTAAGCAAGATGGTAAAAGACTACCGTAAGTGTTTTGAATTCACAATGCTCAGTCAAGAGGAAGTATATTTGATTAATAATAGTACTTCAGGCTGGCCTGCTTCTTTAGATGCCATTCCTCCAATTAGCTACCCACTCAATATTTAATGAGTGGTTCCTAGTGCCATGCTGGGTACTGGGGCTGGATGAACAAGACACAGAAGGATTCTTTCCCCATAAAGTTTACAATCCAGAGGGGAAAACAGGTAGCAAGAAAGGAATCAAAGATGTTATGCTAGTTCTTTATGCCTGAAGCATGATGATAATGCTCTTTAGAGAGATAATCACAAAAACCTTACCAAAATTCTTAAATAGGATTTGAAGCTAAATCCACGTCAAAGGTTAGGATGGCTATTAAGAGCTCCCAGTAACAGTAATAACACTGGCTTTAAAGGATTCTGTTTTACTTGCATTTTTGTACCTTTAAAGAAAAATTATTAACATAAAATTGAAAAATTAACACATGCTATTTATATCCAAACTTAGAATAATTAAGGATTTCAATTATCTCTAAGCATTTCCCACCCAATATAGGAAATTTTCCCATTATAACACTTACAGATCAACATGCACACTCCCATTCAATTGCAGCAATAGGGATGCATCACGTTCAGAGGGATTTCATTCAATTGTTGGGATTTCCGTCAGACTAAAAGCTCTGTGAACAAAGGAGTCCAGTCTATCTTTGATCACCTTACCCACTTCCTGAGCATGGAGTAAAATCCCAGTAAATACTGGTGTTAAACGGGATGTGGATATCCTAATTATATGATTGAAAGAGAGGATAGCACGCTGATTAAGACTGTGTCTGGATTTGGATGCCTATACTGCTACTTAGTCTGTGGTCTCAGCAAAGTCATACAACCTCTATATGCCACAGCATCCTCATCCTTGAAGAGAAGCTACCATCACCTTCCAACCCATGGTGTTGCTGTGAGAACTGAGAATCAATACATGAAACATATCTAGAACAGTCACAGCAAATTACGCAGTAAATGTGAGCTTTTAAAATCATAATCACCATCGTGATTGGTGCAAACTTCTACTTTAGACTGGGTATTTATATTTTACACCTAAATCATACAAGGGTTTTGCTTCTTTTTACAGTTTTATTTCACTCATTGTACATTATCATAATATTCTTATTGATCTGTAAGTCTTTTCCTTGTGCCTTACCAATTTGCTAAGTTCCTCACTGATTCCATGATGTCATACTGGCTTTTACAATCATAATTTTCTAGCAAGTAATCACATCAATTATTAAGTCAGAGTAAAGAGCCAGATAAACTTGTTTGCATATCTTCTTGCAATCAGAATTTTTGATTGATGCTGTGCTTTGAATATATAAATGATGATGTATATTTAAATCTTACTAATTCAGAATTGTTACTGATAATACCAAACATATTTAGCAAGAAGTTCTAAACACCGAATATTTTTAGTTCAAGTATTTCCAAAACCAAATACTCCTTCATCTAACCCTAGATGTATGGTATGAGTAAAAGATTGGGTCAGGCTTCTCCTAATAATTAGTGAGGGATAATACTGAAGTATGACATGTATTGGTTGCTTGTACATGTATGCCACCAAAGATTTATAATGGCTTGTTGCTAAACGTTGCTCTGCAATCTCATTATACTAAATTGGTAACCAAGTTCTCTTTTATATATATAATACAAAGATGAACATGTGAACTTCACTGATTAAATTAACACTGGCTAATTAAAATCTAAAGTAGTAGAATTATGTTTTATATGTATTTTAACTTATCCACAATGCTAGCCAATTATATTTAATTTTATATTATTGGTGTAATTTTTACTAAAATTTATTTATTTTTATTTTATTTTAGAGAGAGAGTGCAAGCTGGGGACAGGGGCAGAGGGAAAGGCAGACAGAATCTCAAGCAGGCTCCATGCTTAGGGCAGAGCCCAATGCAGGGCTCAATCCCATGACCCTGGGATCATGACCTGAGTTGATATCAAGAGTTGGACACTCAATTTACTGAGTGTCCTATATTATTGGTATACTTAGCAATTTTATTTAATAAGTGTATATTCTCCACAAAAATTTGGCTATTATATATGGAGAGAGAAATGCAGTAATGAAACTAGAAATCAAGCAGAATTCATGTCTCATTCCCATATGAAGCCAGTTAAGCAAACATTTTCACTGAGTTAATAAATTTTGAAAACAAGAAAATAATAGTTTTCTGTAAATAAAAGTAATGCATTATTATGTTAAAAGTACTTAATCTGTCATGCCCACTTTCCTTACCTGTACAATGGAAAAAAATAATGATACCTACCTCATCTGGTAGTTAGGAAGTTTAAATGTGGTTATGCATGTAAAGCACCTGGGACATAGAATGTTCTTAACTATTATCAGCTATGATGATTACAAGGATAAGGACAATTCAAATGGTTGTATTGCAAGAAGTTATTAATACACTGATTAAAAATATACTTGTGCTATCAGTTTCATTGATATATATGCGGGAAACTATGGAATTGCAAATCACTGATTTTCCTGTGGTCTAATTTAAAGCCAAGTTATGTATAGTTTGTAAATGATGCTTGTGAATTTACCTGTGAATATTTAGCTAACAAAGACTCAGTGTTGAACGCAACACTGACATCTCTGATTATATTTTTTAAAATATCAGTATATTCATGTGGACCAACAACTTCTGGTGGTAACTTTTTAATGCACATTGCCATCTTTTGAATAAGGTGGGAAAGAAAAAAAAAAAAAAGGAAGAAAATCACTCTCGACTCTTCGGTGTGAACTTTAACTTATTCATGTTTAAGAGAAATCATCAAGCTTTGGGGAACTAAAAAAACATGAAAATAAACTAAGTTTATTTACTTTATTAGTTTTAAATGTTTATTTATTTTTGAGAGAGAGACAGAGACAGAGACAGAGAGCAAGCAGGGGAGGAGCAGAGAGAAAGAGAGAGACACAGAATCCGAAGCAGGCTCCAGGCTCTGAGCAGTCAGTACAGAGCCTGACACTGGGCCCGAACCCATGAACCATGAGATCATGACCTGAACTGAAGTCAGATGCTTAACCGACTGAGCCACCCAGGTGCCCCTAAGTTTACTTATTTTAAAAGAAAAGTAGATAGACTTGAGTAAACATCTCACATTAAGATTTTTTCAAAAGGTACACATTTATATTTTCATTTGGGTTTCTATCTGAAGATTCAGGGATATCACAAAGACAAAGACAAGGGTGACTTGCAGTTTACAAGCATTTGGAACTGGGTTTGTAATATTCATTGTGCTTAGGGACTTGGGTTGTCCATTTTAAATGATAAAGAAGGCTATCATAAACTACTTCCTTACCATTCAAAAAATCGGAATATACGTACGAGTTTTCTTTGTGGTTGCATTCACCGTGGTGCTAAAGGGACCAGCACCAGCACTGTTGTAAGCCCGGACAGCTGTGTAATATGCCACATTACTCTTCAAGCCACGGAGTCTGGCTGATGTCTCATTTCCCGCCACTTTCACTTTGCTTGACGATTCCTCTTCTCCATTATTCCAGTACCGCACCTGGTAGACAGAAAAACAGAAAAGATGCAAAAGGCTGACACAAACAATACCACCTTTTATATTAGGTGGTTTTCATTAAGATCGGTACTGTAACATATTTATATTCAACTATTCAAACATAGACTCATTCAGGCCTTACTATGCGCTAGGTGTTCCATTAGGTTATCAAGTGAGACAAAAAGGGACTCCAAAAGAAGACAGAGAATAAACAAGTACACAAAGAAGCCAGATAAAGTCAAAGAGAGTAAGTGCTAAATACTACTAAACTATAGCTTATAAAGGGGAAATGAGGGTAAAATCCAGAAATTTAAAAGAGCAAGCTGCTCTCACTTCTCAGGCCCTAACCAGCCAGGACCGAGCTCAACTCCAGAATGCTGACAGCCCTCATGAACCTCCATGAACCTCCACTGGATGGCGGAGGTTCCCTCTGTGAAGAAAGTGAACTGTCAGAGAAAGGACTATCCAAAAGCCAGCTGGCCACTGGATTGTTCTACAGTGATGGCCAGCTGTCAACAATCCCACCTGTGCACACAGAGCTGTGGATGAGAAAAGGAAAGCCACTGACATAGTTATGAATTGTGCAAAATGATGAGATGTTAAAGATAAATGCATATGTAGTATAAAGTATAAAGTAAGTTAAGGAGGATATTTAATTAAAAAAACAAATAAGGGTAGGAAAAATATGATAAAAATACATGTTCCCTATCTCTAAAGTATTACTATGCTTTATTAGAAAGAATAATACTTTTCCCAGAAATATTACATGAGAACAATTATTTCCCTACATGTATGTATATATGTATATACATATGCATGCATATACATACACATGTATATGTGTGTGTTTATTTATATTTTTATATTTCTATTATTCACATTATATTTATATATAGGACCCCTTAAACTCAGGTAAAATGCTGTGTCCATCCATATATAGGTGTATGCGCATTTCTTTTGGAAATGAGTTAATTTTTATAAAAACCTCAAAAGAAGAATATAAGCCCAAATGATCAGGACTAACTTGAATATGTAGTTTCTACACCTTTAAAGCACTGAATTAACACTGAAAGTTGATGATGACATGTTAGCAAAAAAAATCCACATATCTTAACAGACCCCATTTACCATCATAAATGAAAACTCTACGGATTTTATTCATTAATTAAAGATAACATGCAAAAGAACTGTCTTTTATAGAGCCACAGCTAAGTAAATTGCTAATGGATACCAAAAACTGGCATATATTCTGAACTCAACAATTATAAATACTAGGTAGTGGTAGGTTCAGACAACTCCCAAATGGCAAGACACCATTCCCTCCCCTTGAAAGCATTATCTACTTAGTAACGAAGAATGACACATAACCAGTAATTAAAAAAAAATGTTACAGACAGATTGACTTGTGGCCTTTGATATAGCATAGATTGGGGGGTGGGAAATCACAAAATTATGAGTTATTAAAGTATCAACAGATGGGACGGCAGAGGCATTCAGGAGTTAAGTAACTCAATCAGGGCAATCTGGCCTCTTCTTACGGGCCACTCTTTTTCTGATATGTCAAATCACTTCAATATAAGTTGTCTACAGAAGTGTTCCTTACATGACTAATTCAAAGAAGAAATGAAAATAATTTTCAATTGGCATAAAGAATATCGTTAATAAATTTATAGAAAGCACTTAGAAGTCCTTGATAGCACTATGCTTCTGAAGTACTCCGTGTACCAGAACGAGAGATTTATTTTTAGATCTAAGTTTCTGACACATATTAGAAATATATAGACAATGGAGAAAATTTGCGCCAAATTGGAATATATTAGTTAGAATTGATTATGTAATCTTCTTACATAGCTTTACTTAAAAAATTGAATATATGTGTATTAACTCAAACATAAAGAAACAAGGCAGTACATTAATATTCCCAATTTTCTGTGAGTACTTAATCAATTGTGTTCTATAAACTTTTGGTCAAGAATATTTATAAGGGTTGATAATTACATTTTTAAAAAATATTTATTTATTTTCGAGAAAGAGAGAGAGAGGGAGGGAGAGAGAGAGAATGAGTGGAGGAGGGGCAAAGAGAGAGGGGGAGAGAGGATCTGAAGTGGGCTCTGTGCTGATAGCAGTGAGCCCGATGCAGGGCTGGAACTCACCAACCATAAGCTGAAGTCGGTCTCTCAACCAACTGAGCCACCCAGGTGCCCCGATAGTCTTTTTTCAAAGGAGGGAAAGGGAAAAAATAACGTAAGAAAAATAAAGGAGGGAAAATTATCTTTTATTAAAGACTAAGACCATGTCTTTCCTCCCAGCTGTGTTCTGGGTAAAAGTCCTACACCTGAGAAAACAAAATATCACTCTGTGCTAATTCAGATTTTATAGACATAACCACAATGCAGGGAAGAAGAAAGGAAAAATATCTACATTGAAGGAAAATCTCTGCAAATATAACTGTTTTGAGTGTGTCTACTATACTTCAATTAAAAAAAAAGATGATAGAGAATAAATATATGTGTATATATAAATATATATGCATACATAAATATATGTTATATTTGGTGTAAAAGAGTTAATGTAACAAAGACAGAACATGAAAGTTGCATCTACTAAAGATGAGCAGAGAAAAATATTAGAAAACACATGAAGAACCCGCTAACAAGAAAGAAACTTAGGAGATTCAACTAGTGGGAGACTAGCTACAAGATAGTGATCTGAAGTGGATCTTAAAATAAGTATATTTAAAATGTCCAGATTTATTAAAGAAGGAACTGAGTCTGTATTTGCCAAGAATAGAAGATTAAAAACAAACCCAAATTGGGTGTATTTGAAAAATACCAGAAAAATACAGTATTAAAAAGTAAAATCAGTGACAGAATTAAACTGAAGACTACATGATGGAAAAGAGATTTAATAAACCCTGAACATGGAGAAAAAAATAAAAAATAATGAAAACAAAGTTAAGAGATATCCAAGTCAAATGAGAAGTTCCAACCTGAGTTTCAGGAAGGATTAAGGAAAAGGCAACAATCAAAAGAGAACATAAAATGTCCGAGAAATAAAATGTCCAGAACTGAAGACACACAGAAATTTTCACAAAGTAAAGTCTGAGTTTAGTGTGTGGGAGGGAAATAAACGGTAAATCTACTGCAAAGGACAGTGTGATAAGAATAGCTAGCTCTCAACATTTTCCTATCACGATAGATCTGAGTTATAGTTCACCCTCTTGAACAGCCTTGGTTTGCTAGTGCAGAGTGTGCACCTGTGAAGAGAAACCACTGCATTTCTGGGCATGGAGGACAGCCGGAGAGGCAGATGCCAAGCTGGGGACACACATCTGAAGCAGTGTCTGTCTTGGTCATTACCACAGTTCTACCACTCACAGCAAAGCCTGCACACACTAAGCATTCAGTATTGCTGGATGATTTGAACCAATGCCATCTCCATCCTTCCCACTACAGAGATTCACTGGGACATACTGAGATATATATTCGGTCTCTGCCAAGGTTTCCTGGCATACAGATCGCTCCAAACCCTTGGAATCTCCAAAGAGATGTGTCAGTATGTATGCTAATGAGCTATCTGTGGCTGCAGGATACCTTAAGAAAGGGGCTGGTTGCCAGGGGGACCAACCTTATAATTTGAGGGTGGGAACTTGCAGCCCCACCTACTGACAAGAGGCTAGAGGTTGAGTTACTCAGGTTGACTAAATATCACCGATTTAATCATCTATGCCTAGGTAGTGAAGCCTTCATGAGAAGCCCTCCCGGAAGGGTTCAGAAAGCCTTGGTGACCACACCAAGATACTGGGACGGTAGAGCTCCTGGAGAGGGCATGGAAGTTCTGTGCCTCTTCCCACACACCGCGTCTTATGAATCTCTTCCATTTGGTTGTCGTATCCTTTATGATAAATGGATAATAGTAAATAAAGCGCTTTCCTGAATTTTGTGAATCGTACCGGCAAGATCTCAAACCTAAGGAAGAGGTTGTGGAACCCCTGATTTTCAGCCAATCAGACGTACTAGACGCATCTGAAGTGTATGTGTGGGGGAGGCAGGTAGTCTTAGGGACTTAGCCCTTAATTTGTGGGATCTGAAGCTAACTCCAGGTTTATGGTGTCAGAACTGAACTGAATTTTAGGACACCCAACAGACATCAGAGAATTGATCAGTGTAGAGAAAACCCCTCACATATTTGGTGTAAGAAGTTTGGCGGATACAGCAGAGACGAAGAGATGGTTTTTTTCCTTTCATCTACTAAGCTAAGTACTCAATCCTAATATTCTGTGCATCTATGAGACACTGGAATTCTAACTGCTTGAGGAGATAAAATAATTATTTTTCTTCAGAACCATAAAACCATATCACAAGCCAAAATATTTTTATCTGTATAAGTAAACAGAAACAAACCTGAGGAATGTCAGGATTTAAAATGCTACCTCTGTTTCTGCAAGTAATTTGGTCCTTCCAAAAACTGATGTCCCTGCTGTGAGGAGTCCTTAATATCATTCCTCAAAGGATTTCACTTAATTAAAACTTAACACAAGATGCAATTTATAAAAATAATCTATTGAAAAAACGACACTTTTTCAGCCATTAAAATACAGGTATTAAGTCAGAAATACTATTTTAATAGACTAAAATAATTTTGTGTATGCTTAAAGATTTTCAGAGTGACAAATATTTCAACTTAGCTGTTAGACACCAAACATACTTAAATAAACATAAGGCAGCAAAAATGCAGTCAACAGTGTTTTAGAACACAAATCCAGATCTGTCTTCTATTCTTCTTTAATTGGCTCTCAGCTCTCAGGATGACCCGTGTGCTATTCGACCCCTGGCCCTGGCTTCTCACTGGATTTGGCCAACGGAAGGCAGATGAGAATATGGGAGGAGAGAGGCCGAGATATTTATTCCCCTGGATCCCTCAATGCTGAGACTCAGTTTTCTAGGGATCACCTTTGTCTAATAAAGAACACAAACTTCCAGTTATAAAATAAAAGTCATGGGGACCTAATGTAAAGCAATGGTAATGGCAAAGGTAGATCTTAAAAGTCCTCATCGCATGCATACAAGATTTGTAAGTATGTGTGGTGATGGATGTTAGTTAACCAGACTTACTGCGGTGACCATCTCACAATATATACAAATATCGACTCATTATGTTGTATACCTGAAATTAATATAATGTTGTATGTCAGTTATATCTGAAACACACACACACACACACACACACACACACACACACACACACACACACAAACTCCATTTGGGCAACCCTCACTTACACACTAGTTGCTGTTCTCTCTAGCATAACCCATCCTTCCCCTGAGCCAAAGTTCTACATTTCATTTACTTGAATTCATTTTTGCCTGATTTCTAATTGTTTAAATATATCTTAATTGTCTCTCTCCAATATTCCTATGGACATTCAACTCATTCTAAGATGAAGTTAATTCTTTGCCTGATAGTAAGGAATTAGACTCAATACATATTTCTTTTTTTCTGACAGAATTTTCATACTCTCCAAAAATTACTCAAATATTTGACATCTTTTACCATTGTAATTACAATGTTAGGAACTAAGCACATTGTGTAGAGCTATTTAGAACAGGAGGCGGGACGAAGGTACCAGTGAAGTTACAGTTTGGGATTTTGCTTACATTTTTGGTTATGCTCCCCCCATACACTTTAAAAAAAATCTACTAGGTTTCCTCCAAATATGCTAATCTGTATTATTTCACACTTGTAGACTTCTGTTTCAATCACTTATCAAGGTCATTCTCCCAACTTTTATTTTTTCAAGACACATAATGGCTTTAAAGAAACTGATGGGTATATATTATGCTCTAACTTTGGAGCTTTTGCTCCTCCGGCACCCGCTACCCATGAACTTAAACATGCCGCATCCTCTTTATCACATCTGTATCTCTTGTTCCTATCCAAAGGGCACAAGAAAAGATCTGAGCCTGAGTGTTATAGCTTAGCAGATGAAATAAATTGGAGCCCAGGGAAATGAGCTCCTCAACTACTACTTGGTCAAATCAGAAAGAAAATTAGTCTAGATGCTAATGATGATGTGTGCTCAGCATGCCAGGTGGCACATGATCAACCCTCACTGAGATGAGAGAAAAGCAGGAGCTATTAACAATTTTAAAGCCATATTGGGGAAACTGCAACCCAGAAAGTTAGCCACATGACTGGTAATTAAACACTCTGCTAAGTCGTTTGTCTCTCCATGTTAGTGCTTGAGTCATTATTGAACCTAAGAAAATATATATTCTTATCTTGGTGTAACTATATAAATTATTTCTTAAGATTTTCCCGATTAGTCTATCTTTCTCTTAGTTTGTTTTCTTTGCCTTCCTACCTAACAAGCACTCGGGAAAGACATTTTCACTAGTTGTTTCCTTTCAACACTTTTCAACATGCATATCCATTCCGCATTTGGATATTAGGTCTGCTGTTCTTTATATACCCAGGGCAGAGCCAGTGCACCCCAACTCACGATTAATTTCAAGGAAGTCCCATTTTCTCATTGCCTATCTCATTTTTTGCTTCCTACCCCAACGGCAACAACAGCACCAACAGAAACAATAGTCACTGTGTATGTAAGTGTTTGTTTCCATATTTCTTCACGGCTTTTCAAATTTTTTCCTCCAAAGAAATCTCATCCCAATGACCAATACTCAAAACAGAGAAAAGCCCAGGTCTCTCTGGGCCATTTTGACAGTAGCAGCTTTATCTCGTTTGATTCTCCAGTGATGCAGTATGTTATTTACTATTACCATCTTTATTTTAACTGAACATTGGAGAGCTTTAATAACTTGTTCAAGGCCACACAGCAGTAAGAGAGTGGAGTCAAAACTGCATTTATCCAATCAACACATATTGTTTGCAGGCCTCCTGTGTACCAGATAGGACTCTTGGCACTGAATAAACCAGCAGAGTTCCACGTCCCTTATGGAGCTTCCATTCGATCCGAGTGGGGATGAATGCAAGTCTGTCTCATTCTAAGATGCTGTGGACTTTGTAAGATACTATGCTGGCTCTACTTGCATTATTTGGTTTTCTCTTTCATTCGATTACTCTCTCTTTCCTGACATGACCAACAGAGGTATGGTTCAGCTTTCTTATAGAATATTCTTTTTTTTTTCTTTTTTTGAAAGAGAGAGACAGAGGCAGAGGGATAGGGAGAGGGAGAGGGAGAGAAATAATCTTAGGCAGGCTCCACGCCCAGTGTATAGCCTGATGTGGGGCTCAATCTCACGACTGTGTGAGATCATGACCTGAGCTGAAATCAAGAACTGGATGCTTAACTGACTGAGGCACCCAGGCACCCCTCTTTTTTATTTTTTGTTTAAAAAAATGTTTTTAATGTTTATTTATTTTTGAGAGACAGAGAGACAGAGACAGAGTGTGAGCCGGGGAGGGGCAGGGAGAGAGGGAGACACAGAATCCCAAGCAGGCTCCAGGCTCTGAGTTGTCATCACAGAGCCCAACGTGGGGCTTGAACCCATGAACTGTGAGATCATGACCTGAGCTGAAGCCAGACACTCAACCGACTGAGCCACCCAGACATCCCTTTTTAAAAAAATTTTTAATGTTTATTTACCAGGCGCCCCTCTTATAGACTATTCTTATCAGCTTAAATTTATATATTGCAAAATTAACATCTCTCTGCCTCTATGCTGCCAAACAATTGGCAGCAACGGCTAGCTTTGCTGTGGTGCTTGAAAACTCACAAAGCCCTTTTCCACATATTCCCTTGCTTATTTCTCTTAACTATTTCACAAACTACAACCAGCTCTCAAATTATGATCCTGTGTAATGGTTTGTAAATGACAAAGTTATGAATGGGGGATGTGCATCTCCATCTACTTTTTTAGGCATGCAAAATATGTTTTTTTCTTAAATTTTCTTTAAGTTAATTTAACCATGGAGCTTCATATCCCACTCAGCTAATGGGAAATTCAACCTCAGTCACTGTGGGGGTCCCTATTCCCACACCCTCGCCAAGAAAACTTACTATTACACTGGCTTGAACCCGTCAGTTCCTGGACGGTGCTTGGAAAATGGGAAATCAGTGATCATTGCTGCATATGGGAAATACATCTGTTCCCTCCTTGTGGTCTTGCTACCAACATGGACACTGCCAGATAGAAAGCTATGAGGCCATAAGCCTCAGATGTTTGTTTCAGATGTTTGTTTCCACCAAGGTCACCCAAAATTTCTCTTGTATTTTTTCCTCAGTGGCATTTCTCTCTTCTTACCCTCCAGGATATATGAAACTAGCTCCTTAAGAGCTTGAGCTTTGGAATCTAGGAAGCTAGGAAGAAAGGGCTCTTACAGGCAACTTCTCTTGACAACCATCATAAACTCTCTGGAGGCAAAGAAGCTTAGAGTTGAAGAACGGCTTGAGGATATTTACTGGGGAAAATTCCATAAGTTGATATTTCAAAATTCTTCTGAGATATGACGTGTACTTACGTGTTGCTTATTATTATGAGCCAGAAACTGTGAAAAGCATATTAAGTGTCTAGTACCATTCAATACTCCCCAAATCCTAATGAGGTTGAGCCAACTACTGCACCATTCTGCAGGTGAGGAAAATGAGGCTCACAAAGTTTATGCAATTTTTCTAGCACATCCAGGGAATGACAGAGTCAGGGTTTAGCGCAGGTTTGAGCTCAGAACTACTTTCCTTTGCATTTCCTTCCATCTGACCTATCTGTCCCAACAAGGCCATTGCTGTAATCATTTGGGAGCTACCATGGGCTGCCCACCACCTTTCAGTGCTTCCATTCACTGTCCTGGAATTAAAGTAACTTTCCAACTAAATGTTCTTGGCTTCCTTTAAGATGCTGATAAAGTTGGTTTGCTGTATCTGTGTGGGGTTTTACTTCTTTAAGTCTGGGCAGCTCTGTCTCTGATTAAGTTTCTTCGTGTCAGGACCTGAGTGTCCTGTGTTTAAGGGGCAAGAAGATATTTCCCTATGGATGCCTACTAAAAATATACATTAATAAGACTCATTCCTAGATGTTTGGGTTCAGGGAGTCCAGGGAGGGCTCTGGGGGTTCAACTTTAGCAAAAATTTGCGTAATTCTGGTACAGGTAGCACATGGTGCCCTCTTAGAGCATCACTGCTTTAGTCTACCTTTTCTCTATGTTATCATTAATATTTATTCAAGTCAATGTTTGGTTACCAGAAACAGAAACTCTCTAAGTTCAAATATAAAGGGAGTTTACTGAAAAGAAGGGC
The DNA here is from genome assembly GCF_018350175.1 of Felis catus. Classification (NCBI taxonomy): domain Eukaryota; kingdom Metazoa; phylum Chordata; class Mammalia; order Carnivora; family Felidae; genus Felis; species Felis catus. Next base: position 41,290,180 of record NC_058369.1, read on the forward strand.
AAGGTGCCATTATGAAAAAGAAGACAGTGAGGTGACTTAGGAATTGCACAATTGTCAAAGAGGTATTCTGTGTTGCTTTCTCTAAGCCTTCACGGGTCCCTGTCTCCTCCATTCACTGGAGTTGTATGGGAATACGTCTGTTCCATCTCATCTCTGCAGACCAGCTTTGTCCTGCTTGCCCACGGCCTTCACTTGAGAAGCCTTAACCGAGTCCTAAATTCGACATATCACTGCATTACACTCAGTGATTACAATCTCTATATTGCTTAGTGCAACATATCAAATAAGAATCTGACTAGCTCAGCTTAACTGTCTATGGATCTGATGGCCACCGTGGTGCAATAATTTGAGGTTACATAGGCAAGTGGTGGGGTCTATGGTCCTGTGTTGCAAATGTGCCTGTGAAAACCTGTCACTGAATCAGGAGTTACAAACGTGAGGGAAGTTTCCAAAAAAGATGGCTGTGGGTCGGGATGAAATCATAACAGTAACTCTTGGAATATCACTGTCAGAGAAGTCTTAAGTCTTTTCATCTTGTGAGTTCTCAGCTCAACTGCTCCCACTTCCAATTGCTCCCTATTAAACATGGCACCCAGTCTGGATGGTTCTTCTCAACATTCAAAGCCATTGGAGCCTGGCTCTCCTGTGTCTATCTGTAGTTGTCCTTCCCACAGGAACTTTCTTCTGCAGGCGAGTTTCTACTCCTCCACTTCTCCAACATGCCTTCCTTAATCTGGAATGTTTTCCATTTTCTCTGTGTCTGCTTACTTTTCCTTTTTAAAGTTTATTTTGAGAGAGAGAGAGAGAGAGAGAGAGAGAGAGAGAGAGAGAGAGAGAGAGGTGGGGCAAAAAGACAGAGAGATTCCTAAGCAGGCTCTGCAATGTCAGCACAGAGCCCAAGACAGGGTTCAAACTCACAAAATCTTGAGATCATAACATAGGCTGAAACCGAGAGTTGGATGTTTAATCCCAGGTGCCCCCAAACAGAGTTCTTTGAAAGTAAGAATTAGGTCCCAGACTGAAGGCAAGAATTAAGTCACAGACAGCTATCTTCTCAAGAACCTAAAAGAGTGCAATGTAACAAGGCCACCAAAAAAGTAAGACAAAGAGCTGGAGGAAAGAGTTTTCCTGTTGGCATAAATATCTTTGAACTTAATAATGCAGTTCAATCTCATTCTTATTTTCTAGGCAATCTATTTAAAAGATTTAGCCCATCTGATGGATATATGATCTCCTTCCATATTACTGGTTTTTTTTCCTTTTCTATCCCAAGTTATTTTCATTCAACTCGTTGAGTTAAACTCAATATCCACTGATAATCACATGGGACAATGTGGTGGTAAAATTTCAATAAAAGTCAGACTTTAGTTAAGATGTCATTGTTAAAAAGAAGTTTAAATTAAAGGAGACAAGGTACCACAGCAACATACATACACAGTCTAATTAGTTTTAAAAGAAATTACCTCATAGCCAAGTAAATGTCCATTGCTTAACTTCCAAGGAATGGTGTTCCATGACACTTCAATTTCTGAGGAAGACAGGCTATTTGCAGACACTTGAGATGGAGCTATTGTAGGCTCTGTTTGGCAACAGAAAGTGAAATACAGTTATTATTTTGGTACTTAATTAAAAAATCTATTGAAGCTTTTGTTTTCAAAAAAGTACTATAATGTATTTGAAAATTCAACTAAGTAGATTATAAAATTATTTGAAAACATAAACCATGTCTTGGTCTACTTCCATTCCTTGGGAGTCAATGGGCTTTTCCTTGCTAAACAGCCACAGGAACCTGTTCTTTCCTCGGTTGTACTTTTTTTCTTGGTACCTTTTCTTCCCTTCTTTTCCTTTGTTCTCTCCCTTTCATCCCGCAGCTCTTGCTTGGGCACTCCTATGCCCACAAAGGCTGTCTGTTTATTTATTTATTATGTTTTGCCAAACAAAGTCATGCTTTACAGAGTTCATTTATTCAATAAGCATTTAGTGAGTGCCTTCTGTATTCAAGGCCCATAACAGGGGCACACTCAAGTAAGATGGGCCAACTTCCAGGAGTTCACTGTTCTGAAGGAGTAGACAGGCATGCACAGAACTTATAACACAACAAAAAGATCCTTTTGTAATAAACAACTCTTAGCAGCTTTAGGGGCTCACAGTGATTCTCTCCTCTCAGGGCACAGCTCTGAGCAGAGGCTCCCCCTGCCCTAATATCCATTTCTGTGTTAAATGATCCTTCTTCTGGGCCATGCTTATTGATAGTGAGACAGAGTCTTGGTCCAAGGAAGGACCTATTGGATTTTTTCTCCTGAGTATTCAAAATTTGGTTTGGACAAATAAGGAAGGAGTACTTGAGGTCAGTCAACCCCGCGTGACACCCTACAGAGGTAGATGGTTTCTGAGGCCCCAGAGCTTCTCTGATTAATGATCTTTATGAGGTGTGCTGTTTAAAACTTACTTTGATTGGATAAGTCCTAGTACATTTCCACCAAATCCCTTACCTTTCTCACAGATAAGTCAAATCTGTTTCTGATGTTTGAAATAGAAAGACCTTTACCGAACTCATCATTAGTGGCAAGAATAGTAACAGAAGGAGGAAAGGGCAGAGGAGGAGAGGGCGAAAGTCTGTAGTTGTCCCTCCTTCTAATTGCCAGCCTTTCCAATCCACAGTGCACAGGGTAGGCAGTGTCTGAAAACTCCCTGGTTAACTGCCATCTTTCCACAGATCCCTGCCTTTGTAATGAAAATCTTTGGCAACTCTTGGAAATGGGGTCTGGCTATTAATATGGAGTCTTTCTTTTCTTTTCTTTTCTTTTTTTTGGTAAAGGTTTATACTACCTGTTTGTTTTTCTCTCCGAACTCTGTAGAAAAAGAGAGGATAAGAAAAGCGTCGGGGGTATTAAAAAAAATTGAGTCTTCTTATTATTTTATACACAACAACTGTGGACCACGTTTTTCAATTTACTGCAAGGTGCTGGGGGTAGAGAAGACACTGTATAATCACATTTCATGAGTTCAGAATGGTTAAGAGCGAAGGCTCTGGGTTAAAATACTAGCTTAGCAAGTCTGTATGGAGTGTGGCAAGTCTATGAATTTCTCTTATTAAATTTCCATTTTCTTATGTATAAATGGACAATAATAATAGTGCCTACGTGTAATTCCTCCTTGGAAAATCCAAATTAGATAAAGTCTGCCAGATGGTAAGTATTCAATACATGTTAGCTCCTGTCATTCTTATTAAGTAGAACCCCATGTGAGAGCCAATATTCAGCTGCTTTTGTCCCATAAAAAGGCAATTTCATATGATTCTCCTAATAATACTATTTTCTAAAGAGATACCATAGTTGGGGCAGGTGTAGAAGAAAGGCAGAGAAGTGGAATGGGTCCAGAGTGGACTGGCTGGAGCTGGTGCATCACATTTTCGAGTCTGCACATTGCACACCTCTCCATGTCACACTTCCGGTCCTCTCTGTCCACCCTGCTAACATCCTATTTGCAGGTCACAGGAAACACTATAAAACCTGAGATTAGGGCATTCCCAAGAGAATATCTTAATCTTATCCCCCAAAGAAGAAAGTTGTGGAAAGCTGTGTTGTTTCTTGCTTCACAAACTGGGACTTGAATGCACTCTTCATCAAGATTTTTATAAAGGTTATTTACTTTGACAGTGGGGGAGGGGCAGAGAGAGAGGGAGAGAGAATCCCAAGCAGGCTCTATGCTGTCAGGTTGGAGCCTGACTCAGGGCTCAAACTCTCGAACCATCAGATCATGACGTGATCAGAAACCAAGAGTTGGCTGCCTAACCACCTGAGCCACTTAGGTGCCCCAGCTCATCAAGAGATTTTTAACCAATAATTACATCCTCTGACTAGTTAGTGAGTCTGGTACTTCCAAGTAGGCATGGTTGATGTTTACCACCTGAAATGTGAATCTCACTGTGACTTCAGTCATTATCCTTTGGAAGAAATTTATCTGAAGTCACAAAGAACTTCCAAATCAGTTTTTGGAGCATAAGTGGTTTATTAGGTTGGAACTGATATATAATCAAAATGTTTTCCATACCTTCTTCTGCAGAGAACACTGTTGTCACCGGGCTAAATGGTCCTTCGCCTTTGTTATTATAAACACCCACTTTAACTTCATACAGTGAAAATGGCACGATACTTTCATTCCTAAAGACATATCTTGGGGTATCAGGAGATGTAACCACTGTCTGGATCCAGTTGGTAACTCCAAGGGGACGGAAAGCAACAACATAACCAAAACCTTCACCATTCTGCAGTTCTTCGGGGACTGGCTACAAAGGAAAGACATATTAAATCACCCTTACACATGAGAGTGAGATAAAAATAAATGGAGCTATAATCCTTATTCTTTTGCAAGAGCCATCAAATAATAATTGACATCGTATTAAGCGGTTATATAAAAAAAAGGAGAAAAAGGTCAGTGGCACAGTCAGCTGCTTTTAAACAGACATATGCCACTCTTTCATAGCCATCCAGATAACTAATTAGAATTTTCTAAAGTTATTCAAATCTTTTTGAGCACTCTGTAGCTCCAATGTGACTTAGGTATCATAAGAAATGCTTTTAGTTGAATATACCTCATCTCTTAAATCAAATAAAAATCATCTAATCCCTAATGTTGAGTCTAAGGAAAGAAATTCCCCACTGATTAGATGGTTAAATACAAAAGGAGTAAAACTATAAAAAAAAAGAAAGTAAAAACAGTGTATTAAGGTCAAAGTTGTGTTTAGATCATGTCAAAAATTCCTACTGACACTCCATCACGATCTCTTAACTTTGTAGTTTTTCATCAACATCTTCAAACAACACAGCCAATTCTCATGCTTTCTGACTTCAAATGTGTTAATTAAAATTTTTCCTAATTACAACATAAAGCAAGAGCTGAGAGCATGGCCAGGAAGCAAGCACCTGCTGGAATCAGTGGGTGTGCGTCAGTGGGGTTACAGCTGCATGGAAAGCCGTGAGGACAGCTTGAGAGAAAACAGCCAGGACTTGACTCTCACCCCTATGTTTACCAGCCAAATGACCCTGGGCAAATTATTTAATATTCTCTATGCCTTAGTGTTTTCATCTATAAAATGTTCCAAGAGTGAAATGGAAAACAAAACAAAACAAAACCAAACCATACACAAAATGCTGGAAACAGTGATCAGCATAGAGTAAGCATTCAAAAATTTAAGCTACTAACATTACCACTCCCTCCAGTACCACCATCAGTGCCACTCGGGAGGCCATGGTGGGAACAACAACCCCCCATGGGGGAGGATGGTGCCCAGACACTTACATCCCAGGTTATCACCAGCTCAGACCGGCTCCCACCTCCTCCACTGACTTCTGAAGGAGGCACTTCTGGAACTGTGTAGGTTAGAGACACAGAGATAAAACCCTATTTGCATTTGGTGACACTTATGTGAAAGAAGATTCAGTGCTGCTTCTTTCTTTCTTTTTTTTAACATTTATTTATTTTTGAGACAGAGAGAGACAGAGCATGAACGGGGGAGGGTCAGAGAGAGGGAGACACAGAATCCAAAACAGACTCCAGGCTCCGAGCTGTCAGCACAGAGCCCGACATGGGGCTCAAACTCATGGACCGCGAGATCATGACCTGAGCCAAAGTCGGCCATTCAACCGACTGAGCCACCCAGGCGCCCCAGTGTTGCTTACTTCTAATAGTTGAAGTAATCTGATCCCAGGCACATTATACATATGCGTATGTGTGTATCTGGATCATATAAAACATATATGCAATGTGTGTGTGTGTGTGTGTGTGTGTGTGTGTGTGTGTGTGTGTATCTTTGGGGAGATCAAATAATTTACATTTGCATGAAATTATCAAAGATTCAAAATACCTCAAATAGTAAGAAAAAAATGACTGTACAAAGGTTAATACAACAGGGGAAAGTGGTTCACTAGGTATGATGGGAAATGAATCCAGCATCAACATTTAACTTGGGAATATTCCACAGTAGAGATCTAACTGGTGAGCCAACATTGGCTTTACCTAAAAAAAAAATGACCTAGACTCAAATCCTCAAATCTTGTTAAGACCTGCTCTTTATAAACCCCACACAGGTGTCAGATTCCTTACTTACACTGAGAACTTCATGCTTCCTAAGTTCTATGACATAACGAGAATAGAAGTTCCCTGAAGGTGGTCTTTGTTCCCAGCTGTATCCACCATATCTAGAACATGCTGAGCACACAGTAGACACTCCTTAAATATGTGTTGTGGGGGGCATCAGGGTGGTTCAGTTGGCTAAGCGTCTGACTCTTGATTTCTGCTTAGGTCATGATCTCATGGTTTGTAAGATCAAGCCCTGCCTCCACCTTTGCACTGACAGTGTGGAGCCTGCTTGGCATTCATTCTCTCCCTCTCACTCTGCCCTTCCCCTACTCACGTGCTCGTTCACTCTCTCTCTCAAAGTCAATAAATAAATATTAAAAAAAATATGTGTTGTGTGAATAAATAAATAAATGGACTACAAAGATCAGCAAGGTTCCCCTATTTCTCATAATTCCTGCCGGAAATGTCACATGCATTGTCCTGAGTAAAAAAAACATCATTAAAATTACTGAAATGTATTCCTTGACTTCTATTTTGGCTTAGTATCTAAAGTGATATGTGAGCTGTACTTCAAACATCCTTTTAATTAGTATTAATTAATATTAAAGATGCTGAAAAGGAAAGTCTATTGATTCTCTCAAATGCCTCAATAATGTGATACTATGTACACTTCCTATTTTCCAGTTTCAATGTTAGGATATTATAAAAGAAGTCTTATGGTTAATACTAATAGTTTCCCCAAATATAAAATTTTAACAATGATTCTCTCTTAATCATTGAGGGGTCAAAATATTCCTAATCACCAGTAACTTGAGCTCATTCATGGAGCATGGTGGCAAAATGAGATTTCCTAGCAGCAGAACTCCCAAATGTCATTATCCTACCAATTTGTCAATGCTTGTTATAAATGAAAACAGCATTTCCCTTGTTAACAGGGTGACTATGTCAGATAGTAATTATAACCTTAAGTGACAAAAACATATTCACTCAACATGCACTAATAAACGCTGATGATGGACTGAACTTTTGGAAATGTCACATTACATTAGAATCACTTATATGAGTGTCTTTTGACAAATGCCATATGGCCAGTTCTGCCATTAGATAGGTCAGATAATTGCAATAATGGATTTTTGAGGTTGATTCCCTGCTGGCCTGGAGACCAGTGCCAAGAGAAATGGAAATACACACCCTATTAACCCATTTTACTCAGAAAACAAAAACACTAACCTGCCTCTTCAGTTCTTACTTTTTCTGAGGGTAAACTGGGTTCTCCACCTCCAATTTTGTTGCTGGCTACAACCCGAAATTCATATTCCACCCATGGATTTAACTCGACTACAGTAGCTGTGTGTGTTTTCCCATCAATGATTTCAGGCACTAAAAAGGAATATATCAGAGAAGTGACAGTCCGCATGTCTTGGCGCTGACTTAAAATCCATTTATATGTACCAATGGCATTTGACTCTCTTCTTTTACCTGTTGTGGCAGTTTGCCAACCCACGGAGAAAGGGGTCCTCGCCTGGACAGAATAGGATATAACTGGGCTATGGTTATCTGTACCTTCTTTCCAAGAGAGTTGGGCTGTCGTATCTGTAATTTCATCTACCTTCACATTTTCTGGTGGTCCAGGTGAACCTAAGGAAAACAAAAATGCAAACACTCGGTAGTAATTCCATAAATGTCATCTTTTATACCAAAGTGAAGAATGTGTCACATGATCCATTCAATACCTACAACTGATCCTAATTTCAAAACTACTCGGGAAGAAGGGCATTTGCCTAGCAATACAATAACCACTTTTTCTTTTTGACATTTCTGCTTTTAGATATTCAATCTGGATGTAAGTCAGTAATTTCAAAATGATAGTATTCTAGGCCTACAAATGACACTTGCTTTTTGAGGCCTCTGTTCAGTAGGATTCCTGCACCTTTCCAAATTCTGCATCTTTTACTTTTGGCATGATTTCTTTTCTTTTAATTAACTGATGCACATCTGTAGTTCCTAGTTTGCTGTCTGGAGTTGTTTTATTCTATCATGTCCTCTGGTCCTTTTTTCAGCCCAGTAGCAAAGCAATACCTTGGACAGTAGCTCAGATTGGCAAATTCTCTCAGGCATTCTGGATGATCCTGGTGTTCTGGAAGTTGTCATATACACACTATCACTATTCCCTTTCATATTAAACACTGTCGCTGTATTAATGACATGCTCAAAAACACATCAGCTTGGCAGCAGCTGTGAAATGCTTATTACAGTGAGAGCTATTTGAAGGGCAGAGCTGAGATATTTATTTTGTTGAATTAGCACCCTCCTTATTGTCACATCCTCTATAGACTATTTGGGGGGGGATCAAATCAATAATATAACTCACATGCTCATATGTGGTCTCATGGTTTTTCCTCCAGTATGAAATTATTAGTGGAAATGTAAAACAAACAAACAAACAAACAAAAAACCACTGAGGCATTCATATCTACCTCTTACTATGAGGTCGGCGGCAGATGAAACACTGTCCACCCCCGTCTGCACCATACACACGTATTTTCCACTGTGTTTCAGCTGAATGTTTCTGATCATTAAATCTCCAGATGAACTCTGTTGGGAAAAAACAGGTAAGGAACACACTGTCATTTTGAAAACACAGACAGTCTTCAAGGCTGTAGCCAACAACACCATGGAGATGAAACCCATTTTTAGAGAGAAGACCAAGGTGGTTCAAGACGGAAGATTGCTACAATGGAATGTATGGAAATAAAAACATGTTAAAAACCATATGTGATTGCAGATATAGATTTCTGTATATAAATAAATGACAAGCTTCCTTCTGGGCATTTATGGTTTCAAAAGTAAATAAGGGCAGAGATTATGGTCTCAGAGTCTATTTACTTCCATCCACTACGATGACACTTATTTTTATATCCACAGCTCAGCACCGGCTCAACTCTTCTCTCTGGCTCCAACCTCTCTGCAATTATCTGCCCGAGAAGAAGAGAGAAGCATTTAGGTATCTGGTGGGAGATAAATACAGCAGGACAAGAGGATTACCATGGTTGAAACACTTTTCTGAACACATTGGAGCTTAAAAAGCCTAAAGCCATTTAATTCTTTCAATACAGAATTTAGGAACAGTCAGTATGAACCCCTCAATAAGAAGAAATTAAAACACTTTAAACCTGAAAAATAACAGCTGTCCATAAAGACATTTGCTGGCATCCTCTAGCACCAATTAATGGAGCAAATGTATTTCTAAAAGCTCAACTTCAAATGTCCTCATTTTAAAAGAATATAAAATCATGTTCATAAAAGTATTTACTGCAGGCCAGTTGCACGCATTAGTAAAAATATGGATTAAAATAAAATGATTTGGCAAGCAAAGCTCTTTGAACATGATCACTTACTGAAAAATCTCTAAACTGGTACATAAGAGGAAGCAATAGTGTTTATCGTATTAATTAAAAGGACAGTTTTACTCTTAAGTTTTCCTAGTATTTTTTAAAAGATGGATTCCACTACCGTGCTTCTAGGTAATTTCCTAAGATCTCCTACAGGGTAATTCCTCAAATATTGCTTCCTATCCTTTGGATTCTTAATGGGCTATATATTCTCTGTTGGTCAGATTCTGTGGCTTTAGCCTGAATTTCTTGAGTACTGGGAGAAAGCAGATGTGAGGTGATTGATGGCTGTAATTAAATGATAATCCAAAAACTGTTAAGTTTGCACATTTTACTTTCAAGTTGAACTTTTTTCTTTCCCTCCCTCTCTTTCTCCTCAGGGTTATTTAGAAATTTATCCCCAGGACAAAACTTTCAATGCTTGCTGACCTTTAGAAACTCTTCAGGTTTTATGAGCTCCATACACTCACAGGAGGTTGATTATCATTTCTATAGAAATCTCTTATTTTCAGGGAAGTAAGAACCGTTACTATTAAATTCCATCAAGGCATTAGGTCAGTTCTTATTCTTGCTTATGTTTATTTGCTTATTTTGAAAGCAGTTCGGTAAAAGGAAATTGGAACTGGACTTTCTTTATGCCCTTAGACATATAAATACATCTTTTAGGCACACTTGCTGTTTGTATCTGTTGAAAGAGTAAGGAAGAGACAGATAGTGACTTGTCATGTCTTTTCACTTATGGTATGAATGGGTGAAGAAAGAAATAATTAGTTTGCTTATGTCAAAACCAAATCACCTTCCTGAAGAAATGTAGTTGGGCTCACCATCAGGGAAAATAGAATTTTTAATTATCTTTTTACAATGTACAGTGGAAAAAAGAAGCAATTAACTAAGAGGTGTAGACAGCAGGAACCAGTGACTTTTTTCCAGCACTAACATAAAGTTGAGGGGATGAATACGTAAATGGAAAATAAAATTTAGCAAAATTTAAGATGGCTGCTCTCTTTAATTTCTGTCTCTCTCAATAAAGCATATTTGTATTGTTCCTCTTCAACTGTTTCTTATCTCTTTATCCATTTTTTTAATGGATCAGTACAGAGAGTTAAGATTCATCTTAACAAAAGTTCATTGAATGCTTGCTATGTTAGGTTCACTCAAGGATAGCAAAGTATCTAATACATGGTCTCTGCTCTCTAGAATGTAAACCCATGCCAGGGTAACAGATATATACATGTGAAACAAATTATTTTCATAAATATAGGAAAGTTATTTATTGAAAGTTAAACTAAATTACATGCCACAGACCATTTGTAGATAACTTTAGAATAAATGAGATAGACAATTCCAAGCCCTGCTGAGGATGTGGGAGGAATTGGAACTCATGATGATTAGTACAACCATTCTGGAAAATTAGAAGTATCCACTGAGGCAGGACATAAGCATAATCTATGACCCAAGAATTCCATTTGTAAGTATAAACCTTACAGAGATGTATGCCTATGCTCATCAAAGACATTTACAAAAACGTGTGTAGCAGCACTGTCCATAAGAGCTAAACTATACAAACAACTTAATGTCCATCACAATAAATAAGTAGTGGAACACTCACTTAAGGAAATACTATTAGACCATGAAAATGAATGAACCATAACTACATACGTCAACATGGCTGAGTCTCAGCATCAAAGACATAAATCAGAAGGGGTAACATTATAGTAATCTGTCGTATCACAGATGTAGATTGTGTTTTCTTTCAAAGGATGGGTAGCACCATGAAGATTTCTAGGATATGGGTCATGCTGTTTCCTGATTTCAGTGTTGGTTACCTGAGTGTGTTCATTTTGTAAATAGTCATTGAGTTATACACTTATGATCTGTGCATTTTTTGGTCTAATATAATAGCTCTCAAAATTCAGTCATTACTACATAAGGCTATATGTTTATATGCTCCACATTAAATAGGGGCATAGGCTGAAGTTGTAAAATAACATGATTCTAATTCTAAACTCCAATTTCTTTCACAAGAATGAAATATTTGATAATAATAATGTAAGTAATTGTGCCAATTAGAACATCCTATAATTTCTTATCAAGATGTAATTGAATATTCTGACATTGCAAAAAGATAAAAAAGGAAAAGAAAATTCCCAAGGGAAGTTTCACTTATGTCAAACCAGTTCTTGTCCTCATCAGTTTTTCATTGCTCTTGGTTACAATATAGTTGATTGCTGACTGACTGTGATAAAGGTGAGAGAAGAGGTATGTCCAGAAAAACACCAGGAAAATTAGTAAAGTAGAACTCAAGAAAACTGAAAAAAGTTGTCAAAATGTGGCAAAGCAGTACTCACTAGATTATTTTCTTAACATATTTATCAATAAAATGTCATCCATTAGTTAGATATATTTAGATTCAAATGAAACAACTTAGGAACATTAAAATCATCAAGCACATTCTTAGGAACACTATTAATTCTTTGAATAAAAAATAGCTTGGACTGATGAATGGATAAAGAAAATGTGATATATATATATATATATATATATATATATATATATATATATACACTTACATATACGTATACATATACATATACATATACATACACACATACATCCATACAATGGAATATTACTTGGCAATCAACAAGAATGAAAGCTTGCTATTTGCACCACACAGATGGAACCAGAGTGTATTATGCTTAGTAAAACAGTCAGAAGAAGACATATACCATATGATTTCACTCATATGTGGAATTTAAGAAACAGATGAGCATAGGGGAAGGGAAGAAAAAAAAAGATAAAAACAAAGAGGGAGGCAAACCATAAGAGATTCTTAAATACGGAGAACCAATAGAAGTTTTCTGGAGGGGAACGGGTGGGGGGCTGGGCTAAATGAGTGATGGGTATTAAGGAGGGCACTTGTTGGGATGAGCACTGGATGTTATATGTAAGTTACGAATCGATACATTCTACTCATGAAACCAACACTAAATTGTATGTTACCTAACTTGAATCTAAATTAAAAAAAAAGTAGCTTGTAGCTTGTTATCTATTAAATTAGTCTGTTAGTATTTCTTTGTATTGTTTTCCTGAACTCACCCTTTTCTCCTCTTCCTTCAAATACAGTGGACCAGAACTGGACAGGTGCAGAGTCAAAGCTTCATTTTTTAAAAAATCTCCCGATCCCTACTTCCCTTAGATCTCCCTCTCAAAGCACAGCAGTGCAATTCTCAGTCTTTCCCTTTTCAGTGCCATTGATCAGAGATTTACTCAGAAATGGAGCCTTTACTAATGGGACAGGCCTATTCTAATCACTTACAGGACTCTGAAAAGCAGGAGACATTTCACTAAGTTATATGAATTGTAGATTTTCTGAAATGCCCTATCTTTTAAAAATAAGATAATTTACTCAAAACTACTGATTAAGCATCCTCCTGTACTTCAGTCATGAGGGATACAACAGTGAAAAAAATAACTGTCCATATGTTCATGGAGTTTGCAGTTGAAAGACAGTCATTAATCAAATGACTACAACATACCAATGTAAAATTACAAAGTAATAACGCAAGCTCGAGGTACATAGAGGTATCTATGATTTTCTGGAGTTTTGGTGAATTGATAGTTGAACTGATATTTGCAATACGAGTACAAGCTACCTAGAAAAAGAGGGCTAGAGAAAAAGGCACCTAAACATATACAAAAATGCTAAGGCAAGTGAGAACATAGTCTATTTAGGAGCACAGGGGAGAGAGGCTATCAGGGGTATAGTTAATCCACAAATTGTTGATTTGTCCCCAGAAAACTTAAAGTTCACTGCAGATAGTTTCAGGTTCATATTTACACCTTGATTACAATGAAATTTTAAGTGTCTTCTATTTAAAAAAATTTTTAAGGCTTTGCTAGATTTACTTGATTATCCAATTATTTGTTCATCTAATGATGTAGATGTCCCCTAGAAAAAAATTACATCTAGAACATGTTACAGGTATAAACAGTAAATGGATTTATAAGCCAAATCATCTTTGAAATAAATGCTAAGGGAAAATTCAGTGTGCATGAAATATAGAAGAGGAGCTTATTAACTTTTCCCTATATTTTCTTAGGTGATGATGCTAATGGAATTTTTGATGTAATTTAAAGAGTGCTCTGCTCTGAAAAAAATACTACATGATGTGATAACCCATGCCAGGCAAAAACAAATAAGCAGACAGATCATTAATAATTATAGGTTGGCTGGAAGTACACTGTGATATCTACCATATGCTAAAAATCAAGGTATAAAATAAACCTTAGAACTCAGGAAACCTCTTGAACAGTGCAAATGTAGCATAAACTTCAATATAACAAATTATCAGCAAAAACTAATTTCCTAGTAAGCACTCTCAATGTAAATGCTGCTGCTGGACTGCCAAGAAGCATAATTTTCCAGTTTACGGGGGGAAAAAAGCCTTTGACGGCTATTTGGAAGGCGAGGTTGAATAAGTGATCCACCTCCTTTTTGTCGCTTTACACGGCCTGTTATTGCATAGATTCCACTGTTAATCATTCATCCTGTCGCTGGGTTGCCTTCCAAATCCTGACACTGCATGTAAATCATATGCAGGTGCCTTGAAAACAGTCAAACCTGCTGGTTCCTTTTGGAACCTGGGTGGTGTTTTCCTCTGTGAAGGTCCCTGAAGGAATTGTTGGTAGACATGAATATCTGACCAACCAAATTACAATGTGCCCCCACCATCAATCCAAAACAGCTGCAGTAAGGTCACTTCCATTACAGATGTACACTGTTCAGGCAAGGAGGAGAAATAATTAGCAGTCCTGAGACCGGAAAAACAGGTCCTAACACTAACAGTCTTAGCTTGTTGACTGATTAACATCTTCCTTGGAAATTTTCTGAAGCCTAGCTGTCTGAACAGATGATACTAAAGGCAGAAAATGTGTTGTCTATTCATATCAAAATTTGCTTTATTTTCTTTGATACCAACAATTTGGAATAATTGTTCCCTTACTGGATTGAGAGCTCCAGCTTGTTCCATCATAATGGTTTTTGGAAGAGTGACACATAAAAGATGACAAAACTCAGTCAAAGGCACTTCATGCATATTTTAGGTCATGTCAAGTGCTCGTTTGCTGTAAGGTATCAGCTTTTCTACTGCAAATCAAGTTCATATTAACAATATGGGACACTTTTTTTCTGGAGGGCGGTGTGTTGATGATGGAGGACCTAACTAAGCATCCGTGATTTCAGGATGCTTACTCTTTGTTCCCATAGTAATTTTAACTCAATGTTTTCTAATGACTTCATTCACTAGAGTCACACCTCCACAATTTGGTTTCCTGTATCCTAGTACCAAATGCTCCTTACTTTTTTCTTAAAATTATAAACTTTCTTAAGCTTATATTTATATGGAAATTGATATGGAAAATGTATGTTTTCAGCTTAAACAGAAAACTGCTGACCAAAATAATCATTACCTGCCAAAATGAATACGGTGAGTAGAAAACAGCACAAAGGACACACTGTCCACAATAATGTACATGGGTATTCGCCGGACACTTTCAAAATCTCTGAGACTGAGACCTTTGCTCTTTTAATTAAAAGGGGACTTTAGCAAGTATTAGAGAATCGTTAGTGACAAACTGAACATCACACTGAACCATTCTCCTTGATTTAACCTAATGATTGAAAGACAATTAAAAACATAATAGATCTCTCACATTCTACCTTATTATATATGGCCTATGAGTACATGGTCTGTGCTTTGCAAAACATGGGGCTCTCCAGTTCACTAAATCCAGCAGTGCTCAATGCTGGCTGTACAGTAAACTCATCTGAAGAGTGTTTTAAAAAATACCAGAAATGCCTGGGCCACATTCCAGAACAATCAAATCGGCATGGACTAGGAAACAGAGACCCTTTATCTGATTCTAAAGTGTAGTCAGGGTTAACAATCTTGATACCTCCTAACATTTCCATTCTTCATCTTCACTTCATTTACAACTAAAACGTTCTAAATAATCACTCACGTCTTTCCCTAACTCTAAAATTCTGCAACTAATAGTTGCATGAGAAAAGCATGAAGTTAGGCTGTTTACTGATGGGCTCATAAGTTGAGAACAGCGCATGGGTGAGAAAACCAGTATTTATGAAACAGGTCCTAGAGGTCAACGACAAGGCTTATTTCCTTGTAATCAGACTGCCTTGGTATGTTCACCATAATTAAAAAAAAAACCAATAGATACTGAAATAATTCAGCACGTTGACAAAATTTCTATAGATTCATACAGAAATTTACTATTTGTCAACATGAATCATTCCAGGATTCCTTTTTTTCTAAAAAAAATTAAGTTTATTTATTTATTTTGAGAGAGAGCACAAGCAGAGGAGGGGCAGAGAGAGAGAGGGAGTGAGAGACACTCCCAAGCAGACTCCATGCCAACAGCACAAAGCCCAAGGATTCGTTTGGATTTAGGGGTCAAGTCTGACACAGCATGAAAGCATTTCACATCATGAGAGGCTACCCTGAGTGACAATTTAACTTGTGGATTAAATCTCTCTCTCTTTTTAAATCCTTGTATCAGAGCTTAAAATTTAGAGATAGTAGATTCATCCATTGTAGAATAAAAAGACTAGTATATAAGAACAGGAATCTACTCATACAAAGGAATAAAAAGTAATTGTTTCATGAAAACTTGACTGAGTGTGTCAAATGTATTTTTACTTCTAGTTTCAATTACTATTGCTATGTAATAAATTACTCAAAACTTAATGGCTTACAATAACAGTGATCATTTATTCTGCTCTGGAATATGTAATTTGAACAGGGATCAGTGGGGAAAGTCATCTCTGTTATAAATCTCATCAGCTGAGGTGGCTGGCAGGGGACTGGCAAGCCCATTTACATGTTTGGCAAGTTGAGGTGGGCTGTTGGCTGGGAATTCAGCCATACCTGTGGACTGGGGACTTTAGTTCCTCTTGAGGTAGACCTCTCCACAGTGTGCTTGGGCTTCCTCATATTATGGTGGCTGGATTCCAAGAGAAATGGTGCTGATGGAACAAGATAGAAATGCATGCATTTTTATGAGCTAGCCGTAGAAATCACATAGC
This sequence comes from Felis catus, assembly GCF_018350175.1. Classification (NCBI taxonomy): domain Eukaryota; kingdom Metazoa; phylum Chordata; class Mammalia; order Carnivora; family Felidae; genus Felis; species Felis catus. Next base: position 41,306,758 of record NC_058369.1, read on the forward strand.
GTCACTCCTGCTGTTCTTTATTGCTCAAGGAAGTCATAGAGGAGTAGGTTTTAAGGGGAAAGTCATAGATTTTACCACTCAATGGGGAAGGGTCTCAAGTCATACTGAAAGAAGATGTTGAATATGGGATGTTGTTATAGCCAACTTTGCAAACACGACTGGCTACACTCCTCCAGATCTCTCTGTACCTACAAATACTGCCTCCTTTTTTGGGCAGCCAACCTATATGCACTATATCTAAAATGGTTCCTTCATCCTCTGCCTTTTCCTTGGGTTCCTCCCATCAAGAGATCCGAGGGAGCGAGAACAGTGAGTATGGGGTAACTATTCACCAAAATTTATCCTTACAGGGTTGTTTTGAGGGGCTGTACTGATGACTCAAAATAAGTTAACAACAACAGCCCTTGTCTAGACACCCTTCCTTTCATGTTAGTAGACTATGTGTGACCCAGAAAAAGGACGCCTAAGCACTCACAGAGAATACAATATGTCCTCTCCCAGGAGAACTGCTGGGAAAGATATCCCCCTATGTTTATTATAATAGCAGACCGATATGTTTCAACAGTACTCCTGACACCTCAGAAGTGTAGATTTTTCATCTCAAGTCTTACTGAAGAAGATTAAGTATGAGAGACTAGGTTTGAAGTCAAATATGACTATTGTTAGGCTATTTTTCTGGTAAAGACGGTGATCTAAAATTTTAGACTCTGTATAAGAAAAACAGCGCAAAAAATCAGAATGTTTATGGTAATAAAAGAACACCTAAAATCCTGATTTTTGAGTCTAAAATTTTAAATTGCCCCAAATGAAACATTTATTCTTCACTTTCTTATTTAGTTTCAGATCAATTAAATGGTATAATTAAATGTCATGCCTTGCAAAGTAGAATGATTTTCTTTCTGAAATTGGGACATAAACTCTAAGCCAGCATGAACAATTACAGCTCAATAATAAAAAGGCAAATAACCCAATTAAAGAATGGGCCAGCCACCCTGACTTCCGGTTTTCAGTGTATAAGCATCTTAGCATCACACTTTGTCCTAAAAGCAAGTAAAAAATTGAATGAACTGAAAAATCAACTCTTCTTAGATGTGGTACATCTAAGACTGAGGTCATAGAGGAAATCACTATCTCCCAAACTGGAAAAAAACACATGCAAATCCTGAGAATCCTAATTTATTGGAGCTGAAACCCATGAGTAGGAAGTGCCCCAGGAGCTAGTACTGGGGTAGACAAACCTGAACTGTGATTTATGAATTGCTGGAGGGTCAGTGTGGACAAGCCGGAGAGCTACAACTCTAGAGAACGTAGTCATAGGTGGTTCCCTACGTTTCTGAGCTGTCCCTCCAGGAGCTCTATCAGGTTCTCACAGTGAATAGCAGAGAAAAATTCCCCTGTGTTTCTGGCAGGGGAAAGGAATACAACCCATGTAGTATTTTGAAATAAGAACATTCTGTTCTTAACAAGGCTTGCTTTCAGGAGAAACTATTTTATCAGAGACTAACCTGCTGGGGTTTTTATCAGAGATAAATACTTCTGAGGGAAAGGGAATACCCAAATCCAGCTCTCTCTAGCCTTCAACATGGGGGAAAGAAAACAGACAAACTCCGAGCCCTGCAGACATCTCACCAAATGGGTGAAGGGGAACACGAAGCATTGAGAAGTTCACAGTCCAGGAGAACAGGCTGACCCAAAGAATGAGACCTAATCAGAGGACTAAAGAATGCGTTCCATCGCCCCACACCTTATACCACATTAGTAGTGACCAATTTACTGCCCCATGTCTGTCTAGCACATCATGTCTGCCCTTCAACAAAAATGACAAAGCACATTAAAAGGCAGAAAAACATAGTTTGAAGAGATTGAATAAGCATCAGAGGAGGCACCATGTATGGCAGGAATGTTGGAATTATCAGACAAAGAATTTAAAAAGAATTGTGATTAATAGGATAAGAGATTTAATGGAAAAAGCAGACAATATGCAAAACAGATGGACAATGTAAGCAGAGAAAGGGAAATTCTAAGAAATAAAAAAGAAACACCAAAGATCAAAAATATGGTAACGAATGATTTCATGGGATCAGAAATAGAGTAGACATGGCTGAAAAAACAATCTCTGAGCTTGAGGATATGACAATTAAATTTTCCAATACTGAAAATCAAAGAGAAAAAGACTGAAAAAAAGAATAAAATATTCAAGAAATGTAGGATAACTACAAAGGTATAATATACATTTAATAGGGATATCAGAAGGAGGTAAAAGAGAGAATGGGAACAGAAGTAATATCTGAAGCAAAAATGACTTAGAATTTCCCCAAATTAATATCAGATACCAAACCTCAGGTCCAATAAGCTCACAGAAAACTAAGCAGGTTAAATGCCACAAAAACTACACGTAGGCATTACCACATTCAAACCTCAAAAAACACAAAGAGAATCTTGCAAAATTCCTGGGGAAAAAAAGCACTTAACCTGGAGAAAGAAAAAAAGAGTTACATCCAATGTCTCCTCAAAGACGAACCAAGAAAACATATGGAATGAAATATGTAGTGCTGAAAGAAGAAACCCACCAACCTAGAGTTCAATACCCTGAAAAGTAAAAGGAGAAATACACACTTACTGAGGCAATAAAAAAATATTAAGGAAATCGGTCGCCAGTAACCTGCATTGTAAGACATGTTAAAAGAAATCCTACAGAGAGAAGGAAAATGATATAGGTCAGGAATTTAGATTCACATAAAGAAAAGAAGAGCATCAGAGAATAAATAAGTCAATGCAAAATAAAGATTTTATTCTGTTTGTTCTTCATAGATCTAATAGTTAACACTTTGTTCAAAATACTATGATCAAAAGTGAATTTAATTTGATAAATAAATATACACATATGTATAAGTGAAATGAAAGACAGCAATGATATAAGGGGTAGGAGGAAAGAATTAGGAATATTTTGTTATTATTAGGTACTTGCACTACCACTGAAGTTGGTTTGGGTTATTTGAAAGTGGAGTTGGATTGGTTATAAACACATACCACATACTTTAGGATAACTACTTAAAAATATTGTCATTGATATACCAAAAAGGGAGAGAGAGTGGAGTCCTAAGTGAGCATAAAATGCTCCATTAAAACAACAAAAGGCAGAAAAAACAGTGAAAGATAAAAACAAAAACAAAGAACAAGGGCAAAAAATAGCAAATGGAAGAAATATGATAGCTACTAATCCAACCATATTAATAATCTCCTTAAATGTCACTGGTCTAGGGGCACCTGGTGGCTCAGTTGGTTAAGTGTCCACCTTCGGCTCAGATCATGATCTCGTGAGTTGTGAGTTCGAGCCCCACATTGGGCTCTGTGCTGAGAGCTCAGAGCCTGGAGCCTGCTTCAGATTTTTTGTCTCCTTCTCTCTCTGTCCCTGCTCCACCACACTCTGCTTCTCTCTCTCTCTCTCTTTCTCTCTCTCTCTCTCAAAAATAAACAAACATTAAAGCAAATTTAAAAAAAAATAATAAAAAAAATCAATGGTCTAAATATCTCAAGCAAAAGATGGAGATTATCAGAGTGAATTAAAAAGCAAGAGCCAACTATATCTTGTCTATAATAAACCCACTTAAATATAAAGACACATCTAGATTAAAATAAATGGATGGAAAAAATATACCATGCTAATACTAATTTTTTTACAAAAAAGTGGGAGTAGCTATATTAATTTCAAACAGAAGTGACTTTAAGATAAGAAAAGTTACCAAGGACAGAGAGAGGCATTAGCTAATGATAGAATGGTCAATATTTCAAGACATAACAACCATTAATGTATACACCTAACAAGAAAGAACCAAAATACATAAAGGAAAAAACTGATAAAAACTGTAAGGAGAAATAGATCAATTCACCATTATAGCTTTAAGAACTTAAAATCCATCTATCAAATGAACAGATCCAACAAGTAGAAATGCAGTAAGAACATAGTTGAATGAACAGCACTATCAATCAACTGGATATGATTGATATCTATAGACTACTTCATCCAAAAATAGCAGATTATACATTCTATTTAAGCTCACATAGAACATTTACCAAGAAAGACCACATAATGAGCCATAAAACACACCTTAACAAATCTGAAAGGAAAGATATTCTGCAATGTCTGCTCTCAGAACATCATGGAATTAAAGTAGAAATTGATAGCAGAAAGATAGATGAAGAGATCTGAAAACTCCCCAAATATCTGATATTAAACAGCACACTTCTAAAAAACATGTAGGTCAAAGAACAAAACCTCAACACAGATTTAGAAATATTTTGAACTAAATATAAATGAAAATATAACTTATCAAAAAATGTGTGGGATGTAGAGACAGCAATACTTAGAGGGAAATTTCCAGCACTGAATGCATATATTAGAAAAGAAAAAAGATATAAAATCAATAATCTAAGTTTCAATCTTAAGAAACTATTTAAAAAAGACAATTTGGGTGCCTGGGTGGTTCAGTCGGGTTAAGCATTCAACTTTGGCTCAGGTCATGATGTCACGGTTCGTGGGTTTGAGCTCCGCATTGGGCTCTGTGCTGACAGCTCAGAGCCTGAAGCCTGTTTAGGATTCTGTGTGTGTCTCTCTCTCTACCCTTCCCCCACTCACACTCTCTCTCAAAAATAAATAGACATTAAAAAAAATTTTAAAAGAGAGACAAATCAAAAGTAAGCAGCTGAAAAGGAATAATAAAATTAAAAATCAGTGAAATTGGAAACAGGGAATAAATAGAGAAAATTAATGAAATCAGAAACTGATTCTTTGAAAAGATCGATAAAATTGATCAACCTCTGGTTAGGCTAATTAAGGAAAGAAAGAGAAAACACAAATTACCAGAAAAAAAAAACCCAAAAAACAAAAGACAGATACCACGATGGATTCTACGAACATTAAACAACGAGCAATTCTATGTTCACCAATATGATTGCTTAGATGAAATGGGCCAATTCTCTGAAAGTTACAATCTGCCAAAACACATACATGAAGAAATAGTCTCAATAGAATTATACTGTTAAACAAATTGAATCAATAATTAATAACTCTCCCAAAAAGAAAGCAAAAGGCCCAGATGGGTTTATTGGAAGATTCTACCAATCGTTTAAGGAGGAAATTATACCAATTTTATAATCTCTTACCAGAGATAAAAGCTAAGGGAATATGTGCCAAATCATTTTATGAAGCCAATATTACCCTAATTAATACTGAAATCATACAAAGACACTGCAAGAAAAGAAAACTACAGACCAGTATCTCTCATAAACATCAATACAAACATCTGCAACAAAGTATTAGGAAATCAAATCCAATAATGTATAAAAATTTATACAACACAACCAAGCAGGATTTATCTCAGTTAGGAAGGACTGGTTTAGTATTTGAAAGTCACTTAATGTAATCCATCACATCAAGAATCTGATAAGGAAACATCTTTGGGAAAATGTCTATTCATTTCCTCTGCCCATTCTAAATCAAATTATTCTTGTTTTTGGTGTTGAGTTTTATAATTTCTTTATGTATTTTGAATCATAACCTTTCATTGGATATATTCAACAAAGAATGGGGAAATTTCTTCAACTTGATTAAAAACCATCTAGAAAATACCTACAACTAACATCATAATTAATGGTCAGAAACTTGAAGCTTTCCTGCTAAGATCAAAAACAAGGCAGAGATATTTGTCTTCATCATTACTCTTCAACACTGTTCTAAAAATCCTAGTAATCCAATAAGACCAAAAAAAAAAAAAAGTAATAAAGGGTATACATATTGGGAAGAAAAAATAAAATAAATGTTTTTTTTTTCTCAGATGACATAATTGTGTACGTAGAAAATCTGAAAGAATCAACATAATAAAATGCCTGGAACAAACAAGCAATTATAGAAATGTTTTAGAATACAAGGTATTCTGGTATAAAAAGATAATTTTTTCTCTCTTTTTCCTTCAGAAGTAATCTTCCATCTCACAAGAGTAAGTACTAAGTCTCCAACTGGATTTGCAGGAGACAGATATACACTCGATCTTAGCCAAAAGTCTGAGAAGCGATTGGGGGAGTCAGATATAATTCTAAATTCTTCTTTAATATCCAAAATACTAATAAGCACATAGAAAGATTCTCAGTCTCATTACCGATCTGAGAAATAAGAATTGGGAATAATGAGATATCACTTCTCAATTATCTGTTTGGCCCCAAAATAAACAAACAAACAAACAAAACTTAAGAGGAAAAAGCAGGTGTGGGAAAGGATTTGGGGAACAGACACCCTTAGGTTCTGCTGATAGAAACAGAAATTGCTGCCCCTTTCCTGGAGAACAATTTAGAAACAATGCTACCATTATTGCTAATAGTAGTAATAGTCATAACAGTAACAAGAACAAGAACATGTGTTATTCTAAGTACCATATGTGTGTGTGTGTGTGTGTGTGTGTGTGTGTGTGTGTGTGTGTGTTTGTGCATGTGCGTGTGTACTACCTCTGAATAATGTACTATTATCACCTCAGTTTTACAGATAAGAAACTGAGGCAAAGAGAGATAAAGATCAACATTTCATAAGGGAATGAAATCGGTTTTAGAAGTTGCAATTCTGAGTTCAGGTTTTTTAATGATGAAACTATATAATTCGAATCAGATCCAGCAATTCCTCACCTAAGCAAATATCCTCAGAAAACTTTCTGAGAATTATTGACAAGGCTTCACCATTATTGCTTCAAAACACTATTAGCTATTCTCTTCCTTACCTAGTTTCTTACTCTAAACACTCTCAGAATTACTTCAACTGGAATCTGATTGTTAGTTACTTAACACCATTGAAAAATCTAAGAAAAATTAAAAGCCTCACAATACATAGCTGTTTTATTTCATACAGGAGCAGTGAATTATTATGATTCTTTCCCTGTCTTTCTCCCCATCCATCCATTCCTTCCTTTCTCCCTTCATCCACCCATCCATCTCTCCTTTCCCATTAAGACGGTATTGTAGTTTTCTTTATTTAGGTCTTGCAGACCAATGTGTATCTTATCTTAACATATATCTTATCTTTTATTATTTTTAAAAATGTTTATTTATTTTTGAGAGAGAGAGACAGACAGAGCTCGAGAGGGGAAGGGCCAGAGAGAGGGAGACACAGAATCCGAAGCAGGCTCCAGGCTCCGAGCTGTCAGCACAGAGCCTGATGCGGGGCTCAAACTCACAAACCACGAGATCATGACCTGAGCTGAAGTTGGATGCTCAACCGACTGAGCCAGTCAGGCGCCCCAACATGTATCTTATCTTTTGAGGGAGTTTTTTGTCCTATTGTACTTTCTTATTGGTTACTGTGGGTACGTAAGAAAGCTATTACTTTTTGTAAATTTACCTTGTATCTAAGTAGTAGACTTAACTCTGATTAATTTTTAAAAATTTAGAGTTGACACTATTGGGTCTTGAGTAGCCTGAATATCATTTTGTCCTCAAATAATGGTATCTTTGTTTCCTTATTTTCAGAGTTAAATCATTTATTCCTGTCCATACTTTATTGCATTGGTCCAAACATTTCCAAATGATTTTAAAATAATGGTATTTGTGCGTTTCCTTTCTTGTTGCTGATTTAAATAAAAGTATTCCTAGTATTTCTCTTTAAGGACACTTTTGGGATGTGGAGGAAGTATTTTTCTGTGTCTGTAATAGGTCATTAATTTTATTGCATGTCTTCTAGGTACCCATTAAAAATAGTGTGGTCTATTTTATTAGTTCTACTGATATGATGCATGCACCTTGGCTAGAATATCCCCATGTAGTTTACAAAGGTTATTATTATTATTGTTTTAATATAATGTTCAGTCTGGTTTGATACAATTTCATTTAGGTTTTCATACTATATTCACAAAATTAATTTATATCTACAAATTATTTGCTATCTTGCCAGGTTTTATTATTAGGAGTATGTTAGCTTCACAAAATAAATTGAAAAGATTTTTAAATTTTTATGTTGTCAAATAGTTTATATAACAGAATATTTATCTGTTTCCTGAATACTTGAGAAAAATTACCAGTAAAATTTTCCAGCCCCAGGGGCATCTGAGTGGCTCAGTCCATTGAATGTCTGATTCTTTTATTATTATTATTCTTATTTTTAATGTTTATTCTTGACACAGAGAGAGACAGAGCATGAGCGGGGGAGGGGCAGAGAGAGAAGGAGGCACAGAATCCGAAGCAGGCTCCAGGCTCTGAGCTGTCAGCACAGAGCCCAACACGGGGCTCAAACTCACAGACCGAGAAATCATGACTTGAGTCAAAGTCGGACGCTCATCTGACTGAGCCACCCAGGCACCCCGAGTGTCTGATTCTTGATATCAGTTCAGGTCATGATCTCATGGTACCTGGGATGGAGCCTTGTGTCCAGCTTAGTGCTGACAGCGTGGAACTTGCTTGGGACTCTTTCCCTCCCTGTCTCTCTCTCTCTTTCTCTCTGCCCTTCACTTCCTTACACACACACACACACACACACACACACACACACACTCTCTCTCTCTCTCTCTCTCTCTCTCTCTCTCTCTCACAAAATAAAAATAAATAGACATTAAAAAATTATCAGGCCCGAAAATCATTTTATTTTTAGTGAGGGGTGGCTGGTGATGGTTCTTGATTTACATGTTTTTATATTAATGGATATAGTTAGGTTTTCTAATTCTTGTTAATTTTGATCATTTATATTTTCCTATAAACTTTCCATTTAATTGGATTCCATTAAATACATACAAGTTGAACATGGAATGCTCTGTTTTAAGATATTTCTTTCTGATCTGTTATAATCTTTCTCATTTCTAATTTTAGCCGTATCTTTATTCTTCACGGATATATTCTATAGCTTATCCATTACTTTTTGACATTCTATCTATCCCTTTTGTTTTTCTACCTCCTTTGTATACAATAGTTTTGCTAGTTTTTCCCTAAATTCTACAAGGGTGTGAAAAGAATGAAAAGAAATGTGTATTTTCCATTTGTATGGTAAATTTTTCATATGTATCTGTTTCTTCCATTATAATATAGCATCAAAAGAGTCTTTTTCTAATTTTGGCAAATTGATCTGTTGGCAGTTAGAAGAAGCGCTCTCAGACTACACACCAATTTTGTTTCTCATTTTTCTCTTTGCTTTTGACTTGATATATTTTAATGGTACATTATTTACAGTATTATAGTTTGTGATTATTATACCTTCCTTACAGAGCAATTTTTTTTCAAAATATATTTATCCTCCTTACTCTTGAGATTTGCCTTCAATTATGACTTTCACAAAATCACACTTGGTTCTCTTTCTTGTTGCATTTGACAGATAAATATTTGCATATCTTTTCACTGATACCGTTTTATTTATAGCCTTCGTTGTTGTAACTCCGATATTTTTATGGGTTTTAGCTCAAGCAACATGTTACTTGATTTGACTTCCGCCAGTGTTCTTATAAATTTAAATCGTACAAGGTTTCCACTAGGGGTGGATTTGGACCATTCATCCTAATAAACATTTTACTTGACGAACACACCCCTGGGGTGCCAATCACGCTGTAAGTAGAAACTGAGACTCTATATGCCTGGTTGAGCAAATGATGAGTTAGGGAAATAAACTCAACCTCAACTGTTTTGTGCCTCTCCCTTTTTCCTAGAAGCATTGTAAAATCTTGTTTATTCATCCCTGAGCAGCACTGTGGGAGGAGATGGACTTCAGGGAAGTGTTCAAGATAAGTAAGAGTGATTTCTCTGTTCTAATCCCAGTTTTATAGACTCCTTTCTGAGTATATTCTCTTTTTTTTAAGTGTTTATTTTTGAGAGAGAGAGAGAGAGAGCAAGCAGGGGAGGTGGAGAGAGAGAGGGGGGAACAGAAGATCCAATGTGGGCTGTGCGCTGACAGCAGAGAGCCCGATGTGGGGCTCAAACTCAGGAACCGTGAGATCACGACTTGAGCTGAAGTTGATCGCTCAACCGACTAAGCCACCCAGGCACCCCTCCTGAGTCTATTCTCTTAATGATCCTTCCAAGTCAGGAGACATTTTGAATTTGGACAATATATAAAATTTATAGGACACTCCAAGTGGGGGATGCCTAAAAACTCAGAGTGTCACTGCAATTAGTGTTTGGAATAAGTGCTTTGGCTGAGATCTGTATTTACGATGAACATATATATGCATATGTACCTTTTTTAAAAGTTTTGTATTATAAAATAACTGCTATTTTCAAACTTTGAGTCCTCATACCCTGATAATTTCATGACCCAAATCAATTTCCAGTGACCACACTGTATTATGACACACAAAGGGTTACTTTCACGGATATTTTTTTCTACCACCAAGAGCTGGAAAATGCATCAAGTCTCGAGGCTCATGACTGCTGCCGTAACAAGAGTGAGTCCGGGCTGTGACAGATAAATCACACTGAAGTCAGCCACTCAAGTGAATGGCAGACTGGTTGTCAACACTAAACCTCTTATTGCTTCCAGTGACTTTTATCCACACACATTCTAATTCATCATAGATCCAATTCCACAAAATGTTTGTAAAGCTGTACAGCTTGGCTCTATACATTCTTCATTTCTAAAGCACCTGCATCACATTGAGCTTATCAAAGCATATCCATTGAAACATCCATTACAATATATACTGAACCTTTGTTGTGTTTTGGTTTGAAAATTTCTATTTATGGTGAGCCCCCCCCATATCATATATCTAAGTCCAAAAGGTAACTTATTAGGCAAGTCAGAATTGTCCTTGAATGTTCTTAAAATTATACTTAAATTGCCATGCCCCAGATACTAAGGTCCCAGCTAGTAATGTTCTTTTGTTTTTCTTGAACGTTGGGCTATTATCTCTTTTATCCTGTTAGGGGAAGCTATGGTATATTTAAAAGTAGAGAAAGATGTTTTACTGGGGTGAAGGATGGAATCTCTCTGCTTTCTATTTTATTTTATTTTATTTTATTTTATTTTATTTTATTTTATTTTATTATATTTCGACAGTGTATGGTGTGGAATTATGTCAGTTAAACAGGATTATAATAAAATGTTATTGTACACATACTGCTGAGTCTATGTCTCTTCTTATAGCTGCATATATATGAAATAAAAGTGTATACACATGAATATACACCTTCTTACATACATAGAAATAATGTATAAAGATAAGTAGACATAGGGAAATGGGGAGAGAACAGTGTTCCAGGAAGAGCCCACTGTCTGTGAACTCTCATGGTGGGAGTGAACACAGCATATACTAAAAACTGATGTGAGAAGAGACCAGAAAATGAGGGACAAAATGTTAAGTGACTCACTGATGGCATCATCTAGTAGCCACAGAACCTAAAACTCATATGTATCTGAACACAACTGGGTTGTTTTTCCCAGTCACACCACACTGTGCCTACACTTCAGATTTGCATGGCACATAGTGGGCTTACGTGGCATTTTTTTACTGCTCATTTATTTATACAACTTTGGTTTGTCCCACAGGCACAGGCCGAAGCTTGTCTTTGGATCCATACCTCGTCCCGTGATATGCCAATTTGGTTTAATCGCTTGGTTTAACAAGCTTTTCTGAATGTATAACCATGAAGAAGCCTGTGATTGGCAGGATGTTCAACCCTACACAATGTATCTGATCTAAATTGTTAGAGCTTTCTGAGCTTGTAGATTTGTCCCAAAGGTGTGTGTTTTTTACAATAAATGAATGAGTATTGAATACTCAAGGTATGGTCCAATAATACCCTGTTGTATAGTCCCAATGACAACTGGCTGAATCAGTTAAGAACTTTTAGTGGATTTTCCATTTTTTAAAAAAATGTTTTTAGTGTTTATTTACTTTTGAGAGACAGAGAGGGAGCACAAGCAGGGGAGGGAGAGAGAGGGAGACACAGAATCAGGAACAGGCTCCAGGATCTGAGCTGTCAGCACAAAGCCTGACGTGGGGTTTGAACCTGGGAACCATGAGATCATGACCGTAGCTGAAGTCAGATGCTTAACCAACTGAACCACCCAGCTGCCCCTCTTCCATTTTCTAAACTATGCCTCCCCCTTTAAAAATATGGTTCTTAGGGGTGCCTGGGTGGCTCAGTCAGTTAAGCATCTGACTGGCTCAGGTCATGATTTCACAGCTGACGGGTTCGAGCCCCACATCGGGCTCTGTGCTGGCAGCTCAGACCCTGGAGCCTGCTTCAGATTCTGTGTCTCTGTCTCTCTGCCCATTCCTGCTCACACTCTCTCTCTCTAAAAATATAAATAAACATTAAAAGTTTGTTTAAATGATAAAAAAAATTTAAACAAAATAAAAATATGGTTTTTTTTTTTCTTTAATTTTTTTTTTCAACGTTTATTTATTTTTGGGACAGAGAGACAGAGCATGAACGGGGGAGGGGCAGAGAGAGAAGGAGACACAGAATCGGAAACAGGCTCCAGGCTCCGAGCCATCAGCCCAGAGCCTGACGCGGGCTTGAACTCACGGACCGCGAGATCGTGACCTGGCTGAAGTCGGACGCTTAACCGACTGTGCCACCCAGGCGCCCCAAAAATATGGTTCTTAACATCTACCTTTTCCTGCAACTTCCTGACTCACACTTTGCTGCTTTTCAAAACAGGTGATATATCCATGAACATACTGGATAAAGAGAAGCAGACTCTCCAGGTCAATGTGAAAGCTGCGATGAATCTATAATCAGAGGACAAGAGTTGTTGTGTGATTCCCTTCTCATGCAACAGAAAACCCATTTACTTAATTGCCTGTGCTTAAGCGTAATGTCACCTTGTATGGCTTACTGTTTTATACTTATGGGAGAATATTAAGTTACTAATGGCGTAAGTCCATAAAAAAAATTCACAGGCCATGAACTAGCATGCTAGAAAAAGAACAGATTTGGCAGGCGGTAGAATTAATTTATGAAATGTCATGTTTTAGATACCTGACTCTTGTAAAGAGATGATTTTATACCTGATGTAGGCCCTATCATTCAACTAAGAACAGGTAAATTACATTAAAACCGCAAATATTCTTGGGGCGCCTGGGTGGCGCAGTCGGTTAAGCGTCCGACTTCAGCCAGGTCACGATCTCGCGGTCCGTGAGTTCGAGCCCCGCGTCGGGCTCTGGGCTGATGGCTCAGAGCCTGGAGCCTGTTTCCGATTCTGTGTCTCCCTCTCTCTCTGCCCCTCCCCCGTTCATGCTCTGTCTCTCTCTGTCCCCAAAATAAATAAACGTTGAAAAAAAAAATTAAAACCGCAAATATTCTTAACTCCAAGCTCCTCTTACAGAAAGCAGTCATCTGGCTCAGTCTGAAGTGAGCCCTTCCTCAAGAATGTTTGATGAATATTAAAATCAAATTACTTTGGGCTCTTAGTCTCTCGTTATTTCTTTAGCATTAGTGAAAATAGAGGACACTATGCAATAGAACACCATCAACAGTTTAAAATCCAGGTAAATCACAAACACCGTTATCTACACTAGACAGCAAAGGTAACTAATGTTTCAAATCTAAGAACTAAGGTTAGGACAAGAGCTGAGTTAGAAAAGAAGCTTTTTCCAGAATTGATAATGGGACTTTATGAAGGTAACATTCTAGTCTTTTCTCTTTTCCTTTGCCTTCCCTCAGGGAAAGGACGAACCCTAAGCATGGAAGAGAGTTGCCTGAGAATACTGGCATACGCCTTTTCTTACTGCGACAGAAGAAATTTGTGACTTTTTTTTTTTAAAAAAAGGGTATTTAAAGTAATGGTGAAAGAAATGCTTGTAAGTTGTAGCCACTGGTGAAGTCCTCCCAGGCCTTGAATTGGTCAGAATAATTAGAGAAACCAGAACTTCTAAAATGGAATAATCCAGGTAAGAGAAAATGGAAAAGGCAATGAAACTGCACATAACTGCGGCTGGTTATCTAAACACCACTTTTTTTATTTCTTGTAAGAAACCATCTGCAATGTTTACTAGGGCTGCTGTAACTAAGTGACACAAACTGGGCAGCTTTAAACAACAGAACTTTATTCCCTTTACAGTTCTTGAGGCCAAAAGTCTTAAGTCAAGCTCCCTTTCTAAAATCTCTAGGATAGGACCCTTCCTTGTCCCGTCTGAACTTCTGGAAGCTCTAGGCATTCCTTGGCCTATGGAAAGATAGCTTTAATTTCTGCCTGCATCTTCACATTGGCCCTTCCCCTCTGTGTCTGTGTCTTTTTTTTTTTCTAATTGTATTTATTTATTTTGAGAAAGACAGAGAGAGAGAGAGAGAGAGAGAGAGAGAGAGAGAGCGTGCGCGCGAGCAAGTGGGGGAGGGGTAGAGAGAGACACACATCGAATCTGAAACAGGCTCCAGGCTCTGAGCTGTCAGCACAGAGCCCCACGCCGGGCTTGAACTCACAAACCACGAGATCATGACTTGAGCTGAAGTCGGACACTTAACCGACTGAGTCACCCAGGAGCCCTGTGTCTGTGTCTTTACGTGGTGTTCTCCCTATGTTTGTGTCCAAACTTCCCTCTTAAATTTTGTTTTCATTGAGGTAGAGTTGACATACAATATAATATTAGTTTCAGGTGTACCACATAGTGATTCTCCAATTGTATACATTACAAAACGCTCACCACAATAAGTGTAGTTAGCTTCTGTAACCATACAAAGTTATTATAATATTATTGACTCTATTCCCCTACACTGGATTTTTCATCCCCACGACTTACTTATTTTCTAATTTCAAGCTTGTACCTCTTTATCCCCTTCATCAAATCTTCTTCTTCTTATAAGGACATCAGTCATACTGGGCCCATATCAGGCCCATTCTACTCTGGTAGGACATCACTACAACTTAACTAAATGTATCTGCAACAGCCATAATTCAAATAAAGTCACCTTCTGAGGTACCGGTGTAAAGAAATATATTTTCTGCACCTCGTTTACTGTCAACTACCACACTCGTACTTAGAACACAGCACAACACTTCTGACATCGTGTGTGTGGGTTCTCCACACCAAGCAATCCTTGGACACAAGTTGATGCCTTATAATTCAGTTCTGAGGCTATCTGCCTGGAGTTGGCACTGGATCCCATGAGTTAAGAGCTGAGTCCCAGAGGACTGGCCACCATTTAGACACCAATCACAAGTCTCAGACAGTTACCTAATCTTCTGATCAACTAGCTGTAAATCGGGGTTCCCATGGCGCTCTGCTTGGGTTCAATTATTTGCTAGTACAGCTCTCCAAACTCAGGGAAAGATTTATCTACATATATCTGTTTATTGTAAAGGATATATATGTAAGAAAGGGTGCAGATGAACAGCCAGATGAAGAGGTTCATAGGATGATGTTCATAGGAAGAGGGTCCTGAGTGCAGGATCTTCTGTCCCAGGGGATTTGAAGGGTGCCACCCTCCTGGCAAGTAGATGTGTTTACCATGCCAGAAACTTACAAAACTCCACACTTTTGGGATTTTTGTAGAAGCTTTATCACAGTAGGCCTGATCAATTATGAACTCAATCTCTAGCTCCTCTTCCCTTGTCAGAGGATGAGTGATAGAGCTAAAACTTGCAAGCTTCTAATCATGGTTTTTCTGGTGACCAGCCTTCATCCTCAAGCTGTTCAGCAGTTCACAAAGAGTCACCTCATTAGAACAAAAAACTTCCTATCACCCACGAAATTCCAAGGGTTTTAGGAGCTCTGTGGCAGAAACTAGGGGCAGTAACCAATATATTTTATTATTTCACAATTAGACTTCAGGACTTAATCTTTTCTGGGGGCTGGCAAACAATTGAAGTCATAACATTACCCTTTTAAGTTGCACACGGTACTAATGCGTTGTTACACCTGTCTGTATGTGTATCTACATTTAATAAAAAATAAAATCTTTGTTGGGGCGCCTGGGTGGCTCAGTCGGTTAAGTGTCTGATTTCAGCTCAGGTCATGATCTCACGGTTCGTGAGTTCGAGCCCCGCGTCAGGCTCTGTGCTGACAGCTCAGAGCCTGGACCCTGTTTCAGATTCTGTGTCTCCCTATCTCTGACTCTCCCCCATTCATGCTCTGTCTCTCTCTGTCTCAAAAGTAAATAAACGTTAAAAAAATTAAAAAAAAATAAAATCTTGGTCAAAAGAATACAGCTGAGTTGTCCATCGTGTCATTTTTTTTTTTTTAATTCAAAGGACAAAACTTGAACTCTACTATATAGCATTGACGTCTTAGCCAAACAGAATGAAGCTATCCCTGAGTCAAAATGAAGAGGCCTCCAAGGGCAACTGGCCTTGTGATTCTGGATTCACAGACATATGCCCAGCTGGAAGGGAGGGGGAGGGTCTGCTCTTAGTTTGTGTGGCCCACCAAACACTGTGGTCAGTTCTTTTTATTTTTTAAAGTTTATTTATTTATTTTTGAGAGAGAGAGAGCAGGGCAGGGACAGAGAGAGAGGGAGAGAGAAAATCCCAAGGAGGATGTCAGCACAGAGCCCGATGTAGGGCTCCAACTCGCGAACTGTGAGATCATGACCTTGGCCGAAATCAAGAGTCAGATGCTTAACCAACTGAGCCACCTAGGCACCCCAGCACTGAGTCACTTCTTAACAGTTCTCCTCAAAGTATCAGTTCTTCCTTGAAATCTGTAATTATTTCTGAGATAGAACCATCACAAATGAGGAGAAAGAGTGGAATGTAAGAAAATATTTGTGTTTTGGGCACATACAGATTTAGGCTTGAATCTAGGTTCCATAGTGTCTAGCACAGTGACCCCAGGCAAGTTAATAAGCTTTTCAAATCCTTAATGTGTGCATCTGTGAAATGAAAATCCTCACTGCCAATGCCCAGAGTGATTTCAAGGATCAACGTGGATAAAGCTCCTGGCTTGATACAAAGGAGGCACTGAGTAAATGTGACTTGGTTCAACTTCATAATATATATGGCAAGTTGAAAGTCAACACCTTATAAGAAAACTTTCTTCTTCCATAGGGTGCTAGTGACCAAATTTTCATGGTGATATGTATAATTAAGTATTTAATATAAATACAACAAATATCACTTTTAATTAAAATTATAATTTACAGGTAGAAGTCACTGTGTTTGCTTTCTGGTAACTACAATAATAAAATTAGATCACAACAGAACTGGGAATGAAGATTTACTCACAGTGCAAACATTCTCAAGCATCACATATGTGCCAGGTGTTCTTTTAGGGACGATGGGACACAGCCACAGGTGATAGAAACAGCAGGAAGGAAGTGGCACAACTTACCCCACCAACTTTCTCAAAGTGAGATCCATCTTTCTTAAAATCTGTGAGGGTTCCATTGAAATACCAGGTAAACATGATGTCTAGCAAGGGATCATGTTGCACTTGGCAGGGCAAAATGACACTTTCGCCAACAGAGACATCCATGTTGGATGGTGCCAAAGTTATTCTCGTTGGTTCTGTTAAGGGAACAATAAAGTTTAAAAAAATTTTTTTTCAACGTTTATTTATTTTTGGGACAGAGAGAGACAGAGCATGAACGGGGGAGGGGCAGAGAGAGAGGGAGACACAGAGTCGGAAACAGGCTCCAGGCTCCGAGCCATCAGCCCAGAGCCTGACGCGGGGCTCGAACTCACGGACCGCGAGATCGTGACCTGGCTGAAGTCGGACGCTTAACCGACTGCGCCACCCAGGCGCCCCAAGTTTTAAATAAAATTGTAGTGTTTTTATTTTGATGAAAGCATTTTCACAAGCTGATTTCTAACCTAACATGTAGTGTGCATAATTGAAAGTCTTCAACATTAATATAGACATTTTTTATGCAGATTTGTAATGTATTTCTTTGGATCCACAAATTCTTGTTAAAAGAATTAGGAAATTTGAATTTATAGGATACATCAGTTTAAAAATTAAAGTCACCTGTAAACAAGGTTCTAATACTACTACAAAATCAATTTTAACTTAGTTTTACTGCTTCGTGAAATATAGGGGTAGAAAGAGAAACCACTGAATTTTCACTAACTTTGAATGACTCAAATGCATTACTACCAAAATTTAAATACACTCAACCATTTGAAAGGCCACACAAAAGACATCCAGAACAGGTACTGTAAGAGGGATACTAAGTTAAAATGCTAATTAAATGCCTGTTTTTCCCTAAATGCCCACATATGCATTTCTTTCTTCCTATCATTAACACAGCCCTTCCAGCTGTTCTGAATTAAACTTCTTTTGACCCCGCTTTTCCATTGCTACTCATTTGTTGACTCCATATTGCAGCAAAGGTCCTCCAAAGAATCATTTATGTATACTGTCTACAATTCCTCTAGTAAATTCTCTCTCTAATCCACTCTTGTTAGGCTGTGGCTTCCCGCAATTTATTTGCTGTTAAGGTTCCCAGGAATCACCCTGTTGCAAACCAGTGGCACATTTTCCAATTTCATGTACTTAATTGACGTTTCAGCAGTATTTGCTCCCTTTCATCACTGTTCCTGTCAGTTCACTTTCTTTGCTTGGTTTCTGGAACGGGAAACCCTCTTTGTTTTCTAGTACTGTGCTGGTCATGCTTTGTGGTCCCTCTTCTTTTCCTACATCTCGTAATGTTAGATTGCCTCAAGCTCAATCCTTGGTCTTCTTCTTTTGTCTTCACTCACTCTTGGTGATTTTAATCTAGACTTCTCTTTTCAAGTACTTATCTGTATGCGAACAACTCCCAAATGTGTGTTTCTATCCTCTATCTGATCTCTCCTTCGAATTCAGGCACAGCCAAATGCTAATGCTTTGGCTAAGGAAATGCAAGATGGAATTATGTGTGGCACTGACAGGCAGAAGCCTGGAAAAAAGTAAGAGGCCATCTGAAACGTAGTCTTTCCTCTTCCACTGTGATGGGCAATGTGCAAGAGAATGGAGGCACCAGGACCCTTTATTCCTTAATGTAGACAGCATAGCTGACCCACCATGGACTGTGACATAAGCAAAAAGTATTAGCTTATGCTAATATTGTTGTTAATGGCAGAATACTGTGGTCTGCTTTCCACAAACAGAGCCTGGTGAACATTTCACATTTACCACATCCAAGCCGAACTCCTGATCTGCCTCCTCCCCAAAGTGTGCAATCCTCAGCCTTTTCAATCTCAGTTGTTTTGATGGTCATTCCTTCTGTTATTTGCCAAACGCCCTGCAACCATCCTTGTCGCCTTTCTTTCTCTTGGGCCTCACTGGGCAGTAACTCCTGTTGACTCTGCAAGCCCAGTATTTGCAGAATCTGATCCTTTTCGAAACATCAACTCCTCTGTTGTCACTTTCCCTTGAGTCATTATTGCTTCCTGCCTGGTTTGCAGCCATGGTCTTCTGAGATCTCTCCAATTTCTACTCTTGATTCCCCACAGTCTGTTCTCATCAGAGTAGCTACATCAAAAGTTTAAAAATATATTTTACATCATGCCACTCTCTGCCGATTTGCACCAGCCTCTACTTTTCACTTCTACTAAAAGCCAAAGTCCTCACAAGGTCTACAAAGTTCTTCCACGATTTTCCCCCAAAGAATCTATTAGTTAACTCCTCTGTGTCGACAAAATCTCTGTCTAAATCTCTCTTTCTCACTGGGCGTACTCCAATCACCATCTTTCTGCTCCAGCTGACCTCTCCCACACACTACTCTGTATTTTCTCAATTGTTTGCATTTTTTTCCCTTGGATAATTCCCTCATTTTTTATTCTACTGTGTATTTTCTTTCTACCTCCGGTAGAAGGTAAAATTCATGAAGGCAGAATCTTTATCAGTTTATTTACCAACATAAGTCAAGCACCGGACACACAGCAGGTACTCATTTTTTTTTCTCAAATAAATAAACAACATATATGTGCAACTGTAAATGACTCTCATTGATGGTAAGGATTGTTTCACGGACGTCAAAAAATCCAGAAAATATCAATGATATTGTGCAAGAGTACATTCAAAAGATCTGACATAACAGAATAGCATGAAATTAGGTCATCAGCATATGCTATTTGTAATTCTTTTGCCTATCGTACTTGCACATAACTGATATGTTCCCCAGTGCATACTATGGTATGTAAAGAAATAATAAGAATTGTTCTCTTTATTTCCACCTGTTAAAAATAACAGTGCAAACACAGGTTCTATCTTCATAGTGCACTGCATAGTATAAACAATCTGGTTTTTTCTTTGCTCTTAATAACATACCATACAGCCCATCTCTACATAAAGCAATCTTTGGGAAATGTACCTACCAGTAACAACCAAGCGCGTTGTGCCATTTGCTTTCCCAAACTGGTTTTCTGCTATGCAGGTATAAGTTCCAACGTCAGCTTTAGTCACATTGACTATTTGAAGTCCTCCGTCTTTTAAAAAAGAAATTCTAAAGAAAATACAAATTAGACAAATAAGTGTCTATTAGTCATTTTTCCCCAAATAGCAATTTTTATAAAAGTATTGCCTTAAGCTAGTATTTTTATTTATTTTTTATTTATTTTAATGTTTATTTTCAGAGAGACAGAGACAGCGCGAGTGGGAGAGGGGCTGAGAGAGAGAGGGAGACAGAGAACCCCAAGCAGGCTCTGCACTGTTGGTCAGAGCCCGAGGCTGGGTTCGAACCAACGAAACTGCGAGATCATGACCTGGGTCAAAACCAAGAGTCGGATGCTTAACCGACTGAGCCACCCAGGCGCCCCTTAAGCTAGTATTTTTAAGTCCAGTCCTTAGCCTTCTTGGAAATAAAGAAAATTAAAAGAAAAGTTATACACATACACACATGTGCACACGCGTGCACACACACGCACAAAGAGCTGAGTAAGAAAAGATGCTCTACCGATTGGAACTTTTCTTGATATTTTTTATGCAGCCCTACTTAGCAGCATTACTTAACATTTCACTTACTTTCAGGGATGTCTTTATCAAATAAGTGTGAAATGTTTTCTAAAAATATATGGTGTGGTAGATTGCTCATGATGGGTTAGCCTTGTAAGTTTGGAGAAAATAGAAAATAGACAGGACACTAACTCGCTTAACTTTAAAACAGTTCATGAGAAAGGAGAAACTCTCTTTCCTTTACATAATGAACTTGGGAGAGTCACATTTGACTCCATATAAACTCAAATTTTACAAAATCACATGTTCATGTGAGCTACTGCAAAGAATCTGGGCAATACAAATGAACATTACATTAGAGTTTCTGAGCATATGCTTAAGATACTTAAGGCTTTTGCATCTAACTAATTCATTAAGGAAACACAAATGAGTGCCTTACACGTGCTAGGTATTATGAGACTCTCTGGGATTATAGTGTGAGCAAGAAAGAAAGTCTCCACCTTCACGGAAATAAGTCTAATGAGCAGCTTAGACAATAAATAAGTGAGAGAAGTTCAGATATTTCGGAAATACTCTGAAGGAGACAAACAGGATGACACAATAAAGAGTCAGAGCTATAAAGAATGTTCCCTTGATAGGGTGCTTCAGAAATGCCTCTGACAAGAGGTATCATTTGGAATAAGAATAAAGAATGAGAAAGGGTTTATCCGTCATTAGTCAGATCCATGAATCTTTACTGCCTATCTTGTCGACCTATAATTATTTTCCCTTCTTTGAATTCCTAAAATCTTCACTACCCATATCATTCATTTAACACTTAGGATGCCTTTTATCTTGTACGGTTCATATCTTTGGTATCTGAGTGTCATATCAATCTAAAGAGAGGGTAAATTTCTTAAAAAGGTTTCCAACCCCGAGTCATCATGACATGATATAGTAAACCATGGTCAATAAGTGTTTGCAACTTTTAGGCTATACAGTAGATATGAAAGGATACTGAGGACCTCAGACTATGATGGGATGATCTCAACTCAATTTCTGGATATTATCCTGTTTGATAGAAGATATTGAGGCAAGTGTCAGAAGTGTGGATAGTCCGAGTTTATGTATCAAAAATATACAAGATATATCTTTTACATTACATACAACTATTTTTCATGTCTTTTATATTACATATACATGTACATTCCTTTGATGGCCTGTCATTCACACTCACTCAAATCCTAGTTCCATTTTCTTGAGTGAGAAAGTGGTGGAATCAGAGGCAGCACACACAGACCTGCTCATGATTCTAGGCAGAGTATCCATGAATGTTTGTTGCTCAGGTGATTTGTTGTTTCTTTGTATGTCAAGAAATGTTTGAAACAAAAGAGTTTGCGAACAATGCCCTAGAAAGCTAATCAGGGAACACAGAACATTGTATTTTAATTTGAGGAGCAAAGCAGAAAGGTTAAAAATGCCAAGAACTTTCCTAGGTAGCTGGGACAAAGGTGCTTTATCTGATTTCCTTCATGGAACCCTCACCACTTTACTGGGTATGAAATGCAGGCTGATCACTTTTCTCAAAGAGATGATTGAAGAAAAATCACTTTATACCTTAGCATATCAGAGAACAAAGATTTTCTTAGACAGTGTGCAATAATAATTGAAAGAGGAGACTCTGCAGAGGGGCACAAGCAAATAAAACACTTAGGATATGGAGAAGATTTTCATAAACATAGGGAGTAAATGGAAACAAATGTGAATCTGATCATGTAATTCTGCTATAACCCTCATCCCTGGCTTGGACCGCTTCTCTGGCATTACACTGCCCATAGGAGAAAAATTACACCCTGAGCCCAATACCTATTTTTCATTGGAACCCCACCTCTAACTTTGGAAGGCCTTGTGAATTCTACCCCTTGTTTGCTTTTCTCCAGTCACAAATACCTTCTTTTAAATGCTTTTATGCTTCTTATTGTCTTGGGACCCTTGTGCACACTATTTCCTATGTGTAGTTAATGTGTACTTATCCTTCAGATTTTGGCCACTTTCCTGAACCATGGGTCAGATTAGGTGTTCCTGTAAATGATGACAGATCTCCTGTGCCTTTTTGACAGCATCTGACAACTGGCCAATTACATATTTGTGTGCGTCCTTGACTGATTTCTTCCCCTAGTAAGCTCAGAAACTGTAAGCTCTCTGGAGGTAGGAAGAGTGTCTAGACAGTGTCTGAATTACTCACTGTTAAACTCCTAGAGCCGCGAACCATTTATGCCACGGACTAAACGTTCAAAATTAATACCTGTTGAATGAACAAATGACTGTGCGTTTAGAGAGTCACTACAGAAGAACTTGGATTAGTGAAGGCAGGTTGCAGAGCATTGAAGACATTGTAAATTTCAAGGAAATAAATTCAGAAACTGTTTCAACTATTACACACATACACATATATTATACACATATATATGTGTGTATACACGCACACGTGCACACACACACACACATGCACATGTATATGCATACAGTTTACCCTTGAACAACATGGGTTTCAACTGTGTGGATCTATTTATTTGCAGATTTTTTTCAATACAGTATAGTGCTATACATGTATTTTCTCTTCCTTATGATTTTGTTTTTAATTTTGGAGAGAGAGAAAGCATGACTGGGGGAGAGAAGCAGAGGGAGAGAGAGAGAGAGACAGAGAATCTCAAGTAGGCCCCACACTTGGAACAGAGCCCAGTGCAGAAGTTGATCCCATGACCCTGGGAACATGATCTGAGCTAAAATCAAGAGTCGGATTCTCAACTGACTAAGTGACCCAGATACCCCTCTTCCTTACAATTTTCATAATGATACTTTCTTTTCTATAGCTTACTTTATTATAATACAGTAAATAATACATATAATATACAAAATATGTGCTGTGTAAGTTATTAGTAAAAGTTATTAAGACAATAGCAGGCTCTTAGTTATGTTTCTGGGGAATCCAAAGTTACACTGGATTTTCCACTTTGCATGGGGTTGGTGCCCTTAATCCCCAAGTTGTTCAAGGGCCAAGTGTGTAAATATATAAGCAAAACAGAGAAAGATGAGACAATAGAAGGCAGGATGAGAGAATTTAGAAATTCCTAGGATAAGAGGACTACAAATGTACTTTTACTATGAAGGAAGAAATTAATCAAGAGGGAGGGATGAAAGTAAAGTGGGGGAGAGAGGGAAGGAGGAAGGAAAAGAAAGACAGTGAGACTCAAGTACTTGAGAAAAGTCTCAGACTGAGTACAAACGAGGGCAATGCTCCTGATCTACGATGATTGCTAATCCTATGTGTAAAACTTTTTGGCCATGACCCTCAAAGAGAATAGGATGTGACCTAGAGCACTGCTCAATAAATTTTACCTACCGTTGCTATCAAAAAAATTTTTTCCAGCTTTGCTGGAGATGTTAATATGTAAAGACAGCAAGCTAGAAGATGATATCAGAAGGTCTTAAAGACATTTAAATAGTGGGGCAACTTCATCTGCCCTGAGTTAGAGGGTGGAGGTAGAACTGGAAGCTCCAGAAAGCTGGGCAATTGACCACTTGCAAGATTAGCAAGCATGAAACCAAAGTAAAAAAGATCTCTGGTTGACTGAACAAATACCCAGCTTCAGCTTCGACCTTCTGATTTGGGTATCACACAATGGAGACAAGCCATTTCAGTGCCTTCACATGCTATGAATTAGTGTAACAGCTAAACTTCCAATACAATATAGAACCATTAGGGATATTGGAAGAATCACAAAACCTGTAGTGTGTAAGGTTTAATAGCTGTAAATGAACAATCCTATCCTCGTGACTATGCTGAGATGAGGAACCGTTTCAAAAGCAAGGCTAACAACTCAGGAATCACACGGACTCCAAAACAAACATATTGACTCTCAAAGAATGCAAACTCTGTACATTGTAAAATTTTGAGCTAATTGGGTATTTTCTTCCTAAATTGGTTCTTCCAGTAAGATCCAAGAGGCCCACAGGGCATCTCACACAACATAAAAATAAACAATATTCAGTAAATGGATGGAATAATTGTTTCTCAAAAGAAAACCTTCAATAACCCAAGCTTCCCTACAGAGATCCAAAGTGAAAATTTTATACCACTTCAGTATAAATGAAATTGCTTTCTAAGCTTTCTGGGAGCACGTTTTGCTGCAAACGGATAGAGCTGAAAATGTAGATAACAATGAGTAACTCTAGGTCTTGGCACAAAAAGTTAAACAAAGATTTATGAGATTAACATTAAGAAATGGGGTACTCCAGTTTCCTTTGAAAAATGCAGACTTTAAATCACTGTGGCATTTTAACTCCTTGATCAGTTTTACAATATACCTTTATATATCCCATTTTATTACTCTTTCCTTTTGTAATAAAAGAGGTTAATTATTTCACTTAACTTTGTGCAGTCTATGGTTAGTTTGGGATAAGTACACTTAATTGCTCTCAGCTGCTCTAATGGTCCATTCTGTAATGCAGTAATGGCATTGAATTTGACTGTTAAGCAACACTGTTTGTTCAGAAAGTTGACTGTTATCTAGGCAACACTCACCTCTACTTTATGAAGATATATAATCATCCATAATAACACAGTGTGTTTCAGAATGCAGAAAGTGTGGTATATCATGCATACAAGCCAGGATTTCTGAATACATTGTTGTACCTTTGCCTGTGTTCTGAATATTACGGTAATTTATTCAACTTGAATTTTAACAAACATGCTGCAACTCTACATTTTCTCAGGAAACACATCTCAGTGGAGATGAAATCACATGAGATCGTAATGATTAAACTAGCTGTACAGAAAATAACAAACCTATTTTGGACTTCACTGTTTGAGTACATATTCAAAAAGATGGATGCTTACAATTAGCCATAAGAGAAAAGTACTCACAATGCATATATTACAGGATAAATAATGACAGTTAAGAAAAACAAGTATAAATTGATGAAAATGCATGAGAAAATAAGTGTCGGTGTAAAAGAGCACCGAGCGTAATGTTCTCATTTCCAGCTCCCTCTCAGCCCCAAATGCTTGGTGAAATAACTTCTGCCCCCTGAGTTCAAAGATAACGTACACACACTATTTAGGAAAATAATATTAGAATTTTCATTCTTTTAGCTGTGCCATTTTGGGCTTTCGTCTTATAAATTCAACAGTGTTAGGTTAGTGATTTATTGGTTGGCACATCTCCAAGGAAAAGAGAGGCAGAGCGGAGAAGATTCGGCAGTTAATTATCCTATTTTTGAACAAGCAGTAGGCTAATAATATGCGGCATTGTTATTTTGTTGGACACACACATTACATGGAACAGGCACCCAAGGTCCTAGAGAAATGTCCTTTTTTCATATCAATGAACATTGCTTCATATCCATAAGAAGAGAATCGATTATACAGGAGCATAATTATTACTTTTATAAAACCTTTCCAAAACCATGTCTATCATGACAAATACATCTAGAGCTAAATTTTTGTTATAACAGTGATGCAATAGGTTTTCTTCTAAAATGGAATCAAGCCAAAAGAACAATAGGCCCCTAAAAGGGGATTTCCATTTCGAATTGTTATATAGAAGTACTCATCTAAGTAATTCATGGGCTAGAGGTAATTCCTTTGAAACATTCAAATCCTTATCAATGAAGTGTCTGCAAAAACGATAAATATTTAGATGTATGAGGGAGTAAAACAAACAAGGCAAATAAACAACTCTCCGATAGCTCACATATTTAAAAGAAAGTCTCAAAGGGAATACTTATTAAGGCTCAAAGGGTAGCCATACTTGACACTATTCTCCCTTGCGTGAGACAGAGACTCATAAGTGAAATCAAGGACAATCAAAATGTCAGCTCTCTGGCTTATACTCCACATAAAGCTGATGAAAATTGCTTAAGTGAGTAGCATGGTTTCCTGATATTTCATCCCAGAATTAGACAGACCTAAGCATCTTGGCACAGGTGGACAACCCCAGGCCCTCCCTGTAAGTGCAAGCTCCCTAACCACACGGCAAAGAGAACAGCAAAATATATGCGTTCTCTGTAGGCAGGCAGACACCAAAGAGAAAGGAGGGGGCTGAGTTTTTTAAAAAAAAATTATTTTTTTCAACTTTTATTTATTTTTGGGACAGAGAGAGACAGAGCATGAACGGGGGAGGGGCAGAGAGAGAGGGAGACACAGAATCGGAAACAGGCTCCAGGCTCTGAGCCATCAGCCCAGAGCCCGACGCGGGGCTCGAACTCACGGACCGCGAGATCGTGACCTGGCTGAAGTCGGACGCTTAACCGACTGCACCACCCAGGCGCCCCTGAGGGGGCTGAGTTTTAATGTCAATGTTTTCCACTCAGTTCAAGAATCAGACACTTTCTGTGAGGAGGGGTCGAAAAGTGATCCAAGTGTTACTTGCTTGGGTGCTCTTCTTCTCAGAGTTTAGCCTCTCTGGAAAGGAGTTCACCCCCATCAAGAACACTAACATGCAAGACACGTTATGTGCAAAAGGAAAATCCAGCGACTCAAAGGATATGGAAGATGCCGGATATTTTTGGCTGTCCAGAAGTGATTCCCCTTTCTTTGGTAAACGACATGGATCTTCCTTTGGGGAATTCATTTCACCTCTTCTATGCAGTCTTGGTGGGGATATGACTCAATATCCCCTGTGCTTTCCAAACTGAGGGATAGATACATGACACAAATAGTTTCCCAAACTTTGTTGTATCCCAGTCACCTTGAGGACTCCTTAAAATACAGGTTGCTGGATCCACCACCACATTAGATCTGGGATAGGGCCCAAATATTTACATTTCTAACAAGTTCCCAGGTGATTTCTGGTGTGGCTGTTATGGGAACCACACTTTCAGTAACAGTATTCTAAGCTATGCCCATTGGATTCTCCCTCCTTCAACTTTAATTCGGGACACAAAGACAAAAATGATGGTTCATTCCTTCCAGCCCTTGCTCTGAGAAGATGATACAATTCTTTCTGCCAGGATTTCTGGAGCCACCCAGTTTTCTGTCCATCCTTGAGTCAGTTTCTGCAACTTATCTAATAATTCTGGGTAATATCCTTAAAATACTCCTCAGCTATAATTCCCAAATCCCTAAAGGATATATAAGCAAGTACAACTTGGTGCCATGCACATAATATTTTTTTCAATATATATTTGCTGTCTTAACCAATATGAAGGGTTCAGAGACAATCTTCTATAAAGAGAGGACAAAGTTTTATCACAAATCAGGATTGGCCCCCGAAACACCTGCCGTGATATCGTGCTCTTGCAACATAGAATGGTTTTGGCCCCACTATTCCAAATCCAAGGCCATCTTCTATTTTAGATACCCATCAATATATAAGTGGTCATTTACTTTTGCAGTGTGACTAACCTTGCTGAGATACAGAGTTCTTTGACTATTTGAAAAGTCTGGAGGACTCTACGCAGGACAAATACACATGCATACAAAACAATTACAACAGATGTGATAAAATTCAAGATGAATCATCTAAGGTTCTGTGGACACCACGTTGGCAGCTCCTGTTAGCAATTCAACTCATCCAATGATAATAAGATTGTGTTTGAAACCTCTCTGTCTTGGATGCTTCAGTGTTAGCCCTTTTAGATGCACCTTATCAAGATTTTCCTTCATGATGACTGTGTACATTTGGTGATTAGCTCCTTAAAAACTATCTTGCACAAAAATGGGGGGTAATATAGACACAGAGAACTGGTGGTTGCCAGAGGGGAGGGCTTTGGGTGATGGGAAAAAGGGATGGAGAGGAATGGGAGGTACACGCTTCAGTTATGGAATGCATAAGTCATGGGGATGAAAGGCACAGCATGGGGAACATAGTCAATGGTATTGTTATAGTATTGTATGGTGACAGATGGTAGCTACCCCTTTGGTGAGCATAGCCTAACATATAGACTTGTGGAATCACTATGTTGCACACCTGAAATGAATGTAACATTGTATGCCAATTATACCTCACTTATTTTTTATTTAAAAAAATAATGTTTATTTATTTTTGAGTGAGGGATGGAGGGAGGGAGAGAGAGAGAGAGAGCAAGCAAGCGCCGGGGAGGGGCAGAGAGAGAGAGGGGGAGACACAGAATCAAAAGCAGGCTCCGGGGTCTGAGCTGTCAGCACAGAGCCCAATGTGGGGCTCGAACGCACAGACCATGAGATCATGACCTGAGCTGCAGTCAGACTCTTAACTGACTGAGCCACCCAGGTGCCCCTCAATGAAGCCTCACTTAAAAAAAAAAAAACAGTAATGTTGCATAGCTGAAGAATGTACAGTTATCAGGCCACACATTCATCCATAACCTGGGGTGGGTCCCAAACTGTTTTCTGAGAAAAATTTCAATCCTAATAATCTGTATTTTCTTGTCCTTCCACCATGCAGAGGTGTGATCATTGTCTATCACGCAGGTTCTGCTAAGCCACCACACCTTCAGTAAGATGATATAAACTTTAATACTAGTATAATTAACTCTTTAAGCACTGACTCTTCATTTTCATAGCAGCCCTTTCTGTGTACTCTAGGTTCTTGGCACTGAACATAACCTTGAAACAATTTCTCTTCCAAGCTTACTAAAAGCATACATGTGAGAAATAATATTCATGGAAAATTAGGAGAAATGTGGTCTATCTCTTTCTCAAGAACCTTGAGTCTTAATACTCAAAGTTACCCTTTGGATTGCTAAGAAAAAGGAAAAAAAAATATTACTCATTGAGAAGTCACTTTCTTTTATTTTAAGAATGTTGACTGTTAGTACTACATTCCTCAATGTTCTCTTCATGACAACCCATTGGATTCAGATATACACACTTGTATATTTCTGCCTAGGAAGAGTAGTGTATCTCCTTATTAAATGGTTTCGCTTCACCATTTGTGGACATCCTGAATTATATAATTGGCAGTATTTCTCTCTGTTCCTTTGTTAGCAGAAATCTCTGAGCCAAAATTGTACATCTAAACAAAGTGAATAGATCTGTTGGCAAACATTTTGTAAACTTACTCAGATACTCACTCAACAAGTACTTATTGAACATGTACTATGGACCATGCTCTGTAATAAGCAGTAAGGATTCACTGGTAAGAATTCAGGCTGTCCTAATATAACTTACATTCTAGACAAATGGAATGCTGGCATTTTTTTTCTCCTCAATTTCTTCTCCTCAGTGTTCACTTTGTGTGTACATTTGATAAACTGTCTCAAGTTCTTTTAAGGATGAAATACGCTATATGTAAATGAAATAAACTAGAATATAGAACATCAAGCTATTAAAATGAGGCTTGAGTAATAAAGAAATAATAAATATAGAGAGGTGAAAATATTTTAAGCACCTAGAAAAACATGTTATTTATATCAAGTTTTAAAATACTACCATTTTCCCAATTAAGTAAATTAACAAATACCATGGAAAATTAAGTGCCTAATAAAATCTTAAAGGTAAAGTTAAACATGTCTCTTTCTTTAGTATTTGAATGTAAAAGGCCGGGAAATAATTTTTTCCCAAACAAGATAGACTTATACATTCAACCTCAATTAAAGATTTTTTTTTCAGGATGGCATACTCACAAAGGGTCAAATGCTTTCATCTTCCCACAGAAATGGCTCTAGCAATGAAATCTTCATTAAGATAGAATTTAAAAATATCACAAATAAAATCAGGGAGTGGAAAACAGATTAAAGTGCAAATTGAGTTGTTTTTAAGTTTGTTGGGCACTAGGAAATTTAACTCAGTGCACCAACTCATTAGAACTTATACAACAGATCATAAATTATGAATAACTCCTTCTAGCATTGAAATGTGGGAGGTGGCAACCATCACCTCTGAAACACATGTTTATTCTTTTTTATGGAAGTGGAACGGTACCTCACCTAATCAACCATCCATCCACCCATCTATCTACCCATAATTCTGTTAAGGGTTCAGCGAGGAGGAAGAATTAAAATATGGAACCTTTCTTATTTTCAGTAGGAAGACTCAAGTAACCTTCTATGTAAAAAAAACCAAAACAATTTTATGTATTTGTAAGACATTGTGGTACACTAAATAAGAAAATTCTAGGTATTTTTATGAAATGGAAGCTACTCAATAAAGAATGAAATTCACTTCGATAAATATTTTTTGAGGACTTACGATGCTCTAAGTGTTTTGGAAAATAAGACTAAGAACTAGCCCCTACCCTTTGAAAATTTACAGTCTAATGGCTGACGGGGAATACATATAACTCATGCACAACTAACTGTAAAATGTGATCATCTGGCATGAAATTTTTTATATCTAATGAACAAATTCATCCAACTCCATTGTCAAAATACATAGTCTCTTCTTTTCTCCATTTCATTTACTGTTATCCTAAATCAAGCCTCCAGTAAATCCCGTCCTGCCAACTACAACTGCTTCCTAAGCAGATTTTTTGCTCCCCTCCTTTCTTTCATTAATCCACCTTACACACGTCAGCCAGAGTTATCTTTTAACCAGATCATGTCACATCCCTGCATACAGACCTCCAATAACTTCGGGGCACCTGGGTGGCTCTGTTGGTTAAGCATCCAACTCTTGATTTCAACTCAGGTCAAGATCTCAAGGGTTTGTGGGTTCAAGCTCTGTGATGGACTCTGTGCTGATAGCAGGGAGCCTGCCTAAGGTTCTGACTCTCTCTCTCTGCCCCTTCCCCATTCACTTCCCCTACTTGCTCACACATATGCTCTCTCTCTCAAAAATAAATAAACATTAAAAAAAAGACCTCGAATGACTTCTTACTCTATTTAAAATAAAATCCAACATTTTTATCATGGTCTTTAAGGCTCTCATCTCTGAGACTTCATATTTTATTTATTTGTTTATTTTATTGTCTTTCTGAGACTTCGTATTTTATTACTCTCCTGATTTACACATGACACATCAGAGACACTGGCTTTCATCAATCTCATTCCCATCTCTAAGCCTTTGCCCTTTTGGGGTGTCTTCCCAGAAGGCACTTCTCCCAATTCTTGTCATGATCCTTTGCTTCTTACCATTTAGTTATCTGCCCCAAAGTTACTTCCTTAATGACCCCTTTTCTTTTTTCTTTTCTTTTCTCTTCTTTCCTTTCCTTACCTTTAAAAAACATTTTTTTAACATTTGTCCATTTTTGAGAGACAGAGAAAGGCAGAGCATGAGAGGGGAGGGGGCAGAGAGAGGGAGACACAGAATCTGA
This sequence comes from Felis catus, assembly GCF_018350175.1. Taxonomy (NCBI): domain Eukaryota; kingdom Metazoa; phylum Chordata; class Mammalia; order Carnivora; family Felidae; genus Felis; species Felis catus. Next base: position 41,338,748 of record NC_058369.1, read on the forward strand.
AACAGGCTCCAGGCTCTGAGCCATCAGCACAGAGCCCAACACAGGGCTTGAACTCACGAACTGCGAGATCCTGACCTGAGCCAAAGTCAGATGCTCAACCGACTGAGCCACCCAGGCGCCCCTGATGCTTTTTCTTTAAAAACTCTATAAAATCATATATTTTTTTCATTATGGCTAAAAAAAATTATCTTTTTAACTTCTATGTATTCGGCCTCTTTCTTCTGGAATCTCTATGAGGTCTTTTCAGTTTATCTGCATTCTGTATTTCCCTTCTGCAAGTCCCATGAGGAAAGAACTGTGGCTGCCTTGTCCACGTGGTTTCCTCAAAGCCCAGGGCAATGTGTGGCATGATGTAGGTGTGCCAGAATGCACTTCCCAAAGGTGGCCACAGTTAGATTTTGCATCCCACATGCTCCCCTAGAATCTTGCTACTGTCTCATCAAGTGGTAGAGTCTAATTCCCCTCCCTGTGAATCTAGTTAGCTTGGTGATTCCCTTATAACCAGTGGAATGCTAGAAAAGTGAGGCGTTGTGTTTTCTGAGCCTAGGTGACTCATCTTCCATCTTGCTACCTTGAATATTCACTCTTGAACCCATCAACTTCTTGTAAGCATTTCAACTCCCCAAAGCCACCATGTTGTAAGGAAGCCCAAACTAGTCCACATAGCGATATCACATGGAAGGGCCTTGGGGCTGCCAAAGAGACTGCAGTGCAAAGATAGCTCCCCATTCTTCTGGCTCCTGACTACAATAACGGGAGACACCCTAAGCCTAGCCAAGTCTTTTCCCAATTTCTGACCCATACAACAATGAAATCGAACAAAGTGTTATTTTCCACCATTAACTTTCAGAGTGATTTGTTATGCAACAATAGTTAATGGGAACAGTGGATGTTAAATATTTGATGAATAAATGAATCTTGAAATGAACAAACATGTATGAAGCAGAGTCTGAGGCTATAAAATAGATAAGCAAAAGGCTCTCTGAGAATCCAGGTAAGATGGCCTTCTGCACAAATAGTTATAATATGCCCTGTTAGATGATACAGTTGGATAAAGAAACCACAAGGGTAACGCAGAAGAAAGAGAAATTAATCTTGCCTGCCCGGCTTGGGGGGAGGCTTCCCATTATGAGTAACAAAAAGCTGTACCTTGAGTGATAAGGAGGGGTTCTCTAGGTTGAGAAGAAAAAATATTCCAGACAGAGGAAATTGCAGGAGCAAAAAGACAGGATGAAATGAGAATTTTGTTTCTTTCTCCCTTCTTTTAAAAATTATCAAAAGGCAATGGTATGCAGCCCTGTCCTCTAACTTGATAGTCTTAAAAATTTTTTTTAACGTTTATTTATTTTTGAGAGAAAGAGACAGAGCATGAGTGGGAGAGGGGCAGAAAGAGAGGGAGACAGAACTGGAAGCAGGCTCCAGGCTCTGAGCTTTCAGCACAGAGCCCAACGCAGCGCTCGAACTCATGAGCAGCGAGATCATGACCTGAGCTGAAGTCAGGTGCTTAACCAACTGAGCCACCCAGGCGCCCCTCTAACTTGATAGTCTTAAGAGTCAATATTCATACTTTGAGAGAAAGCATCTGATTTTTCCCATCTTAAACATATTAGCAGAAAAAATGCAAAAGTAGTATGTGATGATAATACATGTTTTTATAACAGCATTAATATTTTTATTTTTTCAATTTTCATTGAGAAGTGGGATATAGAACATTGACTGGGCTATTAGGCAAGTGAGTGTGGGATTTATGGGCTTGAGCAAGAAATGCCCTATGACCAAAGAAATGTGGTTTGGGTGATGACACCCAGTAAATAAACATTTACGCTGAGTATGGGTATGAATTAATTAATTTACCCACTTGTAACAAGCAATTGGCTTGAAGTAGATTCCAATGTCCAGCACATTCAAATTCATTAACCAGCTTTCTCCTACCAAAATCATGACACTGACAAAATATTTTAAAGTGGCCTTAACTTTTATAATTCTTAAAAATCAATCTGATTTTTTACATGGTCATCTGCAAAATTTAGCAGATATGATTTAAAAAACAGCAATTTCTTTAATAACATTTAGGTAAAATTTATTTGTTTAGGAAGTTTAGATAATGGAAAACTCAACTGAGTGTTGCAGAAAACAAATGTCTTTACTCACAATGTTTTTTTGATCTCCACAACCAACGTGGGGCAAGAACTCATAACCCCAAGGTTAAGAGTTGCACTCTCTACCAGCTGAGCCAGCCAGGTGCCCCTGCTCACATTTCTTTTTAACCCAGTCTTATTACTCCTAAAGCATCTGAGCAACATGATAAAAAAAGTTAATATTAAAAACGACATCAACAGGTGCTTTTTCTGAGAGCATATATATAGAAGCCACAGTAGGAGATGCTTCAAACATACTACTTTATTTTTATCTTTGTAACTAGAGTCCACTGAGATAAAGAAATGCGAGAGAAATGGAGCAGGGACAGAGTTGGAAATAATCTTCGCAAAGGAAACTTGGTCCTTTCTTTTTTTGTCAGGACAGGTCAGTATTTTTGTTCAACCTTTGCTAAGAGTATGTGCCAAGCAAATGTCACCTAACATACTGCCTAACTTTGCAATAAGAATTTCTGCAAAAGGGGCACCTGGGTGGCTCAGTCGGTTAAGCATCCGACTTCGGCTCAGGTCACAATCTTGCGGTTCGTGAGTTCAAGCCCTGCATTGGGCTCTGTGCTAACAGCCTGGAGCTTGGAACCTGCTTCAGATTCCTCTCTCTCTCGGCCCTTCCCCAATTAACACTTTGTCTCTCTCTCTTTCTCTCTCAAAAAATAAATAAACATTAAAAAATTAAAAAAAAAAAAGAATTTCTGGCACAAATAAAGAAACAAGACTCAGAAATTAAATAACCTGTCTAGCTCCACCTAGGTCTTAAGTGAAAGGGCCAAAATCTGACACACGCCTGATTCTGATGCTTTGCTCTTTCCATGTGTTACAATTAAATAAAAAAAAAAAAATTAAACATAGATTTACCTTCATCCGACACAGTGAATAATGTGTACAGTACTTAGTATGCTGCATGCCCATCAGGCATAAATAATTGATGTAAATACTAATACAAATACACATTCGGAAACTTAGATGTCCATGGTTAATGGGAGAAGCTCTGTGGGCATGTACTGGTGGTTGGCAGGTGGGATGCAGCAGAGAGGAAGTGATTAGGATGGCTTCCTAAGAGCCCATCCAAAACCAAAAATCTGGATTCCATTGATTCTTCTCTTAACTTCACTGTTAAATAATAGCTTAATCTTCTCATAGGGTATGGGACTTAAGGGGCAAACGTGCCCTTTCCTCTTCTCTTAACAGCTGGAAGCATGAGAAAAATAGAGGTGTGGATTAGGGAACCCAGACAGGGAAGAGGGCTGCTCTCTATTCTCTGAGATGGTTGTATTTTTACCCAGCTATCTCAATCTCCCCTTTAATTAAAAAGATCTTCCGATGCTCACTTCCTTTGAAGGGAGAGAGATGGCTGTCTATGTGGGAAAGAACTCAGTTCAGGCTCTTTTATTTTCCTGATCATTTGTGAACTTCAGCACGGACACAATTGGAATGAATATGTAGTTTCGCCTCCTGTCTATGTCATCAACCATTTTGTTCACATGGTGTTTTCCCTGCTCTTTTGTTCTGCTGGATTTTACATATCCTTCAAAACATAGCTCCGGGGGTGCTTCCTCTGAGATGCCTCTCCTTCTACGGAACTGCTCTCCCAATTCCCAAGGCTGAGCTGGCATGTCTTCTCTGTGCTTCTCACTGGCTTCTGTACGCCTCCACTGCAGGCAAGGTGGCAATGTCCAGTTTATCCATCTTGTCCTGGAGGTGATTCCTAGCAGCACCCCCTTCCTCTTCTCAGTTTACAGAATAAATTATATGGTCACCTTGACCATACAGTCGATCCCAGTGTAACTGATGGCTAAGTTTTCCAAACTCTAAACAGACTGTGTTGTGGGCTCTTTAAGGGCCCTTACTGTTTTGTATTCATCTGTGTATTAGTGCTGAGGGCAGCCCCCACTGCTGAATAAAGATATGACAAATTAGTGGATACCACGAGTAACTTCCCTACAGACAGGAAGCAGGAATGTCAATCTTTACTCAACTAATAGCCAAGTCCTGAAAGTGGCAACATCATACATACTAAATAAAAATCTCCTTTGATCTTCTAAATTTACCACTTAGAGATTAATTTGGAACTAATGGTACAGGAGCAAAGAATTACCTGAGATTTTAGCTGTTTGCCCGAGGGTAGATTAACTAAAACCCACTGAGCTTCCATACCCATAGGGTAGTTGTGAAGTAACAGCTGTTTAGATGGTAGCCTTAGGATAAAGGGGAAGATAACAAAATCCAGCTCTTTGGGTGAGAGGGGGTAAAGGAAGGCAGACAGACAAGGGAGCAGCATTTTGAACAGTATGAAAAAAAATACAGACTCTCCTGTGATAAGAGAGAGAGGAGCCAAGACATGTGGTTGAATAGGGAAGGGACGGAGACTGAAACTTTGGCAAAGGTATCATTCTTCTTCATCTAAGAGCTTGAAATAAGGGGAAACACCATCTAACAGATTTGCTGAATAGTAACAGAGTTCCTAGACACATCTTTACAAAGCAAGAGGGTGGTGACTAGTAGTAGCAGGGGCAGAAATGCCAAGTGGTTCTTGCTCTGACAGAATTATTTTGGTTACTGGCAAAAGTTTTGATTCTGCTTCTAAGCGCTGTCATGGAATTGCTCAATGTTTTACAGAAGGCAAAAGTGGCCTCCTGGGAGCATTTTTTGAGCCTTTCAATTTCTTTAAGCTACTCACGAATTCAGGATGAGGTGAGTGTAAGACTGCATGTAAAATTTTGCTTAAAAAATGAAAGTATAATTTATATTTATTGTAATTCACTTTTGGTATGCAGTTCGGTGAGTTTTAACAAATCAATGTGGACATGTAACCACTGTCACAGTCAAGACCTAGAATAATTCCCTCACCCCTGAAAGTTCTCCCATGTGCCTAAACAGTCAACCTCTCCATCTACTCTGGCAACAGTGACCACTGGTTTTTGTCTCCAAAGCCATGCTTTTTTCAGCAATGCCATATAAATGGATTCATACAGCACATCATGCTCATTGCACTTGAAAGCCAGTTTCTAAATATATGTAAAATGTATGCTAAGAATTGGTTAATACATTTTAAAAGCATTGTGTGGATTATGGCTATTAATATTTGGAAAAAAAACCCTTTACTATTTTTCTTTAAAAAGCATTTAAACTTCTATAATATTAAATGCTGCCTAGAACATATGAAACAATTTTAATGTGTTTAATTAGAAGTAATGGGCCATTCTTTGACTTTTTTGAATTGAGGCTATTGCAATAAAATATTTACTACTGTAAGTAATAGCATTCAACTGAAAGCCCTATTTTTAAAAATAATTGGTTAATGCATTTTAAGTACCACTAAGTGATACAGAAAAGCTAACCATTCTTTAAAATATGCCAACTGGCTATTTCTTCTTGAATACCATGCCTGCTCGCATTCTCTAGAGTCTTTTCCAATTTTACTTTGCTTAAGGAGAAAAAACATTCTATTTTCACTCCAGTCTTTTTTGAAAATATGTGGATTATAAGCCAATGAATGAATGAATAAAAGAACAGTAAAACACCAACACTTGGTGTAATACCACTGAACACTCAAAGGGGCAGGGCATTTCTGTTTATTCAGAAACCGCTGTTTCCTGCAGGGAGAAAAAGCACAGTAACTTTTCTCAGTACTGGATGATACAGATACAAAACAAAACAACAAAATAGCAAACAATAACAACTTTGCCCAGTCCCGATGCTAGTAATTTCAAAGGTTAGAATATTTGCATACTAGGAGACTTATGCTGACTTTTACTTAATAAATCGATTCTTATCTATCTGTCTATCTATCTATTATATATAATTTGTTGTCAAGTTGTTTTCCACACAACACCCTGTGTTCAACCCAACAGGTGCCCTCCTCAATGCCCATCACCCACTTTCCCTCTCCCCCATGCCTGATCGACTCTCAGTTTGTTCTCAGTATTTAAGAGTCTCTTATAGTTTGCCTCCCTCCCCCTTTTTAACTATTTTTTCCCTTCCCCTCCCCCATGGTCTTCTGTTAAGTTTCTCAGGCTCCGCATATAAGTGAAAACATACGGTATCTGTCTTTCTCCACCTGACTTAATAAATTGATTCTTTATAAATTATGACTGTTAGTCATTTAACAAAGACTGTAAAAACAGGATTGTCTACTCATAGTGTAAATTTCCATCAGCTTCAGAAGTAAGGTGTTGATGCTCTACCATGTAATGTTATGTACGTTTCAAGACAATTCTAAGGCCATGGTTTCACAGCTACCATGTCATGCTCAGAACACCTAAATTTCTATCTATAGCTCAAGGTTTTCTCCTGAATTCCAGGTTCATTTAGTCAACTTCTGTATGCTCATATATCCAGTTGGGTTTCCAACAAGCAATTCAAACACAAACAATCCTAAATAGCACTTGGATTTGCACTGACTTCTGCTCTTTCTGTAATGTTCTCTCTCTCACTGAATAGGTCTACCATGGTCCGTGATGTCTAAGCTGGAAATTTAGGATTCATTCTTGCCTCTCAAGTTTTTGTCAAATCAGTGATTTCATCAACAACTCCTATATCCTGTGGATTTAACCCCTTCTCATACTCAATGCTTCTCTCCATTCTCACTGCCATTTCTTCAGTTCAGGCTAGAACAGTCTCATGTTCAGACTGGTGAATTACTACTAAGGGAGGTTCTTCCCTCAAGTCTTTCTGCCACTCCAATCCATGTTCTGTTGCCACCATTGTGCTTTTTTAAAGAAAATAATCAAAATTAAATTTGATCTTTTAATTCTGCTACTTTGATATTACTCTGTTGTTTCTCACTGCCTATGGAATAAAGCCCAAACTTCTTGATTTAGCTTACCATCATTCTCAGTAAGATTCCTGCTCACCTCGATAGCCCTATTCTGTCTGCATTCCCCCTTGCCGGACACTTCACACTTGAAGTAAACTGAAGCTACTCAGGTATTTATGCCTTCCTCTGCCTGAAGCATTCTTCTTCAGTGAACTCTAGTCATCTTTCAAGTCTTGCTGTACATATTACATTCTCCAGAAGTCTGCTCAGATCCCTAATTTGGAGATGGAGCCTTCTCTGGTAATCACAGAACATATTGTACTTTACCAATTGAGTTTTACTGCACTTGTCTGTATACCCTGAAAAGCTACCAACAAAAGGATGGACTTCTCTGACAAAAATTAAATATCTAGTTCCTAGCACAGAGTAGGTGCTCAAAATATTTTCCAATCACTGAATGACCACTTGATTTTAAGACCTTAAGAATCACTATTTACATTGTAAGCTCTTGTAATCTATTCAGAACAGCTTTTCTAAGACCTCTGCTGGGAAGTAATTCCTTTAGTACCTTAGTTTGAGATGCTCTCTTGACCTCAAAGCAATAACCCTGATTTCTTCAAAGCGATTCTGTAATTTAGTTGTCTCAGTGACTTAGATTCTCATTACTATGCCTGATGCGTTAATTACAAAGCTGTTATTGTGCTGATATAAAACCTTACAAACCAGGTAGAAGATAATTATTCATTGTGTGATTGTGTGATTTACACAGTAGACATATTTATTAATTTTTGCGATTTTTAAGACATATTTAATCCTTAATTTCTTTTCCTGATTTAGACTTTATTTTTTTACAATTATTTTTCTTGATTTGGGCTTTAAATAATAAAGTATATGTATATACTGGCTTAATCAAAAGTGTATTTGCCACCAGCATTTCCTACACTAGGCTGGAGAAAGCTTTCCTATTTATAAGTTCCTCATGCAGTGACAAACCCAAGTTCATATACAAAAGATAAAGAAAAAGGAAAAGAAAAAAACCTAAAAAACGAATGGATTTACAATCCTGCCATAAATACCCTATCAAAAATTTTGTCTTCTATTTTCAAATGTGTCATTTGTTCCCCCAAATGAGATTTGAATCTCGACGTTTTAAGTCAGAACAGCCAATGATTCAACAACCACAATAAATCTATCATTTAAAGTGCTTCCTCAATTTGGCTTAAGGCTGTGACCAAGTCAAGAGGGACAGACATGGGGCTTTTGCTGCCAAGTGATGGCTGAGGCCCACTCTCATTTCACATGAACTTGGAGAAGATTCAAAAGTGTAACTTGCTCAATAATTGCTTCTAGCAGCGTTTCCCCTAAGCATCAAGGCTCCGACTCATCAGTACTTTTGCTGTCCAAAGAGATAAAAGCAAAATCCAAATAATCAGACCCGGTAGTATGTACTGAATGTTTGAGTCTCCCCAAAATTCATGTGTTAAATCCTAATCCCCAATGTGATGGTATTAAGAGGCTGGGCCTGTGGGAGGTGATTAGGTCATGAGCAGGGAGCCCTCCTGGATGAGATTAATGCCCTTATGAGACCCCAGAGGGCTCTCTTGCTCTCTGTCTGTCATGTGAGGATGTAAGGAGAAGACTGCCATCTGAACTTGACCAACTTGATCAGAACTTGACCAACTTGATCAGAACTTGACCAAGCTGGCACCCTGATCTTGGATGACCACACCCAGAGCTGTGAGAAATACATTTCTGTTGTTTATAAGCCATCTGGTTTATGGTATTGTGTTATAAAAGCTCAAACTAAGATACTTGGGAGGGACTGCAACACTATGGACCCTCTTCATAAACATGTTTCCTCTTTTTAACCCTATTTTTACATCTAAAAGCTTTCTTATTCATAAAAGAGATGTTACAAATACTTATAACAAAGTGGAGGGTCAGTAGTCCTGAAATGGATAGAAGTAACACTGATGAACATGATACATTGTTAAGAGTAAATCGTTTTCCTCTTTCTACTTAAAACATCATGCCAGTTTGAAAAAAACCCAAACAAACAAACAAACAAACAAACAAACAAAAAAACGTAATCCCAAATTCTCATTGGATACAGGCCTGCCAAAAGAAAAAAAAAATCCATATTCCCCAATCTCCCTTGCATTTCAGTTTGGTCAGCTAACTAATTTCTGCCCAATAAGGCATAAAGGAAATAACCGTATGGAACTTCTGAGACGTTCCTAAAAAGAGGAAGAAGTGTACCCTGATTTCTACCTGCCTCCTTCCTGTCACTGGGAGATGACATTGAGGAGCTAAAGCCATGGCAACCATCTTGGTTCAGGATGTGAACAGTAAAGCAAGATAAAAGAGGTCTGTGTTTTGGACAACTGTGGATTCCAGACAGCCCCAACTGCCTACCTTGAGAGACATCAACCAGCCAACGAATCACCCAACCAAAAGGCATCTGTCTTTCTTAGTCACTGTTACTTTCAACATCTTATTTGTAAAATATCCTTATTCTTACCAATTAGTATATCTGCAAATAACAGACATTATGCTAAATGCTAGCTGTATAGTAACTATGCAACATAGGAATTATTATCTCTTTTGTGAGTGAGGAAATTAAGATTCAAAGGTGTTACATAATAGATCTAATGACACCAAGGTAGTAAGGAGCCGAGTCAGAAGTCCCAGATCAGATTCTGGAATTTATACTCTCTTTTCCTGTATTACCCCATTACTCTATAATGTGGGAGTAAATCCCTCTTTGTGTGCCTCTTGCTAAAACTCTTAATCTTCTTATCCTCTTTTGAAATTAAGATTAAAAACCTCTGCCTACTATAGGCACTACTGCGAGGACAAGTGGGTTTATTATTGTGTAAAACACTGAAATCCTTGGGACTTAACTACTATTTAATTTACGTACACAGTTAAAACTATTTAAAACTTTTTTAACACGAAAAGTCAGCAGTTACATGAGAAGACTTAACTTCCAGTACAGACACAATTAACTAATTTGTGCCACAAGCCTTTACTTGTTTCAACTGGTTTACAAAATTAAACTCCAAATCACTAATTAACTTCCTATTCCAGAAATCTATTCTGTGAGGTCCAGCATTTAGCTGGATTGTGTTTAATCACTCAGTTCATAATTTTGCCCTGTCATCCTGCTGTGGCTCCTTTTTAATGGAAGTGTCTCCCACTAAATACTGGAGGAATTGCAGATTGTATTATCATACCAACTCACAAAAATACCTTGGTGTCTTGGTAATATAAAAGCAGTTCAACTTGGTTGTTGGCAATAAGACTTTGTAATTTAAAAAAAATTAATCCATTTATTTTTTTGACCTAATGTTTTATTGTTTGTTTTCCCTCATCTCCAAAAGAGTAATCTGGATTCCATGACTTCAAAGGCTGAGATGGCCTCTAAAATTCTGGGCTCCTTATACAAAATGTGACATTGAAAATACTTAGTGGTTATATCTAGAGTCAGGGATTAAAATCTTGGCTTATATGACTTTAGGCAAATTGTATTATCTAAGTTTTATTTTCCCCATTAGTAAAATGGAGATGATAATATGATCTATACATCACAGAGTTGCAGAGATGTTTAAAAAAGGTAATGCACACAGAGCTCTATATTAGTTTCCTCTTGCCTTTTTTTTTTTAATTTATTAATTTACTTTTGAGAGAGAGAGCCAGCTTGAGGAGGAACACAGAGACAGGGAGAGACAGAGAATTCCAAGCAGGCTCCACACTGACCGTGCACAGCCTGATGTGGGGCTCAAACCCATGAACTGCAAAATCATGACGTAAGCCAAAACCAAGAGTTGGACGCTTAACTGACTGAGCCACCCAGGTGCCCTAATTTCCTCTTGCTTCTATAATAAATTACTACAAATTTAGTAATTTGGCTTAAACAGCACAAATTTATTACAACATAGTTCTGGAAGTCAGAGGTCCAGTATGGGTCTTGCTGGCCCAAAATCAAGGTATTATCAGGGCTGCGTTCCTTGGGAAGGTTGAGAATTACTAAACGCTCCTTCATGTTGTTGTCAGAATTCAGTTTGTTGTAGCTATGGGACTAAGGTCCCTGTTTTCTTACTGGCTGTCAACTGAGGGCTGTTCCCATCTTAGAGAGTACGGCAAATTTATTTGCTCATGGCTCCCTTCCACCATCTTCCAAACCAAAAATACCAACTGAAGTCCCTCTGAAGTGTGAAATCTCTCCTGCCTTATCTTTGCTTATCATATGTTTCTGACAAACTCTTTTGCCTTCCTCTTCCTCTTACAAGTATTCAGGTGATTACTTTGAACCTACACACATAATCCAGGATAAACTTCAAATTTTAAAGTCATCTGCTTACCAACCTTTATTCTATCTTCAACTTTAATTACCTTTGGTCATCTATGTAACACAATCATAGGTTTACAGGAAAAGGACACGGACATCTTTGGGGTCAATATTCCACCTATCACAAGCTCTGAGCATAATACCTGGCATGCAGTTAAGTACTCAATAAATAATAATAATAGCCAATACTTACACTTACTCACTGACAGGTAATGACCTAAGTGCTGTATAGATATTTATGTATTTCATCTAGCTAACAAGCCTTATAACATACTAATTATCATCTTCATTAAAAATGAGAAAATGAGACACCAAATGGAAAGCTTTACACTGAGGAAGTAAAAGGCTGAATGAAGATTTGAACCTGGGCAGTCAGTCCGCTCTATAAGTGATACCTTTAAGTCTCATTCTTCCTCTTCATTATTACAATAGTCAGGAAACCAAGCAAGCCTTTGTCTAAACTGAAACCAGGAATGAGAAGTTATTTCAATACAGGGAAATGGCAACATTGGTATTTATTTGGCATATGCTCTCATTATGTCTTCTCTACTTTGTCCTGGGATGTTGGCTCATCTGAGTCTAGGACAGACCTTTCATCATTCTACTTTTGAGTCTTACCAGGTGACTGAGGAGAAAATCCTTGATAAAATAAGGTATTCTATGTAGGAAGAAGCTAGATGATATATCCAACCCTTTTCCGATTTCAAAAATTGATTACTATCTTCATGAAAGTATTACAGACTCGGGGCGCCTGGGTGGCTCGGTCGGTTAAGCGTCCGACTTCGCTCAGGTCATGATCTCGCGGTCCGTGAGTTCAAGCTCCGGGTCGGGCTCTGTGCTGACAGCTCAGAGCCTGGAGCCTGTTTCAGATTCTGTGTCTCTCTCTCTCTGACCCTCCCCCGTTCATGCTCTGTCTCTGTCTCAAAAATAAATAAACGTTAAAAAAAATTTAAAAAATAAAAAAAAGAAAGTATTACAGGCTCAAAGTTACCACTGTCTTGGTTCTTCAACACCTCATATTCTACTGAAATGCTGCTGCTTCTCATTTCATACTAAGAATCCACTTTGACATCACTATGGAAAGTAAGAAGAGTACATCACCATTATTTCGGACAATAAAATACCTTTCATTCTCCTGCACGATCACATCTCCTCTCTTCCATGAACGGAGTGCTTTGGGAGAGGCTCTAGGTTTACAGTCCAAGCTGACCATGCTGCCCACTTGCACTTGAAGCAACTTTTTCATTGGAGTCTTTGAAAAATCGGGAGCAGAAGCTGAAAGGGAAGAAAGAATGAAAATTTACTCTTAATTTAACATTTTAAAATACCTGTAGGTTCAAAGGTTGACTTCATAATGACTTTTATTTATTTTTTAATTTAAATTTTAGTTGGGTTAACATACAGCCTAATATTGGTTACAACTACTTAAAATTTTTCTTTAAGGTGGATTTATTTTTTAGAGAGAGACAGAGTGTGAGCAGGGGAGGGTCAAAGAGAGAGAGAGAGAGAGAGAGAGAGAGAGAGAGAGAGAGAGAGAGAGAATCCAAAGCAGGCTCCAGGGTCTGAGCTGTCAGCACAGAGCCAGGCAAGGGGCTGGAACTCCTGAATTGCAAGGTCATGGCCCGAGGCGAAGTCAGATGCTCAACCAACTGAGTCACCCAGGCGCATGGGTTATAACTACATTCAAAGTTTCCTGGCACACAGATGTCAGTACTTGATTTACTTAATTGAGTGGGCACCACTCACAGGATTTCAAAGCTCAAAAAGTAATTCCTATCATTGTATGTTCCTAGAAGTTCTAAATCTTGGGATAATTTTTTATGTAGAAATTTCTAAACTTCACCATTAAGTTTTAAAATAGCTCAATCATGAGCGTATCAAAATGAAAAACATTTATCACAGAAAGTTAGTTCCATGCAGACAACAATAGGCTCATTGTCCCTTGTGATCTCTAAGACCCAGCATGTGGCACAGGGCCTGGCACTTAGGTGCTCAGTAAATGTTTTTAGAAGGAAGGCTGAGTATACTGAATTATTATCGTCTTGCATAAAACTGATCAACATCCATTATAAAATTTTCATATGCTTATGTTTAACTTCTGAGTTGGAGAAATCTATAATCTGCATTATTATATTAATGTTCAAGTATCACATTAAATATGATAACATGTAGAGAACATTATGTCTGCTGATAACGAACAGAATGTTGATCCCGAAACAACACCTGAACGTTCAAGATACATAATGATGTATCTTTGAATGAAATGATAGGTTAATCAGAAAATCAATCTTTCATTGCAAATGTAGAAAAAGTTAACTAAACATAGTGCATTTCTCCTAATGTCTAATACTCTGCCTTATAGCAAACCCGAGTGAATATAATTTATTTTTCTCGTAAGTGGAGATCATATAGTGAATTATATTGTGTGATTCTATATAAGAGTGTGGATAAAGAAGATACGTTATCAAGGGGTTGTTGGCCTTAAAAATTAAGATCTTAAAAGGACACTTTTGACTAAAAGTATTTTTCCCATACAAAAGCCTCATATAGCATTTTGGGTAGGAAATCATCCATTTTAAGATGAATAAACTATCACTCATAAGGCTAATTTAATACAAGAGATAGTAGTGCTTCAACTTAAGACTGTGTACAAATTCTACTCTCTTTTTGTTATAATACCCCACCTTCCCTGTCATGGATAACAGTAGCCAGATTTTCAGCTGATGATCTGCCCTTCCCAGACTTCAGGCCTCCTACGCAGAGAATGCATTTCTAACCACCAGGCATGAAGGATGAGAGAACTGCTTCCAGTAATGTCAGTGTGGCACCTGACATTTTGGGCTGAATAATTATTTGTTGTGAGAGGCTGTCATGAGCGCTGTAGGATATTTACATTGTAGGATTATTTGTGGGTAGCCTTTCTGGCCTATACTCACAAGATGCCCGTAACACACACTGGTTCCCTTTTCCCCTATGTATCACCAACACTGTGACAACCAAAAATGTCTCCTGACATTTCCAAAGATTTCCTGGGGGCAAAATCATCCCCAGCTAAGGACTGCTGAGTTAGCAGGTGCTTACAACCTTTGGGCCATATTGGATCGGACCAGCCATGGGTATGTGGCCCAAATCAGGTACACAAGGCCAATGACATGTGGGACTGTGACTTCTATATGAGCAATTCAGAAAGCCATGTATTTTCCACTGGATTGACTGTGCTCCTGGAAACTGAATGTGTTGGGGAACACCATATAGAGCCTGATGATGGTGATGATGCTTGAGTCCTGCCAGGATCAAATTCTGTTCAGATCCAAATCTATATTTTAATTACATGTAGCGATAAATCTCCCTTCTACTTTCTCTCTTATTTATGTCATAACTATGCTATGCCCTGACAATTTTTTGGTTGATTTTCAGGCATTTGCAACTTACAAAGTGTTTTTCTGGATAACTGCCCTAAACACAATATAACATATAACATTTTCTGTCTTTTCATATACTTAAAGTGCAAGAAGAGAGTAATTCAGAATCTCAAATGGTTGAGCCTTTTAAGTGAAAACTTCAGTGTGCCCAGTGTTTGAGGCTTCTAGCAGGGTTATTCAAACCAAAGGCAACTCCTTTTGGAACAATATATGATTGTTTTGAATTCCAGTATTTACTTTTCTGGCCCAGTAACAACAACAGCAACAACAACAAAACGCACCAAATTTACTTATTCTCTTAAAAGGCATTGCTCCATTTAAAATATTAGAGTTGCATAAGGATGTCTTAGGTTGACACTGTTCCTTACTGTTGCCCTACTTCAACCTTTGAGGCTTAGTCCACCTACAACTGTGGCTTTCCTTTAGAAATCATTAAAATATATTCTCTGGTTAAAACCCCTGAATGATATTATAACAATAGGAATGTAATATGAGAAGTAAATACTTCTTGTTCTAGCAAAAAGGGAGGATTTAAGAAAAAAAATATGACAAGAGAAGCTCAGTCTTACCTATAACCTTAAGTTCAGCACTGGAATAGATGAGCCCATGTTTGTTTTCTGCTATGCACTGGAACATGCCAGAATCAGTCACATTTAGGTTTGATATTGTAAGGGCACCATTTTCTATCTGTATTCTCTCCTAGGTGATAACAAAAATGTCTTGCATATAAATGTATACATCATTTGAAAAGAAAAATGAAAACCACTATTATTTCAGTCGTACACAAACCTCCTTCGTTTTTCCTCAGAGGATTGTGCAATCTGACTTGAAATTTTAACTTTTCCTTATTTAAAAATTTGTGACTGATTTAACATAACAGCCACACAGTTGTAATACTAATAAACACCCTTCAGTCCAAATGTCTACTGGTAAAATAAATAACAAAGAAAGAGGTACAATATTGCAGCCATTTTATTTTTCCCTGTGGCTAAAGTTGCAGACTTTAAAAAATGTATCATGTTTCCATGCCGTCAACTGGAAAGGTTTTCACCATTTTTTTAATCACACAAATCAAACACATTATAAATTCTGTGCATTAAAAAGAGTTCTGAGAAACACATTTATTAAGGGTTTTTAGGTAGTATGACAGGTTATATATAGAAATTGGAAGGAATATAATTGACATAGTACACAATTTTTTAAAAGAACAAAAATTACATGGCTTAAGAAAGAAAGTGATTGAGAAAATAAGTATGCACGTAAGAAGGTAACCACATAACAATTATTCTCCAGAGGCCAGACCAGGTTGTCAGACAGGGAAAAGCAAATTACATTCCACGTCTGATCAAAGTAAGGCCTTCCCTAATTTCAAAAGCGAAAAACAAAAACCAAAAAACAAAACAAAACAAAAGAAACAAACAAAAAAACTATACCATAGTTAGACTAAATTCACAAAATCACCTTTTCCCAATGACATTCAATGTTGAAAATATTTTCTTCTTGGCAGATTGGGTACTTGATTTTATATTTTATCCCCTTTGACATTTCTTAAGGTGTGAATGAATGCTTGCAAACTCGAGTCTACTTTGGCACTAGGTACGAGGAAGGCATTTATTTAATGTCAAATGAAGAGAGTGAGGATTAACCGGGCTCATTACCTTACCTCGAGCACAAGGGATTCTCCATTTTTCAACCATCGGTAGGAAGGTTTGGGCTTACCACTTGCCCGGCATTCCCAAAAAAGATTGTCCTCCACTGCTATTTCTACATCTCTTATGAGCTGAACCCAATGAGGCTTTGCTACAATGAAAGAAAATAAAATCAGACCACCCAGCAAGTAAAAAATAAATGCTTTACACAAATGGATATAAACACTGTGAGCAACGGATTAATGTGAGCATAGTGGCTAAAATTACATTTAATTCCCTATTTACTAAGTGGATATGGGAAATGTTTCTAGATTTGAGGATGGATGATGCAATCTGTCACTTCCTAAGCCAAACTCATTATGTTTTCTCTGTTTTCAAAATTCTGGGCACCGTATTCTATTTCCTCAGATGGGTTATTAGCAGTAGATAGTAATGCAGGTACACAAAACATACTCCTTTCCAAGTGCATTTGTGAATCATGAGGTCACAATTGATGACAACTTAATACATGAATGACAGCAGATACTAGTCTTAATTACACACTAAGAATTAACATCCGTAGAAGAGAAACTTCTATAGCTGAGGAAAAAAATACGTTCTTCAAATTAGAAATAACTTTTAATTAAATACAAACCGATGAACATCTTATGAACCTCTGTGTGAATTAAAATGAAAGCAGGGAAAGATGGATAAATCGGTTCAATTTGAATCATATGACTTATTATGAAAAAGAAGGAGCTCGTGCAACCTTAAATTATGTATGCAAATCAGCAGCATCAAATGGATTTATCATTTTCTGTTACATTTTAGAAGATATTTGGAAAATTCTCTCTACAGATGAAAGCAACATACCAGTTAAAACTAAAGCCTCTCAATATACACAATCTATTCAGCCAAGTCTCAGTTTGCATCTTAGACCCAAAACTGGGAGGTGAGATGTCTTACTGGTTTCACATTGCATTATGTATGTGATGTCTACAATGTGATTCACATGTGCATTCTCCATATGGAGAAACAGTGTATCTATTTCTATTTAATTGTAACCATGGGAAGATTTGTCTTTGCATTTGTATCTCATAAAATTGCTTTTTTTTTAATCAAAGAAATTGAAATGAAAATACAGCTATTTAGCTCTTAGAGAAAACATACTGGTCTG
The DNA here is from genome assembly GCF_018350175.1 of Felis catus. Classification (NCBI taxonomy): domain Eukaryota; kingdom Metazoa; phylum Chordata; class Mammalia; order Carnivora; family Felidae; genus Felis; species Felis catus. Next base: position 41,356,235 of record NC_058369.1, read on the forward strand.
CATTTTACCTTATTAATATTATTATTATTATTATTATTATTAAATAAATGACTTTCCCAGTCTGAAGTGTAGTTCAGTGCAAAATCACTTCACTCTATTTATACTAAAGCATATTTTTCTTCTTTCAGGAATTACAAGCATTTTTTGGGATAAGACCACAAAGAGACTCACACATGAGCCCTTGACTGAGATTCAAGTTTCTAGCAAAAAAATTGCACTGGCTTCTCAATACTACTGTTCTTCTTCTCCAAATGGGAGGATAATTTGCTGGACTGAAGCCAATTCTGAGATTACAACTGCCATGTTAATGGTGATTTCCCCCCTTATTCTATCATATTAAATCCAAATATTCTATCCGGCCATTTTTTACATGAAATATTAGAGTGGATAACCAGAGAACTTCATGGCACGGATTGAATACACTACTCTTAAGCCAGAAGTGTAGAGTAACTTTCATCAAACACCCCATCTCATTAATTTCTGATATATTTCTCAGGAATATATCATATTACCTACCCAATGGACTACAGCAGGATTCTACCTTCTCTAGTCAGTAGAGTGGATGATGTTTGTTGTCTGGTGTGCATCTATTTCCTCCTTTCTTTATTTATAAAATAACCCCCATTTCTCACTGAACTGTCCTCTCTTCCATTGCCTCACACTGTCCATAAAATTCAGGAATATCTGACCATATTCCCTGTTCCAAACAGAGGCCCTTAAGTTGTTTTAAGCCAATTCTCCTTGCTAAGGATTGGTTGAGGAATGAACTTTCGGGCAATGAGATTTGAAACCAGATTTGCACAATGTTCTGGAGACAGTAAGGATGAACAAGATTGATGCTGTGGTTACTGCGGGCAAACATTGTGTGACTATACTGGAGAGCAACATGCAGAGAAAGGGAAAAGACAGATAAGAGCAGAAACAAATCATAGAGAAACTGAGCAAGGGCCTGATTATATGGTACATGAACACTAGCTTAGCTTTGGATTTCTTGCCCCATGAGGCATATAATTGTTTATTTCGGTAGGGCTGCTGTTCCAGATAGCTCAAACATTGCTGCTGAAACATTACGACAGTTGGAATACTCGAGTTTTCTTTTTTTTTAATGTTTATTTATTTATTGTGTGTGTGTGTGTGAGAGAGAGAGAGAGAGAGAGAGAGAGGAAGGGCAGAGAGAGAGAGAGAGGGAGAGAGTGAATCCCAAGCAGGTTCCCTGCTGTCAGCACAGAGCCCCTTGTGGGACTCAAACTCATGAACCAGGAGATCACGACCTAAGCTGAAACCAAGAGTCAGATGCTCAACTGACTGAGCCACGCAGGTGTTCTGATTTTGTGTTTTCTTGTAATGGTCACCTCTTACCCTGGGTCAGGTAATGGTTTCTCAGAAAGGAGTAAGTAAGCTTCTCCTTTGAAGCTCTCTTCTATGAGAAAAAAGGACTTGCTGTGAGTGATCTGTACAGCCCCATGGCTTAAGTGTTCACCAACCCACCTTTACATCATCCCACCAGCATGTAGACCTTGACACCTGGGTAACATTAACTTGGTCCTGTGTATTCTAATCGAATCACATAACAAGAGTTACAACACAGAATGACTCAGAATATTAAACCAGGCCTCCATGTTGTTTCTGACAGATCCCAAAATGTTAACATGGTTGAACAGGTGTCAGTCTACTCAGAGACAATGCAGATTTTTCTGAGGGAGGTCAGAAAAAGCCCTCTAATTTTAATATTTGTCTTTGCAAACATTTTCCTCCCTGAAACATTTACGTGTATAGCCTGTTTCCATTGCCACTTTCTAAGATAAAAAGAATACAATGCAATTTGCCTTTCACACAAGTGGTCAATTCCCACTAGTTTTACCATGTTTCTGATGATTAAATTCAAGTATATATTCATTGAGCATACATCTTTACATAAATTACATAAACTACAGGACATTTTATAAAATCATATATTTATACTTTCTAAATCATGCTTTCATCAAAAAAACCTAATGTATTTTGTAATAAAAAAGATTTGAAAACAAATTTTGGAAAAAAAAAGATAATTTAATTTTCCTACCAACAGACTCTAAATTAAGGTAATGCTATAATCCTTTCCTTACCCCAACCAAACAGTATATCAAATAAATGTCATTATGAATTAAAGGCGGCAAACAGCACAGTTACATTATTGGAAGGGATAGGAAAACACTGAAGAACTCAAGAGTCTGAGTTCATGTGGTTTGTCAAATGCAGTAATTGCAAGTTTTCACCATCAACAGTTTCTTTCTCCTTAGTGAAGATCAGAAAGAAAGATACAAAATCACATTTTCTAGGGGAGAGGACAGATACAGAGGAGATCGCTCCTTGATATGATTCAATGCATAAAACATTACTCATAGAAAAAAAGGATAATATTTCACTACTGTAGGAATCATTTTAAAATGCAAAAAGAAGACAATCACGCTTCTGATTTCACGGCAAAATGTTACTGTTTTTAATTCCTCCTATGACAAATATTTATCGCCATTTAACAAAATGCAGGACTGAACAAGTGGACATTGGGATTCTGCCATAATTTCCCACCGCCCAACAACATTTGATAGAACAAAAGCTAAAAATCCAATTAGCCCAAAGTAGAAGCTCACCATAGTAAGTGAGACGCCCTCTGGCGACATTTCTTCCTCGTGAATTCTCAGCAACGCATTCATAGGAACCGGTATCTTCCTGTTGGAAGTTGGGGATTTCAAGCACACCATTGAATTTCCTCAGTTTAATTTTACTGGAAAAGGGCAGTCCATCACTTCTCCTCCAATTAATCTGAGGTACAGGACTAAGAAGAAAATTGTCAAGTTATTTGCTATTTTATTCTTATTTAAAATTTTTTTTTTTTTAATGTTTGTTATTGAGAGACAGAGAGAGATAGAGCATGAGCAGGGGAGGGGCAGAGAGAGGAGACACAGAATCCCAAGGAGGCTCCAGGCTCTGAGCTGTCAGCACAGAGCCCGACACAGGGCTCCAACTCACAAACCGTGAGATCATGACCTGAGCGGAAGTCGGACGCTTAACCGACTGAGCCACCCAGGCGCCCCATTATTTGTTACTTTAAACAGATGTCTGGATGCATGTTAGGCTTGACAAAATAAAGCTTTTGTTAGGATGGAGCAAAAAGGCACCCGTTTTCAAATGCAGAACATCTCCAATTGTTAATCACATATACCTGATACAAGGCTTAACCTCAGTTGCTATTTTAATAAAATAAATTCTGCATTTTCTTGAGTTAAATCATGATTTAGAGAAAAAGCTGAACACACTTCCATTGTATTAAAATACAACAAATGAACAAGCAAAAGAAAAATAACACCAATCTAGTTCATGAAATTAGGCAGGCATAGTCATTGTCTGCAAATTGCCTTTATGGTTTCAGCCTAAATTATATATGTGCATTCTCCTTATATTTTATTTTTCCTTTGCTTCTAAATGAAAGAAAATTTTAGAAAATAAATAAGGAAAAGAAGAGTCTGTCAAAAACTATCTTGATCTCTTTCAGAAAACTAATACTTCAGCACCCTGTAGTAAATGTTATAAAACTTACTTTCCAAGAGCAAAACATTCCAATTTCACAGTTGCACCTTTAGCCACTGGAAGAGTTTCTGGAAACTGCACTTCTATTTTTGGTTCATATTCACCCATCACACCTGTAAATCCACCATATAAAGTTAATAGTTTCAATATTTCCTGTGGAACTGTCCCATTTTTCTTAAATAAAACTTTCTTTTTATCCATTTTGAACCAGTTTCTCTAATGATTTAAATTACTCACTAGCCATTCATTAGGAACTTTTAAAAGCAGAGCTAAGTGGGCCAAACACACAACATTATTAAACATCAGGGACCTTGGATTCCATGATTCATAAATTACCGTTTACAGAGTGGTTCCGAGAAAGCCATTATGCTTTTTACCTTTTATAAAATGGGAGGCTTTTTTATTCTGTATTTAATCTGGACATTTCTGGTCAAACTGAAATATACAATGTATTATGACTTCTTGAAATATCCTAAGGAGCAAAAATTATGGGAGGGAATTTACTTAATGGTACCCTGGTAGCAAAGAAACCAATCTTAAACTTCTTAAATGGCACCCTGGAGACAAGAAACAGTAACTTCATAAATGAGAAAGGTCAAATTCAATTATAACTGACTGGAAAGAAATGTTTAGGTAATATGTGGTCATGACATTGTGCTGTATCAGATATGGTTTTGTGTAAGTGGGGCAGTTACACAGGGTTACAAATCTGATTCCTCTAAATCTCATGTGTTCCCTTGAAACAGCCATGAAGGGGTAGAGAAAACACATTTATTTTCTTTTCAGCTTTACTAAGGTACGATTAGCAAACAGAGATTATATATATTTAGGCTGCATGTACAACCTGATATTTTTTACTATGTACAATGTGATGATTTAATATACATATACATTGTTAAATGATTATCTCAAATCAAGTTAACACATCTAGCACCTCACACAGATACCATTTTTAATTTCTTAACATTCTGTGGTGACAACAGCTCAGGTCTACTCTTGTAGCAGATTTCAAGAATACAATACAGTATTATTAACTATCATCACTATGCTGCTGGTGGCAGGGAAATGGGGAGAGGTTCATCAAAGAGAATGGACTTCTGGTTACAAAATGAATATGTTTTGGGAATCTAGTGCATATTTTTTTTTAAATTAAGAGATGCTTTATATGCTATAAAAATACATCCAGAGCTTAAAGAAGCTCACGGTGGCCAAAATCAGGACAGGTGACTTCATGACAATGTAACCTGAACCTAGGCTGAGAAAAACCTCGAGCTTAGTTGAATGCTCTCCCGTCACCATCTTGAAATTCCTAATAATTTCTGAACACTGGGTCCATCATATTTATTTTGCACTGGTCCTCGAAAACAATAAAGCTGGTCCTGGGTAAGGATTAGGTACAGGGACCTATGGTCAATGAAATGATCTTTCTTCATCACTGTACTCATATTTTTTCTTCAGCGCAAAGTGAAATAATTCTTCATGGTATACTTTTCACTTTTTCCCATTTTTTTTTTTTGCTTGGATTCACAATATTTACATTTAGAATTGCACACCTTGAAATATTTCCTACCGTCAGAACGTAGCACCAAAGGAGTTGGGGAGCCCAGCACTCTGGTGTTCGTCACCATACTGGTCACCACGCACGTGTAATTACCCACATCGGATGGCTCGACCTTGGCAATATACAGGTGGCCTGTTTCTTGAGAGACAAATCTCCGACTATCTTCTTCAACAAATGATGGATATTCATTGAAGATCCAAGCATATGATAGTTCTTATAAAATTTTTGGAGAAAAGAAATCCCATCATTAAGGCAAGTTTTCCACAGTATACTAAAAATACGTACACAAAACCACCTCTATGACAAAGTAATGGTGAGTGGTTCTATCGCAGGTCATGAAGAGAGACATTTCTGTGAACTGATTCTGCAGTCAGTCTGCATTACAGTGGAGGACAGTGCTGATTAGCATCCTTGCAGGAGCAATATTACTACCATCATCATTATCGCTACTCCAGACACCTCCTGACAAGTTTCTCTGGTTTCAGTCCTTCTCCTTTTTAATTTGTATCTCCACACCGCATATTCTATGATCTTTCAAATTTACCAACCTCATCATGTCAGTTTGTGATATAACACTTACCTGCAATTCCCTGGAGCTCCTGGGAACAATGCCACATTTCTTAACCTGAATAAGAGACTCCGCATGGTTAAGCCCCTGCTTCAAGTCTGAGCCCTGGGTCTTGGCACCTGCTGTTCTGAGAGCCTGCAGTATCCTTGTTCTCTGTCCACTCCTTTGCCTCCTCCCCCCTTTTAACACTAAACCCCATTCTCCCACAACAACTTCCACATGGTTTTCAAAGGTTGGTGCCAAACATAAGGAACCACCTCTACAGAGAAGCCTTCCTTCATCCTTGTCTCATGGTAGGTTCTCCTTGATAGAACAACGCTAAGTTTCTATCAGTTAAAACACTTACTGCTGTATATGTAATGGTCTATTTACGTAACCACCCTCCCACCACTGGGTAAACACTGATGTCAACTCTTATCCTGACTGCCCTCCCCCGCCCAATTACCAAAATGAAACATCCAGAGACACTTAATAGTCCTCAATAAACATTTATTGAGTTAATTAAGGATACAATTATGCTCTTATCTCCTCTGTAAAGTCTAATATGAGAGTTTTCTTGACTTTTAGGGTCAAGGTAAACCAACTTTCTCCCAAGAAACTAATGTTTTTTACTCTGTGATAATGAGGGTAAATAATATGATGCTGCATTGTTCTAGATGCCCATATTTTTCACAGGCAAGTTGTTACTTAAGCACAGTTACGGCAGTTGACTTCTTTGATTCCTTCTTTCCATGGTCCTATCATTTTTTATGATTTTATCAACATTATTGCAGTGGTTCATTATTGTAATGTTTTTTCAAAAGAATTTTCTGAAAACATGTAATCAAAATCAATTTAGTGAATAACGAGTTCAAAATACATTCAAGGCATAATTCCGGGATAAAGGATCTTTGCATTTTGTAGAAAGGGACACTAAGTCCATTTACAAATAACAATGAGATAATGTAAAAGGGCTGGGTGAGAGTTACTTTGGGTTTCAGAGGAAGAAGAGGTGACAGTCTCTCACGACTGAAGAAGAGGTCTTCAAGGACACAACGATATTCTGACAGCAGGGATAAAAGCACTCCAAATGAAGTGAGGAGCATGTGAAAAGCAAGTCGGGGAGAGATTATGGTAAATACCTGGTGGAAATGAGACACAAGTGACTCTCTTCTGCCTTCAATGGAAATGCAAATATTTCATGATTCCAAAGGTTAGCAAGTCAATGGCATATAATGCACATGTTAAGAAACACTGATTTTTGACCTTGAATCGATCTTCACATCATGCTGTATCATTTCAGTAGAGTGTTTCATAAAATTCCAATCAGTCATGTGATAGGTTGTGAACCTTAGGTCGTTTGTCAGACTTTGAAAAAAAAATGGGTCTCAAACATCCACTCCACAGTTGGCCTCATGCCTACATCGATAGTGCTTTTTCTCTTACAATAGTACTAAATAGGGGCACCGGGTGGCTCAGTCTGTTGAGCTTCCGGCTTGGGCTCAGGTCATGATCTCACGGTTCATGAGATCGATCCCCACATGGGGCTCTGTGCTGACAGCTCAGAGCCTGGAGCCTTCTTCGGATTCTGTGTCCCCCTCTCTCTCTGCCCCACCCCTGCTTGTGCTCTGTGTCTGTCTTTCAAAAATGAATAAACATAAAAAAATTAAAAAACAACAATAGTACTAAATAAACCATAGAGCTGGAGAATGCTGGTCAGGTTGGCTGAATCAGTTCTGCAATTGCTGAAATTGACTGCTGTGAAAGCCTTACTTCTTTAGGCTCTTCCTACTACTCTAAGCATCTACCACCCCATAATCCTTTAACCCCTGTAACATCACCTCATTTAAAGAAGACAAAGCCATCTCCTCTGCTTTTCAAAGTGTTCTACTCATGAAATTCATAGAATTGTCCCTCTGCCTTTTATTTCTTATTTAAATATGTCCCTTGTATCCAGGGAGTGCGAAACTTCCACCGCTCCCCAACATAATAGACCTCAGCTTGGTATTAAGAAGGACAAGAAGTCAACCTTGTTAAACCAGTTTCTACTAAAGTAAGAACGGTTGGTGGAAAGAACTCAGATTTAGAGTTGGAAAACCGAAAATCATGTAAACTCATATAAGAAATATTATGTAGCAAGGAGAATATATGATCAGTAACCAGATGCAAAATTTGGAACAACTCTAACATATGTAATTTTGACTGAAATGTTACAAGGCTACACTTGTATTATTTCTTTTAATCCCAAATCAATATCATTGACTTCAATATTGTACTATTAATATACTGTATACAGATATTGTGGTGTGATCTAGCAACAAATGACAGAAGAGAAGAAAGTCAAAATCAAAATCATTTGAAGGCTGTTCCCAAAATGAGCAAGGAGAGTTGAGGGGTGGATTGTGGTGAACATGGAGGTGTCCCACTTAGGTCTCACCTCAGGAGAACTTACTGCAGGAAACACAATTAACTGGTGGTAACCACCCACCAGCACAAGAGTGCGGGGGCTACTTCCAACTAACTGATGAACTCCACTGTGCTGATGCTTGCCCATTCCCCCCCCCCCCCCCGCTCCCCACCCTGGTACCGAATGTCCCCAAAGGCAACTCTGGTTGGAGATGCCCCATCAGATAATGGCCACACTGTTCTCAGAGCTGTGAGGCAGTCTGGCTTTCTTCCTATGTGACTTGTCTTTTCCTCTCTTTGCTCACAGATATTGGACTTGACTCTCCCTTCCACCAATTTCTGCTCCCTCCCTGTTTATCCTCCACAGGCATTTCCTCCAGATTTTTTTTTAATAACAAGTTTGATCCTCTAATCCCACCTTGGGGTTTGCTTCTCAGAAGACTTGAATGTACATGGTGTTGCCGAAACGGAGTAACAGACTCTCCTCTGTATTACCAATTGCCCCTTCCCTTAGACCTGAAGGAAATAGCCTCTTTAACTGACTTTCCTTTTCAATAACTAAGACCTTCAGGCTCTTCAAATTTACAAACTGACCTAACTGATTCTTAGTAACTACCCTCCAGACAAGCCCAGGTAAATCAGCATCCCAGAGGAGAACACTGTAAGCCCATCCTGAGACCTCACCAACTAGAGAAGAAACTGTAGAACCTTCATCTCCTGAGCAGAAATCTTAAACTATCATTCTTAATTTGAGAATCCCATGGAGAAAAGCTGCTGTTTTGTAGAAATAAGTACTCCTGTATTCTCCTTTGAGAATTTGTATCATCAGGCACATGTGAGGGTCTATCTTCGACTGGCATACTAGTAGCTCTTGAGCTACAAATGCTTTATATTTGTAAACCATCACCAAACGGGCATCATGTATGTGATCTTCACATGGTCACATGGACAATATGCGCTCTGTGTATTATACACTATAGAAAAATATTTTAATTTAATTTTATTGTTGAATTTTTTTCTTGTTTATTCATTTTTTGAGAGAGAGGGGACAGGGGCAGGGAGAGAGGGAGACACGGAAACCTAAGCAGGCTCCGTGCTCTGAGCTGTCAGCAGAGAACTCGATGCGGGGGCTCAAACCCACAAACCATGAGCTCATGACCTGAGCCGAAGTTGGACACAACCAACTGAGCCATCCAGTGGCCCCTAGAAAGCCATTTTAAATACTTGTCAACAATATTTCCTCCTTCTTCACATTCTAAAGTCACAGTACGTATACTTTTCAATTAAAAGTGCAATAATATAGCCTACCTATTGGAATACAAGGTAACCAGAATAAATTAATGGTCTTCCTTCACTATTTCTCCCAGATACATACTCAGAAAATCAAGAATAAAAACGATCTTTGGTGAACAGCACAAAAATCTAACTGTAAGGTTGTGAGCTGGGATAAACAGGAGAAACGAGAAAGGGGGAAGAAGAGCCACTCAAGGTATGGAAGAGGCTGTACTGGAAATCACTTGTGAGACTCAGGCAGGTAACCTAGAAGTGAACGGCCAAAGGGTGGATGAGACCTTTAAAGATACGCTTACCAGAGGGTTTGGGACTAACAATGGCAAGATGGGCAGAATAATGCCGCCCAGAATATGTTAACACCCGAATCCCTGAAATCTTGAACATGTTACTTGACATGGTTAGAGGAACAGTATAGGTGTGACTAAATTAAGGACACTGAGATGAGAATGTTACCTTGGATCATCAGGGGTGGGGAGAATGTCATCACTAGAGTCCTTGTACGAGGGAAGCAGCAGGGTCAGAGAAGAGGAACTATGACCTCAGAAGCAGGGGTCTTACCCAGAGAGAGCTATTTGAGGATGCTGCTATGCTCTTGATCTGAAGATGGAAGAAGTAACCACGAGTCAAGGAAAACAGGTGGCTTCCAGAAGCTGGAAAAGGCAAGGCAATGGATTCTCCCCCCGGAACCTTCAGAGCCTTCAGCAGCCCTGTCGACATCTGGCACCTGATTGTAGCTCAGTGACACCTGTATTGGACTTGTGACTTACACAACTGTAAGACAGTAAATCGGTGGTGTTTTAAGTCACTGCATTTGTGGTAATTCGTCACACGAGCAACAGGAAACTAACAGAAATAACGATCATAGCTAACAAAGAGGTGTTCATTAAGTCCAGGTGCAGAGCTATGTGGTAGACACAAAACTTCCAAAGAAAAACAAATGATCAGAGACAAAAAAGTGGAGAAATCCTGGCCTGAGAAGGCCTAAGGAAGAATCGTATGTTATACAAAATGATTGTAAGACCAATACAATGGCAGGGGTGGGGTGTTCGAAAAGAGACAGCAAACCACAACCACCCCAAAACAAATGAATTCGTGTTCTGTTGTTTTATATAAAGATTCAGACCCTTAACAACTCATGGAAAGAAATAAAATCTGGGCTTAATATGGAATACAGTGTCATGACAGGCACAGCAGAACTTTGGAGGACCTACCCACCTTTCTTTATAGACTTACTTATTGAGATGGAATGATACATAACTTTTATCTCCTAGCGAGAAGATCTGCACAATTTCATTTATTGCCTGCATAACTGTGTTAAAATATATGGCATCACTCTGATTGAAAACATTAGAGAATTATGTGATTTACTGCATTCTGAATAAAGTAAAAAAAATACCTGCTGTAATACTATGAGAGTTTACTTATCATAAAAATCTGCATTTGCAATAAAGATTAATTGTACACTGCAAAGTAAAATATATATCAAATCAGCATTCTTCGGGGATTTTTCAACATCATTTTATGTATGATGATAAATACAAAGCTACACTAAAAATGATAATTTTATATACTCAAATGAACTAGACTTTACAAAACCTTTCACAACCTGTGGTGTAAATCACAAACACATTATGCCCAAACTACTTGGCCTCTGGGCTTCCTATTAACAACTCTACGTTAATATTAGGTACGTGAACTATTTTTTAGAAGAGAGAAAAGAGATTTTGCCAATCAGAGCCATAAATTAAGATAATGAAGTCCTGAAACTGCTTTCTAAAAAAGTAGTATGTGATGAATGACATCGCTCCTCCAGCCATATTCTTTCCCAGGTCACTTAAGTGTAAGGCCAATCAATTTAGCAGGAAATATGTCACTCTAGTGTTTACCTGGAGATACATTAATACACATACTACTGACATTTAAGGGTTTATTTCTAGTTCCATTATGAAATTCTATTATGAGGGAGATTTAATCCTTTGTATGGGGATTTTCAAGAAGAAGTTGTCAAACAAAATTGCAGTTGAACAAAATTGTAAAAGTAACTTTGGCTATTTTCTCTGGTGCCAACTGGGAAGTTTGACCTACTTAAAATAAGGCACATTAAAAAAAAGGTTGTGGGAACTTGATGGCTGTTAGTTAAGATTTTTATCACTGATTCATACAACTGGGAAGGAAATTTTGCTATGGAGCTTAGAGATATCACCCACTGATGGAGGGTCTGAGAGAGTACATATTCAAAGATCTAAAGCCATGTAGAAAACTGAAGATAATATAAGGTTCAAGAAGAAAAGGTCAATAGTAAGGACTGAAAAAAATCTGTACCCTTAAAGCAGAAGGTATCTATGGACATTTCCAACATTTCAGTGTGTTGTCTTTCAAAAGCTGTTTTGTAAGTCGTTGTTTGAGGGTATACTTCCTTGCTTAGCCGGTAAATGTCTGCCTCATCCATTCTGATTTAAAGTACTAATAAATGTGACTTGTGAGGGTCCTCAGATAAAGAGAACAATGATCAGGGAAGAAAACAAAAACTAAAAATGGCATTCCTTTATCCTTTCATACTTCTGGGCTGAATCTCGTCCAGGAGTCAGCAAAGTATAGCTAGGGGGTCAAATCTAACCTGCTGCCTGCTTTGTCAACTAAATATTTTGGAACAGACTTGCACCCATCCAATTCTTATCATCTGTGGCTGCTTTTATGCTTACAGAAGCAAAGCTGAGTAGCTGCAACAGAGACTATACAGCTCATAAAGACTAAAATACTTATCTGACTCAACTTTTAAGAAAAAGTTTGCTGACCTGTTCTAGGTCAGTGTTAGCCTGAGACCAAGTTATGAGTTTGGTGATCTTTACCTGACTTACTTTACTTTTACTCCTCTTTTCCTTATGAGGCTGTCATATGTCCTAAGTACACGAAGCTTCACAAAGCGTAGGCTAGTCTCCTAAATCTTCTATGCCTGTCTCTCTTGCTTTAGCCTGCTGCCTTTTGGGAACACGCATGAGTCATTTCCATTGCAGAAATGGAAATAATGCAGTTTCCTGATGTGCTCTGTGACCACCATTTTGTGGGCCACCATTTTCCTTAAGAAACAGAAATATTTTCAGCAGGCACTTGCATCTTCCATCATATCGAGACTCCACAAGGCTCTGTCTTCATTTTTCAAAGGTGTTCATTTATTTTTCAGAGAGAGAAAGAGAGCATGAGAGGGGGAGAAGCAGAGGGAGGGAGACAGAGGACTTGAAGCGGGCTCTGTGCTGACAGCAGAGAGCTCAGTGCGGGGCTTGAACTCACAAACAGTGAGATCATGACCTGAGCGGAAGTCGGAAGCTTAACCGACTGTGCCACCCAGGTGCCCTTCTGTCTTCATTTTTAATGCTTCCACCAGGGTAGCTCTTCTAACACGTGCCTCTGTCTCTTTCCCCGTACTATGGTTGCTAAAGCTGATGTGGTGTTAAAGTGAAGTTCTTTCCTCCATATCTGTTGATGCAGAAATGGAGAGAGCCCTCGAGAGGCCATTCCTTAGTTTTGCTTGGATGCATACATTCTTCCTTTTTCTCATGAAGAACTTTTTAAATTTTCCCCAAAGAACCAACACTCTCCCAACCTTAATTCAAGTTGTTTCAGTGGACTGACCCTACCCTTGTCTCCTTGTTCCAAGGATACCTCAGGATGAGGATGTGCAAGGTGGGGGCCAAATTTAGTGACACTCAAACTCTAATGTCCAGCAATGATTTAGGGGAACCAAGGAGCGAAAACACTGGCAAGACATTTACTGACCTTCTTCCTTTGGCCAAGGTGCTAAGGAAGCATGGCATTGTTAAAGAAAGGACTTTAAATTTTCCTAAGAAAATTTCCTGACCTAATCAGGATGGGTCAGTTACGGTAATGTTTCATGACGACAGGACAATCCTCTCATGTCACAGACACATCTACAGTCACTGCAACCCCTTGGTTGTATGTGGACTTTCTGCTAGAGTGATGGACCTTGAGCAGAAACCCCCCAAATGACAGAGTCAGATCCTAAGATAAGAGAGACTTTGGGAATATAATGCATTTCTTTTCTGATACCTTGTTCCTATTATAAAAAAAATATGCTTTTCAAAGGAGTTCAAGACTCAGAAAATGTTAGAAAGCAAAATTAAGATTAGCTCAAAACTCGAATGCTGCGGATGACTACAAGTTTCATCGCCAAGACCTGTCTGTGCAGCTAAAAAGAAAATGCTTTGTAATTGCACATTTTGCACAATGCCACGCTTGATGCAATGTGTATGCATTAAATATATGCCAAGTTCCTCTCGCCAGGTTTGTACCTTCCTCATCACTTACGCTGAATAATGGACAATTTTTATGACTTCAGTGACAGTAAATAACATTTTCCTTTTAAGTGCAGTCCAGGAGATGCTAAAGAATCCTATAGCTCATGGGAGTGCTAATTGGAGCCAATTATAATTTGATTGACCTGCCTTGCTATTAAAATGATATGCAAAATTTACACTGCCCTTGCAAAATGGTAATTTCCTAGTACAAGCTAACTACAGGAAGCCCACCCTTTAACGAATCCAAAGGTGGTGCTTTTGGGTTACAATTCCCACATGAACTCTCAGAAGCTAATTCCAGAGAGGGGCCTCACTGGGTTGCAAATGATACAAAAGAACTCTATGGATGAGGAAAAGGTGCAATAAAAATAACTGAAATAATTAAGGACTAGTGAATAAAGTAGCAGCATCACAGCAACTGTCCATTCCTCATTAGGTCTCATTTTCTTTTATTCTTTCTTTAAGGAATGTCATGGGGACTTGATATTTCTCTTCTTGCCATGCTGGTGATTTTTTTTTTTTATAGCAGAATAACATGTCCATTTTCACTAGTAAATAGAATGTGGTTATTAGTGGAAGATGAAGTCATCCTGCCAAACCACAGGGGGCTTCTTACCGGGGACAATAAATGAGTCCTTGGGAAGCTGGAGAAATTAATCTCTCTCTCTCTCTCTGTCTCTCTCTCTCTCTGTCTCTGTCTCTGTCTCTCTCTCTCTCTCTCTCTCTCTCTCTCACACACACACACACACACACACACACACACACACACACACAGTACCACTACTTGCCATTAGTAGCACATCGAACTGCTCATCCAAATAGTTTAATACTATTAAAAAAACTTGTCTTAAAGCAGATCTTTACTCTCTCTGATTTGTAACGTTTCAGAATAATAGATTTTAAATAGCAGTAGCTTTGTTATAAACTTCTGAAATAGTACAAAGTCACATGATTTTTAAAAATGACTACTTAAATGTTTAATTATGCCAGGATATGTGATTATGCCTGGATATCCAAAATAAACTTGACAACAAAAAACAATGCCCCCCTCCCCCCACCATCAATGATCAAAAGTAATTCCCAGCCTTCACATCTGTAGGGCTCTATAAATGCCAATTCCTTTGGGCTCTAAAGGATGTGCTCAGATTTCAGCATCAGGTTCAAGTCAAATATAAATAACAGTTTGCAGGCTTTGAAAAAAATAATAGGAGTTTGGAAAGTAGCATTTGTACTACCTCATGTTCCCTCACTTGTTACACTAACTTATAAATACACGTTTACACATGCATTTCTTTTCTGCCTCCATAGTGTTTCTAGTCCTTGCCTACGTGGCTATGCACATATATCCAGGGAAAAATCTATCACGTTATCAATTCTGTAAGAATGTCTTTCAAAGCCTGAAAAAAATTGCTACAGCTTTCGCTATGATTTAATAATTTACTGATGTTAAAAAGAAATAAACATAAAGAAATAAAAGGTTATTGCTCAAATGCTTTAGTTAAAATTCTCATTTGTGTATTAATGTTTGACTTTTTTAGAAATCACCTCTCTGATCTTTCTCTGTAAACATTTACTATGTTGACCAATTGGCTTATTTATCAAATCCTGAATATCGTTATCTTATACTTGATCCCTTTTTATTAACTGTTTTCTCTTTACAGTAAACCCAAGTCAATGCAAAGAATAATTTCTGGTCAATGAAAGATCAATACTTAAAGAAGTATATGAATGTCCCTAATTTAGGGACTCTTTCACAACTTACACTATCCAGGTACAGGGAACAGTAAGGGGTAAAAGTTAGAAAGAAAATAATATATTGCTCTCATTCTACCCATACTCTATCATTATGAGCTCCTCAAAATGATGGCTGTTTAATATGTGAGACTGTCTATATTAGATAAAGAACTTTTGATTGAATATTAATTTCTAGTAGTAGATTTACCCTTGCTACTTCAGTACGTTTTCCTTATCCCCATTTTATTTTTCAACTTCCCAGCTACCTGTTTACAAATGTCACATTTAACTAATAGATGTGCATTGTATTGGTCAATGAATACAGAGATGTAAGAATAAATGAATAGAAAACTGATGTAGAGTATGTCAAAGGCAGCATTTTTAATATACTATATTCCGGGGCTATGCAGCTCTTACATTTCTGTATCTAAGGCTAATGGATTAATGACCTTTCTTATTTTTTTAATGTTTATTTCATTTTGAGAGAGAGAGCACAAGCTGGGGAGGTGCAGAGAGAGATGGGGACAGAGGATCTGAGGCAGGTTCTGCGCTGACAGCAGAGTCTGATATGGGGCTTGAACTCAGGAACTGTGAGATCACGACCTGAGTTGAAGTCATATGCTCAACGGACTGAGCCACCCAGGTTCACCGATTAATGATCCTTCTATTCACTCTTAAGAGGACCACTAGGATTCTAATCAAGATCTTGTTCTAATATAAAGATATTGAATGAATATTGGCTTCGTTGTGATTTTCACAACTGTAGAATAGGAATCCACTGAGGCAAATCGTTTTAAAAATGCATCCTAATTACACTTAAAATTAATAACTGAGCTCATTTGTACCTCATGCGTAAGGTTACAAAGCTCATGCCATAAACCTCAGTTGGTAAAACCAACCACCTCAAATATTTAATATAATCTAAGTATATGGTTCTATTGACAGTTGTTCCTAAAATGCAGTCAAGTTTATGAAGTTTACTACTTCATCTCTTTCTTTTTACATTTTTCAAATAAGAAACAAATTATAACAGAAGTTGTAAGAGCACTGGCTCTTCCATTATTTTTCTTTCTTTCCTTCTTTTGCTTTTCGATTTTCCTTCCTTCCTTCCTTCCTTCTTCCCTCCCTCCCTCTCTTTCTTTACTTCTTTTGCTTTTCAGTTTTTTCTTCCTTCCTTCCTTCCTTCCTTCCTTCCTTCCTTCCTTCCTTCCTTCCTTCCTTCCTTCCTTCCTTCCTTCCTTCCTTCCTTTTTTTCCCAAATGTATTTACCTAAAACAATACAAAGAAATGCAAAGCAACCACCTGCTCCCTCTTTCTGATGTTTTTGTACAAAGCACTTCTGGTAAAGGAGACAGGTTTCCTGGTGAAGAAAAACCAGCAATCATGTAAGTGCTCTTCAGCCAACATAATGAGAAGCTTTTCTTTCCAAGAAGTAAATATGCACATCCACAGTATAAGAATATTAGACCCTGTCTTGGTCACAGTCAAAGATAACTTATACAGGAATGTTAAAATGTGTGACAGAAATGTTCACTGATCCTCTTTACACTGAAGGTATACTGAACTTTATCCCTTCCTCTCTAATTCAATATTGTATCTTCTTTTTAAATTTATTGTTAACTCTTTTATTTAAAAAAATTTAATGTTTATTTATTTTGGGGAGAGAGAACATGAGCAGGGGAGGGGCAGAGACAGAGGGAGACACAGAATCTAAAGCAGGAGCAGGCTCCGAGGTGTCAGCACAGAGCCACACATGGGGTTTGAACTCAGGAGACTTGAGATCATGACCTGAGCCAAAGACGGACACTTAACTGACTGAGCCAACCAGGTGTCCCTATATCTTCTATTTATTCTCCCTAAAAATACTGTGATTTTACTTTCTAAAAAAATTCATGTTGAACAAGTTGTCGCGCTGATTTACCCCTGCTTATTTTGATTCTTTTCCCTTACTATTACCTGAGGTTATATAAACGTCTCTTTGCCAGTTCTGTTTCAGCAGTCAATAGTCTGAGTGAAAGCAATGCATTTATTTTAGTTACCCTGTGGAACTCTAGTTCTCTGCTTCTAGACACTTTTTCTGTCTTTGTTTGAGACCATATGTTGTTAAGGCTCTGGGAATTACTGAAATTGTTCATATTTACTTTATACTATATTTAAAATTTTTTTAATTTAAAAAAAATTTTAATGTTTATTTATTTTTGAGAGAGACAGAGAGAGAGAGAGAGAGAGAGAGAGAGAGAGAGAGAGAGAGAGAAAGAGACAGAGCATGAGTGGGGGAGGGGCACAGAGAGAAGGAGACACAGAATCTGAAACAGACTAGGCTCTGAGCTGTCAGCACAGAGCCTGACGCAGGGCTCGAACTCACTAACTGTGAGATCATGACCTGAGCTGAAGTCGGACACTTAACTGACTGAGCCACCCAGGTGCCCCTATTTCATATTTTTTAAAAGTTTATTTATTTTGAAAGAGAAAGAGAGAGTGCGTGTGCACACACATGAATGGGGGAGGGGCAGAGAGAGAGGGAGAGAGAGTCCCAATCAGGCTCCACATCCAGCTCAGAGCCAGATGTGGGGCTCAATCCCATGACCCTGGGATCCTTACCTGAGCCAAAATCAAGAGTTGGACGCTCAACCGACTGAACCAACCACACACCCCTGTTTTATACCACATTTAATTTCAATTGCATATCTTTTGGAAAATTTATGAGCATGCTCTTTTCTTTCATCTCTTTATTTTATTAATTCAATTAGTTGACCTTCCACTGGCATGAAATGAAGGGCTTTTCTAGCTTCCAATTTGAATGTGTCACATCAAAGAGTATTTAGCATGCCATGTTTTGTATCAAGCAACCTTGTGGCTATATTCTATTTCTGTCACTCATAGACACTTATCATACTTGGGCTCTGGTAAAAAAAAAAATAAACTGTATTGCTTTTCTTTAGAGAAAGATTTTCAAATTCCAGTTAGAGAATCCGCTTTTGTACCATTTGTTCACCAGAGAAAATGTAAGAAGGTAGCGAGAATAGTCTTAGCCATAAGGATTTGATTATCAGTCCCGTAGGGTACCTGACGATGGCGGCAGGTAGACAGGACATGGAAACTGTTCTGTGGTACTCCAAATTTCCTTTCAGGCTCTGACATATGAAGATACAAAGAAACACTTCTCTACTGCTTAACAAGGAGAAACGGCAAAGACCATGTGGATAACAGAAACTCAAGGAGAGCATAAAGTACTGTTTAAGGACACAACAGTGCTTGACCAAGCTTTCTCTCTGATTGTAAAAACAACTTGAAATAAGCTTTTTGGGATATCCTTGGAAGTAAGGATTTCTGTGTTGCAGTCATGGGATTTGAGGTTTAGACATTACTGTGTCCATTCTTGGTATGCGCCTTTGATAAATTATCTTAAACTCTCTAGTCTCACATTCTTGTTCCTCAAAAAGGAAAGGGTTGCATGGAATTGGTTTGGTTGGCATTCTGTGGGATATGGATCCTCTGGAAACTGCAGAATTACCGTAAGATTAGACAATCCATATGCCTGCTATACTTGATGGGGAGACTGAACAAATTATATGTTACATAACATATACACAGGTCCTATTACTTAAAATGTGTGGGCTATACTGTGACTGACAAAAATGTATATTCAGTTAAAAAGTGTTAATGAATTCATTAGGGCTTTTGTATATCATGTATTTTCTCTCTCAAAAATACAAAACGCAAGAAAAACAGCTAAGTTGAAAACTTGGATACTGATACTGATTTTAACACTAGATACTGATAACGCCTTTACATGTCAGCTTATTTAATCCTCACAAAACTCTATGAGGCAAATATTCTCATCCTGTTTTACACAGATGAGGCAACCAAGGCAGTTAGGGAAGTCCCAAGTTATAATAAAGTTCGAAGGATTTGAATCCTGGCAGTGTGGAACAGAGCCTAAAGCACTACACAGGACTGTCTTCCTGTTCTATCTTTTCAATCATGTGAGTGATAGTAGCGTCTCGACAGTTCAAATGAATCCATCAATTCAAAAGGATTGGGGAGTAATGCTGTTTATGATCCCTTCTATCCCTTAAAATACTAAATCTCCTCTATAAGTCTAATTTCTACATAATACGGTCTACGGTATTGTTTAAAAACAAGAGTCAATGGCAAACAGACAAAGCAAAACCAAGTAATAGCTATGACAGAAACAAACCAACAAACATGACTAGGATCCATTCCTGGTTCTGGTACTTCCAGCGATGAAACACCCGGAAAATTTCCTTTCCTCTGTATGCCTCAGTTCTCTTTTTTGCAAAATAAAGATAACAGTACCTATTCCGTAGGTTTGGTGTGTAGGTTAAATAAAATACAAAGTACTTACAGGCATGCATGACAAATAATGAGTTGCCAATAAATGTGGTTATTGTCACTGTTTTTGGTGCTGTTTTGGTCCTCTTTGACCAAGGGTCAAAACTTTGTAGGTTGGAACCCTACGAAGAAGTTAAATATGCAAATTTCTGGCGTTGTAAAGAAAGCAGAGATGCAGGGCTGAATAACAAGGGCTCGGAAGTGAACCAGCTGACCTTGATGCAAGGAGAGAAGATTGGATTTTCCCTGGCAGAATTAGGGAGCAGACCAAGCCAAATGGAAGAGCTTAGAATGCTGGTAGGGAGGCCATGGCAAATATCTGTCAGAGTTCCTCTGCTTTCTTGATGGTGAGAAGCTCTAAAATGATGGTGCGCATGGGGCGCCTGGGTGGCGCAGTCGGTTAGGCGTCCGACTTCAGCCAGGTCACGATCTCGCGGTCCGGGAGTTCGAGCCCCGCGTCGGGCTCTGGGCTGATGGCTCAGAGCCTGGAGCCTGTTTCCGATTCTGTGTCTCCCTCTCTCTCTGCCCCTCCCCCGTTCATGCTCTGTCTCTCTCTCTCCCAAAAAAGTAAATAAACATTGAAAAAAAAATTAAAAAAAAATAAAATGATGGTGCGCATGGATATTTGACCCCTATGACCAACTAGGTTGAGTGGTGGGTCTTGCTTTTTAACAGTGTTTTAGTACAATTTTAGGAGATACTGAGGCATATACTACTGGATAGATAGAAACTATTACATATAAAAAGAGAAGGGGAACATGGCAAGAATAAACTTTCTTCAGAACAGCTGACAGAACCAGAGACAGAAGAATAAAATAATTAGAATAATTGGGATTAAAATGTTTTTCTTAAGAGAAAACGTAAGCTAGCGTAAGTGTTCTGAAAAGGTTACCTGGTCTCATGTGAGTCAAAAGCCAAAAGGACCAAGCTTTGATTCTGAAAATATGCAAAATGCAGGCATGAGAAAACACAGCATCCTTTCCGCTAAATTAATCAGATGAACTACCTTTGTAGCCAAAGCAGGTTTCTCAGTATAGGTGAACCAGGGAACGTTGCTCCACAGGGCACTGGAAGCTATCAATGATGTGGAGTCCTATTTCTAACATGCTTTTGGAAATATTTCCAAATGGGAACAATCATTTCTAAATGTCAGTTCACGGTCTCTAATCTTAAATAATGGAAATATCTCGTCACATCCCTATGAGGATATCAAGAGCTTGCTTTAACTTTAAAACCAGAAAAGCTGTTAATTAAAAGCTCATCTCTGTGCCATTGTTTTGGGTGATACGCAGATATTAAATGAATATGAGTTGAAGTCCCCATTCTACTTCACTCTTGAACCTTAATGAAAACACAGTGACACAGGTAGGAAAAGAAACAATTTATATTTTACATTTTAACATCATCCATAGAAAATGAGATCCTGGTAATCAAAATGTTCTCTCCTTTTCTTTGATTGATGGATTCTCATTCTGTGGTGACAGGGGGAATGTTTAACAGTGAATGATCAGCTCATAGCAGCTGTGCTGGCTGCTGCAAGAGTCGGGATGGTCTACTACAGGCTCTCTGAGTAGCCAGGGATTAGCCCGGCTCAGTGCCTCAGTGGTTTCTGATAAAAACCAATTCCCTGACTTAAAATTACCTCAGTATTTGTCAAAAGGTGGGCCCGTAAGAGATAGTAAAACAAATAAGTTAATATTGACAAATTAAAAAGTGACATGAATTTAAATAAAAGTCTACATTGGAAATATTTATTGAGAACCTGATAGATGAGACGTTTACTGGGTAGACAAACATCTTTTTAAATATTAATTCCATAATTCCTATAATAAGAATACACTTCACCTGAGTGGCTGTCACATCACAAATTTTAGAATTTAAAGTATTTTAATGTTTATTTATTTTTGAGAGAGAGAGACAGAGACGGAGCATGAGCAGGGGAGGGGGAGAGGGGAGGGAGACAGGATCCGAAGCAGGCTCCAGGCTCTGAGCTGTCAGCACAGAGCACATGGCGGGACTCGAACCCACAGACCACAAGATCATGACCCAAGCGAAACTCTGAGCTAAATTCAGACGCTTAAATGACTGAGCCACGCAGTTGCTCCGAGAATTTCAAGTATTTTAAACATGACTGAAAAACTCAGGGCAAGAAAAATTAGAGCATACGCCTACTTGGTGTTCGTAACTTTAGAAAAAGAAAAGAAATGAAGATATGTAGAAAAATTTTAGAATCTGGTAATATATTTATTTTTAATAAAAACTTTCCTACCAAAAAAGCTATAAAATAAATGCTAATATTTATATTTATTTTGACAAATATTTCCCGATAAGTTACATTTTAAGGGGCAGGTAGAAGTCTTTAGATACACAATATATTCTAACCATTTGTCTTCACAGGATATCTCACAAAATTGCCTAGAGACACAGAGGCAAGAGAAAATCAACTAGCCTTTACAACCTCAACAAAGAAAGCACTCTTGTAGTCCTGCCACACGCAGTCCCAGGTAAAATCAGGAAAATAAGGTTCTGAAAGTATTCCGCCTTGCACATACATATTTAGAGGACAAACTATCCCGCCAGACTTTCTTTTCAAAAATCTCTTATGTTAGTTACCAAGTTTTCATGTGACTACTGAAGCTAATTCCCACTATTTTCCATATTAGAAATCAATGTATACTATGTTGACATTTGTCCCAAACACGGATTAAATGTTCGGTTTGTATTCACACCGTCAGCATGCAGCTCCAACTGATATCATATCCAAGTTACTGACAGAGGAAATGAAAGTATAAAAAATATAATTTTAATTATTAAAATTGTTAACCTTTATCTCTCAAATATTATATGCTAGATATTTATAGGCAAACTTTCTGGAATTGCATTGGCTTTTATATTCGTAGAAAGGCTAACTCACCCCGACAGTGTCACTGATATAAGTCTGGACTACTTTTGGAAATTATTTTAACACACTGCTCAGGAAGGCCTAGGTTTCTAGTTACATGAGAAAACGTGGAATGAGAAGAATATGTCTGCCTCACAAAATCTACTTCAAAAAACATTTTATGTAAACAAACATGATAAATAAAATGACTCACAAAAGGGTCATGGCCAATGTTTTGTGCCTTATGCTAAGCTCTGAAAAGTCTGACACGTACTGAGTATTTTATAATAATAATAACAGCAGAAATAGTCACAGTAGTGGTGACAGTAGCTATTACTTAATGAGAAATGACTGTGTGCCACGTATTCTGTCATACTGATCTCTTCTTTAATGTTCATACCACTCCATGAGGTAGGAATCATTATTCCCATTTTACAGATGAGAATATTGAGGCCCGTCAAGGTTAAAGAAGATCTCACAAATAGTAAGTCAGGCCAGGAAGGTTGGAACTCAGCTGACTGCTAAGCCCCAGCTCTGAGTAGTGAGTAGTTGTGCACTCACTAACTCACACTTCCATCAATCTTCCCTCTCTCTTTAAGCCCTATTCCATACGCCCAGATAAAAGAGAAAAATTGAAGGCCTAAACTTCAGATCACAAGCCTAACGACTTGGAAGAGAGCCGTATTATTCTCTGTGCACTAAATAATGAGTTTCTGAAAGATGTAATTAAGATTCTCAGGAACAAGCATGATAATAACCTGTAGGAGTCAACACTACACCTTTGCCTTTTTTCAGCTCTTTTTTCTCAAACTCATCCCCTGTTCACAGATTAACCTCACCTCTCGCTGCAGCGAAATGGTACAGGGAACTGTAGGCAATGGCCTTCAAAAAGTACTCTGCCAACTATTAAGAACAAAAGTGTCATTTGTTAGTCAAGTGATCTCATTAAGGGGCATTACTCTAACCGTTGACTCAGAGCTCTAATAGAGCTGGATTCCAAATCCTGCAGAATTTGACCTGGGTGGGACCAAGGCCCAGAATGCTGGCTTTTGTTAATGGGTATGACTAAATAGAAAGGAAATGTGAAACAGTCCTAACAGTGTGCCGTTTTATACTTTATCTTGCTGCTGAGAGCCTGCTCTTTCTGAAGAAAAGGCTATTTCGTGACAGAATAATTGGTTCTGATTCCACAGCTCTCTATGTCAATGTGCTTCCTTCCATGAGGCCCTAGAAAGCTTTGAGTTGCATGGGAAATAGAAGAAAATCAAATGGACTCAACCCATTTGGAAGCTCCACAGCACAGTCTCAAAACAAAGTTAGGCACAGTAAACAAAGCAAAAGTCACAAAAGGAAAGGTGTGCTTGGCGGGGGGCACTGCTCATGATTAATATCAAGAGCAAACCAGCCACAGCCTGCCAGGCAAACCCGGTCAGCGCAGTGTCTTTCCCAGTCAGCAGTATCCACCCACCTACATGTTCTACATACATAGCACTGGGCCCAGCGCAAATCACGCCGTTATAAAGGGAGTAATGGAATAACAATAAAAGTCAGATTTAGCAGTGTTCAGACAAATGGGTAAATGTAACTGAGCAATCAAAACTATAATGCAAAGGTTAATTTAGGCAAAAAGGTAGAATTATAAAGGCACTATGCACTCGGAAAGTATTTCCCGTTACATTTATTAGCTTCTCCACTAGTACTCTATTTATTGAAGTCTAATAAGAACCCATTCCTGGTCATGAATTACCGGAGATATGTCTTACTAGAGGAATTAAACACGTAACAGCCTCTAGTATGAATGAAGGTGTTTTAATAACTTGGAGTTTGGCAGCCCGATAAAACATTATGATCATCTTGAGATTTACACTAAAGTTAGCAGCCCTGCTTAATGGGAACAGGCTCCACGTGAATCATCTGTGCTTTCCCTAACCACATGCTTCCTCCTTGGGACAATACTGTTTCAGATTACAGAAGATAGGAAGTACTCTCCTATCATAAAGACATAAAACTGCCAAGACTGTGAACACTCTATAAATAGTAAATATGTGTTTCCTGGGTTTAGAGACCATGAACTGATCTGAATCTACTGCCCATCAGCTATTCTCATCTGCTAAATGGAGACAGTAACATCTCTGACTTTTACGGAGTTGTTTTGAATAGCTAAATAATCTCAGTGGCATATACTGAATGCTCAATAAACATTAGCTATTGTTATATTTATTATTATTAATTTGCACTCTCATACTTATCTTAAATAACGCACTGCCTTTTAATTTCTGTGAGCACTGTTATGTAACTTTCCTCATGTAAGAAGTAGAGATAGGCCCTGGAATGACAAAGGAGGTATGAGAAGGAATGGAAGAAGAGAGGAAGAGGGAATAAGAGGGAGGAGGGAAAGAAGGACAGAGAATCCAAACCAGGGTCTGGAAATGTTGAGTATTTAACTGAGGCAGGAGAATAAAGGGCATTACTCCAACAGAAAGGGATCATGCTTAGGTAAATGAAGGTTACTGATGGAGTAAATTGGAGGCAACAAGGTAAGGGAAGAATGCCCAGGGTTCTCCTATCTCTACTCACACTTCCTCCCTACCTCCTCTCCCTGTTTTCTTCCTTTTCCTTCTTCCCTCCCTTCCTCCCTCCATACCTCCTTCCTTCCTTCCCTCTTTTCCTTCTTCCTTCCTTCCTTCTTTCCTTAGTAATCACTAAATCCTTCGAATATAACAAAAGTACATTCTACAAAAACTCAACATCAAAAAGCCAAAAGATCAGATATTAGGTACAGAGGAAACTACATAACTGAACAAGACAAGTTATGTAGGACAAGTGAGTTATGCAGGAACAAACAAGTTAGAGGAATTCTCTGTTCTCAGGGAGCTTGTATTTTACTAGTGAGATGGAGGGCTTTAAGGAACAAATACATAAATACATATCAGAAAGTATCAAATGATGATAGTGGCTATGAAAAGAATGTTAGGAGGTTGATGCCATAGAAATGAACTCAAGAGAACTGCTTTGGGCAGGGTAGACAAGAATAGGGTTCATTTAACTCTGAGTTGAGGTTAACATTCATATGTAGGGTGTTCCATTTTAAGTATACAGCTTGGTGAGTATATAAGTATGTATCTGTGCAAATAGCACTCAAAGTCCAGAACATTCTCAGAAATTTGGTTTATATTTTTCATAAGTGATATTGTGTTATATATTTCATTCTGTCAGTTAAAAAAATATTTTAATGTTTATTTTTGAGAGAAAGAGAGAGAGAGAGAGAGAGAGAGAGAGAGAGAGAGAGAGAGATGCAGAGAGAGTGGGAGACAGAATCTGAAGCAGATTCCAGGCCTCGAGATGTCAGCACAGATCCCGATGCAGGGTCTGAACTCATGAACTGCAAGATCATGACATGAGCTGGAGATGGAGGCTTAACCAACTGATCTACCCAGGTGCCCCTAATTCTCTTAATTTTTCAGGCACCGTTTTAAGGTCTCTCCATATTATGCCTTTTACTTGTGGCTTGTAATTTCTGTTCATACCTCCCGATGGGTATCAACCACATTTTTACTGTATCTACTAACCTTCTAATCCAGTTGTGGACCCCAAGGTGGCTTCCAACATTCCAACAGGAATGAACATCCTCAGACATGAACCCTTACTGAGCGATGTGGGAATTTTTTTAAATACACGATGAGAGGAGAAAGTCAGTGTCTGGGTCTATGAGAACAGTAATCTGACTGACCAGTGACAGACTGCTTTCCAGAACATACACCATGCTGTACTCCCACGAGCAGTGTGTCTTTGATTGCTGTTGTTTAGATTTGCATGCTCTGATGTCTCCTAATTTTGAAAATCTTTTCGCACAATACTAAAACTTTTGATTTTCCTTCTCTTAAATCTGCTGCTCCTTCCCTTGGCACATTTCTCAAAGGGCGTGGCCATCCCTTTCTGGACAATTTGCAAGGGGTGTGTTATTAAGGAGGTAACACTTCAGCTGAGGTGTGATTAACAGGGAGGAGCAGACCTTGAAACGATCAGCAAGTTCTAGGCAGAAGGAACATGGAGAACAATGGCTTAAGGCAGGACTGAGATGGCCACATAGAGGGAACAAGCAAGAGCACCTGGCGTGGGTGGAACACAGTGGGAGAGGGGGCAAAAGGGTACAGATGAGGTCAGACAGTGAGGAAGGGCCACAAACAGTCCTGTGATTGAAAATCTGCCAGACAGTGCTGAGGTTTTCTGTTCCATTTGCAGAATTTTTAATGTTGAACCTGACCTTTTACCAGCCATCAATGAATGGAGAATGACAAGCACAATTGTAGCTGATATACCTCTGAGAGTTTAATAGTAATAAAAGTAGATCAACAATTGCGATTCAAAGCACTCAGAACATCATAAAAGTACATTCTATAAAAATCTCAATAACAAAGAGCTAAAAGATTACATATTAGGTAGAGGGGATATTGTGTAGCAGAATAAGACACATCACTGAGAGAACCCAGAAAATTGCTTTTTCCTCATGGGAAAAGCCAAAAAGAATAATAATAATACACTTATTTCATTAGGCTAGTCTGTGGAGATGTTCATCTCAAATTAATATAGAAATAGGTCTACAAGGTAAGGGATTTTGAGCTTTAAATTTAAGGACAAACTGTTTTTCTCATTTATTAAGTCAAAAACTCAAAGGGTAGTTAATAGCTATAACATGGGGGAAAAAAGCCTCCATCTGATTAGGGCAAACATTATTGAGTCTCAATAAAACATATACACTTTCCAGATGTTAATTAAGCATCTAGCATTTAGAAAATACTGTGCTTTTGGGGTACCTGGGTGGCTTAGTTGGTTATGCGTCCGACTTCCACTCAGGTCATGACCTCGAGGTCCGTGAGTTCGAGCCCCACGGTGGGTTCTGTGCCGACAGCTCAGAGCCTGGAGCCTGCTTCAGATTCTGGGTCTCCCTCTCTCTTTGCTCCTCCCCCGCCCGTGCTCTGTTTCTCTCTCTCAAAAATAATAAATAAACATTAAAAATTAAAAAAAAAAAGAAAATAGTGTGTTTTGGAAGCAATGTGTTACAAAGCCCTTAGAGAACAGAGACAGAAGACTTATTTTTATGTTCATCTGGTATACAGCAAAATAGCAAAGGACCTATCATATGAGTGACATCAAGAGTGTACATTTTATCGAGACACACGGTCCCCAATCTCAATTCGTCTGTCTGCCTAACAGTAGAGTCATGATGTTCATCATCGTCTAAACTTTCCATGGTATGAAAGGAAGCAAGGAAAGCAAACACTGAAGAAAGTATTATTTTATCTACAAACACATGAAAATTGTCAAATGTTAAAAGGAAAGTTAATCTCTCTTTTTAGTCATTTGACTTGAAAAGATGGTGAGGAGCCAGCAAAGCTAGACTGAAGCAAGTTTTCAGGCATCTGCAATATATGTTAAAATAACCGTCACCAACAAGAAAACCTCCGCTTTCCTTCTATTCCTCATTGGTGGCTTCTGATTTCCAATAAAGATATGATTGTAATCATTCCTTGTTACTCTGCTGTGATGAGTAATTTGATGTGCATGAAAGTGCTTTGTACTCACAGAAAAATCTGCAAATACAGGGCTCTTATTATTTCAAATAAATAAATACATGAAAAAATGTTTAATATGCAATGAAAATGAAATATATTAATAGAGCAATATGATAAAATGTAAATAATATAAATTGATACAATGATCAAAAATAGAATTAACGGAGTAGCCTGAAAAGTCTGCTTACATACTTGCTTGCACACATTTATAGTTTTCATTCTGTTTCCCCGCAAAGTGTTCATGTCCTTTTCTGTTTCTCCTACTAGTGCCTAAGGGTCTTGGTGCCAGAACATCACCCTTATCTCTATGGCCCTGGAGTGTGGGAGGGTTAAGAAATGTGAGAATTCATGCAACTACACCTAATCATCAGCTGAGTGCAACACATAAGCTTTGGAGAACAAAAGCAAGATTTGTCTGATTCAACGAATCTATAATCAGTGTGCTAAAAGCCTTCATCATTGCCTGCCATATGTTTATACCCACCCGTGTGCATGCGCGCGTGCACACACACACACACACACACACACACAAACACAAACCTGGTCTCAGCCTACCTGAGGACACCTTCTCATTCCACTCTCCCAGCCTCCCATTCTACCCAGACTTGCTGGCCTGTGCTCCCCCCAGAATTCCCAGCACTTAGCATCCTTGCCCTCGCTTTCCCTCTGCCTCCACTGTTCACCCCACCCCCAGTCTTTCCCTGGCTGACTTCTTGTTGCCGCTGAGGGCTGCCCTGGGCTGGCCTCTTTCCTGCCCATTGCCTCTAAAGCAGCCTCCCCTCCCTGTCACTGTTGCTATCCCACACTTTTATCTTCAGAGCTTTTATCATTCTCTCCCATTTTATTGCTTATTGATCTTGTTTATTTTAAAACTTGTTGCCCCTGTGCCAATGCAATTAGAGTCTATCTCCAGGTGAGTTAGGACTCTGCTTAATTTTTTAGCCCTCAGCTTGGAACAATGAAGACTTGAATTGGACTCCCTATGGATACATATTTATGAAGCATTTATGACAGTAGCTGGCATTTAGTAAGATTTATATAAATGCTTAATCAAACAACAACACAAACAATGAAAAGCAATGAATTCAGGCCATATCCACGCTGGCTAACAGCTGCGTAACCCTGGACAAGTTATCTTCCTGTTTGAGTCTAGGTTTCCTTATTCCTAGAAATGGAACGAATACTTCTTCCTTCACTGGGTTTGTCAAGAGGAAAATGTGGAAATGAACAGAGAAGTATTTAACGTGGAAGGTGTTCAAAAAATATTACTTCTTTTTCTCCACTGCTTCTAAATTTTTAAAACAATTTTAATGTGTGTTCAAATTCTTCAAATTTTGTCCTGAAAGAGTTAACTTTTGGTAAAGTGAATTGCAGTGATGTAAGGGTATTATGTGATTGGAAAGGTTTTAAGGATTGTTAGCTAAGGGTGGAACATGAGTAGCTGGTCAACCTGCCGGTGCACATGTATGCCCTCAACACAATTTGTAGGAGCCTCAATTTATTGCTTAGCACACAGCATGTGAGTGTCTTTATTATATGCCTCTCCAGCACTACACTATGAGCAGCATGAACACAACTATGGTGTTTATATTTATATCTGGTGTTTTTTTTGTTTTTGTTTTTGTTTTTGTTTTTTTTTGAGAGATTGAGAGAACTAGTTTGAGCAGGGAAGGGGCAGAAGGGGTAAAGAGAGAGAGAGAGAGAGAGAGAGAGAGAGAGAGAGAGAGAGAGAGAGAGACCCAAACAGGCTTGATGCCGACCATGAAGCCCAGGATGGTACTTGTTCCCACAGCCTTGAGATCATGACCTGAGCTGAAATCAAGAGTCGGATGCTCAACCTACTGAGCCACCCAGGTGCCCTAGTGTTTGTATCATTTAAGCTCGGCAACAGAGTGGGTATAAAATTAACGCTTGGTTGGGGTGCCTGGGTGGCTCAGTCGGTTAAGCGTCTGACCTCAGCTCAGGTCATGATCTTGCGCTTTCTGAGTTCAAGCCCAGCGTCGGGCTCTGTGCTGACGCCTGGAGCCTGCTTCAGAGTCTGTGTCTTCTCCTCCCATGTTCATGCTCTGTCTCTCAGTAAGAAAATAAACGTTAAAAAAATTAAAATTAATGCTTGGTGAATTAAATGAACTAGTTACAGTGGAGGAATCTCAAATAATCATGACTAGTCTCTTTATAGCTGGTTGTATCCTACAAATAAAAAGGTTAGGCTGTTTTGGGTAGAGATTTATAACTGGGTTTTAAAATAGTTAAAAATAAATTTCTAAACAATGTCTCTAATTAAAATTTGTCAGTACGTTTTATGCAAAGAAATGATTCTCCAAATTAACATAAGGCTCTTCTGAGTTTCTCCTTCAAAGATCCCATTACTTTCCCTTTTAACTTTCCCAGTTGTTTATCTTCAAACATAAGGTGTTCCTAATAATCTCCATTTAACAGATGGGAACACTGAAGTTCAGAGCTGCTGTTAAATTGCTTTCTCAAGCAAGAGCACCAACCCAGTTGGGGTCATGATAGAAGTTTTGTATCTTCCATTACTCTTTCAATTAGAATCTGCTTCCTGGTAATTAACACATTCTCTCTAGCCTGCAAAATAATCATCCTTTGTAGAGCTCCGGTGTGGAAAATTCCTATTTGAGAAAAGACTTATTTTGGAAAGTTTTATAAGGAATTGCGATTGCAGGCCATCGTGAAAATCACTGTGCCATTTTAGGTTTAAAAGTGTAATTGTGATCAACAATTCCCTGCAACCATGGCAACACAATGTGCCCCTTTCTACTTGTTTATTTTTAAGGAATTGGAAGACTATTTAAGGATTAAGATTACCATGCATGCTGTATCAGCTGACCTTTACAAAGGATAAAATAAAAGCTCTGGGTACTCACCCTTATAAATCAGTGTTGGTGATTACTTTGGGTTACATAGGTATACATGGACATTTCAGTTCTTAGAAACTATTTATAATAATCCAGCAGTAACTATCATATTTTAAGGACTGATTTGCACACCAAAGGATATTTTAATATAGTATTTATGTTTGCATAAGTTTGTGGATCACTGTTTAATATCAGCTATGAGATCAAAGCAAAGAAGAATTCCCTTTATCTTGGGTTTCCAAATAAGAATAAATTCATAATTTTCCCTACTTCTATTAAAAATACATTAATATTTGTATAAGAAGAGAAGGGAAGAAAAACTCAGGAGGAATAAACGTGTGACCTTGCTGAAGAAAAAAGCTTCATAACTGACAGGTTATATGTGGCTGGAGACTATGAAACCAGCTTCGTTATTAATGAAAATATCAAAAAAATGCATTCTGGTTCCACTACTTAATAAGATCCAATTTAATTTACTCTTGAATCTCAATCACTACACAAGATGAGTTTTTCTTTAACTACATTTTTTTTTCACTGTTCATACTAAAAAAGAGATTCAAACTGTCCTTATTATAACCAAATTAGTTTTCGTAAAAGCATGTACTCAAGATAAAAGAGAGACTAGGAAAACAGTATTTACAGAGACATTTTTTCCCCCCCAACTCAGCTCTCAGGCACAGTCTTTAATCCCTCTATTTGAATGTGAACACTCTGTTCATATTCCCATTCATTCTCTCCCACAGTTATCTGAAACAAACTGATTCAGGGGCCTAATTAAACATTAAAAAACAGTACTTGCTAGAACTGTTCTAAAATGTATGACACCCTTCTTTCTCTTAGTAAATTGAGCCTGAGGAACATAATTTAACTGACTGCATGAGCTGTAGGCAATATAATGTCATGTGATGTAATAACATGAGGCCCAGAGACACTCGCGCAAGACCCAGACATGCACAGCTGAACACAGTGTGCTATCTGCTTCCCGGTCTTCTCATTTGCCTCATTTTCTGCCACTCGGTGGGTTGCTCATTCTTCTGACCGTCTTCCAATTCCCAAGCCTTTACAGCAACCAGCATTTTAGATCTAGTTTTAAGCACAGGGTTTG
Source organism: Felis catus (assembly GCF_018350175.1). Classification (NCBI taxonomy): domain Eukaryota; kingdom Metazoa; phylum Chordata; class Mammalia; order Carnivora; family Felidae; genus Felis; species Felis catus. The sequence goes on from NC_058369.1 coordinate 41,388,447, forward strand.
CTGGGAAGCACTATGAATGAAACCCGTCTTCCTCTAAGAATAAACTTTGCAAAAGATACAAGGTCTTTTATATTTCTTAGTCTGGAGGGTATGTTCCCCAGGAGCAGAAGCCTGGGTGCTGGGGATATGTGAGGCCCCAGGGTTTCCACGGCACATCTTCCAGGGGCATCAATTTTACCACGTGGAAATATCATAGGGTAGAAGGCAAAAACTACATGGTTCTTCAAAGTGAGATTTGAGACTTCAAAGGATTCTTGGATTTATGGTTGTTCTCCCATGGCTATGTCCCAGAACCCCTAAGGTCTATGTTTTTCTCTTCACTTCCTAGTTAAAAAAAAAAAAAGGAATACAGAAGCACTGCTTAAGGCATGGGTATCAAATTATGTCATAAATACATGAGGTTTCTAATGATCCTAAGGTCTTTAATGGTAGGTCTTTTTTTTTCTTCATTTTAATAATAGTCCACCAAATGAAGCCTCATTTAAGCTCATAAAACTTTCAATCTTTGGAACTCATCGCTTGCTACCTTGTCTTACTTAGAGCCATGCCTTTTTCTCCTTCTGTATCTCAAAATCTTCTCCTTCTAATTCACAAACAGAGAGGTCTCCTACACCACATTGCCTTAGATAAGTAGGTAGTAAATAACATTTTAAGCGTGCCAATAGGTATCTGGCACATGTTTATTGAGTGTATGCTACCTACTAAGCATGAACTTTGGCTCTAAAAATACAGAACTAAAAAATTAAGCAAAGTCCTAACTCACCTGGAGATAGACTCTAACTGCATTGGCACAGGGGCAACAAGTTTTAAAATAAACAAGATCAATAAGCAATAAACTAGGAGAGAATGATAAAAGCTCTGAAGATAAAAGTGTGGGATAGCAACAGTGACAGGGAGGGGAGGCTGCTTTAGAGGCAATGGGCAGGAAAGAGGCCAGCCCAGGGCAGCCCTCAGCAGCAAGAAGAAGTCAGCCAGGGAAAGACTGGGGGTGAGGTGAACAGTGGAGGCAGAGGGAAAGTGAGGGCAAGGATGCTAAGTGCTGGGAATTCTGGGGGGAGCACAAGGCCAGCAAGTCTGGGTAGAATGGGAGGCTGGGAGAGTGGAATGAGAAGGTGTCGTTAGGTCGGCTGAGACCATGTGTTTTGGACCTTGTGGGCAGCATAAGGAATTTGGACTTGACTTTGTCTGTGTTAAGCACCTGCTGACGTGCCTTAAGTAAGGAAGTTAACATGATTGAATCTGCATTTTATTTTATTTTATTTTATTTTTTTTAATTTTTTTTCAACGTTTTTTATTTATTTTTGGGACAGAGAGAGACAGAGCATGAACGGGGGAGGGGCAGAGAGAGAGGGAGACACAGAATCGGAAACAGGCTCCAGGCTCTGAACCATCAGCCCAGAGCCCGATGCGGGGCTCGAACTCACGGACCGCGAGATCGTGACCTGGCTGAAGTCGGACGCTTAACCGACTGCGCCACTCAGGCGCCCCTGAATCTGCATTTTAAAGCAGTAACTGGCTATTGTGTGCAGGAGAGAGGCTGGAATAGAAAGAGGCCAAGAGGAGACTCCTCCAGTGACAGAGACGGGCAGTTTCAACCAGATTTGGTGAACTACCAACCTCACGATCTTGTTGAGTGTAACTGCTCGAAGAATATGAAATGTAAGGGAAAGAGAAGCATATGGAATGCTTACTATGCATTCCCTCATGGACTCCTTCTAAGAACTTTTGGAGTTAGGAGGGCAATGATCCTCCCTCCTGCAAGGTCACAAAGTGCTGGGTGGGTAAGTAAGTCAGGATTGAAACAACAATTGGGAAACTGGTTTATAATGGAAACTGGTCACTTCAGAAACTCTAGTTTTCAGCTGGAAGGTGACACAGCCCTAAAAGACTGAAGGTCTCATCAATTCTTGGCCTGACCTGGTGTTTGACTTCTTTCTACCCCAGACTGCAAAGCCATTTGTGCTCAGTATTTTAAATTTTCAGTTGTTTTCTGTTCAAGAGTATAGACCCATAAAAATGTTACAGGCAACAGAAGTGTGTTCAATGTGATAATGCAACCAAACAGAACTTCCTGGGCTTTGAGAAATATTCTGACCTTCTTATTTTTGTTTGTCATTACACCCATTCATATAGGGAGTTGATTTGGATTCTCTTCTAGTTTGTTTTCTCTTTTCTCTCTTGTTGTTAGATTTATTGATATTCCATGTTCTAGTTCCTTAAGGCTTACTTAACCAGGAAACTTCTGTTTATCATGAAAAACCATCTTTTACAAGCCTTCTCCTCCTTGATGTCTTCCTACTTCCAAATTCATAATACTTTTCATCCACTTGGCTCTTATGGGCTTTACCGTTCTCTGAATTTTCTTACTTAGGCCCACATCTGACAACCCCTCATACACATCACGAACTTTCTGAGTTAACTTTCCGATAGAACCCTCTCCCCTAGTACACTCACTTTGAAAAGAGCAGGCACAAAATAAATATATACAAAATAAACGATCGCCTAAATAAGCTAAATTTATCTCTATGATGAGTTCATTCCATTTCAGAGAAGATGCCAAGGGATCAGGAATTTTCTTTTTTAATTCAATGTAGGCGAAAGGGAATGGACAATCATTTGTTATTTCATCGAGTACTTGTTACTTGTTTACAAGCCTTTCAGAGATGCTAGAGATGTTGTGCACATGAAACACATAAAAGGAAAGGAAGATGGCTAAGTCTTCTCAATGTCTATTCCTCTGGTTTATCTAACTGGGGGAACTTGAACGTAATAAATCATTTCCATGCCTGTCTCTCTTTGATTACAACCTGACTTCTTCCTCCCAACTGAAACTTAAAAGTCTGTTTCCTCTTGAGAGACACGTAAAAAAGAATTTTCTCTTAGAACTCAACATGTTCTTAAAATAACCCAGGACACAGACTACTATAGTGAAAAGGGTTAGTTATCAGGAAACTTGAGATTTAACATGGCATGGCCGTATACCATATGATTTTGTTCAAATCAATTGACCTACAGAGGTCTCAGTTTCCTCATCTGTAAAATAAAGAAATTAAAGTAGATTTTTCTACAGTATGTTTTATGGCTAGCACACTAGGGAAAAATACTGACATGTTTACAAAACATTGCAGTTTGCTCTGGAGCTATTGTTTTGTTGTTGTTGTTGTTGTTGTCTTACGTGTATTTTATCTGTATGGACATTTTAGAGTAAGTAAAGAAGTGAAAAAAAAGATGGATTAGACAAGAATGGTTCATATTCCAACTATAGAGCTTGTATTAACAGTCCTTACTACTTGTGCTTTTGAAAAATTCAAACACAAAAAACCTTTCATAATAACCCAAATTGCAGACTAAATGTTATACTCAAAGATACTCATCATAGAATTATAACAGCAAAAGTACAAACAACTTAAATGACTCAGATAATGAGAAATGAAGGTCTAGTTTCTTAACATGATAAAGAGTATCTATGAGAACAGCAGAAAGTAGTACTCTTAGTGATACACAAGTAATGGGATTCTCTTCACATATACTTAAAAAATAGCTCTTGTCACGGTATCTTGTGGGATCACAGGACCACCTGAGAATCCTAACATAATGTCCAGAAAATTTGAACATATTAAATATGAAAAGCTATGTAGTCTTCTTGTATACTAACCACAGTCTTTAGAAAAATTATATGTAAATGGCTAGACAACACAATTTAAAAAGATATGTGTAGTTTATGTAGAAAAGAACACTGAAAAAACTATGTGACTTTAATGCTGAAGATATATACCATATTTATGAATGTAGAGTCTCAACAGTATAAAGATATCAGCTTTCCCAAAATAATATGCAAATATCAAATAACTAATTAAAATCTTAACAAGTTTTTGAATGTGATGATTTTGATGCACATTTAGAAGAATGAGTATATTTAAAAGACAGTATTTTTTTTTCTTTTTTGGCAAAACAAGTTGTATAATAGAGGAACATACCCTGCAAATTATTAAAACATTATGAACTGTAGCATTTAAAATATTGTAATGATGCTGTAGGAAGTGAATATCAGAATAAATAATTAAAAAATTGATCTATGCATGTACATATGTATGTAGGTATGAATCTATCTATCTATCTATCTATCTATCTATCTATCTATATATCTATATATATATTTATTTATTTGGAAATTTATCTATTTATTCTGAGAGAAAGAAAAGTATGAGCAGGGGAGGGGCAGAGAGTGAGGGAGAGAGAGAATTCAAAGCAGGCTCCATGCTGTCAGCGCAAAGCCTGACACAGGGCTTGATCACACAAACTGTGAGATCACAGCCTGAGCTGAAATCAAGAGTTGGACCCTTAACTGACAGAGCCACTCAGGCGCCCCTCTATATGATATTTTTAAATGATTGGGGTGACATTTCAAAGAAGTGGTGGAAACAGTGGATTATCCACTGGCAAGTGCTGGGATAAATGGGTATCCATTTAACAAAAATGATGTCAGATCTCAATCTTACACATTATACCAAAGTTTGGATGGGTGGAAATGAAAAATTTAAAATACATAAAGACACTAAAAGAAAAATACAGATGAACAAATTTGTCATATGCAGACTTTATCAAGAATGAAAATGATATGTAAGACTGAAAATCATATATAAATCAAATAGATTTAACTATAAAAATTTTTAATAAAGTAAAAAGGCAAAATAAGCAAACAAATATGAAGTCTACTAAACATAATAATAAAAGGTGACAGATTAGGAAAAAATGTGCCAAAAATGGCAAACAAAATTCTAATCATCTTAAAATATAAGGAATGATTTAAAGACATTATTTTTATAGTTAGTTATTTCTTTTCACAAAAAGACTTTGTAAGGTATTTATAAGAACATAGGGAATTGCTTAAGCTATAACATTAATAGAAAAAATACAGTTTCTCAATTATGAAAAAATATGTGTAAGAAAAAAATAGGACTGAGTAAACAGACCAAAACGATGGCTATCTTGCAGCGTGGTAATATGAGTAATTTTTACCTTTGTGATTTAAACCGACTAAATTTTCTAAATGCTCTGTAATACATATCATTGCTTTTATCATTTGGAAGAAAAAAAACCACTGTGAACTAGTTTTTTAAAAGTATCTTCAAGGGAAAGTCTTGTACATTTTGAAATCTTAGTTTTTATATGTTCTTTAGTTTAACTATATGCAGTGGAGACTATATGCCAATAAACACCTCCTTTCCCCATGTGAGTAATTTTCCTTCATCCAGTTCTCTTTCTTAGCAAATCTATAATTTGGCCAAAAGGAAAAGAAACCATGTGGATACCGGTGTGTATGCGCAAAGGAAATAAATCGCTAAAATAAAATGGCTACATTATTTCTCATTGCTAGTAATTCTTTTGTTTCTGCCAGAGGAGAAGAGCAATAAAGAAAAGATATATAGGAGAATTTTAGCAGTGAACATGTTCTTATTTAATTTTTTGAGGGCCAAAAATGACAATTCTATGTTGGTTGTTACAGGGTATCTTGAAAATCTCTCAAAGATATAAAAGAAAAATAAAAGTTCTGGTGCTAAGCAGCATGTTCTCACTGTAAATCTGAAGACTTACAGAATGATCTGGCAGAATTGAAAGGGTCCTTCATTTGTCCCTTGCAAATGAACACTGAACTCTCCTTTAAATTGTCGTATTAAACTGGAATTTTTTATTTTTTCCCAGGTACTACTCAAGATAAAGCAAAGTGAAACTTTAGAAAAACAGTGAACTGAAGAATGCATATACTCTGTGGGTGGTAGAAAAATCTTTACTGAGAAAACATGAAGGTGTGGGTAAAATACAGGGATGCTAAACGTTCTAAGAAGGTGACCCAGAATTTTCTGCACCCACAGAAGTTTTTAAAATAGTTCTGTCTGGAATATAATGGTAAATAAATACTTGATGGTAAAATGTAACAGCATACTGCATTCATTCAAAGGTATGTCACCTTGATAAAGTATAATACCTTGCTGATGTTCAAAGCAATCCTACTGCCACTCCTATTAGAACAGGAAATGTATAACTATATGCATACATAACAGGTTCTCCAGTGGTGGTAGTTGTGAGCTACATGATGAGTCTCTAGTTAACCTTTCTTTGACCCGATATTTTCCAATTTAGCCAGAATGGCCCAGGCAATCATTGGCTTCCTGCAGTTGGCTTATAACTTGGAGTAGGAACAACAACGATGTTTGAACAAATTCTGCTCCCCTGTGGGAGGCAGAAAACTTCAAGCTAATGTGCTTCAAAGGAAATTAATTTCCCACTGGTCTTGCAACTTTGTGTTCTATAAATCCCTGGATTTAAGACTAGGAATATTTCTGATGTGCTTTTGAAAATCTGATCGAACTAGTGTTTAAGAAAAGGAAAACAAAATGGTCCAGAACACAATGCTATAGGCCTTTAATAAAAGGTTTGCACTGAGTAAATCTTATCCCTGGATTATCTCCCTACCATAGCAACTGGGGTTCATTTTTAAAAGGTATTACAAAAATAAGAAAGGCAAGAAAAGGGTACGCTCAGGAGGCAGTACATGTTTTAATTCTTTCAATTACACTTGGATTTGGAAGTTGTTCCTGTCCTTGGAGGGGACATAACTGAGGCATGAAACTGGCTTGCAATTTGAATCTCTTTTGATGCATTTCCAACTGGGCCAGATTGCTGGAGCCATTCTCAAAAATATGTACCCACTCTGCAATTCCTAGTAGATATCATGCAGAACCTTTGTAAATTCACTTGTAATTCTCTGGAGAAATGTCTCCAATTACCATGTGGAAACTTGTAGGCCTTCCTCAGGGCACTTACCCCGCAATGGAGGCTCTTAATTCTGTGATTCCAAAACAATTTTCATATAATTCAACTCTCCTTCTGTCTTCTAATGAAGCCCCCTCATTGGCACAGAGAGACCATTTGAAGGGTGTTTCCCTAAGTTTTACTAGTATTGTACTAGGACTGAGATAGAATATGGCTGCTTATGTAATTATCAACTCTAGAATATTCTTTCAATTCCAAGTATAAAGGTTCTCAAGTCCTTTTGCCAACACACTACACACAGCTTAGAAGCAGTTTTCCATGCCACAAATTGTTCAAGAACTTTGGATATATATAAGGGTGGTATGCCATGCGCCCTATTGGGATGTCTTATCACAGCACTAATAACCTAATTGTTAGTTGTATCAATTCCTATTAAAATCAATTAAGACATCTATTCCTAATATGCAAAAGACCTTGAAGTTCACAAATATAACAAAAATATAGATACTATTTTGGGGGGAGAAATTTCTTATATTTTGGCTGTAAATTTTCTCTATGTAACACTTCCAAATGAAATTTCCAGGCTAGCTGTTGAATGCTTGTGTGCCTCTACTAGGAAGTCAGTTCGTGGCTTGTTTTGAAGTTCTTCCAAGTTGGAGATACCTGGATATCCACTGAGCTCTGGATGTCATCCAGTCCTTTTACTTTCTGAAGAACTCCTTCACTGCATTATGATATTCTGACCATAATGACTTGATGTTAGCAATTTAGCTCTTCTTTCAACTTAGCTGAGGATTCTTATTGATGCCTTATAGCTTGGAATGCGTCCTTCCAATATGCTAAGAATCACTAAGAATCAGAAAGAAGTCATAGATGCATTATTTAACACGCCCAGTGCCTGTTAGAGATATGGAATTTTGTTTCTGATCTACTTCACTAATAGATTAATAATGTTTTTAATAATCATATAACACCCTCTGGGTGTTACAGTTCTGCTTATGTGCCTGTGCTTTGTTCTAAGACTCTTTGAATTCCCCCTTATTCTTTACTCAGATACTGCAGAGAACAAAATCCTGTCTCTGTATGGCTGAGGGCTGTTGAACTTCTGCTTTCTGCCTAATCTATGGCGATGCATCCAGGACAGAACCATAGCTATGGAAAACCAGAAAATACCTTTTACTGCTTTCTACCCCTGAATTAAGAAAACTCATCTAGATTTCAAGTTACAGCCATGGGAAAAACCAAAATATACCAGCTGAGTGTCTGTACGTGGTTGGCAATATTAAGTATGTGTCAAGAATTAACATTTCATGTTTATACCAGATGTCAGGTATACTGAGCTGTCAAAAAGCATAATGCAGAGAGAAAAGGTCACAGAATCCTGAGGGATGCTAGTGGTGCTTAAAGGTTATAATGATTGAAAAAGATTGCTTTAAGTCTACATATATCACCACTTCAGATGTCATTTCACATCTCAAGTGGAAAAGAAAAGGCCTTCTTAAGAGATTTGTGAAATACAACATGTTTTGGCAGTAACACTGAAAACACACTTTGGTTACTGTAAGCCAGTCAGAATGGATCCCCTTATCTGAAGATCAATGATTATGGATGATTGATGGACTAGTTTCCCCACCAGAAAACACCAGCCTGTTGTTATTACTGTAACAGATGTAATGTGATCCACACATAATTAATTGAATTTACAGAATGCCAGAAATACATTAACTACTCAAAGCATCCCTTAATTTTCTCCCCCAGTTTTCATAATGATATAGTGAAGAAACCACCCCTAAACATATCAAGAATTCTCCAGGCAAAATAAATATGAATAAATTCGGGCAACTGACTCCACTTGTTTACTGATAAAAGATGTGTTCTCCCTCTCCCTCTCTCCCTCTCCCTCTCTCTCTCTCTCTCTCTCAACCTCCCTTGCTCCCTCTCTTCCTTCCTTTTCCTTATAATCTGCCAATAAAGAATACTGCCCTTATTTTTTTTTTTGATGTTTATTTATTTTTTTTGAGACAGAGAGACAGAGTGCAAATGAGGGAGGGGCAGAGAGAGAGGGAGACACAGAAACCGAAGCAGGCTTCAGGCTCCAAGCTGTCCGAGCCGTCTGCAGAGAGCCTCGTGGGGGCTCAAACCCACAGAATGCGACATCATGACCTGAGCTGGAGTCAGACACTTAACCGACTGAGACACACGGGCACCCCGAGAATCCTGCCTTTAAAGGGTATTCAGATGGAACTACAAATTTAAAAGAGGTAAAAACAGAAATGCTGTCTACGAAGAGGAGATGAGAGGTGTGTACACCAAGCTGTTCCCTTGAGATCGCTCACAAACCCTCAGCACACTTGGGGGACGACATTTTGAAAATGACTGGTGTGCGCCAGCTTCAAGCTAGGTGAGCATCTCCCCCAGCAAGCCTCCCAAAACATGTGGTCCTGCAAGATGCTGCGTAAACAAAGGGTTCATTTGTCAAGGAAGTTTAGGAAAAATTGCACGCTAGAGTCCTCCTTTTGGATATGTGAACTTAACACCTTACTCTTAAAAGCTCTGAGAAATGAGAACAACGTTTTCTTTTGCTTTTCCCAATATTTTTGAAAAAAGTGTTTTTTTTTAAACTGCCTCACATTTGTACATGATGCTTATTACTGTTCCATAAGAACACAGTATGAGAAATGCTGCTCAATGTCACACAAAAGGGTCTCTGAAGTATAAACATATGCTGATAAAATTTAAAACCACAAGAGAAAATAAGGAGTCTATGGTGGAACACAGAACTTAACTTTACCAATTATACCGAATGTATCAACCCATTAATCAGATGGTCATATCAGGGAGTCTGTTCATAATCAAGTTCCTTAGCCGTGGAAGGTAATCATTATAAGGCAGTATAGGGAATACGTGACATGTTGTATAGAAATCAAATGGGAAATGAAAAGAAGTAAAAGGAGTGAGTTGCAAAATACACAGTATTTTCCGGTTACAATAATATCATGGCCAACAAAATGTTAGAAAAATGAGGAAAAAAATTAATTTCTGGATTTACATAAAAATTTACCTCAGGAGCAACACTTTACTTAAAGCTACAAACAGAAAAATTAGTTGTGTTTCTCCTGAGTTATTGTACTTACTCTTGGGAACCTGATGCTTCTTCGTAGGAACTGAGCTTTGCGGACATCTATTAATCTTCCAAAATCACCTTTGTCCAGATAATAACAAATACACTCTCAAGAACTACTTTTGAGTTTGTACTTATGTGTAATAAAACTCACACATTAACCCCTACAACTCTGCTGTATTTAGCTGACTGGTTTATCCCCACTTTGGGGGCATAAAACATTTGATAAGAAAAGTAATGACGTAAAACAGACTAGAAAGGGGAACGGTTAATTAATTACTTCAGAAAAAGTATGTAAAATGAATTTGGAAAACTATTTCTAGAAGGAATGAGATGTGACTTCCAAACACTGCAGGCCCCCGGGAACTCATAATTAGCGGTTTTAATTAACTTTGTTTGGCATTATTTTATATACTCCTGAATCTAATAAAAGTGAATTTTTAAAGACCATAAACCGTAACTTTAACTGTCTCTCAGATTTGTATTCTCGCAGATTGCTGAGTCAATGAGGCTGATTTTTTAAAATTGGCATTAATTCTATGTCCCTGAGAAGAGGCTTCCATCTATGGCCTACAGGCGGGAAGCGCCCTGGAACCATGTATTATTTAACCTACAGTGTTAAAACATTTTTGGAAAATTTAGCCAACATAAAGTTTCTAGCTTTTGGTGAAAAATCTCAACGTACTTTCTCCATGGCAATAATCAGCTGGAGGTGAGCAGCATTTGAAACCTCTGGGTGCCATTTTTCACCAAGATATATTGTTCCTGTGTTTTCTTGTTGGTATAGTCAGGATAACGTTAATAAACTAGTTATTGTATTTAGATCTCAATCAAATGTAGGGAAATTGAAAGGACGGCTATAAAAGCCAAATAGCTACAAAATAAATAAATAAATAAGAAGAGAGCATATGGTTGATTATGGTTTTATCAAAATTATTTGTTGCTTATCTATGTGACACTATAGTTCCTAAACCATTTGATTAGCACTAGTCATAATACTTGCTTTGCAAAACAGAATGAGTGTGGAAATGATTGAACTTATAAAGAGACTGAATGGTTCTTGTAATTTTCTTTTCTTACTATCATGAGAATGGCTTATCCCAGAGAGAGGCGGCTTTTTCTTAAAGTGAAGAAGTGACATACAATATAGCTGCAGTCAACTCACCCCTGAGAGCCTACAAAATAGGAAATAAACCTTCATTATATATATAACTGTAAGATTATAAGCCATGAGATTTTGGATTTATTTGCTCTGCAGCAGCACCTAGCAAGAAAAATCTCTCCATGTGTTTAATATGCAAAATATGCCTGTGTCTAATGAATTTAAGAGGACATTAGGAGAAACACCATGGTGAGAAGTGTAATCCATAAACGGAAAATATGTGTGACAGAAAACTTAATGAACTAAAAAAAACCTATGTACTTTCTGTTTAAAAAATGCAAATAAAGTAAATGATGCTGTTAAAAGATTTAACTTTGTAACCGGAAAAAAAAAATTGTCCAAGGCTCAAAACCTGCCCCTGCTCATTCATTTGCATGATTTGACTGGCCCCTGCTTACGGAAAGGCAAGCACTGGGGCATCTCAATGATTGTATTTAAAAACTGAATGTTGTTGGGGCAAGGGTGGCTCAGTCAGTTAAGAAACCGACTTCAGCTCAGATCATGATCTCAAAGTTTGTGAGTTTGAGCCTCACATTAGGCTCACTGCTGAAAATGCAGAGCCTGCCTGGGATCCTCTGTCCTCTTCTCTTTCTGCCCCTCCCCCACTCGTGTTCCCTCTCTCTCAAAAATAAATGTAAAAAACATTAAAAAAAAAAGAAAGAAAAAAAAAACCTGATTCTTGTAATCTTACTGAAAACTTTGCACATGATTCATTTCCCAATTTCTTACAGTTAGATCCTGTTGTTTTTTTTTTAATATTTATTTAGTTTTGAGAGAGAGAGAGAGAGAGGTACAGAGCACAAGTGGGGGAAGGGCAGAGAGACAGAGGGAGACTCAGAATCTGAAGCAGGCTCTAGACTCTGAGCTGCCAGCACAGAGCCCGATACGGGGCTTGAACTTAAGAATCTGAGATCATGACCTTAGCCGAAGTCCGACACTTAACCAACTGAGCCACCCAGGCACCCCAAACCTGGTACCATTTTAAATTTCAACTTGCTATATTTAATAGGGAAAAATATGTTTTAAATAAGGGTGAGTTTCTCTATAAGAGAAACATCAATTTTGAAATTCCTTCCCTACACGATCAATCTGGGTTTTATGCTAGACAGGTACACTCCCTTTGACATGAAACACACACACACACACACACACACACACACACACACACACGCCTCCACATAACAAAGATAAACAGACCCAAACTACTCAGGGTGAGATGCCAAGCAGTACCCATGAGGATCAAAGGCTAAGCGATCTTAACCAATGCCAGGAGTGGTGCTCAGTTCACGTGACTATCAACAAGAACAGTTGACTGTGGGCGCTAACAACTTTCCCACACCTGGGAAGGTGGATGTTCAGTTATACATGGCATACCAACAACTATGCTCTCTAAGGCAGCTAATGTGAATGAAGAAAAAACTTAGCTAAGAACTGCCTAGTTTATAAATAAATGAATGTTTTATACAAGCCAAGAATTCCATTTCCCTTTCAGAATCTAAATTGTCCTTAATAATAAATTGCAACCACTAAAATACTACAATGCTTACATTTCTCCCATCATGACATTCTTCCATTCCTTGAAATATTCCCTTAACACATTTAAATGTGTATGACTTGACGATAACGTGTCTCAAAATGTTGCTCAAAGACCGTCTGAATCAAAAATTCTCTGGGGCACCTGGGTAGCTCAGTTGGCTAAGCACCCAACACTTGATTTCAGCTCAGGTCATGATCTTGTGGTTCCTGAGTTGAGTTCTGAGCTGTCGCTCTGTGGCGACAGCGTGGAGCCTGCTTGGAAGTCTCTCTCTCTCTCTCTCTCTCTCTCTCTCTCTCTCTCTCTCTCTCTCTGCCCTTCCCCAACTAATTCTCTCTCAAAATAAATTAAAAAAAAAAAACGTAAAAGAAATTCCCTGAGTCATTTATAAAGGGTGCAGATTCCCAAGAAAGACCCCACATTATTTAGTCATTGAGATCACAGAATGAACATTTTTTAAATTTTTTGTTTATTTATTTTTGAGAGAGAGAGAGAGAGAGACAGCACAAGCTGCGGAGGAGCAGAGAGAGGAGGAGGCACAGAATCGAAGCAGGCTCCAGGCTCTGAGCTGTCAGCACAGAGCACCACGCAGGACCTGAACTCACAAACTGCGAGATCATGACCTGAGCCGAAGGCGGATGCTTAACCAACTTAGCTACCCAGGCACCCCGTGGAATGAAGATTTTAAACAAGTCCTCCAAATAAAACTTCTCCCATAGCCACTAGAGTTCCCAAACAATTCCTTAAGACATGAGATTCTATCTGATGTCTCAGGTCCTCATGTGCATATTTTCAAAAGCACAGATCTACCTAAGTATGGCAGAGACGGCCTAGCCATGCTTCCAACCTGTTCTCATTTCTTCTCTGGCATAGACAGGACTACACAGTCTTACCTCCTTTGTGCTTAGTGTGACCATGTGACTGGAGACCAGTCAATAGAATGTTCACACAGGTAACGTGTGCCATACGGACCTACTCCACAAAAAGCACACAAGTGGCTTCTTTCACCCTTTTCTTTCTGACACCTTGAGGGAGATAAAGGCAGTGACCATGGATGTCAGACATTGTAATGAATGGGCATAAATGGATGGAGCCAGAGAGCTTAATTTGGACCATATCTAAGCAAGAGGTACATTTTGGCTTGTGCTAATACCTTTTCAGGTTTGTTACCATAGGTCTTGTAATCTTAATTAAAACACTAAGTCCATATAAATGCATTTGCATGGCAAAGCAACCAATGTTTAGCTCTCTCTCTTGCCAGTGCACAGATTACTTCTTAACTCTTATCCAGTGCTACTATGATGTTTGTTTTTAATGATAAAAAGTACCAACTAATGATCATCCTCAATTTCTGCTTAGAATGTTAAGAAACAAAGCCTTTACCATCCTTGATTTGCACTAAATTAACAACCTTATGTTTACTTAAAGCAGACAACATCAGTCAGAGCTCTATAATTTTTAAATAACTTCTTGTTGAAGCACTACCACTGTAACAGCGGATTTAAACTCTCAGCTTATGCATGTAATTTTCTTGATGGGCTTAAGGCTCCTTCTGACTTCTGTCTGTGGGTGGATGGCATCAGAGTGAGGAAAACTGCAGCCTTTAAAGTAGGAAAAAGTGATTTTCTCATTGTACTAGGGAAGACCACTTAGAGGATCTGAGAATGAAATGGGAGGGAGAAGCATGAAGCCATGCTGCTGTGATAAAATCTATGTGGAAATGGTCAGTAGCATCCCTGAGAATTTGGGGAAATCACTCAGAGACCGCAAATGTAAGTAACAATGAATGCACAGTTTTTTCAAATTGTTTTCTACGACCTTGCCTCCTTCCAGGGACATTGTGGTATGTTCACTGCTGACTTCAATCATAAAAGGATGCTGGAACAGCCCAAGGACATTTGTTGAAACATGTAGCTTCTATTTATTATTTTTTAAAATGCTTATTTATTTATTGAGAGAGAGTGCATGTGAGTGGGGGAGGGGCAGAGAGAGGGGGAGAGAGAGAATCCCAAGCAAGCTCCCAACTGTCTGTGCAGAGCCAGATGTGTGGACTGAACCCACAAACCATGAGATCACGACCTGAGCTGAAACCAAGAGTCTGACGCTTAACTGACTGAGCTACAAAGACACCCCTGTTTCTTTATTTTTTATTTTATTTTATTTTTCATTATTTATTTTTTAAATGTTTATTTATTTTTTGAGAGAGAAAGAGCAAGCCAGGGAGGGGCAGAGAGGCAGAGAGAAATCCCAAGCAGGCTCCATGCTGTCAGTGCAGAGCTCGACGCAGGGCTGGAACTCACGAACCGTGAGGTCATGACCTGAGCCGAAACCAAGGGTCGGAAGCTTAACCGACTGAGCCACCCAGGCAGCCCTCTTTATTTTTTATTTTAAATTACTTATTAGCCTTGTATCAGTGTCATTCCCCTACCCCAGGACTAGTATGGCCTTTACAGTAATGTCCCTTGAATTAGCTGTGAGCCTTTGGTTGTAAGAAACAGAAGACCACCAGAGTGGGAATGCAGTATATATGACCCTGTACTAAGGTTGGTGCATAGCACCCCAGGTCAAGAAAGCAGCTGCAAAGGAAGGCAGGCTGGAGAGCCTGTGGCTAAGGGGTCCTTAGTCTTTACTCTCGGCCCCTGGTCTCCTAATCCCTTGCAGGGCTACATCTCTGCTTCACGTGCATCAGCTTTCTTGGCTGCCTAGCCTACTTAATTGAAATAGTCTGCCTCAAACTTTAAAATTCAGAATTCTTTCCTGTCGGGTCAAATACCAAGTTTCCAGAAGAGAGCATCTGATTGGCCCAGCTTGGTCAGGTTCCTTCTCTGGGCCAATGAGCCAATGCTGGAACATACTATAGGTAGGTGCAGCCTGTGGAGGCCATGGTTGGGGGGGGGGGTAAGTCCCAGGGGAGAGGCAGTCACTGATGCTTGTACAGGATAAGCATCTCAAAGACATCCCCATTTTGCTATTTCTAAGTGTCACTGTGCTGTTAAACAAGAAACAGCCAAGTCCTTCATCCCTAACCACAGATTAGCCAACTCGGAGGGAAACCCAAACATTTTCTGGAACAATGTTCTCCAAAGTGGGGTACAAATATGCCAGGCAAGATAAGCCTCTGGAGTACAGGGAAAAGACACAATAAACCCTCTTTATAGATTTACTTTTATTTAATTTTTATATTTTTCCATAAACTCAAACTATTAGGACTATAGCATATTTTTGTTTAAAAAGTAAATCAGACATTTCAAACAAGTCACATACATTATCTTCTTAAATTCTCACAACCTCCCTATAAAGATAAGTTCTGTGATTATTCCCTGTTTACAGATAATAAACATATTCAGAGGATAGGCAACATGCCCAAAGTTTGTAGTAAGAATTAGAACTGGAACTCAAGCAATCTAGCTCTTAGATGCCTGGCTTGTACCCACTAAGCCTCCTAAGTATGTCTGAGGTGGGTGGGGAGACAGTGAGACAGAGAGAGAGGAGGTGTTTATAAACATTTTAAGTATATCACTGCATATATCAAGATGTTTTGAAGAACACCATCACAGAAGGCAGATAATATGTAAATCAAAACAAAAAACAAAAGTACAAAACAAACAAAAAAAAACCCCTGAAGCCTGTAATTGTTATGAACATAGGAAAATCTTTAAAAAACCAACAGATCGGGGCTCCTTGGTGGCTCAGTTGGTTGAGCATCTGACTTCAGCTCATGTCCTGATCTCACATTTGGCTCCTTGCAGTCAGCGCAGAGCCCGCTTCGGATCCTAGATACCCGCCCCCCCCCTCTGCCTCTCTCCCGGTCATGTTCTCTCCTTCAAAAATAAATAAATATTAAAAAGAAAAAAAAGCAATAGATCTAGGTCTGAAGCCCAAATCCACTATTGGGCAGCCTTGGACAAATCAGCTAACTCCTTTCAGCTTCAGCTTGTCAATACAGAATATGAGAACTATCCCCTTCCTTGATGTTATGAGCAATAAACCCAGTGTCTAGTTGAAAAATGGAAACTATAACTATTATTGTTATTTCAGGCATAAGCAGTCATCAGCAAACCCACTTTTCTCACTTCTTTTGGGACCAGGTCCTGTGGGACAGGTCCTGAGGGCAAGAGGACTCTATTTATCTTTCTATTTCTTACATAATTTCAGGCTTTTCACTTGGAGAGTGGTTTGGGGTAAGCCTCAGCTAATATTGGTTTGAATACATTCCTATCCAGTTTATCAACAATGCTCTCAGTTTTTTTCTCTACTTAATATTAAGATTTGTCAGGTAAATGGCCATATTTATTATAGTAAAATAGCATTATAAGACATAAAATGCCTTCTACACATCAACAGATATTTGATGGATGCATGAGGAAATCAATGGATGAATAAAATGGATGGGTACATGCATGGATGGACGGATGTATGTATGTATGTACATATGTATGTATGTATGGACAGATGGATGGATGTATGGATGGATATATAGATGGACATACAGATGGATGTATGGATGGAAAAAAGAATAAACAGATAATAGGCAGACTCAGTGAATTCTCAGATTCTACATCCAAGTACTTCAGAGAAACATGAGTGTTCATCTCCATTTCCAACTACAAAATGGATGCTCAGCAATTAAGACTATTCTCTAAAACATATCCTCTCTGCAGAGATCAAAATATTTTGCCTCATCCATATAATAGCAGCTGAAGTTTGTGTGTCAATGGATTCAGAACATACTTGTCTGAATACTACTAAGAATTTGTTAATATTTTGGACTCCTCTAAATGTCAAGTCACATCAGAATTGACATATATTAAAAATCAGTTTTACAATTTGATATATTATTCATTCAGTCTACAGGTGGACTCTCCAATTTTTTGCCATGACATGCTAACCTACCCCCATCCACTCCCCTCTCCCGAGTTAGAAGCAGTAAATTCAGAATGATATTCTATGGGACAGATCCCTATTCCTTAGTAAGCCACCCGTGCACCTGCTTCACCTTGATCTCACAACTTGTGATGGTATAAATGCCTGTGAAGATGCAACTTTTTCAGCTTTAGGGAAAGGGACACCTCTGAATTCTCAGAGCAACATTTCCCAGGGACCAGTGATGCAAAAGTGATGGAAACCAAGAAGTCCATGTACATCAACAAAAGTGTAGCTGAAGGAAAAATGACTGCCCAAGATAAAACGGTGTTAAGTTTGCAGATTATTTGCAGAAATTATTCTTTTTGAGTTAATCCCATCAAAACACACCAGGTGATATGTTTTGGCATCTTAATGAAGGGTCTAGCCATGGGGCACATCTTTCCAGAAAACTCCTACTTGGCACTTTTTCCTCAGGCCTGCCCCATCTCAGCTACCTGAGATGACTTCTGTTTTTCAGTCTTGGGGAAAGGAAGGAAAAGAAAAAATAAATAAATAAAAAAACAACCAAAGATGTTGATACAGAGGGTGTAAATCCCATGCCATCTGGTTATGTTGCTCACAGTTCTCACCTCTGTCACACCAGGATTTTCAAAGTAATTTTTAGCATCAAGTCACTTCATTTCACTACCTGCTGTTTGGCATCTCACATTGTCCTCTGAACATCCCAAAGGCTGTGTTGTTGTAAGCGGATGGCAGTGTCTGGGGCTGTCATTTCAAGAAGAGCATGCACGTAACAAAGACATGGGAAGCTGGATCAGACACCAAACACGGCGGAAGACTACAACCTATTCTCCGCTCAGAATAAATATCATCGGCCATCTTCGGACAAAAATCAACTCTTTATTAACATGCATGCATGCAAGAACCTGATCAGCCTATGAATTCCCGCTTCATTAATATTTATCATGATGTGCCCACGAACTAGTCTTGTAACCTTATTTATAATAGGGTAATTTTTCTGGTGCATTTGAATTTCTAATGATTTTGTAGTGATACCAGTAATGGCATGGTAATTACACTAATTCCCAGCTAATTTTCACACTGTTGATAACTAGATTGATAATTAAGCTATAGATAATCCATGCCCAGTCTCTTATTTCTGACTTGTCAATTCCTAGTCTTCCAACTAATTTCCAAGGGGATGCTAATTCCTCTTGCCTTGGAGAGATACTAGATTTTTCTGTAGAGAAGCCAATGAATAGGAAGTGGCAGAAAATGTCACAGAATGAGTAGAAGATAAGACTCCTCTCAAGTGACAGTGACCTGTGTCACTTAGGAGTTTTACGGACTCCTAAGAGAAAGTTCTAATTGTCACCTACCATGAAACAGTTTTTCCTTCTTATTGGCATCAAATAAATGGCGACTGCTCTTAAGCAAAGCAGCCTCAGGTTGCTGCCACTTTCTTATAAATTATCTGCATTGGTGAATTAAGGGAATATAAATAATATATGCAGTTTCCAAGCTTCGGTACCCTGATTTTGGCTCTTTCCATGTTTAATTCCCTAGCCTATTTTGGAAGAGTATTTCTGATTTTTATCCCAAGTAAACAAAAGACAATAAAAAATTTATTGACAAGAGAAGAGATTTTACCATCATTTTACTTGGGCCAGTAATAGAAGAAATAGAAGCCAGAAATTAAAAAAAAAAAAAAAAAAAAAAAAAAAGGTAAGAACAGCTACTGCGACCTTCAATAAACAGCTGTGCAGTACCTTTACAGATCACATTGCTGGCTATGGGAAAAACACAACTGAAACCCAAACAAAAGACGTCTATGACCTCCACACGACGAAATGAGGAAGGCCTTTCCAGTGTAGGACGCTTTAGACTCCTGAAGTGTCCCCGTGGAAGAAGAAGGCACAAAGCAGTGTGGGAAAAGATAAAGCTGCATACTGCATCTGTCGATGATTTAAAAATGCACAGCACACTCTCACCGACATCTCCTTGAGCCTTGTTATATTCATCTTATTGTGATCCAAAGAGGAAAAGCATCATCACACTCAGAGATCTGAGGCATTCCCAGAAGGGTTTTGCAGAAACTAGTACACCCAACGGATGATGGATCCCGTCAACACCTAAGGTACGTCATATCATGTAATTTAAAGTCTGAAGTCTGTTCTTGGTGTGAGGTTCTCGATGAATTCTTAGATCTAAACTAAAGTCAAGTTCGAGGTTAGGCTGGCCTTTCACATCACACCTGGGAGGTTAGAAGTCAAGACAGAAAACCATGATTGCTTCTTATGCTCGGGACTCTGGGACCTTCATTAAAAAGGACAGCGCCCTAACCCCTAGGACTTAGGAAAAAAGAGTATTTTTAAACAGTTTTTATTGTTTGTTTGTTAGTTCGGTTACTTACTGATTGATTGATTGACTGATTCTCAGAGAGAAAGACAGAATGTGAGTGGGGGAGGGGCAGAGCGAGGGAGAGAGAGAATCCCAAGCAGAATACATGCTGTTGGCACAGAGTTTGACATGGAGCTTGATCTCCTCACTAAGAGATCATGACTTGAACTGAAATCAAGAGTCTGAATCTTGGGGTGCCTGGGTGGCTCAGTCAGTTAAGCATCTGACTCTTGATTTCAGCTCAGCTCATGATCTTACTGTTCATGAGCATTAGGTTCTCTGCTCTCAGCACAGAGCCTGCTCCAGATCCTCTGTCTCCCTCTCTGTCTTCCCCTCCCCCCCCCCTCAAAAAGAAATAAACATTAAACAAAAAAGAGTCAGATGTTCAACCTGAGCCATCCGGGCACCCCATAAAAACAAGAGTTTATGAGACATTATATATAAATCTGTTTGAGACCAGGAAGGCCACAAAACAAGGGAATAAATCTGAGTAAAGAGCATCTTGAGAAAGACTCTAGGCTTGAATGGAAAAAAAATTAAAAAAAAAAAAGTGATGTCCTCAGCGGGGAGGTAATATTTTGGTTCTGAAGTTACAAACCTATTCCAGTGTTTGGGCCAAGAAACTGGGTAGGGAAAAGGGAAGGAGTGAGGGCAGAAGTAGGTAACAGGAGATCCTCAGGGACTCCACCTAATGGAACAGACAGGGTAGGGTGTTGCTATTCAGAGTGTGGCCCAAGGACCAGTAGCATCAGCTACAGAAGAGAGCTTATTAAAAATGCAGAATCTCAGGTCTCAAACCAGACCCAGTGAATCAGAATCTGCATTTTATCAAGTTCCCAGTTGATTCATTTGCAAGCAAAGTCTCAGAAGTACTGGGCTGGAACATACCTCAGTTGGGCATTTGGTTGAACTCTGGAGAGATTTCTGCTCAGGAGACTTTGGCATTGCTGATCTATTGTGCTCACATAAATAATGGCCTTGAATATTAAAACAGAGCCATTAACTCTGCTGCATCTGGTATGAAATGTCAGAAGCCCTTGGCTTAGGATAGTGACACTTTCACTGAGGACTCTGTGCCTTTGTACCACCATCATGTAGAGAATGGCAACTGGGGTTGCTTTAGGTTGTGCCAGAATAGAAAGAGGCCCGGCCAGGAGTCAGCCATTCTACTTCCTCAGAGTTCTATGATTTTAGGTAGACTGGTTCCTCTCAGAGACACACTTTCCGAACTCCCAAATTGTACCCTAAACAACACCTGGGAGACTCAGGGCTGAAGCTTACTTTCTGGCCTCCTGCCTCATCTGTCATTTATAAACAAGAAGGTTGGGGCAGGGGGGCGCCTGAGTGGCTCAGTTGGTTAAGCTTCCAACTTCAGCTCAGGTCATGATCTTGTGGTTTGTGAGTTCAAGCCCCACACTGGGCTCTGTGCTGACAGCTCAGAGCTGGGAGCCTGGGAGCCTGCTTCGAGTTCTGTCTCCCTTCTCTCTGCCCCTCCCCCACTCGTGTTCTCTCTCTCCTTCTCAAAAAAAATAAACATTAAAAATATTTATAAACAAGAAGTTTGGGCTCAAGGCATTCAGGTATTGGCTGGGTGAGAGCTGAGCCTCCTGGCATCTCCAGGACTGAAGTTTCTGACTCTACATTAGATTGTCACTCATCCAATTCCTCTTCATACTTTTAATCAAAGGAATCTCCTGCCAGTGATTTCCACAAAGAGCCACCACACTGTTTAGCATCTAAGTAGCACTCCGTGAACAGAGTTGCTGTGACCATGTCTGTTGTTTTTACTATTACTATTATTATTTGCCATTCTGAGCCTACTATGTCAGGGTATTCCTCAGGTAGGGAATATGGTGGATGAGTAAGTACGACGGTGTCTTTAGTAATTAGAAAATGACAACACAATTAAACATTTCTGGCCATAGAGAAGGGACCAAGAAAAAATGAAAAAGGGGAAGTGAATGAAGGTAGAGCAGGGTGGTAAGACAGAGAAGGGCAAGTGCGTGTCCTGTAGAGTCACAGAATGGGCCATGAATGCCACATATCACATGTTCTGATAAACCCTGGTGTCGTAGCTTCAGTTGTTTTATGCCCTGCCTCACACTTTCCACTGAATAAAACTCCCTAAATCAATAGGCGATAGGAAGAAGAACTGATTATCAGCTGTTCTGGCTGGAGTTCACTCTCATTTGTCAGTGCCTACACCAGTCTGGGTGGCACCCAGGGCATATTGGTTGTTAGATGCTTATGCCTCTAGAAACAAAGTTACTTGTGATTTCTCAAAAAAGCATTTATGACTGACCAAATCTTTAAAAAGGATTCCTTTATTCATTCCATGAATGTGTTCATTTGTTCAACCAATATTTACTGTCTACTTGTTATCAACCAGCCTTTTGTGGCTTAGCAAGTATGTATTAAATTATTTTCACATGTGCTGAAGAAGGTTGCCTTCAATTGGGCACCTGGGTGCAGAACAAAGAGCAACTTGGACTCTGTCTTCAAGGAGTTCACAGGCCAATGTGTCAGGGCAGTGAATGTAAATTGTTGAGTATCTTAGCATTAGGCAGACTTGGATCAATGAGAATCCTTTTTTCAGCATCTAACTCTGACACTGTAGCCCTCATCATTTTCCTGTACAATCTAGCACTAAAGAAGGTATGCTTCTGTTCAGTTCTTACAATTCTATGCATGGTCTAGGCTCTTGAGGGCTAACGTGGCCTCTCCGGGGAAATTTCTTTCCTTCTTCATCTACAAGCCTACTTGACTTTCACAGTTACCCCAACCCATGTGCTTCAAACATAAAAAGAGAAATACATGAAGTCACCAATAGTTCCCCAAGTGCATGATATTAGAAAAGAATTCATCTTCTGTAGCATGTCTCATGCAACAGGTTAGTCAACTGAAAGGTCCCTCCCTTGTTATCACTCAGTCAGGATCTTAAGTCAGGACAACATTTCCAAAGCTCCTCACAGACAAGATTCTCCAGTTGTTTTTTATATTCATTTAAAAAAATAAATTTATTTTGATACTTCCTTGGTAGGTGTACTTCTAGCCATTGTTTCTAATACATTGCCTTGCTTTTTCTCCTAACAAAACCCTTCTCTTCTTTTAGAAAATGCATCTTTTTCATACAAGTGCTTCTCAGTAGACACAGCTGACCCTGACCCTCTGCTGCAGGAATAATCTCTTAAATAAGGTTAATTGGGTTAAAATCAAGAGCCATTGAACAACAGGTTGTCTGCTTCATTAGGATCGCTAGCATTAAGGACCACAACAGCTTGGAGTTAAAAGAGACCACCTTTGCCACCACAAGGAGTCTACATTACATAGTATCAACGTTGAGGGAAGCAGGGCCATGATATCCAAAGAAAGGACACTTGTTCATGAAACTGGCTGAACCTGTGGCTCCAGCAGACTGGGAGACTAGGTTCCCAGGGAGGAGACACTGAGATAGAGTTTGGGATATTTTTATCAATGATCAAAGCTTATAAAAGAAGGAAACAGGAACAGGACTGGGAAGAGAAAGAAGTCCAAGTGTGATGTGGCCCAACAATGCCCCTTACATCCTGGCAGCAGGCTCTGGAAGACTGCCCACCAAAATGTTGGGCAGAAAAGGCTGACCCTTCAATCCTTCCCTGATGAGTCACCAGATGTGGGCTCTCAAGACAGGGGGTAGATTATGGGCAAGTGACTCTCTATAGTTGAGGAGATTGAAAGGGAGTTGAGAGTTAGAGGTTATCCACTGACTCCACCATGCACAGTGAGGCAGTAAGTCTTTCCAGGCGGTGCATCTCTGTGACAACCACACAGTTCTACTAGAAGCCAACTTATCATCCCAGTGATGTGGGCCAGTAAATTCCCTATTTTCTTCAAGTGGGTTTGAGCTCGGTTACTCTTATTTGCATTCAAGAGACTCTGTTTCCCTTCAAAGTTAAAATTCCTCTGTAACTTCAAGATTCCAGAAAATATATACTACTCAAGCACTTTGGGGAGCCCGATGTAAACCATTCCCCCAACATCATGGCAATCATGTGTGCTAATCAAGCCCTCCAGCTGGCTCATACATTTCAAGTGATCAGAGAGTGATGATGGCAAATGTTTGTTTCATTGGACTGAGGGTTTGATGATTAAAACTGGCAAGTCACTGGGGGAAAAGGACTTTGGTTTGTATGTCACAAAACAAATAAAGTCCAACATATTTTCATTTGAATAAACTTCACCACGATGAGAAGAAGACTTCTCAGTTTCGCCTTTGGCCAGAAAGATTCTCTCTAACCTGTTTAGCTCTCAGTAATTCCCATCCTCTCAAGAACAGAATTGTTTGTGTCTTCAAGAACAGTGATTTATACATTAATAATGCCCTCTCTATTCCTGTAAGTGACCAAGTTTGCAATAGTGAGCACAAGAGCAAAATAAAACCAACACTCCAGGCTCTTGCTAGGGAGCAATGCTTATTAAATTATTTTCAAATGTACTGAAGTTCATTTTCACTCTGAGTTTTTAGCAGTATTTCAATTTATAGCAATGTAGCATAAAACGTGCAACTCCAATGCCCCAACGAAAATGACGTGAATACGCATACACATATTATTTTGATATATATATATATATATATATATATATATATATATACACACACACATATATCACATGATACAGAGGCCCAATGTCATATATTAATCATGTTGAAGTGTGTGTATGAGACACAGAGAGAGAGACACAGGAAGAGGGGGAGAGAGAGAGGTAGGGAGAGAGAGAGAAGGGGGAAACCATAAAGACTCTAATGTAGGTCATGTTCTAGAACGAAATAACAAATGATATGGTGTAGAAGCACTGTTCAGCACCATTAGGTAATTGAAACAAACTTGATCTCACTTCCCTTTACAGCACTCCTTGTTGAAATAAATTATGTTTATAAACTTCTTGGGATGGACTATCTTTTGTATAGTTTCTTATATTCCAACTCAGCTGACAGAATCCAATACTTGGGCTATCAATTTTCTCAGGGTAATTTAGGGAAGCAATAACAGTACATATGCTGTTGGTCTTGCACTGAAACTTAGTCAATGAATATAAAAAAACACAAACAGACCACTTCTCACCTCCGGAGTGTGGCGGCGGGCCACAGAGCAGGACGACTCCCTGGCCTTCACGCACAGACACTGTACTTCTCATTTTGGTTTTAAAATTTTCAAGATCTATTGTGAAAACAAAACAGACAGGAATTTCAGAAAGAACAATACAAATTAAAATGTTAACACAGAGCAAAACCTTTCTTTTGCACGATAAAACCCTTTGTCAGGAATCTCAAGAGGAGAACATTTTCTTTGAAAAGGAATATTGAGGGTTTTGATTTATTAATGCTTCTTTGAAATCCAGCAATACAATAAAAATATAAACTCACTAATCCTGTGGTGTTTTAACAGTGTCAGATGGCCTAGGCTACCCCAAAGGACAAATCAGGTATTAGAATTAAGTAATTAGAAAATATGACTCAAAGACAGAAATGAAATATCTTGAACCAAAAATATACATGAACCAATATCCACATATGCCACAGTGATTCATCAAATCATGAAGACGTTTAGCTTTACCTTATAATGAAAGCCAGCTATTCATGAAATTCTCTCCCCAAATACTTTATTATCAGTAGCCTAAACAAATTTTATCCTACCTACAATTATTGCTGTTATTTACAAAAAGAATTGAAAATAATCAGGTTCTGGGTACAAGTCTCTTTGTTCTAAGTCTTGAAGGGTTCTATACAGGATATGCATCACCTGAAATTACCATGTAGGTTGAATTCAAAGGATAACAGTATATTAAATCCACCTACTCCTTTTTATTTGTAGTTGTGAAAAAAATGCAAATAATTTTTATAACTGCCCAAAGACTTTTCCCCCCAAATTTTTAATAGAGGAATCAAGGCAAATACTATTATGACCACCAGTGATTATGTTTAAAAATTGTTTAATTTCTTCCAGTAACAATCCAGGAAAACAAATTCTGATTCTTATTCTCCAGCATAAATTACAGAATGGAGAAAATTTCATTGGCTCATTTTGAACAAAACTTAAGCCTTTTGGGGAAATAAAAAGCATGAAAAAAATCTACTGTTTCTTTGAACCCGAAAACTGTGAATCCCACTTTTAATATACTCAATGGTGTCACTTTCTGTATCAGAACAATTGCACCGTCAATTTGTGAAAGAATACACTCATTTCCTAGCTCATAAGTGTTCATATAAATTGCTTAAGTGGTGAGGCAATATGTGTATTTCAGAACACGACCTGGAAAATTTCAACTTTGCCTTGAAAAATGTAAAAAGCAAAATAATTATCTTCAAACGGATAAAAACTACAAACTGTAGGCAGTTATGAATATTCTAAGCACTTAAAATCAGCCCATCGGAAGGAAATAAGAGGGTCTATTTGCTTCATTTTAATGTTTCTGAAAAATAGTATTAAACTACTAGGTTTAATAGGCATGGAATAGGTTATAGGCATGGAATAAAGCTATTCAGCAAAACTCACTATGTATGCCCATAAAAGAAAAAATTTTACATCTGGACTTATTTTAACCAGAAGTTACCCTACAAAAATGATATGACAACAGAGCATTATATTATCTTCAATGTGTAAGTAAAATGCAACATAATCAAAACATGAAGCCTCCTGAAATATACCTGAGTTGGAACTGCAAAATTGTACCATCCAAATATTTCCCAGTGACTAAACAGGGGAGTACTTCATATCAGAATGTAGCCTATATATGGAAAAATAATATCCAGTAATGATCTTCTGGCAACCAAGTATGTATCATCATTTCTTATTTCTTACCCAATTCTTGTTTTATTCTGTTACATAAATTCACACCATGGAAGTGATTCATCCCTGGTTTTAGCTGGAATATGCACAAAAGGATAAACCAGTTCTATGGAAACTAATAACGTCTTTTTTCCCCAAAAGGTAAAAATCCCTTTTGCCTAAAGCACTGATACTGTGCAACAGATGAGCCCGTTGCTCTAGACCCTTGCATTGAAACAGTCTCTATACTACACGTGGACAAAGAACATTATTTTTTTGGATATCTGTAGCCAGTTTGTGGAGCACATACATCAGGGATAGCAAAGAAAAATACCTGTACTGGCTTTAACATGTTTTCCAGGGCTTTGTTGCTAGCAAACTGTGACTACAATGAAGTTTTGTTTTCTTTAAAACACAATCCTCTGAATTCTTACTTTATGTTACTCAAAGTGTGGTCCAGGACCACCTGCATTATTATCACCTACGATTCTTATTACAAATGCAGATACCTGGGAAATTGCTTAAAACTAGTCAAGTTAGAAGGAAATCTGCAGTTTTAACAACCTTACTGGCTAAAGTTTGTGTACACAAAATATAACTTTGTGGCTTCCTATTAAGAAGATTAAGTTCAACCCAGATTAAGTATCTTAAAACATATGTCAAATTTTTTGGAGCATATGAAAATGCCCATGGGATAAAGAATCTGTTAAACATCCATTTAGCAGTAGGAATAAAAAGTGAAGCTGTCACTAACTGAACAAGTATTCACTTAAGACTTCAGCCTGCTGCATGCTAGGTTCTGAAATACCAATCACTGGGGCTTCCTTTCAAAGAGAGCCCTGTGTGGTAAGAGCCTTGAGACCAACAGCAAGAACCTTGCTCTTCTGGTGGTAAGTACACAGAGGAACGAACATTCAACCGAGAGACGGAAAAGATGCCTTGAAAGAGTAGCAATCAGCCAGTCAAATCCAGGATGGGGTGCAGAGGGTGGGGGTGTTGAGGGGGACATTCTGTTCAGACAGAGGAATCAACAAAAGGAAAACCACTGATGCAAAAGAACACCTCCTTCAAAATACAGCCAGATTCCCACCCTTTGGGGGTAACACTAAGGACTACAGAGATAAAGGTAGCATAAATGTCTGCAAAGTTTTAGATTACTGAAATACCTATTGGATGGTTACATGTGTAACCCAAACTCAAGGATGCCTGTAGTCCATTCTTGGCAAGAATTGTATTAGGACAACTCTGCTTAGGAGTCAAAATAAATAAAAACTGAATCCAGAATTTGTTAGTAGAAATAGTAGATTAAAAAACATCTAAGAATTTTATTTTTGTCTCCTTTCCAATTCTTGCAGACTCTTAAATTATTTTGGAGTCTCTAATTAGCTGGACTTTAAAAACAAACCAACATGATAGAAGAGCATCTAAAAGAAGTACAGTTAACATCATATTTGATGGTGCAGGACAGAATGCTTTCTCCCTAACATCAGGAATATGGCAAGGATGTCCATTCTTACCACTAATATTCTAACCACTGCAATATTGAAAGGAACAGAAATTAAAAAGTATACAGTTTGGAGATGAAGAAATAAACCACCCCTGTTTGCAGATGACATGTCTAAATTAAAATCAGAAGTAATCTGTCAAAACAAAAACAAAACAAAACCTCTCAGTATAAATCAGTGAGTTAAATAGGTCAAAGGATGCAATTTCTACATACAAACACTGAGCATGCAAAAACCAAAATTAAAAACACAAAACTACTCACAATCATTCAAAAAAAATTAGATCCTTAGGCATACAGATAATAAAACATGTGAAGGATCTATACACTGAAAAAGACAAGATACTGAGAGAAAACAAATGTAACCAAATGGAGAGTCATACATATTGTGTTCAAGGACTGGAAGTCTCAACATAGTATGAACTCTGCAAATGATATGCAATTAGTATTAAAATTCCAGAACATTTAAAACATTTGTTCTCTTACTTTTTGAAGGTACTGGCAAGCTTTTTAAAAATTTTACATGTAAAAGCACAGGCCTGAGAATAGTGAACACCGTCTTCACTGAGAAGAATAAAGTGGGAAGAATCACTACTTAATATTAAGGTTTATTTTATAGCTACAATGATCAAGACACTGTGGCACTGGCAGAGAAATAGGTACACAGGGCAATGGAAGAGAACAGGCTAGAAATAGACTCATATAAATATGCTCAACTGATTTTTAACAGTGGCAGATGCAATTAAATGGAAGGAGAGCCTTTCAATTACATGGTGACAAAGCAGCTAGACAACTGTATGCAAAAAAAAAGAAAAAGAAAAAAAAGAAAAAAAGACCTAACCTTCACTCATATATAAAAATTAACTCAAAATGAATCATAAACTTAAATGTAATATATATATATTACATTTACATATATATAATATATATACTACATATATATAATATATATAATATACATTACATATTATATATTACATATTATATATGTATACATATATATATACATATATACATACATGCATACATATATATACATATATATACGTATATACATATATACATATATACATATGTATACATATATACGTATATATACATATATACACATATATATACATATATACATATATATGTGTATATATATTACATATATATATTACATTTAAGTTTATGATATGTGTGTGTGTGTGTGTGTGTGTATATATATATATATATATATATATATATATATATATATATATAAACTTGGAGAAATACATAGGGAGAACATCTTTGTGACCTACAACTAAGCAAAGAGTTTTTGACAACAAAAGACCTAACAAGTACCTGGATCATTAAGGGAAGACTGATAAATTGGATTTTATCAAAATTAAAAACTTTTGCCTTAGGAAAGCCCATGTAAAGAAAATGAAAAATCAACTACAGAATGGGAAGAATGTTTGCAAACCACTTGACCAGGAAGTGAATAGTACCTAGAATAAATAAGTCCTCACAAAACTCAGTAATAAAAACCTAAAGTATTCAGTTAGAAAATGGGCAAACAACCTGAACAGACACTTCCTTGAAGAGAATACACAGATGGCTAATAAGAATGTGAAAAGATGTTCAGGAGAAATATAAAGTAAAACCTCAATAAGACAGCACAGCACACATATCCGAGTGGCTAAAACTAATAAACAGTGACAACACTAAACCCTGAAGGTTTAGGATGTGGAGAAACTGGATCACTTGTACTTTGCTGGTGGGAATGCAAAATGTTACAGCCTTTCTGGAAAACAGTTTGGCAGTTTCATATAAAACTAAACACACAAATACCATATCATCCATTTATCCCAAGAAAATGAAGACATACCTTCACACAAAAATCTGTACACAAAAGTTCATATAGCTTTATAGGCAATAGCCCTGAACTGGAAATAACCCAGATGTCCTGCAATGGGTCAATGGTTAAACTCACACTGGTAGATACATATCATGGACTACCATGCAGCAATAAAAAGCAGTGAACTACTGGGGCGCCTGGGTGGCGCAGTCGGTTAAGCGTCCGACTTCAGCCAGGTCACGATCTCGCGGTCTGTGAGTTCGAGCCCCGCGTCAGGCTCTGGGCTGATGGCTCAGAGCCTGGAGCCTGTTTCCCATTCTGTGTCTCCCTCTCTCTCTGCCCCTCCCCCGTTCATGCTCTGTCTCTCTCTGTCCCAAAAATAAATAAACGTTGAAAAAAAAAATTTAAAAAAATAAAAAATAAATAAAAAAAAGCAGTGAACTACTGATACACCGTACAACTTGCGTGGATCTCCAGAATTATACTGAGTGAAAAAAAAATCCCAAATAATCCTGAAAGGTTACCTGCTGTATGATTCCCTTTAGATATTATTTTTTAATTAAAATAAAAAACTAGAAGTAGAGAACAGATCAGTGGTGGCCAGTGTTTGGGAAGGTGGGA
Source organism: Felis catus (assembly GCF_018350175.1). Taxonomy (NCBI): domain Eukaryota; kingdom Metazoa; phylum Chordata; class Mammalia; order Carnivora; family Felidae; genus Felis; species Felis catus. The sequence goes on from NC_058369.1 coordinate 41,419,060, forward strand.
GCAGGGAGATGGGTATGGTTATAAAAGCATTGTTGGGGATACTGACTGTAGTCAGATACACAAACTACACAAGTGATAAAACTGTATAGAACTACACACACACACACACACACACACACACACACACACACAGATGAGTACATGTAAAATTGGGGAAATATGAGTGAGAAACAAAGAAAAACAAAGAAAAAAATCCAGCTCTCCATATTTCATTTTATTTTATTTTTACTCTTCCTTCACACCCCCCACAGTCAGATATTCCAAAGCTCTAAGCACACCATGGGGCCAGTATCTCCAAGGCTGGCATCAAAGGGAGATGTGTAGAGCCAGGAAAGAAGTACACTCCTTATTCAGAATGCTTTCCCATCCATTCACCTGGATCATTCCTGGAGTATAAAATAACTACCTTGATGCCTGTCTGTTAATATTCTAGATTGAGCAGATTTTCCATGGACTTCTCAAGGACTTTACTTTTTAAAATGTTTTTACCGTTTATTTGAGAGAGAGAGCGAGAGCGAGTGAGCACAAGCAAGGGAGCGGCTCAGAGAGGAGAGACACAATCTGAAGCAGGCTCCAGGCTCTGGGCTGTCAGCACAGAGCCCGACGTGGGGGGGGGGGGCTCCATGAACTATGAGATCATGACTTGAGCCGAAGTCGGCCGCTTAACTGACTGAGCCACCCAGGTGCCCCTCAAGGACTTTACTTTTAGGCTGATCTCCCCAAGCTGTGGAGAGGAATACAAGACCACAAGAAACCAGTGATACATACACAGAAAAGACTGGGGTGATTTTCTGACAATCTTGGGCTCAGTTTGGAATCTGATTCCACTTGCTGTATATTGCGGGTGTTGCTTTCTCCATGTAGATTAATTCAGGTAATCACCTAGCAAGCAGAATGTGAAATGTCACTGAGTATAACCGCAGGGCTACTGTGCACAAGTGTACCTCTGCGTGACTTAAAATGAGTCAAACAATGGCTTTGTTTCCTACCAAAGTCAGTAAGGGAAATGCGGGGTTAAGCCAAATTAAATGAGTTTCTTTATACAGAATAAGTCAGAGACCTTAATATAAAATACACACTCATGAGGTCTACTAATGTCAGATGGGAATTGAGCATCCTAAACATATCTGACCAAAGAATTCTGTGTAGAACATTTTACGGGAAAGGCTGGAAAAGGCCATATGTTGAATTAGGTACACATATGTGCAATTGGGTATGCCATAAATACCAAAAAAAAAAAAAATGCCAATGAAAGACTGAGAAATAAAACAAACCATTTTCTTCCTAAGAGGATTAAAATGAAGCATACAAGTGGCAATATGTCGGAAATTTTGGCCAGCTGAGTAAATAGCCTTAACACTTAAAAATTTAGACCTCTGCCTCCAAACACCTTAGGATCATTTGCACTTAGAGCGTGAGAACTATTAAAATCATCATCACTGAAAGCTGCAAGTGAACTTTACTAGTTGTGTAACTCAATTGTATTTGATGCTATGAGGTGAAGTGTTACCTTTTCAATTAAAACGCAAAATATTACCCAGTAGTGATAAATACATTGTCAAAGGAACACAGATAGGCAGAGTAATAGTACCATACATAATGTTTTAAATGTCTTTAACGTTTAATGTTTAATGTTGAAATGCTTAGTGGTTGGTAGTTACCAAATTAAATCACTGCCTAAACAGTGTAAATGATGAGACTGTCTTTGAAAGAATCAGAGAGCTTTCAGTAAAAGAAAGCTGCTCACTCCTATACAAAAGCTACAAAAACAAAAACAAAAACAAAACTCAATGAAAACATCTGGAAAGGCAATAAAAATCAAAATTGCAGTTCGGTTAAGGTTTTCATCTTCATCTCCGTGGTACCAGGTGTTATAAATAAAGAAGAATCTCATGCAATGATTCAGCTTCTACTATCAAGGGTAGAACTTCATTTAGTTGAAAAATCTCATTAAAGCATACTCCACTCTGAAAAGAAAAAAACAAAAACAAAAACAAACACAAACAAACAAAACCCTGTGTTTCAGTGCATGACCATGAGTTTTCTTCCTTTTTTCCGACACATGCAGAAGCCTCTGGAAGATCGCCCAAATCAGAATATTAAGACACAGCCAAGTGACTCTCTTACCATCTTCAGTGTCAGCAAGTCCACAACATAACCATTACTTCCTGCTCTATATCCCAACTCCCAAATTCAAAGTGTCTCCTCTTATATTTTGTTGCCTTTCTTATTTAATATATCAGTCCGGTTCTCAAAACATTTAATCAACTATGAAGTCTCTATGGGAAAATTCTACCATGGCAACATTTGTGTCTTAGGAAAATAAAAATGTTCCCTTATGTAAAAACAATGGCTTGTTCAACAAAGGTCGTAGTGTCTTTGTTTTGTTTCTGCAAAAGCAGGGCCTCAGGTGATCTATCTAGTGTGTATGGGAGACAGTCTCAGGAGGTAGGAGGGAGGGAGGGAAGACAATGAGAAGGGGCTACTGGAGTCCAGGAGGGCTTGATTGCATAAAAGCTTCCAGTAAGCTGATGGAATGCCTTGCGGAACTGCCATTTTGCAAGATGGGAGTCTGGGGCATTTATACACAGGCTCCCAACTTCAACAATGGAGGGTTCCCCCACCCCACCCCAGGGGGCAAGAATTCCCCCATACTCATCTGAGCATGCATTAGCTCACTATGAACCTGCAAGGGAGCGTCGACCCTCCTGCAAATGAATTAAGGTGGGCAAAGAGGATGTCATATTGGGTCCCAAAAATGTCTACTGAAAACAGATTTTCTTATTTAGAGCCTGGCCTTTTAAGAGGTTTTAAAACAGGTGTGCATTGTTAGTTTCCAAGCAGACCTAAGTATTCAGTATTTTCTAAGCCTACTCAGGATATAGGGATATAGGGAGGCACTTAGTAAGATCTTAATGTCTTCAGGAACTGTTTAGTTTTGTTTTTTAAATACAGCTTGGGAATTTTGGCGTCAAGGGTGAGACCTCAACATCCTCTCTAAGACCATCCACACGGGTGTCTCCCAGTGCACCTTCCCTCTGTCTCCTATCACCCCAAGGCTCTGGAACCCCCAACTTTCAGCCACATACCCAGAAATAATAACAAACTACTAAGTTTTTCCTGAACACAAAATGCTGGTCTAGTTAGTCAAGCAAATAGTGTTCCCACTTCTTCATGGGTATAGCACACTTTTATTCATCTTCAAACCTAGCTTGAGCCACATAACCCTTTCTTGAAACTCCTGAAAATATCTCCAACCATTTTGTCTCTGAACTTCCCATACTTTTGCATTTGCTCATCCTGTCCTATTTGGGGGGCTGTGCTAAGTAAAGTTAGAGCACTATCATTTTCACCTTTACTATCCCTGGACAGTAGCATATTTCTTGGCATTGTGTGGGTCATCGATAGTAGTTTAAAATGACTTAAACTGTCTTTTCATTACGTCACCTTTCTTGGAATCTCCATAGCAAGTCTCCCAACTAATCAAAGCCTCTGTGCCTGTGCTGTAGACTTCTGAACTTTCTGTCACAGAAGCTTAGGGAAAGAATGCAGGAATAGGAACACGAGAAACATGTCTTTGCTCTGTCACAATCAAGATCCGCGTGACTGAAGGAGTATCACTTCATTGCTCTGTGCCTTCCAGATTTCCATCCAAAAAAGTGAGGACAACATCTGCCCTTTGAACTTCACAGGTTTTTTTTTTCTTAAAGGATCTCTAGCATCACAGATGTGAAAGTCCTGTGAAAAATGAAAAAGACTATAGAAGTGCAAACTCTTCCTATTCCTTCTCAGTCTTTGGTTTTATACCTCTCCCTATTTCAGTCTCTCTCATGCCTCCTCTATGGTCTTAAACATGCACGCATAACCCCACCTGGAAAACAAAACATATCTTCCAGGGACCCTCATACTTGACTTTTTGAAACATCCCTCCACGCTCTACCCTGACCATCTGCTTCCTCCGAGTTTTAGCTTGCGGTCAACTTGGGTTTCTATCTTCTGGAGTTCGACAAACCCAGGTACAAATCCCTTCTCTGACACTATCTGTTTGACCTGAGGCACATCATGTCACTTGTTGATCAACAATTTCATCATGTGTACACTAAGGATAATAATAGCAATTATATCTGCTATATTTGTGAGGAAGAAATAAGATAACTCGTGCCAGTTACTTACTACAGTGTGAAAATTTCTAAGTGTTCAACAAATGATAGCTCTCATTTTGCTTTTCTTTTTTTTTTAAGAACCTCATCAAGTCTGAAGCTTCTATCACTATGTCTGTACCAGTGATGTGTCTATGAAAATTGTGATTCAAAATGGGCTTTTAGTCCCCCGTCCTTCCAGCATTTTCTGGATACCCAATTGCCACCTCATATGTGACATTTCATTTTCCGATGCTCCAGATGCCCTCTACACTTCCAATCCAATCTGCCACTTCTCTTTCCTACACTGGCTCAATTCACTCCATTTGATCATGTTAACTGTTCCACAAACTCTATCCTCTCCCTTCCCATTTCTCTATCGCTGCCACCATCTTAATGTTGCTGGAACTACACTACGATGAAAATTCTGCTGTCCACAGTAAGCCTATGACTCCGGTATGTTCGTCTGTCTTTTTTTTATACCTCGGCATCCCCAATGTTACAAGAATACATTTTATCAACATTGACTAAATGGATATAGGAAGGACTTAATGGATGAATGAATTTGCTGGCTCTGTAATAGAAATTTTTTTGAAATTTATCTCATTTGATTTTCAAAAAAGCTCTATTATAAAGACATCTTATTTGCAGTTTCCAAAAAGCTGTGGTTCAAACTTATCACGGAATTGGGCAAAGGTGATGTCATAAGCGGTGAAGCCAGTTCCATTGATTTTGGTCCAGTTCTTTTTAACTTTATATGTACAATAAGTCCATCCAAACTTTTGGGCTTTTCTTCCCACCTGTGGTCTCCTCCCTTTTCACTCATCCAATGTATCTATCTTATACTCATAGTGTTGAGTTCAGCTTTCTTCATAAAACATACCCCCAATGTTCAATATCTGCTCAAAAGTCTCCATTCATTTCTCATTGCCTAGATGGTAAAGCCCACATTCCTTATCGCGATATTTAGTCATTCATTCAACAGATATATATGTATATGTGTGTCAAGTATGTGTCTATGTCCTAGGTAGTTGGACATGAGAGCACAATCTGTCACTCTGAGTATTTCTGCTTCTCAAACTTGGGCCCCATCTTCTACTTTAAACTTATATTAAGTTTTTATATCTCAAGGTCTAGTTTGAAATGTTCATACTATGTGAAGGAAGCATTCTCTGGTAATTTTGAACCATTCTGGTAACTGTATTTTAAATTTTTTAAATGTTTATACATTATCTTTTTGAGAGAGACAGCGAGAGAGAGAGCAGGTGTGGGGCAGAGTGAGACAGGGAGACACAAAATCCAAAGCAGGCTCCAGGCTTTGGGATGTAAGCAAAGAGCCCAATACGGGGCTCAAACTCACGTTACGGGGCTTAACCGACTGAGCCACCCAGGCGCCCCTGGAAATTGTGTTTTAGATCCGTCTGTCCAACAAGACTAGAGTGGAAGCCTGGGACCTCCTTTATCTCTTCTTTTTGCCTTTCACAGACCTCACCTTGTACCTATCCAGGACAAACGGCTTCAACTTAGGCAACATGATCCCTCTATAAAAGGTACTGTCAGCTGTCCAGAGAAAACAGAATGCTTGTGCCTAGTAGCTGTTCTCTACCATGCCCTTCTGCTTCCTGCTGTTGTATTTGTTAACAAAACTAATTGCTCGGCGTAGAAACTGTTATTGTTGAAATTATGTGACTAGAGAAATAATAAAGAAAGTTGAGGAAATAGGTATAAGAAAAAAAGAGAAATGGAGCTTATGCTTATATAAATATAAACTCCAAGACTTTTGTAAAACTCAAAAATGAAAATTTACACTTTTCCAAAAACTGATGCCAAAGTAGGTGGAATAGAAGGGGCCAGATAACCATAAAATCTTGAAAATGGAAAATAAATATCTTTACACTATTTCTGTACCCAGAATGCCTCAGAAATATTTTAAAAATTATGACTCAAATTAAAAAAAATACTATAACTGGAAGTCTCAAAAGATGTATATGGGTGTGTGATTTATACAAGTATAGTACATCCAACCTTGAACCAAAGAAGAGTGCTTGACACTACATTAAAAAACAGAAAAAAAAAAAACCCAAAAAGCAAATAACACATACAATTACATACCCAAAGCAAAAATAAAATTTTTATGATTAATATGTACCCTTTTAAAAATAATTACCTGTTTTAAAAGAATTTTTGGAGTGACATTGCAACTAAAGCCCCCTATGGATTTAGAAAAGAGTAAATGCTGCTTAGTTAAATTAAACAAAAAAATTAAGAATACTTTAATATCAATGGTATTGACAGTTTTGCTCTTTTAGTATTTGAATCCAGGAAAAACAAATAAAGGAACTATCTCCATTTGATTATGAATGTTAATTTCTCATGTAATACAAAAGTTTAAAATATGAACCGTTAATGTAAACTGAAGAATAAAAGTAAATCTTTACTGCCCAACAATGTTTTTCTTCGTATTCTTCATGAATTTAACAAAATCCTAGCTTGTCATCAAGACGGTAATTTTAAACACTTATCCAACAATATTATAAATCATTTTCTTTTTCTTTGAAACAAAGATCTCCAGGTACACCAGAGATTTGAGAGAATTCAGAAAATCTGCGTGAAAACCGTATTTTAAAAGTCAATTTGATTTTAATAAGACCCTAGGAAAAGCAAGTGTTCTTATACAAAACATTAACAAATAAAGCAAGCTATATTTTCAACACTATCAAAATGTGTTATATTTCAAAAATGAACCATCATGTTGGGTGTGCCATCGAGGAATTTTAATAATTAGTAATATAAAAATATACTTGGTCCTTTCATTTAGAAACATCTATTTGCCAATTTGAAAAATTTTTAAAAATCACATAAACTGACAACATTCTGAAGATAGGAACATACAGCACTTCAGCATAGTTATCTTAATTATACTCTCAAACATTTTTGAAAAGCTCTTTAATAGTCAAATTAAAACGCGTCAGTGGCTTCTTCAGCAAGGAATGTGAATTCAGACTTCAGCTGGAGTAAGTATCTGCACTAAAACTAGCTCCATGATTTTGCAAATTCTCAGCCTCTTGGATGCTCTGATTCTTCCGAAAAATTAAGATTATCTGAAAACTGCAGGTAATTTAACCTGTGTTAGAAGCCCACTCAGAGGTCTACATGAAAAAAATATGCAAAGTTCTTGGAATATACTAGGTCCCCAGCAAGTATTAGCAGGCTGCTTCACTGCCCAGGCCAGCTCAAACCCGACTTGTCCCTGTCCTCATCTAGCCAAACCTACACCATGCGAGCCCAGCCAGAATTTTTCCTTTTCTTTTGAAGCCTTCCACAATTACTCCCTTTTATCTATATTTAGCCTTTTGCTTTTCATAGGTATGACCCTCTCCCCAGGAACATCATAATTTCTATTGTTTGCCACTCGAAATTAATGGGGTAGTTGCTAAGTAATATTTGTTAAATTCAACACATGAAATGAGTCTCAAAAGCCCCTGATCTTTGGTATCCGTGGCCATCTGAGGAGAACAGACACTAAGACTGTTTATAAGCGTCACAGAACACTTGTCTTTAAGATACACGTGATTTCAGGGGTGCTTGGGCGGCTCAGTCGGTTAAGTGTCCGACTTCGGGTCAGGTCATGATCTTGTGGTTTGTGAGTTCGAGCCCTGTGTTGAGCTCTGGCCTGACAGCTCAGAGACTAGAGCGTGGAGCCTGCTTTAAGTTCCTTGTGTGTGTGTCTCTCTCTGCCCCCTCCCACTCGCTCTCTCTCTCAAAAAGAAATAAACATTAAAAAAATAAAAAAAAAAGATACCTGTGATTTTAGCAATTAATATATGATGTTACATTCTATACTTTATTCGTCATAGGATTAATAAAAGTAAAAACAAACTGGCACAATGCAGTAACTCTCCTAACACTCTAGGAAAAAAAAATCAAATATGGAACCCTTACACTTATTTACAAATGTTAATTTTTTAATGATACACTCAGCACCATTTCTACACTAACAGCAAGGCTCACAGGTGAGGGGAGTATCCTTGCTACATAGAAAGAAGCTAATTAGGTTTATTTTTTCTTTAATTATATGACCACCGCATACTGAAAATTCTCGTTAAGAGAAAGAGACATCAAAGGTTACTTATGGATTGCCTGAGAAAAATATTTACCCAATTCAATTTAAATGGAGATTACTTTTTAAAGGACAAAAATGACTTTAGATGTGCATGAACCTCTATAGATTCATGTATTTTATCTCACATAATGCTCAAAAAAATGAGATAGGCAATATATATCATTATTCCCAATTTTTACATGAGCAAATCAAGGCTGTGAGAGGTTAGATTTTGCCCAAAGTCACACTGCTAATTAAGTGTCAGAACTAGGCTGATGGCACATCCTCTGATTTCTAATACAAGAAAAAAAAAGGCGGAACGTCACATCCAAATTAAATTTGAAGCTTCTGACTCTTTGTCAGTCTTTAGAAAGTCTACCTTAGGAAAGTGAAATGAATAATATTTGCTCAGTTTGAAAGTCATACTTAAGGTATGTCCATTCTTTCAATCATTCACTCAATTATCCCACAAATCTTATTAAGTGCCAACAAGGCTGTGAGGGAAAAGATGTGTTCCCCTGGGAAATGCCAGCTGGTTCCTTGACCACAGGGTGTCTTGGTTCCCTCTTTCTCAACAAATAAGAAGCCCATCTGTCCAGGAATCCCTTGGGAGTCTGATGTAGGGATCAAAGGCACTGATCAATGAAACAGGGCTTTCAAAATGTAAAGGACAACACCATATTTATATGTAAATGCTCCCTTGAGGTATCACTCTCTGCAATGTTATGTAGCTTTAGGTTTCTTCAAAATTATTATTCACTGTTGTATGTAGGGTGTAGTCACTGTTTATTTAGTACCCACCTCCCCGCCCATCCTGCCTAGAAAGTGGCCTTCACAAGACTATAGACTTTCTTCTGCTACATTTTTCTATCCTAGGCACACAGAATGGTGTTTTGCATGTATTAAGTATATAAAGAGATGTTATTCTATGGTTTCAATAAGAGATCTCACCCTTGCATATCTCTACATCAACCTACAGAAAACAACAGTGGGGCCTGATAGTATCTTAGAGCACTACCTCGCACAGTTCATTTCTGTTGTTTCGCAGCAGGTCTCTTGAATTATTAACTTTAAAGCCTACAACGCAAGTAGCTAGGAAAAAAATCCTCCCACAAAATGTAACTGTGAAGTTTGAAGAAATGTGTATATTTCCCCCTAAAATAAAATTAAAAAAGGAAAAAAATAAGAAAGAAATGTGTGTATTTTCCCCTAAATTTAACACTGGGTCAGACTTATTGTGTCATGTACCTCAAAATCAAAACTTTTACAAATAAAAAAGGCAGTAACTTACAATAATGGGGAATACTAAAAAGTTACATTTTTAATAATGATTTATTAAATTTATGAGGCCTTTAAAAATTTAACCGAGAAAAAAACAACCTATTATAGCTATTTAAGAAAATTAAGACATGTATTATTTTGTCATTTTAACACTATACCCTAAAATAAACCGAAGCATAATAGATGGATATAAATATTATGATAACCTGCTTGTTGCCATGGAAACACCACTATCAGTGTATCTCTGAATATGCATTTGCCTGTTTCTCTGGCTAAGCAAACACACACTCATACTACTTGTTTTCTTTGTAAGTTACATCCAAGATTCAGTATAAGCAAAGAACACGAATGCAATTTTGTACTTCAGAAATGCATTACCCATGATACTAGGTGACACATGGTTCCATTAGTCTAGTAGACTCCCCACCCTTTCGTACTTAAGGAGCCCTTGAAAAAGGTTTCTGGTTTAAATTTTTAAAGCACAAAAATATACACAAATTAGAAAGCAATTAGGGCAAATGTGCTGATGCACATGGTAAAATAAAGTGAAATGGGACAAATGTAAATATAGTTATTGTTAGAATAAATGTGCCAACTTATTAAATGAGTGATATATTGTACTTTGGACCTGTTTGTTTATTAAAAGTGCCAGAAATCATGAAGCTAGGAGGAGAAATGCACTCCATCAATCCTATATATGTTTCTCTCCATAATAAATTCTCTTTTGCGTTTAGCTGACGCTATCAATTAGGTTACCATTCTCTTAGAAAATATTGCCCTATGAGTATATATTCCATAAGCTTGAGTTTTTAAACAATGAGGTCTCTATATTTCTGTTCTACTCAGTGTTTTCCTTAATCATTACATAATAAGATTGGCAGCTTTTGTAGTAAAATAGATGGGAAACAGGTCTGAATTCAGATTGCGGAAATAGAATAGAGAAGAAGAAAGAGATTTTAGGAATACTTCCAAGAGATAAAATTATGCAATTGATAATGTGTAGCAACATTGATAAGGAAGAAGAGAAAGTGCTAGAGGAAACCCCAAGCTCTTTTGCACGACTTACGTGGTCCAGTGGGATGAGAACTCTCGCTTTTCTGCAGCACCTCACCATTGCCCATGGCCCTCCTCCAATTTAGTCAGATGGAATTCTTTTCTCTAGGTTGCCTACAGCAAGGCTTTGTCCTGCCTCTCAGCACTTCCTTCTCCTGCTCCTTCCACCTGGCTAACAACCATTAACCCCTCTAGCCCAGCTTAGGTACTGTTCCCCACCTGACATACTATGACAGTTTCATGAGGGCAGGGGACTCCTGGGAAAGTCCTGGCATGTAGTAGGTGCTGTATCCGTTTCCTAGGGCTGCTGTAACAAAAACCACAAATTAGGGGTCTTAAAACAACAGAGACTTATTGTCTTACAATTCTGGAGGCTGGAAAGTCTAAAATCAAAGTGTTTGTAGTGTTCCCCGTGATCCCTGTAGGGGAACCCGTCCTCGCCTCCCTCCAGGTCTAGTGGCTGGCAAGCAACCTGTGGCACTCCATGGCTGGTAGATATCATCGCCCCAGTCTCTGCCTCCAAAGTCACACGCATTCTTCTTGTGCATCTGTCTTTACATGGATATCTTCTTTCCAGAAACTCCAGTCACATTAGATTAGGGACTCACTCTGTTCCAGAATGATTCATCTTATCCCCTGGCATCTACAATGACCCTATTTCCAAAAAAGGGACTACTCTGTTTCTGGGTTAGGACTTTAACCCAGAATAGGTGGTGGGCAATATCATGAATACGGTCCAAAGGTTATGTGTAGGGCAGAAGGAACATTCAAGAATGGACGAGCATTTCTCACTACTTCTGCATGTTTCAGAATGCTGAGCGGCAGGTATTGCACTGAAAGCCAGGATTCCCATGTCGTATCCCAGAACTTGTCACCTACCAGACAGTGGACCCTGTTTCCTCACAAGCTTCAAGATTATGACATAATTCTTTAGACTCTTCTTCTGTCCAACACTGCTGCCTTTCTGGTTTTCAGCAAATCTTCTTTTTTCTTGGTGTCCTGCACTCCTCACCCAAACGGCACTTTAAAACTAAGCTTCACTTGAATTTTTTTTTCTTAAATTACCACTTCAACTAAGTTTTGATATACTTCTAAGAAAACCATTTTAATTGAGGCACTTTTAGCCAAAATTTAAATTTTCTCAATTATAAACCTGTCAGGAACTAGCTGAATATGGCCCGCTCCTTTACTGCTCAATTAAAGGACATTATCAACCATAAAAAATTCATTAAAATCTATAAATGGCTAAAATTAGGCAATGATGAACATAAATGATCCTGAATATTTTTACGTGCCACCAAAATATCTTACTCATGATGCCACACGTGCTGCTACAGAGAGATGGTTTAAACAAACACACACACACACACACACGACTATATACTAGCAGGAATTAAATACAGCTATCTTTCCTGAAGCCAGCAAACAGAATAGCTTCCATAAAGTATGCAGTGTCTAGATGGCTACTATGTTATTACTCTATGATGAATATTGCCCTTTGGTATGCTTGATGCTACTAAATGCATTCATGTTTAATGCACCCATGATATATTTTAGTTAGAAGGTTAACTGATGTTTGTAGTGCAGCACTTTCTAGAACATCACGGTCTTTTGACAATAACATATGGAAACATTAAAAACTCCTCCTGTTTTATAAATGCCTTCTACTAGAATCGATGAAATTAAAGAGAAATGCTATAATAAGATATGTATTTAACTATGACAGTAAGCAAAAGTAGCACTGCTAAAGCATTAATTCGAAAGGCAATTTATTTTAGGCAGCTTCTTAATGAGTACTGCCGGAGCCAGGGTGACAACAGTGAGGGATGTCGCCGTGATGCTGGTAGAGAAAGATGTGCTCCATCAGCCAGAGCTTCTGTGATGGAGTCAGCAAACATTCTTTGTTTGTGTTTGAAAAACCAGATGGGATGATTTCATAATTTGCCTCTACCTATGAATTTGGGGCACCGATGAACCTAAAGCCAGGGCTGCAGCCCAGAGTGGCACAGGTGTGCCCTGCATAACTCAGGAGGGCATCCTTCACATGGACAAGGATGTGACTAGGGCCCGGAGGATACATGCACTGCTCAACTGTCACAACCATAACAATGAAGTTCTGCTTAAATGCCAAGTCTTCGTGGCCCTGCTGTTTACCCCAAGCCACACCAACTCACAGTGTGACTGCCTGGGGCAAGGGCAAATAAATGCCGACCCTGAATTACTTTCACTTTCCCACTGTCAACTGCTACCAAACATACCTACCCCTAGTCTGACCTGTAGGAGTCAGACATCTGACTCCTAGTGCATTGGTGTTAGTGTCAGAAGAACTGTCAGTCAGACCTTCACAGCTCTGTCACGCTGGGCTGGCTGCTTATTCCCTGTGTGACCCAGTTTGTGCATCTGTAAAATGAAAGCAATACTTACCTGGACAAGTTTTAGTCAAATTTGCAGATGAGGCCGTTAGGGCTTATTTAGATTGGCAGGGGAATATCTTACTGTGGTGAAAAGGATTCTGTAAGCATTGTTGCGTGTGTGTGTGTGTGTGTGTGTGTGTGTGTGTATGTGTAAAAATATGTATGTATATAGAAATACTTATATGAATATATATACATGTGTACTTATAATATAAACATATACGTGTATAAAAAGAGACAGAAACAGAGAGAGAGAGAGAGAGAGACAAAGATGGGCTCTATACTAAATGATACTGTAAGACCTAGAGTTGTAGACTTCAATACAGCACCACCAGTCACATGTGGCTACTGAGCCCTTGCAATGTGACTAGTCTGGATTGAAATGCGCTGTAACTAGATATCAAAGACAATATAAACAATGAAAAGTATCTCCTTCAATTTTTTTATACTGAATACATATTGACATCAAATTTAGGATATATTATATTAAACAAAATGTATTATTTAAATTAATTTCGCCTATTTCTTTTTGCTTTTCTCAAAATGGCTACTGGAAAACTTGAAATTAAATATGTGACTCACATTATATTTTTATTAGATGGTGCTCCCTTAGAGTACTTTGCTTCAGGAAGCCAAAATACTCATATATATACTTCCAGAGATCAGGGTCAGATGGTAGGGTTTTGACTTTTAGACAGACAGACTTGCATTGTAGGACACATCAGTAAACTTCATTCTAATTTCTTCTATACAAATATTCCACACTAGGCCTTATTATATGTGAATGTAATACCAAGTTGCTTGAGGTCCCAAAGACATTTTGCTTCATTTGTTCCATTTAAAGTTATTTCAGGGACACATATTCATCAGACTTTTAGAAGTCCATGCCATCTGTATAACAACTTGGTACTACAGACGACAGACTTCAGTAGGGTAAATGAAGGACAGTGTGACAAAGAGCAGGGTATGAGGAAGCCTGGAGTAATACTCCTACTACTGTCCTGTTTTCAAGTTCAAGGTTTACCATCTGTTTTCTCTCTTAGGATGAATGATCTAGTGTGCACAGGTTATTATCCCTTAGTTGGAGAGTTCATAAAGAATTTCACTGCTCCAAGATACTGACAGTTGGAACAAGAATCTTCTCGACCCCAAGTTAAATTGCTTGATTTGAAAAACACAACCCATTTTATAATGAAGAGATAAAAACAATCTCTAAAGGTCTTCCACCCACCCCCCCCCCAGCTACTTGAGTCATAACTCACTCTGACACACCCATCAGGGTGCAGCCCAGCTTAAAATGGGATGATCCATTGTAGCCCACTGCCTGATGTCACTTTATGGATGGGGCACTCAGCTGAGAACATCTGCTTTAAGATTTTCCAGGTTACAGCTCTGTCTTCTATGCTACATGGGGCAGAACACCAGAGTTTTTGACCAATTACTTACACACATAGTCAATATGATTCGTGGATCTTCTATGGACAGAGAACTTACTCATTCTACCTTCAGGAATTCCATGATTCGCATTCACAGGGAAGTGGTTAAGCCCTGTGCCTAGGTGAAAGTAAGAGGGCAGCTTCCTTCTTCCTTGTTGTTTATATCTATTCTGAACACATATTTTATGCTGTGTACATTGGCATGGAAGACGTAAGTAGACAGGCTTATTTTAATCAATAGCATAGAATAACAACAGAACCACTGGAGAGTAGTTTCATTTCATGGCATTAGTTAAAGGATTAAGACATTTGACTTGGCCTAGAAAATGAGAGATTGTGATATTGTAAATGCCCTTTATTCATCCATATTTTCTAATATGTATGATTTATAAATTTAGCATACAGTATCGGAAAGCAAATCTCTCGGATGAATCTGACATGTATGTAAAGCGTGGAGTGTAATAACATGCTCTGAAGTCAAAATGCCACTCGCCAGCCTGAGCCAACTCCAATTACGTAGCCTTCCAACAAACAACTAAGGTTCTTTAACTATAAAACAAGAACAGCACTACGTACAGTTCTGGAGTTGTGAAGATTCAGTGAGATATCATATACAGGGGTAACACAAACAGTAAATATCAGGTGTTCCTACAGTGTATCCGCCCCACTAGAAATGTCTTCCATGACTATATCTATGAAAAGGTCCTCAGGGTCTACCAGAAAGGTACATTTCACTATTTTTCTATATGTTTTGTGAAACATTCCTTGTCTTCTGTGTTACACAATAGCCATCACTATCCATCCCACATTTACCCCTGCTTGGTTCTAGGAAAAAGTTAGCCTCTTCTGATGATCATAAATGCTTTCTATATCCAAGATTAAAAATTTATAAACCATCATGTTTCATTTTGGTTGCAGCTATCAGGATACTTCCCAGCTATTAGGATTAACATCTCCCAGGTGCCTCCAATCCTTTTAAATGGTCTCTATTTTTATCTGGGCTTGTCCTATTTTATATTAATTTCCTTCCATATGCGAACTCAAGTCTTTTGGAAGCCATTGAGTATAAATCTTAAAGTAATATCTATGTATTATATAATAAAAATTAATGTAGATTTTTTTGTGGTTCTTATTGGGCCTGCTCTGGGGCCATTTCATTGCCAACTGACATCCTGCCACAAGAAAGACAAAGTAAAATAAGAAGATTGAAATTAAATTAATCATTTTTACATGAGGTTCTGAGTCTTAATGTAAATCATACTATTGTAGTAAAGAGTTTAAATCTGAATTATTTATATACTCTTTTAGAATAATAATCTACTTTGTCATCTTTACTCAATTAAAAAGAAAACCAGCCATTATTTTTAATAGAAGAATAAATTCCAGTTTGGTTTGTAATAATCAGCAGGGGCACACGTTTAAAGTGAATATTCCCAGGGCCTGGCCCTAAAGATTCTGCTGAGGCAGGGTGGTGGAGGGGCTTCGGATCTATTAAATATAAAATGCATAGCAAATAAATATAAAATTGGTAAGTCCAGAAAGTGATTTGAGGGTGAAACATTTTGCAGTTTTGTGTGAATGGATAGTATACCAGATAGGCCAAAAAACATCTGACATACTTTATCCTTCATGAAATGGTACGTCAGAGTTGACTGAAGTCATTTCGATTCTGACATTTACCAAAAGCCATCTGGCATTAACTGGTCTTCTTCCAAATATTCAGGAGAAGAGCTGAATACTCTACTATAGAGCATGCCAAAAATATTTGCCCAGGACCCTAACATTCAGAGAGATATTCTCAGAACATTATTATTAAGCAAGATAATTGTTTGAAAATTCTGGACACATAAGGCAGTGTAATTACCTATTTCTCAAAAGAGCATGTTAAAGTACATCTCTTATTTTTATAATAATTTGTCATGATCATATGTAGTTATATAATCATTTAATAGCAAAAGAATGAATCATGCTGAGTCTGTCCACCTCACCTCTTCCCAAAAAATGAAAATAATCTTTTGCTTATAGGCTTATGAAAATTAAATGACTTGATTCTTTACACATAGTAGGCTTTCAGGGAATGGTAACTCTTAAATGTCTATTACTGTGGTAGGGCAGGTTTTACATTCTGCTTTCTAGCTATTTGAAATATATTTTAAGCATATAACCTTTTTTTAGATACAGTAAAAAAAAATCTTCTAAAGTTCCAGTTATAAGAATATATATGAAAATCTCAAGAAGAGTTGCTTAAGAAATACTAAGAAAAATCTCATACATTGCTGGAAATGTAAATTGGCGTAACTTTAGAAAGCAATTTCACAAATTTCTATCAATCTCCATCAAAGGTCTATATACAAAGATACTCATTGTAGCACTGTAGCAGGATTCACAGAAGGAAAAGTCTAGAAAAAAACCTAAACTTGTCCTTAATAGAAACTATTATAAAGAACATGGTTAATCTGAAGCCCTTGTTCACAAACCTTAGTGAGCATGAGAATTATATGAGGTCTCGTTAAAGCAACAATGGACCCTGGGTCCAACGCAACAGTGTCTGATGCACTAAATCTGAGGTAGGGCCCCAGAATCTGCATTAAAAATAAGTTCTCAGGTGAAGCTGATGCTGCTGATTTGGGAACCACACTTTGAATCTACTGATCTAGATGCTGCTGATTTGGGAACCACACTTTGAATCTACTGCTCTATGCCATGAATCTACTGCTCGACACCACGAATTTTATCACACAGCTGTGGAGGGGGGGAAATCAGAGCCATATGTTCTGATACGGAACAATCTCAAAAATATGTTGAATGGGAATTTTAAGGACAGTCTGTTTGGTTTTAACATTTAAAAGCTGTGTACCTATATACACTTGAATAAGCACAGAATTGTGGCCTGGCCACCATGGATATAAGGGTGGGAAGAGGGCATACTCTTCACTACAGGACTTTAACATTTTACATGAGCATATATTATTTTTTAAATGAAGATGTAGCCCCTGGAAAGAAAAAGGAAAAACTCAAGAATATTCAACCTTAATTAAGTCTCTACTGATTTAGAAAACCCATTATCACCTTGTTTGTCCAGGAGCATCTTATTTCAAAGGTACTGCAGTAGTATAAAACTTGCAATCTGGAGAATCTTAAAGCCAGCTCCATTTCTACAGTTTCTTGGCATCATATTAGGATTATGTTGCATTAATGGGCTCAGAATGAGGGGGGCAGATATGAAAAATGACAAGTTTCTTTTAGAACAGTAAAGTACAATACTAAAATAGTAACTTAATGTCAGTAGGTAGGCACAGATGAAAACACAGGAAGAGATAATCTGCTCATTTACCATTAGGTGGTATGTGCTGGTGAAAGCACCTGATATCCATACAGGTTTCAGAGCTGGAAAGTATATTGTCTTGAGCGTTTCTTTAAATAGGGAGCCAATGACTGGTAGGAAGTTTCACTCCAGCTAATTCACATTTTCAATAAAAAACACAAAGCTTTCTCAATATTCCTTGTTAGGACTTAGGTTAAACTTTTTTGGCAGATGAACATGTGGTGTTCATTTCACCTGGCTGGGAATTTGCAATATTCCTTTTACGTTGAAAGAGCAAATGAATAAAAGCAGACTAAAAAAACCCAAAAAACAAAACCTACTTACCATGAAGTTTTTTTCTAAATGCCATAAAAGTACAGCAAATAAAATAACTCTAAAGGTCAATAAATATCAAGGTTATAAAACTTCTCCCACAAACATGCTGTAACATGATAAGGGTAGAGTTTATTTTAACACTATTAAAATACTATATTTTATAGGAGGGCCTGGGTGGCTCAGTCAGTTAAGTGTCTGACTTGGGCTCAGGTCATGATCTCACGGTTAGTGAGTTGGAGCCCCGCATCAGGCTCTGTGCAGGAAGCTCAGAACCTGGAG
This sequence comes from Felis catus, assembly GCF_018350175.1. Classification (NCBI taxonomy): domain Eukaryota; kingdom Metazoa; phylum Chordata; class Mammalia; order Carnivora; family Felidae; genus Felis; species Felis catus. Next base: position 41,437,404 of record NC_058369.1, read on the forward strand.
CCTGCTTTGGATTCTGTGTCTCCCTCTCTCTCTGCCCCTTGTCCACTCACATTCTGTCTCTCTCTCTCTCAAAAATAAATAAACTTAAAAAAATACTGTATTTAATAAAGTTCTGTGATAAAATTAATGTTCCAGGAGCCAGTAGTCTATTTTATTTTAATATTATTAAAATCTGGTACCTTACAGAATTTATGATCAACAAGATTATATAATTGGCTTTGGGGAAAAAAAGAAGTGACTGTTTAGTGTAGAGTAAAAAAAAATTAAAAAGCATTTTGGTTGTAAAAGTTTAATGTACTCCAAGTGGGTAATGGTTTTCACAAAATAACTCTCCATTAAGATACAATTTTTAGAAGGCAGATATGCATAGGTGTTAACAGCCTTTGATTTATAGTTTAGTGACCAAGATTTGCATGTATATTTTATCATCAACTATGGGCCTAAAGCAAATTACCTCAACTTTCTGACACTCAGTATCTCATAAGTAAAATAGGGATATAGAATAATATAATTTATCTCAACCAAGTTCAAAGACACCACTCCCCCTGTGTACCCCCCCAACCAAAAAATGCCATTTAAATATGAAATATTTTTGTAGTATTACAGGAAAGGAGATGTTATGGAAGCATTGCTTCCACTCCTTTAAAGTAATTCAATGAAAAAAATGTTTACTTTGACTTCTTATGTAGGAAATGTTTCATTTCACATTTAGCATTTTCGAGTCTGGAAGAACATAAATTTCATTAAATTGTTAATGTTTTCCCATGTTTAAGAAAAAAAGTTTGCATGGCTCATAGGATAAATTAATAGATGACAACAAATTTGAAGAATCTAAGAAATTTAAAAAGTAAAAAGCAAGAGTATAAACTATACAAAATAGTTAGAAACCATTATAAAGTCCTATCTACTTATATTCAGGTCACAGATTCCATTCTGAGCTTTCTAACAATCATGAAGAAAAGAGGCATGTATTAGGTTAAACAATTCACAATGTCCAGAAAGTTTTTCTTATTTAATTCAGGGAGTAAAACATAACCACACCTGATACCAAGAATACAAGAAAAAAGTCCTACAGGTTCGCACAAAGGGGATCCATCTACTGGTATTAAATGCAGCTCTCTGACTTACAAATTCCTGAGGCACACAATGGTGAGTATTTTAAGGCTGGCCTCTCACAGGATCTACTATTTGGGCTAATGTTCTGGGTTGACCATGCAACATCACCTATACCAAAACAATTTTGAACATGAACCCAGGCATTAACTAGGCATGATGCAGGGAAAACAGATATCAATGGAAAATGTCCCAGATAAATGGGAACAAGTTGTCAACCTTGCTGAATTTAGGAGTAAAAGTAATTCTATGAGTCTGAGGGAGGACATGGTTGGTAATTTGATGAGATCCATGTAAACTGCTCTCTGCTGGAGTAATATATATATATATATACACACACACACACACACACACACACACACACACACACACACACACATATTCCCTTTTAATTAGCAATGGGAATTTACAAAAGCATAAACCATAAAAGTAGCTTACATTCTCCAGGACTTACTAATTGCCTGTTACTAATGGTTTCAGGAATGGATGAACTATGTCCTAAGGGCCAAATCCAGCCTGCCACCTATTTTATTTTTGTTTAGCCTGGGAGCTAAAACGTGTGAAATGTGACGTGAAAATTGACATGTGAAAATTATAGGAAATGAAAATTTCCGTGCTCACAAGTAAAGTTTTATTGAAACACAACCACACCCATTTTCTATGGCTGCTCATCTCCTACAAGCGGAGAACTGAGTAGTTGTGACAGAGACCATATGGGCCACAGAGAAGCCAGACTCAAAGGCTTATGTACTATATGATCCCATGTATATGACCTCTTGGAAGAAGTGTAAGTATGGGCACAGAAAAGAGATGGATGGTTTTCAAAAGTAAGGCACAGGGGAAGTTTGGCTATAAAGGGATAGCTGGAGATCTTAGTTGTGTTGCTGACGCAATTGTCAACACCCTTAGATCTATACACGAAATAGTGTGAATTAAACTGTATATAATGAAGGAAAAACTCGCCTGTTTGGTTAAACCCCATAGCCGTAGAGACTCAACAGACCACAGTTTTCTCTCTTTCCAGTTTTGGTCTCTTCTAGCTGGAAACTACACACCAACTGTAAATCCCGAGTGTCCGTCCAGGCATCTTTAAACACAAGAGCTACCTTTTATTCAATTAAAGACCACTGAACTCACCTGCTTCCTGTGAAGACCAGCGGAAGAAGCCTTTTTTTTTTTTTTTGACTTAACTGAGTGCTCCACAGCCATCCTGCACTGACTGGACTCCTCAGGACTCCTTGAATCCTCATGTTTTGGCCTTATCTTAGGGTGTTTGTGCAATGTACTCCATTGAGCTTGCTTGCTCTCTTTTCTCCGTGTTGCCTCTTCTCCCAGATATTATTCTCCCAGATCCAGAAGCCTCTCACTATCCATCATTTCTCACTCATTCTTCTTTCTAACACCTAGTCTATCACCACGCTTTGTTACTTCTTTCTCTGAATACCTCCTGATCTCTTCCTCTACATTTCCAGGGCTAAGATCCTTATTCAGGCTACCATCATCAACCCATTCTATCAAACAGCCCTGCCCATCATCCAAACGTAGACCTCCTTTTTTCTGCTGCACTGCTTACATCACCCCAATGGCTTCCCAGTGAACTGATTCCATAACAAGGCTTGCAAGATTTCTGCCTATTTCCTCAATCTCCTCCCTTGCTACTCATCTCTATAAATTCTAGGGTCCAACCATCAAACATCTCTCAGGCTCTGGAATGTCTTATGCTTGCTGCTTTTTTTGCCACTGAACATTTACACACACTGCTCCCTCTGCTAAAGATACCTCCAACTAACCTACTTTCCTCTTCCACCCCCTCCTCATCCATTAGTTCTCAGTTAAAAGTGGTATTTAACCATGAAGGTAGCCTGCCTAAATGCTCTCAAAAAAGACTGCACCCTTCTTTTATTAACTCCAATCCCATGTTTAGTTAGGCTGCATAAATTCTGGCTTTTCTGTTTTTCCTGGAGTACTCTAAAGCAAATACAAACAGACCATTGTTTTATTGTAAATACCACAGGATTATTTCCCACCGCTATCACCTTTTTCTTCCAGTTAACCTAGGTTTCACCATTAGCACACAGTGTTTGCAGTCTGTAGTATATCTCTTCATCCTCTTCTCATGGTATATTTTTTGTTTTTTGTTTCTTGTTTTTTGCTGTTTTTTTTTTAAAGTTTTAATGGGTTCAATCTATAAATGTTTCCTTTAATGGATCATGTTCTTTGCATCAAGTCTAAGAACTCTTAAGCTAGCTCTATATCTCGAAGACTTTTTTCCTATTTTTTTCTGGAATTTTTATAGTTTCACACTTTATACTTGAGTTCATGATTCATTTTTTAAACACTTATTTATTGAGAGAGAGAGAGAGAGAGCGAGAGAGAGAGAGAGAGAGATCATAAGCAGGGGAGGGGCAGAGAGATAGGGAGAGAGAGATCTCTAAGCAGGCTCTGCACTGTCAGCACAGAGCCCTATGTGGGGCTCGAACCCATGAACTGTGAGATCATGACCTGAGCCAAAACGAAGAGTTGGACACTTAACCAACTGAGCCACATAGGTGCCCCAGTTCATGATTCATTTTAAGGCAATTTTTGTTTGAAGGATGAGGTTTAAGTCAAGATTCACTGTTTTGCCTATGCAGATGCATCAAAATCAGTTGAGAGTATATGTATGGGCCTATTTCTGGATTCTTCATCCTATTCCTTGATATCTGTGTCCACCCATTCCCCAACACAGCACAGTATTCATTAGTATAGCTAAATACTAATCCTTCATATCAGGTACAGTGATTCCTTACACTTGATTCTTCTACATCAAGATTGCTTTAACTACTATAGGGTCTATGTCTTTCCACATAAACTTTAGAATAAGCTTTTCTCTATATAAAAACAAAACAAAACAAACTTTACTGGGATTCTGTTAATAAGAGCATTAAACCTATAAATCAAACTGGAGAGAACCGACATCTTTATTTCACTGAGTTTTCCAATTTATGAACATGGTATGTTCCTCATTTAGTTCAGTGTACTTTGATTTGCTTCAACAGATTATACCATTTTCAGGAAAGGGACGCTGAACATGTTTTGAAAAGTGTATACCTAAGTATTTCGTTTTCTTTGGAGTAACTGTAACTGGTATTGTGTTTGTAATTTTGGTTCCAATCAGTCCATTTATTATAGGTAAAAATATGTCTGTTTGTCTGTGTTGAGGTTGTTTTCTCTGACCCTGCTGAACTTATTTCTATGTAAGAGATTTTTGTAGATTCCTTAGTTTTTAGACATATAATCTGCAAATAGACATAATTTTTTTTAACTTTTCAATATGTATGACTTTTATGTCTCTTCCTTGCCTTATGGCAGTGGCTATAATTTCTAGTACTATGTTGAGTAAGAGAGGTAAAATGGATATCCTTGCTTTATTTCTGATCTAATGGGAAAACCATTCAGTATTTCACCATTATATAGTGTCAGTTGTAGGATGAAGATGCAGTTCATCAAGTAGAGGCCCTTACCTTGGATTCCTAACTTGGGGAGAGATTTTATCGAGACTGAACGCAGTTAAATGCTTTTTCTGTATCTCCTGACATGATCATATGATTTTTCTTCTGTATCTTATTGATATGATACACTGATTGATTTTCACCCCTTCCACCATACATGGATGTAATGGAAAGTCTGAGACCCAGAAGACAGCCCTCATCTGACCATGTCGGCTCTCAGTCTCAAGACTACTAGCTTCAAGAACTGTGAGAGGGGCGCCTGGGTGGCTTGGTCGGTTAAGCGTCCGACTTCGGCTCAGGTCATGATCTCACGGTCCGTGAGTTCCAGCCCCGCATCCGGCTCTGTGCTGACAGCCTGGAGCCTGTTTCAGATTCTGTGTCTCCCTCTCTCTCTGCCCCTCCTCTGTTCATGCTCTGTCTCTCTCTGTCTCAGAAATAAATAAACGTTAAAATAAATTAATTAAAAAAAAGAAGAAAAAGAACTGTGAGAAATAACTTTCTGTTGTTTAAAGTAATCCAGTCTGCAATATTTGCTATAATAGCCCAGATGCTTTTTTGTTTCATTGATTTTCTTCCCTCTTCTTCCTATTCCTCTTTTTTTCCCCTCTTTTTCATGTCATTAATTTGTTGAAGAAAATCAGTCATTTGTCATACTGACTTGATTACAGTATGGCTTAGGTTAATTTCATCTCTTTGGTTTCTTTTAACTTGAATTTCTAGCTCCTAAACTGGTAGTCTGACAGACTTAATTAGAGTCAAGTTACTAACCATTTAAAAAACATTTTATTTTTTTGTTAACTATCTTTCATAGGTGGCACTGTATACTTTCTATGGCTTCAAATCAAGAGGCACTTAATTGTGGAAGCCCCCTTTTAGGTGATATTGAAACTGACCAGTAGGTTCAGATATTATCTACTTCCCAACAGGGATACTTGAATCGCCACTAATCTGGATTTTCTATAAAATTACAATTGCACTTGTCAATCTATTTGCATCTAATTTGCACTGTATTATTGGATAGTTAAACAAATTATCAATCATTGAGATGTCTTGGCCAAAAAGAAAAAAATGAGGAATGAGTATGGTTGACACTAGCGATATTGCTAGGGAGTGACATGTCAATGTGGAGCGATTTTACAAATGGTCAATTCATTAATGAATATTTTCTTGTTCAAATTACACTTTCTACTCAATTTTACTTCATAACTACAAGGAATCCGATAATGGCTCCATGAATATTGAGAAGCCATCGGATCACTCAAATGGTCTATCTCCAATGCCCTTTCACTATGATTTCTCCTACTAAGTTGGAATATCCTGGGGGAGAGCAACAGCAACAACGTGGTCTTCCCTTTACATTATGTGCATAGCATAGTTACAAGTCTGTCCTCTAAGAGCCTATAACAACTAAAACACCGGACGTTGAACAATTTCCTAAATGTCTCCAAGAACAAAACCCTATTTTACTCAGTCTTCTCCAGCTATCACAGCACCCTTCAATCTTCCTCGTAGATAAACTAACTCAGAAGCTAAGAATCAACTTAGAGTCATCTTTCTTCTTTATTCCTTACCCAAGTTCAGTTGGATCTATTTTGGACATGTGTATCACAGAAATCAACGTATCCTCATTTCTTTCTGCCTTTATCTGCTTCTCCTAATTAGCACCCTTTTCTAAACTCCTTAACTCCAAATCATCATATCCTCCTGCCAGATTAAAAGTCCTGGAGCACAAATCTGGTCATCCTGTCAGCTCTGATACTTAACAGCTCTCCATTACCTAGAGATTAGGTCTCAAATTCCAATCAATGTCATAGACGTCCTGTGTCATCTAATCTTATTTCTCAATGTTTTTCTTCTTGTACAATTTACTTTAAAAAAAGAAAAACAAAAACAACTATTCCCTTGCATCCATATGTCTACCCTTTGTTTAAAAAAACCCTACTGGGGGCGCCTGGGTGGCTCAGTAGGTTAAGCGTCCGACTTCAGCTCAGGTCATGATCTCACGGTTCGTGGGTTCGAGCCCCACATCGGGCTCTATGCTGACAGCTCAAAGCCTGGAGCTTGTTTCAGATTCTGTGTCTCCCTCTTTCTCTGCCCCTCCCCTGCTCATGCTCTGTCTCTCTCTGTCTCAAAAATATATAAACATTAAAAAAATTAAAAAAAAACCCTACTGTTGGGGTGCCTGGGTGGCTCAGTCTGTTAAGTGTCCAACTTCAGCTCAGGTCATGATCTTGCGGTTCATGAGTTCTGGCACCGCGTCAGGGCTCTGTACTGACAGCTCAGAGCCTGGAGCCTGCTTCAGATTTTGTGTCTCCCTCTCTCTCTGCTTCTCCCCTTCTTGCGCTCTCTCTTTCAAAAAATAAATATTAAAAAAAAAACAACAACAACCCTACTGTAAATTCCACTCCTGAAACCAATAGTGGACTGTAGATTAAAGTTAAAAAAAAAAAAAAGTAAAGCTAAAAAAAAATAAAATGAGGGCAGGCATTGCTGATGCAAAATTACAATAATGTTGTCTAAAAATACATATGTAATAGGAGAAAAATATCCTGCAATAAAAAAAGGGCTAATATGAAGATAAAATAAAATTAGGCTGTCCGTGGGGGGCGGGGGGGACCCTACTGCCTAGAATACTAACTTCAAAATCTATAGCAGTGTCAATATCCAAAGTATCTGATGATCTATGTGACATGGGCACCAACAAATTAGATTGACTGTCAGCCAGTAAATCTCATTCGTTGGTACCAGTTTATAGCAGTCCTGTTACAAAGCTTCAGCATTCTTTAGGAAACTGTATCTTAGGACACTTCTTCCATGGTATCTCGATTCATTCCCACAGATTCCCGTAGTCCCGTACAGACATTAAAGTAAGGATCACATCATTTCCTTTTTAATAGTTATTTCATTTCCCTGTCTAGTCTGTAAACTTCCTAAGGTTAAGAACTCTCTGATTCATCCCTATGATAAAGCCTATCCTTCATTTGTCTAAGACAGACCTACAAGTTTTTGAAGTCCAAGAACAAATGACATCTCCAAAGTGCAACTTTTCATATCCTTCCAGGCCTTGTTAATCTCTCCTTATTTTGTGCTTCCATAATTTCTTCAAATTGTTACTTGTAGATCAATCTGTCTTTCCTGTTAAACTATGAGTCAACTAAGGGCATGGGAACATGTCTTTATATCCTCCATACTTAGCACTGTGACTGGCACATAGAACGTGCTCAATGAAAGGTTATTTAAAGAAATTATCAAATGACCTCAGTAGTGATCGGTTCAGTGAGGGGCTATAACAACTCTGATCCATTAAGCGTTCGATTTCTACAATGTGTAGACAGCTAATTTGCATTTTGTTTACGTCTCTTTTTGCAACATGACTGAAACCTCATGGGTCTGTGCTGTGTCCCTTTTGTCTCTCACCTAGTGCTGAATCTCTATGAATATCTGAAATGAGTGATAGATAACATCAATACCAATAGACATGAATTTCAGTTGGTAAGTAAAAGCGTAAGATTAAAAGCTAACTAGGTAGGATTCCTGGCAGCTGGAAAGGGAGTGAGGCATACCTACTCTAGCCTCCTGCTGTTAGAATCCATGGTTCTCTCTCTCATTATAAAGCCGACTCCTTTTGTGAATGCCACTATGAGCAACTAATTGGTTTTCTGGATTCCAGATTTCCTGCACAAGATGTCAAATGAGTTTGCACCTCATGCAGACATATCTCACAGCAGGGACAAGACTATCTTAAAAACGTTACATGTTTCCAGTTTAACACTGTTCTGGCTGGTTTCCTGGTCAGTTACTTAAGGAAACCTGAAAAACATGTCTCATGTTGTTGTTGTCGTGTTCTTAGGTCAACATCTCCTGGAGAGTCAGCACGTCTTATTCACACCCTTCACTTTCTCTCCAATGAAATGATGTTGGGGTCCAAATAACCTTGTCTACCAGCATTTTAAAATCAATCCGTATTACAAATCTGTTGAATGTGCAAGAAGCCCAGAGGGGCAAGAAATGGTGGTGTCCAGCCAAGGGTATATGGACCTGGTTTTAGTGTTTTTTTATTACCTTTGATCCAGTTAAAATCTGTAAACATACATTCTGTAAGGGCCTTTGACAATGTCAGTTTCCTACTAAACCTAGCCGGGACTTCAATCCTTTGTTACAGTTTTTTTTTTTAATTTTTAACGTTTTTATTCATTTTTGAGAGACAGAGAGAGACAGAGCGCTAGTTGGGGAGGGACAGAGAGAGAGGGAGAAATAGGCTCCAGGCTCTGAGTTGTCAGCACACAGCCCAACACAGGACGCAAACCCATTAACTGTGAGAATATGACCTAGGCCAAAGTTGAGCACTTAACCAACTGAACCATCCAGGGGCCCTCCCCACCTTTTTTTAAGTAGGCTCCACACCCAACATGAGGCTCAAACTCATGACCTGGAGATCAAGGGTCACATGCTGTATCGACTGAGCCAGCCAGGCACCCCAATGTTTTGCAGAGCTGTTTTTACCTACGGTCAAAATCTATGGAGTAGTCAAAGCATGGACTTTGGATGAAAAATGCTTGGCTTCAGAATCTGGCTCTCCTCTTGCCAGCTGTTGTGACCTCAGACAGTTTTTATGAGGATGAAATGACATGGCCGTGTATATAATTTTATTAGCACTATGCATGGTCCAAAGTAAAGGCTCAACAGATATTATTTATAATTGCTATATCTAAACACACATGCCTAAAATTCATGCTTTTATTAGGCAGCACTTAATATTGCCAAACAAATGTATTACATCTTGGCCCCCAAATAATCTTGGTTATTGGTTAGGGGACCCAAGCTATTTACTCTATTCTAATTTCTTCTTTGCTGAGATACTTGATGGTATATACAGGTATGAGGACAAGAATGTAGAAAAATAGTGCTAAGGCATGACAGGAGGAGAGTGGTTTACATGAAAGAGTGACAGCAGAACATGCTGACAGCTTAAAATCCAGCTGCCAAAGCCACAGTGCTTACACCCCCGTGCAGAGGAAGCAAGTCAAAAACATTTACTAGAGAGCTACTAGACTCAGAGCACGGTATGTACAAAGTGCCTACTCAGGAAAAAAATCCATTTTATATAGTAAATTCATATTACATAACTGTTGAATTTAAAAACAAAAACCCACAGGGAACACAAATGGTGGTTTCCAGCCAAGTTTATATGTACCGCATTTTACGGTTTCTGTTACATGTGATACTGTTGAAAATGTAAACACACATTCCCTAAGAAGCCTTCGACAACCTCAGTTTCCTATTAAATGCAGCTGGGCCTTAAATGCTTCCCATAGCACTTAGGAAAGTGGCTGGTACACAGTAGGTTCTCAATAATTATTAGCCAGCTCGCAAATTCTTTTCTTACTGTGTACCATTCTGAGGAAATGAAGTATACAAAGTGATCCCAAACACAGTACCAAGTATTGTGCAGACAGGAGAAACAAAAAAATAAGTGAAGGTCCGTAACATTGCTATTACATGAACAGGTCAGTTAAGGAGTATAGGGATTTGTGTGTGTGTGTATTATATACTATAATATATATTAAGTATGTATAATATATATATATGTTAATAATACATATATAATATTTTGTTTGAGAGAGAGTGGAGGAGGGGGAGAGGGAGAGACAGAGTCCCAAGCAGGCTCCTCGTTCAGTATGGAACCCAATGTGGAGCTCTATATCACCACCACAAGATCATGACCTGAGCTGAAATCAAGAGTCAGATCCTTAACCAACTGAGCCACCCAGATGTCCCAGGATTTGTACATTACTTGTGGAAAAGGAGAACTAGGTAGTAAAGGTTGCAACAGAAAGAAAGAAAACAATTGGACTCAATTAACCAACCACATCAAAAAGAGCTTTTCTGTGCTGTTCCTCTAAAAGGAAGAATCTAGAAACCACTGTAGAGTGATTGTTTCCAAGGGAATTAAATACCTTCTTATTCTCGACTGAGAGTCATCTTTGCACACAAAATAAATTTCTCTGAGAAAAAGTAATAGTGGAAACCTGACTTTTGCCTGCGTAGCATCCATCCTTCCTTTTGGTAAAGAACCTTTAACTTCTTTCCAGGGCACATTCCTCACTTTCCACCTCAGTGTATAAGGACGGAATGAGGCTCAGCCAATTGGGATAGGCCAGCCACATGATCAGAAAGTAGGGACCGGGCAAGGTGGTCTCCTATTCCAGGTGGGTAAGGCTTACCCCTGGGATTCCTGTGTGAACCGTGAAGAAGTGTCTTTGTCCTGAGATGCCTAAGCTTTGGCAGGTGGGCAGCGATCCAGACAGGAAGTAGAGAGACAGAGGCTGCCCCAGAGCGAGGCCAACAGAGAGGAGTTCAACAGAGAGGAAAGAGGAATCAGAGGTACTGAGCCCTGAAGGCATTACCCGAACTCATAAATCCAGCCTTGGTAACAGCCAATTTACCCGGGACTTCTCAGCTGCAAGGGCCAAAAACTCCCTCTGGAGTTTTACGAGTCAATTCTGAATTGGATTTCTAACATAGTCACTGAGAGAGTCCAATGAAAACAAGCGGGGACTGAAAAGACACCAAAAGTGGTACCAGAAGGAGGGAAAGATGGAGAAAACAAGTGATCTTGGTGGAAGGGTGAGTGACTCAGCAGGAAAGTCAGGAGGCACTAATTGACAAAGGGATAGGATAAACACCTTAAGTGGCCTAATATTAGTCTTTCTGGACACCGAATTCCTTGCAGAGGAACCCAAGGCCTCGTCAAGAAAAAAGGATTTTGAATTGCGGATACCAGGGGAACATGGTATTAAAGAAGCATAATTAAAACATTAATAACAAAGAAATTCACGGTCAAGAAAGCAAGCAAAATATAATCATGAAATTGGGATCAATTCCTAAAATATTACACTGAAAGTATTATTGTATATTAGGAGACATACTATTGTATATTAGGAGACATACTATTTCGACGGTGGGAAAAAAACTAGAATGTGTATAATTATATGTCTTATCATTGAATACCTATTCCAAATGGGAACTTGAAAGCTTGATAAGCTGTCATGTAAGAAAATTTGTCTAAAGACTATGGGTGGACCTTTCATTAACAAGTGGTCTACAGGGCAAGCTAAAATATAGATTTTTAGAAAACATTTTCAGTGTGTGCATTAAAACAAATCTAACATTTTGAGAATGCAGTTATGATAAAAATGCACACTTGAAAATCAAGAAGCCATAATCAAGGTACCAGGAATGCAAAATAAAAAATATATCGATTCACTTAAAGTCACTATATATGAATACTTTTGAGTAGAAAGTACAACTTTTGCGTAGAAAATACAACTTTAGTGGGAAAGAGACAGCATTGTTAATCAGAACCTGCACATATAAAGAAGAAAAATTGATTAATTAGTGTTCACTGTAGGTAATTTTTATCAATAACTTTACCAAGTCGAACAACTGAAGTGATGAAACATTCTGTTTTATAATACACTGTTCTTTGAAATGTTGATATTAAAACTTGGAAGTATAATTTATAGCAAACAGAATTTTTTAAAATGATGTAGCATATGCTTTGTTTTATCACAGAAAGATTAGGGCAGACAATTCACAAAATTAAAAAAAAGTGATATTAGTATGTCTTTTGCAAATCAAATCATTCTAAAACTAATGAAAAGCGATGCCTTACCAAATGTGGAATTACAAAAAGATATACAGTGTAATATTATGTACTTTCAAAAGGTGTTTTGATTTTTAAAGTCATTACTCCAAATTGAGGAAACATAAGGAAAAGAGGGAAGAAGGAAAGAAAGAAAACCACCAAAAAAGATCATTACTCTGAAAATTACAGGATTCCAGCTATGATTTTAAAGACATTTTCCAACATTTGCAAAATAGAAACGCAGCAGTATAATGGATGAGCATTAAACCAATTAAATAGATGCTCCTGTAGAAGAGAAAACTGAAGAATATTTTTAGCATGCTACAGCAGGATAACACAGCAGCCTAAAAATTATGGTACACAATACACTATAAAACACCACACACATATGAGTGCCTTATGTGAAATTAAAGGGTTGAGTTCAATCTAGCCTTTTCACAAGCCATTTGGTTTTAACTTTAAATATTCCACCCAAGCAGCTGCTCCCTTCACCAGGCAACATTCTCTTTCACAGACAAGAGCCATAACAGTTCTGCTATAGATAAGAAATTGCTTTTAGAGTTAAGACAAAGTGATAAAAAAAAAAAAATCCCAACAGAAGAGCAATGAAAGAATACTCTCCTACAGTGACCAAAGAGGGAAAGTAAAACAAAGCAACAGGAAGACGATTTCTAAGCAAGAACTTTTCTGAGGTTCAAGGAAATAAAACTGATCTATCCTGAGAAGCATTCAATCTACTTCTACTGTAATGGCATTATATTGGAACAGAAGAAAACCCGTATGGAAGAATGCCAGTTAATCAAAGGGCCAAATGGGCTGGTGATGTTGCCAGCCTCAGGAAATTTCCAAGTGTCTGGGATATTGGCCTCTGATAAGACAGGATTTCACAGGACTTATTTTATATATATATATATATATATACACATATGTATATATGTATACACACACACACATATATATATGTATATATTGTATATACACATATATGTGTATATATTGTATATACATACATATATATTGTGTGTGTATATATATATATACACACATATATATATATATATATATATATATATATATACACACACAATTGCATTCAATTTGAAAGGAATCAGAATCAGCTAAGCGGCATTTTTTTCTTTGATCCCTACAATGACACATACAACATGTTTTGTATTGAAAAATATGTATAAGAAGTTACAATAAAATACCTTTGCTATCTCAAGCAAAACCCTGAGTCTAGAAGTTAATCATGATTGGTAACTGAAGAAAAGGGAAGTGGGCTGAAATCCAGCCAAGGCCTAATATCAAAGATTTTTTGTTAATGAAATCAAATAAAAAGTAAAATGTACACATAATTAAGAGATCAGAAATCTTCTAGATCCCCAGACTTGAGACATATTGTCATCGTTACCATAGAATCTAAATTAATAAACTTCACATAATGCCCAGTGATTGGCCCGTACTGATGGAGATGACTCCATTCTAATACCAATAGCCCTGTAGGAAATGCCCTATTTGACTTCTTAGAATTAACTGATCACATTTTTAATGATGGAATTAGTTAAAACCAACAAAGCCAACTGAATAAGACACAACCACAGCTGGGGAAAAAGCAAAAAATCTATACTAAATAATCAACCGGAATTTCATGAATACTACCATATTTCAAAATAGGAGTAGGAAAGTTTCTAGATTCTCCACAGTGACAATGCTGTGGTTATAGCAAACAAGGGCCACTTCCAATAATCAACATCCATACATACAAAACAGAAGAATCTCTTTCAGATAACAGATGTTGGAGGAGTTTAAACATTACTCTTCAAACTGTGAAATTACATCATCTTTACAGAAAGGGGTATTTGGTATTCTCAATAAATTACACCATCTTTACAGAAAGGGATATGTGGGTATTCTCAATAAAAAAAAAGAAGGGGAAAAAAGGATATTACATGCAAAACACTCACATGTATCAAAATCCAGATGTTAGTATCTTTGTCTTGAAAATAACACTAGCTTCATTCTGTTCAGGTTAACTTATAACCTTAAAATCATACAATGGTAAAACAGAAGAGTATTTTCGGTGCCCAGTGCTTCCTTATAAATAAAGAAACCGAGGCCCGGAGAGCTGAGTGATTCCCATTTATTAACTGAGCCAAGACTAGACCAAGGTCTTCAACTTCTAATCTTGCATTCATTCCACTCTAGCACACTGGTGTGACTAAAAAAATATTTACAGTATTTGATTTTAACCCTGTTGAATGACTCTGAAATTGAAGGTACCTCTTTTTCAGCCAAGTAATCACAGAAGATTTATATAAATGACCCCAGAGTTTTTTTTTTTTAACGTTTATTTATTTTTGAGACAGAGAGAGACACAGCACGAACGGGGGAGGGGCAGAGAGAGAGGGAGACACAGAACCAGAAGCAGGCTCCAGGCTCCGAGCCATCAGCCCAGAGCCCGATGCAGGGCTCGAACCCGTGGACTGCGAGATCGTGACCTGAGCTGAAGTCGGACGCTTAACCGACTGAGCCACCCAGGCGCCCCAAATGACCCCAGAGTTTTAAAGTGACTCAAAACTCATCTGATACAAAAAAATGTAAATAAATTTGCATATAACTGACAAAGGACTTGCATATGGAATGTATAGAGAGTTCTTATTACTCAATAATGAAAAGACAACCCATTTAAAATATGCACCAAATCTATGAATAGACATTTATCTAAAGCAGATATGCAAGTTGTCAATAAATCCATGAAAACACGCTCAACATCATCTGTCAGAAGAGAGACGCAAATCAAAACCACAATGAGATACCAATGCCTCCCCACTAGGAGAGTTACAATAACAAATACAAATAATAACAAATGTTAGCTAACATGGGAGGAATTAGAACCCTCATACACTGCTGGGGGGACTCTAAATTAGTGCAATAACTTTGTAAAATGGTGTGACACTTTATATGATATTAAGTTATCATATAAGCCAGCAATGCCAGTCTTCAGCATAAACCCAAGATAAATAAAAACCTATGCTTACACGCAAAAGTTTATAGCAGCACATTATTCAAAACAGACGAAAAGTGGAAACAACTCTGATGACCCCCAATTAATGAACAGATAAATACCAGGTGGTATATCCATACAATGGAGTATTAGCCAGCAATATAAAAGTAAAGAAGGACTGATACATGTTACAATATGGGTGAATCTCCAAAACATTTTGCTAAGTGTTAGAAGCTAATAAAAAAAGACCACGTATTGTGTGATCCCATTTACATAAAGTGTCATAACAGGCAAATCCATAGAGACAGAAAGTAGATAAGTGATTGCCAGGAGCTGAGGTGGGAGACCCTTGGGGGAAATGGAAACTGACTGTGAATGGGTACGGAGCTTCTTTGGTGGATGAAGCAAATGATCTAAAACTAATTGTGGTGATGGTGAACATGGATATTGTACACAATACACAAGTGAAGTTGTATATTCACAACTCTGTGAATACCCTACAAACCACTGGGTTACATACTTTGAAAGGGGGAATTAATATGGCATATGAATTATATCTCAATCAAGCTATTTTTATAAAATATCTAGACCTGTCCCCTGTCCCAACTCACCATGCCCTCAGCTAATGGCAGGACCATGTTAGCACATACAGTGCCTGTGTAAGAATTATAAAAAGCTGCCTTCTCTGGGCCAGAAAGAAAGCCAGCCTTTCTTCCACACTGACACAGCCAGACTTAGAGCAAGCTGCACTGCTGGAAAAGGAGCCTCAGGTGGATTTCATCCAGGAGCCCTTGGGCAGGGCTGGGCCTGCATAAATATATGTATGGCATATTTACGACACACTGCTCATCCATCACTCTACTATTACCAAAACAGATGGAAAAGATACCTTTCAGATGACCTACAGATATGCCATCAAATCAGTGTGCTTAATAACAAACACGTGATCTTCCCATTCCCCCTCCTCTTACCATCCAAGGCCCCAAATATCCTGGTCTTCTAATGTTGCTTATCTTAGTGAAGTGTACCACCATTGAGTCAAGCCTATGAGAAAAACATTCTACAGCCCTCACATCCAACCCCTTACCAGGTGATGTCATTTGTACCTCAAGCTGTAGAAACACCAGCTCCCCCTCAATAATCATCAGCTGTGTAAACACAAATAATAGTTTCCTACTGGTTACCTTGTTGACATTTCTTACACCCTTCAATCTAATTGCTACAAAGAAGTCAGCCATGTGATCTTTATAAATCCAAACAGGTCACCTTGTGTATTGGCTGCTTGGACTAAGATAGCTTTTCTGAACCCGAACAAACTATCCCTGCAAATACTTCTGTCACCTCACCACATGCCATTCTTCCCTTCACTGACTATATAGTGTGCTGACCTTCACTCATGTCTAGGTCATATTGAGCTCTCTTTCACCTCATTTTCTTTAAGGCTAAACAGTGAAGACTGAATTGTAGAATTTCAAGCACCAAAGACAGTAGGGGGAAAAGGGGAGGCTATAGTTTTCCTTTATAGAACTGTCACAGTTAGTGTATAATTTTGAATTAATTTGCTGAAATTCTATTCTCCACTAGACAGACCCTCAGTTCCATGAAAATAAGATCCTTCCCAGAATCTTGTAAAATGTCTATCAATAGCAAATACTCATTAAGTAAATGCTCATTGGATAAATGGATGAACTCTGCTCGTGGGGTCTCAGGAACCTCTTGTGGTGGCTCGCTCTTGCTATTATGAAATCTACAATTAAAATGCTTTCTTGGAGGGCCTGGGTGGTTCAGTTGATTAAGTGACTGACTTTGGCTCAGGTCATGATCTCACGGTACGAGTTTGAGACCTGCATCGAACTCTGCTGTCAGTGTAGAGCCTGCTTTAAATCCTCTGTCTCCTTCTCTCTGCCCCTCCCCTGCTCATACACTCTTTCTCTCAAAAATAAATAAACATTAAAAACATGATTTCTTTACGTCTGGATGCTTTGCTGTCATGATTGAGCCACCTGATTGAATCAGGGTCCCATGCTAGCCCCATGTAATGAAGATCTGAGTGATAAAGATTCCAAGTCCAACATAACCTCAATGGTCGAGATAAAGCTATACTATCCAATAGTCTAACATAAGACAGTGTTTGGGGAAGGTTCACGTCCATATGCTTTTAGGGGACAATGGATTGGAAATTTTCTGATTAATTCAGACATGTTGGTCATAGGTGCTTCAATCACATCATCCCTCTCATTCATATATAAGCATCTCAAAGGCATGAGAATCAGTGGGTAAAATTAGATTAAGATACTTGTCTATGGAATCTTCTCAAGCAAGATTTCCTCCCAAAACATAGGCCCTGAAACAATATTGTCATATATTAAATCTCCTTGGAAACCTGCAGTTATTTCACGAATTAAAACATTTTTTATGATTCAAAAGACAAAGAACAAATATATCCCGTCTATATGGAAAAGCATAAAACACACTGAGAAGTTACCGAAAAATTGTTGACTTCTATAGAATCTTAGTTTTAAAACAATCACAACTTTCCTATGTGACTGGGTTGAAGAGTATTATGTTTGATTAGAAACTTTTGCTTTGTTTTTTAAATTCATACAGCATGAATGGTAAACTGTTAAAGTTACAGCCTTTTGTTTTAAATTTAACTTGTTTTTAGACCATCAGAGCAAAGCAGCTCTGAACTTCATCAAAGTCATTATGTTCAAAGATGAACTTTATGTTTTTAGCTGCACTATTTAGTTATGAGAAATAGCACTGCCTGTAACGCACAGCAAACTAAGCTCCTACTAATTATAGCACAACAGTTTAAGCTAATTAGTCTTTAGTAATTTCTCTTTTCAGATCCTGCCAGCACTCTGATTCATCCTTAAAATTTTCTACATTTGTTTAATCTTTCTTCAAATTTATTTTTTCCAAATCTCAATGTGCTTTTACAGATTACAATCTAAGAAAAGTGAAAAATGTGCTACCTTTTCTGCTGGCAGAGGAAAGAGTAATCCTTTGTAGGAGCGATATGGTCAATTTCTGTTTTACACAAAGACTGGATAATGGATAGCAGTATAAAAAGGAAAAAAAAAGGGAAAAAAAGGAACTCTGGGCTCAGGAGACACAATGTCTTCTCTCTTTTTAAGAGAATGAAGTAGTATTATTTACAATCCAGTGCAATCCTTTTAATTTCAGTGTCTCTGCTCTCAGCATCTAGGTTACAGGTCACTAACTGGGGACACCTGGGTGATATCTGGCCTTCAGAATTGTTTCGTTTGATGCAGACAGAATTGGCCCATGTAGTGTTTTCATAAAAAAAACTTAGTCTCTAACATTTAAAAAGTTAAGACATTTCATGTTCAGAATGGATTCCTGTTTATCTTGAAAAGTGTTCAGCTTTGGTAACAGCGTTCCTGCATTTCCTCACTCGTTACATCATTCACTAAACAACTACTGAGTATCTACTACATTCCAGGCACTCCGTCAGACTCTAGATGTAGCAATGAAAAACAAGTCTTTCAGTACAGTAAGGAAGAGAAAACTAAAAACGCATTCAATGTCAGATAAGGATCAAGAATATGGTGAACCTACAGAGGATCGAAAGGATTTGCTTTTCAGTTGTCTGTTTAGGAATTCACATTAAAACAGTGACCTGGATGAAGTGAGCAAGCTGTACAGATCTGACAGAAGCTCTGAGGTGAGGGCATTCTTAGCATAGTAAGGTAGGACAAGGTTAGAGGGGCTGCATTCAAAGACACAGTAAGAAACAGTAAGAGATCTCACATGGGAAGCAGGAGAAGGCCTTGGGAGCCAAGATAATCAGTGAGATTTATTCTTATTCTAATGGAAAACCGCTTGGGGTTTGAGCAGAAGAGATTGATTTGACAAGTGTGGAATCAATCTGCTTCTTGGGTGGAGAACAGAACACTGTGCGCAGTGGTGCGGGCAGGGGCGGGAGAGGGTAGGTGGCACTAGGAAGAGATGTGGAGTAGAAAGGTGAGAGGCAGACACGACTTGCATTTGAATGGCAGCAATATGGAGAATGAAAAGTGGTCAGCTTCTGGGTATACTCTGAAGGTAAAACTAAAAGGACAGATTAAAGAATATGTGTGGAAGGTAAATAAGGGGAAAAAGAGCTCACAGATGACTCAGCTTTTGGGGCTGAACAATGCAATAAATGTGTCTTTTTTCCATGGGCATCAAATTATCATTTTTTTATTCGAGTATAATGAACATACAGAATTATATTAGTTTCAGGTGTACAATGTTGTGATTCAACAATTCTAGACGTTACTTCGTGCTCGTCCTGATGGTGGGGTAGGAGAATCCTAAACTCACCTTGTCCCACTGATACATCTAGATAACAGCCACATCAGTGCAACTAACCCAGAAAACAAACAAATGTGTCTTTTATCAAAGTGGTGAACACTGGAGAGGAGCAAGGTTTCTGGGAAAATCAAGATTATGGTTTGGTGGGGCGCCTGGGTGGCGCAGTCGGTTAAGCGTCCGACTTCAGCCAGGTCACGATCTCGCGGTCCGTGAGTTCGAGCCCCGCGTCAGGCTCTGTGCTGATGGCTCGGAGCCTGGAGCCTGTTTCCGATTCTGTGTCTCCCTCTCTCTGCCCCTCCCCCATTCATGCTCTGTCTCTCTCTGTCCCAAAAATAAAATAAAAAACGTTGAAAAAAAAATTAAAAAAAAAAGATTATGGTTTGGAAATATAACTCTGAGATGTCAGCTTATATCCAGAGCAGAATTGGCAGGTGGTTTTCTGAGCCACAAGTTTGGGGGACAGGTCCATGCTGGAAGTACGAAGTTAGGAGTAAATAAATAAATGACAAAAACTAGGGAAGTGAGCAGTGAGCACTCCCTTTAGGAAAAGCACGCCAGCATCTCCGGCCCATCTCAGACCCTACTAATTCTTATTGCTTACACCAAGCTTATTTCACTCATTTACATTATCATCCTAGGTGACCAAATTGAACAGAATTATAAAAAAGCATAAGAAATGATAGGAGACATCTAGTTCTACAAGTTACCTTGCAGCGTTTGTTACAACACAAATGAAGTTGGATGCATAGCTGGGCAAAGAAGGTGAAAAGCAGAGCAATTAATTCTAGAGCTTATGCTGGGGTTGCTGGGAATGAGGGTGTGGGCAATGAGAGCATTAGGCTTGAACGGACCATGTGAAAACAGAAATGGGTTTTGGGTCTAGGAAGTGGCATTTTGGAGATAAGCCCTTTCGCACACAGCTGCACGTCTGCAGGGCTGCAGTGATGGCTAAACCCATCCCTGGAATGAGGGAAAGGACTAGGGAGTTAGTTTGTCCTCTCTCTCCTAGGGTGGGTCTGTGGTGGCCGTGAGGGGTTTGCAGGGCAGAGACACTTCAATGAAGAATTCACAATGTGGGACCTAACACTTCACATGGTTCGGGATTTCCTGTGCAGTTAACATAGTTGACCCTCATTATTTGTGAATTTCATGTCTGTAAGTTCACCTACTCCCTAAAATCTATTTGTAACCCCCAAATCAGTATTTACAGTACTTTGGCGGTCATATGAACACATGCACAAAGTGTTGACAAGTCTGAGTCACACCCTGTGCACATTCCCAATTGAAATTGAGGAAGCAATGCTCTCTGCCTTCTTGTTTCAGCTCTCATACTGTAAACAAGCATCCTTTATTTCTGTATATTTAATGCCATGGTTTTTGCGCTTGTGTGCTTTTGGTTGACCTCATGGTTTCAATGGACCCCAAGCATAGGGCTGAAATCTCTCATGTTCTTATGCATAAGGAAACTGTGCTGTGCCTTAGGGGGAAAAATATGTTTGTTAGAAAAGCTTTGTTTGAGCATGAATAATAGAGCTCTTGACCATGAGTTTAATGTTAATAAATCAACACTGTACATTCCGCAAGATTCCTTTAAACAGAAACATACATAAAACAAGGTTATGAATTGACTGGCTGAAGATAATGTTGTGACCAGAGGTTTGCAGGAATATAACAGTGACTTTATGGAAGATAACTACCATAAACAGTGAAAACTGACTATTCACATTAGGTTACCCAGAACCAATATAGTAACATAAAACAGTTCCTATCTTGGTTATACCCCTGAGGTTCCTGGAAAAAGCAATAAAATCTTCTTGGTACGGACACTCCTTAACCCAAGGCTAAAGAGAGTCTCATGTTGGCCTGGGTAGGCAAAAATTCTACTGGAGATCATATTCACATCAAAAATTATTTATGAAAAGATGGTCAATGTCGCTCATCAGGGAAATACAAATCAAAAGCACACTGAGATATCACCTCACGCTGGTCAGAGTGGCTAAAATGAACAAATCAGGAGACTATAGACGCTGGAGAGGATGTGGAGAAACGGGAACCCTCTTGCACTGTTGGTGGGAATGCAAACTGGTGCAGCCAAGCTGGAAAACAGTGTGGAGGTTCCTCAAAAAATTAAAAATAGATCTACCCTATGGCCCAGCAACAGCACTGCTAGGAATTTACCCAAGGGATACAGGAGTGCTGATGCATGGGGACACTTGTACCCCAATTTTTATGGCAGCACTCTCAACAATAGCCAAACTATGGAAAGAGCCTAAATGTCCATCAACTGATGAATGGATAAAGAAGAGGTGGTTTATATATACAATGGAATACTACGTGGCAATGAGAAAGAATGAAATATGGCCTTTTGTAGCAACTTGGATGGAACTGGAGAGTGTGATGCTAAGTGAAATAAGTCATACAAAGAAAGAGATACCATATGTTTTCACTCTTATGTGGATCCTGAGAAACTTAACAGAAGACTATGGGGGAGGGGAAGGAGAAAAAAAAGAGAGAGAAAGAGAGAGAGAGAGAGAGAGAGAGAGAGAGAGAGCACCAAACCATAAGAGACTCTAAAAAATGAGAACAAACTGAGGGTTGATGGGGGGTGGGAGGGAGGGGAATGATGGGTATTGAGGAGGGCACCTGTTGGGATGAGCACTGGGTGTTGTATGGAAATCAATCTGACAATAAATTTCTTATTAAAAAACAAAGACTAAATTTCCCTGTGCTGGCTTCAGCAGCACGTATACTAAGACTAAAATGCCTTTTACCCTTTCTTTGCACAATTAGACAAAATATATAATATAGAGAGGAGAAAAGTAATTTTCTCATAATGTACATACAAGTCATTAATCATAATATAAATAATACTCTAAAATAACTGACCTTTGAAATTTTAAGTTTTACCTGAAATAACTTCTCTATTAGTAGTTTCTACTTTATGGGGGCTTTTATTTAAAAAGTGATTCTTGGGGCACCTGGGTGGCTCAGTTGGATAAGCGTCCGACTTCAGGTCAGGTCATGACCTCATGGTTTGTCAGTCTGAACCCTGCATCGGACTCTGTGCTGACACCTTAGAGCCTGGAGCCTGCTTCATATTCTGTGTCTCCCTCTCTCTCTCTCTGCCCCTCCCTGGCTCATTCTCTGTCTCTCTCAGTCTCTCAAAAAGAAATAAACATTAAAAAAACTATTTTTAAAAAATGGGAGCACTTTTATATTCCCAACAGACCAACAAATCACAGGTTCACACAGGCAATGTCCTGAGCTAATAAACATTATGAAAGAATACCTAAATACTTAAGACATTAAACCATTAAAATAATAAAGAAAAAAATGGGGTTGCATGTCAAACCATCAGAAAAAAACCAAGATGCTCTGAATAGAGAACAGGAACATAGAAAAAAGAGCCAGACAGAATGTCTAGACAGGGAAAATACAATCACTAGAAGTAAAAACTCAAAGGATTATTTAACAGTAAATTGGCAGAGATTAATTAGTGATGTAAAGGCTAGAAAGAAGTAAGTAACTCTGAACAGTGCAAAGAGATGTGGAGATAGAAAACCTGACAGACAGGCAAGTTAACAGAGATGCAGGAGAGAATGAGAAGTTTCAAAATATATTCAAAAGAAAATGAGAAGGAGTGGAGTTGCCATGGGGATAAATGAATCTGGAAGATATCTGCTAAAAAATTTTCAGTTGTCATAAGACATGCATCCCAAGATCCAGTTATCATTCCCTGCAACTGTATAAAAATGACAGTTGCTGATCTTGCACAGGTAGCATGCGCTCTGTGGTAGGCACTGCTCTGGGGGCTTGACACATTTTAGTTCATTTAACCCTCACACCCAGTGAAGTAAATTCCACCGTTAAGCTTTGCTCTGCAGCTGAAGAACTAGAAACGCAAGCAGGTCAAGTATTTGTCCAAAGTCATGAGGCTGACAAGCCGTGGAGATGCGATTCAAACCCATGCGGTCTGGCTCCAGTCTAGGAGTGTCTTTAACACTACATTTTGCAGTGAAATTATTGTCTGAAGAACAAGGGCAAATAAACGCACTTTCAGACCAATGGGGGGAGACAGAAAACAAAATAGCACTGATCACCTACAGAAACATACTAAGTAGATTTCTAATAGAGGTCTCAAAGAAGAAAAATGAGTCCAGATGCAAGAAAGCGGGTGCCCAACAGCAATAGTAAATGTGTGAGTAAATCTAAAAAAGAAACACTGATTTGCGTGAAGTAACAGTAAGGCTTCCAGAGAAACACCTACATATCTAATTTCTCTCTTCCTTGGAGATATTCTCCAAGCTAGGATCTACTTGCAATATAGAGGTATGTTTTGAAGGCAGGGAAACAGAATAGCAAAGTGTACTAAAATTTTACAAGCCAGAAAACAGAAGTGATGGTGTTAACTGGTTTCACAAAATGGGAGAAAGATGACTCTTGGGCTCACAATAAGGAAATCCCCGAAATGAGCAGATTGACAGGCAGAATCCTCAAAACCCTTAGGAATGGAGGTAGCAGGCACATCTGGAAAAGGAAAGGAAGTGGAGGGGTGGTAAAATAAAAAATTTTAAGCAGCAGATACCCAGATTTCTGGTCTGCCCACCTACAACCAAGGAAGTCCCATTCCACAACAGAGAAGGGGCTTATTCTCTAGAGGATGAAACACTGGATGCCTTAAGTAGACATTACTCGGTTGATCTTGGGAAGCATCTTGTGAGAAAACAGGTGGACGAAATAAATAGATGCACCTTGGATACTGCAATCTCTAAGGCCTCTTCTCCCACCACACTCCTAGAACACTAGTGGCAGTGTTATTGCCAACCAGGGGGAAGACTGGATTCTTTTCCCCTCTGAAGAATCTAACTGGCTCAAAAGGGAAGAACTAAAAGCACTGATATTTAAGGGGCTCCCAATGAAATGAGCAACAATATGGTTACCTCAAAACGACAAGATTCACCATGAAACTGGAGATTTCTGTTAGGGTGTTGGTTCCCCACTTTTAGGCCTGTGCAAATAACCCAAAATAACCAGATATCTGCAAGACAATTTCTCATTTGAAAGACAGAAACCAACCAGCATAAAACAGAAACAAAGCTACTTGGGAAAAACATTTTGTATAGGGGAAGAAAACAAAGGAAGAAAACCATCTATCATTCATATCTTCATATGTATATGAAAAGATATTACAACTACTGAACCAAAAAAAGATATAGAGGATATTAAGAGTACAAAAATTATCTTCAATTGCAAACATTAGACAGCACATATTAAAAATTCAGTAGAAGTGTTCAAAGAAAAGGTTGAAAATATTTACCAAGAAATAGAGATAAAAGCCCAAAGAAATAAATTCGGATAGAACTGTGTGTGGGTGTTAGTGGTAGTGAGGGTCGGGGAGTGAAGAGAGGAGAGGAGCAATCCATGCTAGGCTATCCAAAATGCAAATAACAATGTATGTGAAAAGGAAAACAGAAAAAACTAAAAAGAGGAAATCATAAAATCTCTCAGAAGTAAAGGGCTGATGTCCTAAAACTATAAGGATCCATAGAGTTAGATAAAATGTTAGATATGTTTATGTTTTATCTAACATATGTTTTATCTAACATAAAAATGTTTATGTTAGATAAAATTTGACTCATAAAAATCAAATCATTGTGAAAATCCTACAAACCTCCTCCAGAGAAAAACAGGTCCCTCTATGTAAAGAATCAAAGTGGCATCAGAGTTCTCAACAGCAACATTGGGTGCTGAATAACAGGAGAATATCTTCAGAGTACTGAAGGAAAATCATTTTTAATATCAAATCCCTAGAAGGCTGAGTCTCTCAATTAAGTATGCCGTTAAAGAATTTCTAGAACACATGATCTGGAAAAAATCATAGATATTATTCATCCTTTCTTAGGACACTTGAGAATATGGCATTCTAAAACAACAAATACCAACACAGAGGAAGTGAGATGTCAGGAAGCCACTCCGGCCTCTGATGTGCAGGAAAAAGCTAGTTTACATGGGAGCACTCCAAAGACCTCCAGAACAGATTTCTCTGAGAAGATAAAACCGACAGGGTATCTGATGCATCTCAATATCTGAGAGGACATTCAGAAAACTAGCCAAAGTTTTGGATGACGTAAGCATAAAACCATAGAAAATTAAGAAAGTAAAACAAACAAACAAGATTACTTATTTGTGGGAAAAGAAAAATTAAGCATGAAAGAAAAATAATTAGTAATTATACTTTGCTACGAATCTCAGCTCTAAACATTATTTACAAAGTCATCATCATGTAAACACTGAAGAGTGACCTATTTCAAATTTTGATCTAATAAAATCCTTTGATAATATGCCCTAAGACAATGCATATGAAAATATTAATCAATTGGCAACTAGCTTTTTCTCAGCCCCCCCCCCCCCCCCGCAATTCCCGCCCCAGCTTCAAACAAAGGCAGGTGAAGTGTTTACTTACCTTGGAGGTTTGGATGATGGCTGGGCCAGAAAACTGACAGGCTTATGCTCTTTTGAAACTCTCTCTAGTCAAAGTACAGTAGGTGGGATGTAATGTCGATTTCCCCATTTTTAATTTTGTGCTTTTATAAGAGTTATGACTTTAAAATGCTGGATTTCACAAACCTTATGCAAAGGCAATCTCACATTGCTGTGGTTGGCAAGGTGGTGCTCTGAGAGTATTAGGGCATCAGTTCAGAGCTGATGGTCAAACAATGCTTAAAAGTAAACTGAAAGTAGTTTCCTCTAGGAAAGGAGACATAAAGAGGAAATGTGCAGAAGCCTGAAGTTTTCCTTAATTTTTTTAATGGTTATTTATTTTTGAGAGAGAGAGAGAGAGAGAGAGAGAGAGAGAGAGAGAGAGAGAGAGAGAACAAGTGGGGGAGGGGCAGCGAGCCACAGGTCCCCCGGAAGTTTTCCTTAAAACCAGACACAAATAAAAGTACATACAGGTTTATACATGCTTATGTTGTTTCTGACATTAAAAAAAAACCTGGAAAATCAAGGAACTGTATCAGTAATGTCTAACTGATGACATTAAAAATTTCAACAAAAAATATTTGTCAACAATATTTCAGTATTTTGGAGGAGGACAATATAGTTTAAAGTACTGCAAAATACTCTATTGTTAGAAATATTGAATTAACTTTAGACTTTGTTAAACATGCATACTGAAATTTCTAGGGCAATTACTAGAAATAAATAGATAAGGTGTATAACTTCCAATGTTATTGAGTGGGGAAGAGATTCTCAATCAATCCATACGAGAAGTACACACAAAAAACGCAGAATGAATTAGAAAGCAATATTAGCATATGAACACCTAAATTCTAAGGCAAGTAATTAATAAAAGATAGTTGGTTACCTCAAGTGGACCAAAAATATTCCGATTATAAATTTTTATGCATCAAGAAATCACTAAATATACAAAGCAAAAATACAGAAATACTAGGATAAACTGTGAAATCCACTATCATATGAGAGAAACTGATTGTTTAGCTAAAGCAGCAGTAATGAGATAATATAATTTCAGCAACAAAATTAACAACTTTAACCCACTGAACATATGGAGAACACTGCTCTGATCTATGGGACACTAGGTTAGAAACAAGTAAGAAAAGGTGACTAGAAAAACTCTGTATGTTTGGAAGTTCAAAAACACAAATCTGATAAACTCACAGATCCAAGAGAAATATCATTCATCATAATGAAATTATAACAGTTATAGAAATGAACATAATAAATATGCTATTATGTCAAACTCTGGTTTGCAGTTAAAACTGATTTCAGGAAAATTTAAAGCCATACATATTTATATGAGAACAGAAGAATGGTAAGAAAGTAATAAGTTAACCATATAAAAATTAAGTGATGTAAAAAAGAACAATAAAATAATCTAAGAATTTGGAAAGAACAATAAAAATAAAATGAATGACATATAAAGATTCAAAAGCGAACATAATGCCAAGTTCTGACAAGTTTTATTAAAAAGAGGAGTAAAATAATACTTACAATGAAACAGGGAGTGTACATACAAATCAAAGAATGATAATAATACAAGGAAAGGTTCTGAAATAACTTTTTGCCAATGCACTAGAAAATATAAAAATATGGATGAAATTCCTAGTGAAGCCACAACTTTCCATAAAGAAAAAGATAATATGATTACTCCTGTAACTATTCAAGAGATTCAATTAATAGTTAAAATATTTCCTCGGGGTATCTAGGTGGCTCAGTTAGTTAAGCTTCTGACTGTTGATTTCGGTTTAGGTCATAATCTCATTGTTGGTGGGATTGAGCTCCGCCTCAGGTTCCACATCCACAGAGCAGAAGCTGCTTAGGGTTCTCTCTCTCTCTCTCTCTCTCTCTCTCTCTCTCACCCCCTCTACCCCTCTCCTGCTCTCTCTCTCTCAAAAAAATTAAAAAAAAATTAAAAAAATAAGCATTCAAAAATTTTTTTCCTCAATGAAACTCCAAAAACAGTTGTTATTTGTAGGTTCTACTTCTTTTTTTCCTAAATTTGTCTTAAATGTTCATTTATTTTTGAGAGAAAGACAGAGTGCAAGTAGGGGAGGAGCAGAGAGAGAAGGAAGCACAGAATCCAAAGCAGGCTTCAGGCTCCAAGCTGTCAGCACAGAGCCCAACACAGGGCTTGAACTCACCAAGTGTGAATCATGACCTTAGCCGAAGTAGGAAGCTTAACCGACTGAGCCACCCAGGCACCCCTGTAAGTTCTACTTCTTATTCAAGGAATATATAATTCAAATTTTTCTTACATTCTTCTAGGGAATATAAAAATAAGAAATATTCTCCAGCTCATTTTTTGAGATGAACATAACTTTGATACTAAAGCCAAAGAAAGCACAGTATAAGAGAAAATAAAAAGAAAATCTCCTATATGAATATATATGTAAAAATGCAAAATAAAATGTTGGCAAATACCTACTAGCATCCATGTATTTAAAAAACTTACATAAAAGCCAAGAGGAAACTAACCCAGGAATAGTAGTTTGATTAATATTAAAAAATATTCACTACATTAATAGTTTAAAGGAGAAAAACAAAAGGAATATCTCAGTAAAAGTAGGAAAAGCTCTTAAAAGAATAAAACATTCATAATAAAAACTAACCTGAAAAGGATCTGCATTAGTATTTACAAAATCCATAGAAAATGTCCTATCAAATGATGCAATGTTACTCTTAATTTATTCTCTTTAAAATCAGTATCAAGGGGCACCTGGGTGGTTCAGTCCATTAGTATCCGAATTCGGTTCAGGTCATGATCTCATGGTTCGTGAGTTTGAGCTCTGTATCAGGCTCTGTGCAGACAGCTCAGAGCCTGGAGCCTGCTTTGGATTCTGTGTCTCCCTTTCTGCCCTTCCCCCTCTCATTCTCTGTCTCTCTCTATCTCTCTGTGTGTCTCTCTCTCAAAAATAAACATTAAAAAAGTAAATAAATAAAATCAGGATCAAGATAGGAATATCTACCATCAAACTATTAATTTAACACTCTATTAGGCTCTTAGAGAAAGAGCAGTGTTGATAAGGCAACAAAAATTCTCATTATTTCCCAATAATACGATTCTCCAAACACAAAAGCCCAAAGAAGCCAGAAACAATGACCACATGTTGCACTTGGGTTGGTTAAGAATGGACTCCAATCAACTGGGCTGCTAAAGTTGATTTCCCATATTGGAATAATATAAATGGGTACTTATACCTCCTATGATATACAAAATCAATTCCAGATAATTAAATACTTAATGTAAAGAGCATAACATTAAACATTTATAAGTACCTTTAGGAGAATGTCTTTACCATTTAAGGATGAGGGACAAAAAATTTTAAACAACTCGTAAAAGAACACAGGTTATAAAGAGACGGATACCTTAATTCAAAAGTAAGAACTTCTGTTCATCATTTGACAGACTCAAGGAAAAAAACAACTAGTCACTAAAAAGATGATCAATCCAAAGTATACAAAGAACTGTAAAAAAAAAAAAAGGCTATCATACAGTAAAAAGAAAAAAATCTAGATCAACCAAATATAGAAAAGGAGTTTAACGTCATTGTAATCACAGAAATGCAAATTAAACCATAGTGAAACGCAATTTTATATTCATCCGATTTGCACAAATTAAAAAACAGAACAATAACAAGCATTGGCAAGGATGTAGAGCAGCAGACACTCAAAACCTAATGCTGAGGGGACAAAAATGTTGCAGATGTATGCATACCGTATGATGCCACTATATAAAAGTTTAAAAGATTAAAAAGGTACAACAATTTAGCCTGCTGCTTAGAAAAACAAATGTGCATTCTAAGGATAAAAACCACACTTAATTTACAGCAGTGAATCACTACTGAGAGGAGCGGCCAGTGAAGGAAATGTCAGCAGGGTGAGTTAGCAGGTAGGTTTAATTGAACTTCAAATGCTTTAAATCTTAACTGGTGGCTACACTGAAATTCTTTCCAATTTCTCCCTACTATTTGCATGTCTAACATAATTCATGACTAAAATATAATGCATCACAAAATGACCAAAATAAAAACATTGTAATAAAGAAATATAAGAAATTCAGGAATAAGACAAATAAAACTGAGTATTAATGAAGCAAAGATATTTGGGGGTTTGGGGTTGCTATCCTAAACTGCTGTGGTTGGAATTAAGAATCTGGAAAAAATTTCAAATATATTAAACACATATCAAAGATTATACACATGTCACATAATAGCAAATAACTGAGAAATCTATAACTCAAACACTGCATCATTTTACAAATTTTTCCCTTCCACAGAATTTTTTTAACTATTCCACAAATAATCTACCGGAAAGGGTTAAGAATGGCTACAAAAAGGAGACCTCTTAAATTAAGAATGACCTTTTTCATTTTCATTTTATTACAAACACGATTTCCAAGCAACTTGAAAATTAAGATTACATTTCCTTGCATTTTCCCCAGTGTTATAAGTGGTGCATTGACTATCCTTTCATATATTCGTTTATCCATGAAGCACATTTTAAATACTTTCTCCATACTAATAGAAACAAAAAGTATCACTAACCATGCAAACATAATCAAGAGAGGAGACATATAGTGAACAATTTGAATGTTTCTCAGTGACAACCCAGTTATCATCCATTTGTCTACAGCAAAAACAGTCAAAATCCCCTGAAGTCATGAGCATCTTACTAATACAAGGGTCTTGATCCTAATTCCATCTTCGGTTAATGCACCACATCCTTTCAAGGCTACCAAGTCAAAGCGAGGCTTCTTTAAAACTGGTGGTTTGAAATCTCTGATCTAGCAAATATTTTCCACTGTTTTTTCCACTGTCTTTGGTCTCTTTACCAGAAGATACCAGTTATATCTCAACTGTATCATTTTAAAAATGCATCTTTTACATTTCCAATCTAACATGGCATTAAGCGAAGAATACCCAAAATTCCTTCTTGTCTATTTCCAAAAAACACTTATGAACTGTCCCCTCCTCAAACTGCAAAACCAAAGCAAACCAAAGACTCCCTGTACACCCACACTGCTAAGCAACTCACGACAAGCACCAGAACAAGAATGTATGTGAGGCTGTTACCACATGTATCCTGATAGTGTGCACCCAAGTGAAAAACTCAAGGATCGTAGCAAACAAACAAAAAACTGACAACCCTTTTTGGGAGAGGCAATCAACCATGTGCTGTTAGCTTCTCTGCAAGTTTTTGCTGGGTGTGCCAAGGCTGAAAGGTCTTTCTCAGGATGTGGCTGCAGAGAGCAGCCTGGAAGGATAAGGTAATGGCTTTCTCTAGGATTAAAAGCAGGTTGCTTACTGCTTGCTATAAGAGAGGCGGGGTCTCTAAGCCCAGTGTTCCTCAGCTGTGTGTGCAGCATCTTTCCAGCCACAGCTTAACACCTCTGTGGGACTTGAGGGTAAGGAAGCATGTTGCTTGCTGAGCTGTGAGTAATAAAGCCCTCTGTCACTGATCCAGGAATATCGTGTCTTCTGCTACCATCAGTGAAACAGCAGCAGGCTAACTTATTAGCTTGTAAGTAGGGTAAATAAAATCCTAGACTTAACAACTTTATCCCACTTGGCCTGTTAAGTACTGGACAGGGAGACTAGAAGAGGCATGATATAATTTCAGAGGTATTTCCAAACAAGCCATACTCTCTATGAAGGAGAGACTGAAAAAAAAATCTTTAAAAAATCTGTAATAGAAAAATATCACTGCATAAAAGGAACAATATATTTGGTGAAAGACTCCTAGAAATAGGGAATTAGACTGGGAATTGTACATTCTGCTATAGATCAGAGCAAAGAATCTGACCTCTGCATGAAGCAAAGCAAACAGAGACAGGGTAATCCACTGATAGCATCTGTTGATAAAAACAGAGTTTGGATGAAATTTGCTTTAGAGCATATTTAAAATATTAAGCATAAAAATGAAAACACCAAATGGAAGTGGGAACAAACACTGCCTGTAGATCCAAAAGAGCATTTCAGAAAACTGACTATATCCTCAAAAGAATACAAACAAATAGATGTGGCCTCATCGAATGAAGAACAGAAATTCAAAGGAAAGAACAGCCTGAGGTAAAACGTATTTCAAAAAATAGGACAAAAAAAATCCAGTATACAGAGTACCAGTGCCTTTTAAATATGAGTAAATCAAACATAAAACTAAAAGATATAAAAGAAGGAAAATTTCCTAAACTGTGTACAAAACATGCAATTATAATAATAACTCAAATTCTAAGCAAAGTAATTTTAAAAAGAGCTAAACGTTGCTGTATGCTAGAAATATGCATGTTTTTAACTAAAGGGATGAAGAAAAATTATCACATATGCAACCAAGTGAGACAAAAAAGCAACAAAAAAGGAAGTGGTGGTGAGCTCCCAAGAAACAGAAGTGAGTCTGATCTCAGACTTGTGTTCAGCAACATTAACTCCATAAGACAATAGGACACCATATGGGAATTCTTTGGCAGTTTGGGGATTCAACCTTTGTACTAACCAGAAGGTATCTTCATACTCAAGTCAATATAATGACATTCTTTAAAATGTAATACGATGAAGCAGGGGCAGCTGGGAGGCTCACTTGGTGATGCATCAGACTCTTGATTGCAAATCAGGTCATGATCTCACAGTTCACCCTGCATCAGGCTCTATGCTGATAGCACGGAGCCTGCTTGGGATACTTTCTTCCCTCTCTTTCTGCCCCTCACACATGCGTGCACTCTCAAAATAAATTTTAAAATAGAATGATATATAGTTCCGTTTTTATTTTTTTTTTAATTTTTTTTTCAACGTTTATTTATTTTTTTTGGGACAGAGAGAGACAGAGCATGAACGGGGGAGGGGCAGAGAGAGAGGGAGACACAGAATCGGAAACAGGCTCCAGGCTCTGAGCCATCAGCCTAGAGCCCGACGCGGGGCTCGAACTCACGGACCGCGAGATCGTGACCTGGTTGAAGTCGGACGCTTAACCGACTGCGCCACCCAGGCGCCCCTAGATCCGTTTTTAAATGTGAGTTATTAAATAGTAAATATTTAAAAATGGAGATACTAAAAAAATAAAAATGCAAGAATGGGAAGAGGTCTCATGGCGGGCATTGAAACTAGGTAAAAACACTGATACCTCATAGATTCTGGCAAAATTCTGGTTAAAGACAATATGCACATATTAAATCATTCATGAGAAAAATATTATATGCATACTTAGTATATACACACATACATGCATATATACATAGTGCCTAATATATATGCTTGCCCTGTATGTGTATACACACACACACACACACACACACACACACACACGCACACCCCTCTATGAAAACGGCAGAACAACAATTTAAATCAATAACCACAGAAATCACCAGGACAGCAAAATATACAGTAAGGGAAAAAAGGAACGAAACTTATTGTTTAAAATGGAGTAACTCTGAAAAAACAATTTAGATTTAAAATTCTGGCTATTAAAAGAACATATACAATACTAATTGGTAAACTTCAAGGCAAACTTAAATTTGTATGATATAAAATCTAGCTTTCAAAGTACTCAGGAAGGTACAGCTTTAAATCAGAGAGCCAGAAACACTGTTCATCGAAGATAACAAAGTGAAAACAATGGAAAGAGCAAGCAAGTATGCAAACAGAGCATGCAGAATATAGTATCAGGAGCAAAACCAACCATTGTCATTATAAAGAACAGAAAGCTGCAGAATAAGCCATGCATTAAATGACACATCATCAATTTCTTAATGGCTTGCGGCTGTGGGGAGACAATACTACCACATTATAAGAACACATGCATTCCAATTTCAGAATTACTGAGGTATATGTAAAGAACTAAGAGAAACCTTACAACCAAGGTAACCCTAAGATGCATTACATACAAAATATACAGCTAAAGCAAAGGAACAGAAACTAAAAGAAGCAAAAAGTAGAAAGTAGTCATAAGATATTATCAGGAAGATAAAAACTAAATGAGATCTCTGGTCCCAATTCAGAATTCCCTGGAGAAAGGCTGTGATTTTTCTCAGGTTGGGCCACAAGTTCACCCAGGTCCAATTAACACGGTACAAAGCTGGCCTCCAGAGCCCTGCCTCAGTGAGGGTTGCCCTGAAGGTCACTGTGAGCTGGGCAAAACCACAAGGGAGGTCAATAAGATTCTTTTCCTTCTCATTGTCTTGGTTCCTTAAATCTTTTCAAATCTCTCAGACATAATTCTCTAATTTCTCTAATTTCAATGTTCTCCCAGAGCGAGGATCATGTCTGACAATTCTTTCATTTTCTTTTCAGTTCAAACGCAGTAGCAGACAGAGTAGCTACTCGATGAACATATTCTCAACTGGATTCTTTTTTCCATTCCTAAACAGAATCCTTACAAAAATAGCAAAATGGAAAATACACCCCCACGCATTTTAAGCTCTGATTTGTACAGTACATAGAGATCCAAAAGATCATACTGATTTGTCTCCTCAACCTATTTATCCAATTAATAAAATCCACGTACTGTTTCTGAAATCCAAAATGACCAAATTCAGTTAAATATTTTAAAATACTGGGTTTGCTAGATGTTGCAAATGTAAACTTACATGCAAATTGGAGTTTAGCTTCTCTGCTGACAATTGTCCCAAGTGAATTTGTCGCAAAACACTGGTAACTTCCCGTATCCCAGTTTCTGTTTGGGTTAATAACGACAAGATTTCCTCCGTTCAATTTATAGCGATATTCCATACTCGGATTAATATCACTTCCATTCAGCTGCCATCTGTAAAACAAATATCAAGATTTTTCCCCTCTTACCGTATTTAAATTTTAAAAAATCCACATTATAAAATCTACTTTAAACATCACCTTTCATAAATGAGGACGATAAATTTATTATTCCATGGTGGCATACCTGAATTGAAACATGGCCCAGCTACTTAGCGGAAACAAATGGTTAAAGTATAGTAGAAAGCACAACAGAATAGCCTCTAGACGTTAAGGATTTTTCAAGATTTTCTGAAGAGGTAAGAATGATCTGTTCACTGGGGGGAAAATTTAGGCTGTGTCTGCATAGGCAAAGAGGAAGTAGAAAGTTGAGGTAATTATCTCATGTACTTCAGGCCAATCTCATGCTGCCAATGAAGGGGGGAAAGAGCACACTTCTTTTGATTTATTCAGACCGACTGAGCACATTTAATAAATTAATTGGATAAGTGCTCAACTATCCATTTCAATTTGTCTGGGTAAATACCTATCCCTGAGGCACTCTCCACTCCTCTCAGCCATCACAATGCTATTTCCTAAATGGCACACTGCAGTAAAAGACCCTAAATGCCACCAAGGGGGTCCGCAACGGTAAAGGCATTAACCCCAGAGCCATATTTAACAACAGGAAGCCAAAATAAGAAAGGAAAAAAGATGCTGGTTTTTAAACACGAGTTTTTAAACAGAAAAAACAGTTTTTAAAAGAGGAGAATACTTGACGCATCAAAGTCGATTTCACCTTGAAAAACTCAGAAATAACCCACAGTCTCAAGAACACATCTGTTGTATAAATAAAGCCGTCTTCCTCCTGGAAGACTTAATTGTTACAGTAAAATTATACTATCAATTCTATCAATTTTTGTGTATTATAACAACAATCATCTCAGTTGCTCATTGTAACTGAGAATGTGGGTAATCTAATACTCATTTTATAGATGAGGATTTCAATAAAAAAGTTGAGATGTCAGCTGTTCCCAAATAACTCATTACTGGACCAGAAGTAGTACTCATTTTTGAATTCCAGCTCAGAGTTCTTTACTCATGTCATGTGTCATCTAAAAATTGTTATATTAGTACATAAAATATTTAACTTGGACATATTACGTGCTCTGAAAGCAAATAAAGACATGAAATGTGAATATTATCACAAATGAAAGTACACAAAATACAGTTTGATACCATT
The DNA here is from genome assembly GCF_018350175.1 of Felis catus. Classification (NCBI taxonomy): domain Eukaryota; kingdom Metazoa; phylum Chordata; class Mammalia; order Carnivora; family Felidae; genus Felis; species Felis catus. Next base: position 41,473,423 of record NC_058369.1, read on the forward strand.
TATGTAAAGTTTTAAAACATATAAAATAGTATCAATGCACTAAACATATTTTAAAATGTGAAAATGAAAAGCCTCCACTTTAAGGTATTTTAAAGCTCTCATGGAAAGAAAGTGGGGTATGTTTGGGGGCAATACGAGGAAATTTAGGTTTTTGGTTTTCTTTCTCTTTTTTTAAATGTTTATTTTTGAGAGACAGAGATCAGGAAAGAGGTAGAAAGAGAGGGGGACAGAAGATCTGAAGCAGGCTCCATGATGACAGCAAACCCCAACGTGGGTCTTGAACTCACAAACCATGAGATCATGACCTGAATGGAAGCTAATGTTTAGCCAACTGAGTCACCTACATGCCCCTGTCTTTATTTCTTAAGTTGAGTAGTGGTTTTATGGATGTTCATCATTACACTAGATTATGTGTTTATATCATTTTCTATATCTGAATAATACATAATAAAGTTTTAATGATGGAAGCCATAGGAAATGAACAAATGTATAAGTTTAGTCCCACATTTCAATGGTTTCCAGGCAGGTACAAATGCAGACAAACCACATGGAAGACACAGTCCTACACATGCTGGGTTTGACTTTCAGAGAATAAATATGACAGTAAATCACAAGTGGGTGGGATGAAATTCTTTTTAATTTTTACTTATTTTTGAAGGAGAGAGAGACAAAGTGTGAGTGGGGGAGGGGCAGAGAGAGGATGACACAGAATCAGAAGCAGGCTCCAGGCTCTGAGCTGTCAGCACAGAGCCCAATGTGGGGTTTGAACTCATGAGCCGTGACATCATGACCTGAGCTGAAGTTGGATGCTTAACCAACTGAGCCACCCAGATGCCCCATGTGGTGGGTTGAATTTTTAAGCAATGAATGGTTTGTAAGCTTCTGAGCATCTTAACGCTTGCATTGGGAAAAACTCAGAAAAGATGTAGTTAATTTCATACACTTTTGAACAACAGACTCTCATGACAAAGGGTACTTGTATTTTTGTTACCCAGAAAATACACTTTGTTGGGGGAAAAGAGGATTTTAGCTCTAGAGTTAGAATCTTTATGGCCTGACTAAACATGTCTGAAGGCTTAATTTGAAAATTGTGTTTTTGTGTTTAGCTGATGAATAATAAAGGTACAGTGGCTATGTGGAAAATTGAAAAGATAAATAAAAATATGGAGAAGCAATTCTTCTTGCCTACTTAGTAGCTGGAAAGATTTAAGATATCATAAAGTATGTAGGAAAATACTTTATATCAGTAAGTGTCTAAGATCTGAAAGCTATCTTCCCAAAGCTTTGACTAAACAACTAAAATGGAAAAGATTTTTTCATGCATAAATATTTCGTACTTTCTTTAGCTCGATCTTCATCACATAGACTGAATGCCTAGATTATTGCATTATGTGAAAAGGCAAAATCTACTCCCTTTTAAATATGTTTCTGCTATGCCAAAAGTAAGTGCTTTGCTTCACCAAACTCTTCAGAGCTAAGACATACCCAAAAGAATATTTTCTTTTAACGAAGTGATACAATTATTTCCCTCCTTCTTAACACTATTTACTATTAAATGGACTTCATCCCCAGATGATATAAAAGTTCTCAGTTATCTTGTTAAACACTGATTATTTTTCCTCTTACTGAAAGTATGTGAATTAAAAAGGTCTGTATTTATTTAAACTCTGAAATGTGTAAGGAATCTCTGGGCCTGAAATTCCAAAAATTATCACATCCTGAGAAAATAGTGTACTTAAGTTCTCAATGCAAAATATTCCTATTTAAGCCTGATTTCTAAATATTTCTGATACTTTCTTCTGCATAAGAAACCTTCAAGAAAACTGAAGGCATACACACACTTACTCCTTTTACAAAGTATGTGTCCAATAAATCTACAAATTAGACTAATTTTCTTTGCAGTAAATTGTAATCAACTGCTCAGAGTTCAAGAACAACACATAGTAATAAAGTGTGACGGGTGAGTGGCACATTGAGGCCATGAATTTGGGAAGTTTTTAGAGACAGATACTGTCTTTTAGTTTTGCACATACATAATTTGTAAAAGGTGCAGATGTCCACTTTTAAGAATAAAGTGTGAAGTTCATGAGAAACTCTAAAGTTTCAGAATAAAATCTTTCTGAAATATCAAAATTGTTTTAAAATTCATTTGCGCACCCAAATTCCATTCCAAAAGGCTTAATGCAGTGATCTGGAGCAAGAAAAGACAGCCCAGTGGCTCTTGGGGTTGCATATACCAGTATTTCAATCATATAACATTTACATTGTGCTCTAGAAACAGACTAACCTTGTAGATTTAGCTCAGTGGTAAATGTCACAAGATTAAGCACCTTTGTATAATCATCATGTTGTAACACTCTTGAATGATCTTATAAGTTCATTGCCAGCCTCCAGTGTTCAAATGCTCATTCTACACAAATTAGGATTTGCTTTTAGAATCCACAAGTGAGAAATGGTTTAATATTCATATTTCACAAATCTACTCATTCTCACGCAATGAGCTCTCATCCCCTCACATTTCTTTGTGTGGAGGTTATCTGTGAATTTTTTTCTGGGCCAATGAGTAGAAGCTGAGGGCTGGAATGAGAAGTTCTGGGCTGTGCACTCTGCTAGCCTGAGACAACATGAATTTGATCTATCAACTTCTAAAATCATGTCTGCATTGTCTACACAACAGGGCACTGGTTATGTCCTCACTGGAGAAATACTGGGCAGGTGGGGATAAGGAGGTTGGGCCAAGCCTGTACAATAGAATGGTGGGAGTCTATGGCAAATTTCCCTGTGAACGTTTTTTGAATACAATTTCTTTAAAACATCAAGCATGCCGTTGAGCCAACAGGTTTTGAATTTTGACTATAACAGCAAAAGGTACCTGACACAGGGGCCATTACAACTGGCAGTTACTACTTTTTCATGAGGAAAACTGTAACTGTTACTTCTGGAAAACATGCTAAAACATCAGTGACTGAGGGTACAAGAATCACTGCCTTCCAATACAAAGAACAAACTGTGTAAGAGTGTGTATGTGCGCATGCAAACATGAATTTATGTAAGAAGTTAAGTCAGTACAAAAAGCCTACACTTTCAGAGTTGAAAGGTGCTTTTGAAAGCATGACCTCCAATGCATGATGAGTGTTTCAATCACTGCTGAATTCCCACCATCAGCCATAATAGCTGGTGCATGGTAGGGTCTCATAGAAGTTTCCTGAGTGGAGTAACTTAGCCATAACTAACCTCCATATAGTCGTCCCTCCCTGTGGTCAGCCACATTAGAAACAAACATCTCAAAGATGAGGAAGGAATGCATATTTATTTTCATTTACTTAATAATTAGTTCTTATTTACTTACCATTCTAGTTATTAGATGATATGGCAACCCTTACACAAAACCTCAATGGCATGAACAACAACCATGAACATAATCATAGACATATCTTGCCACTATAATTTCAGGCACCAAGCCCTAAAATGGGTCTTTCACTAGAACCTGATAACAAGGTTGGAGACTATCACCCTTTAAAAGTGAAACTAACTAAACTGACTGACATCAGGTAGTTTCAAAATAATCCCTGGATATAATTCACCTCACAGTTGTTTATACAAAGCTAATGTCCTTCAGGTTAGCTATGCTATCACACAAAATCTGGTCAGGAAAACAGAAATACAAACAATAAGCTGGTAAAAAAAAAGAAAACATCACACGTTAGACTTCAACATAAAGTGACGAGAACAAAATAATTTGCTGAAATCTTTAGGGAGTGGGGCTAAGTTTTGGAAATAAGCCCACACTAAACACTTGTTAAATCAACGGGCAATACTTTATTTGGGGGTTGACAGGAAAATTAGGAATTTAATCACAGAAGCAATTTGTGGTTTTAGATGTGGCTTTCAAGTTAATAAGCAAATGCATTTGTGTTCAAATGCAATGTTTGTTAATATGTTTACTGAAGTGATGAGAATAATTGCAGCCCTTGAAAGAATGAATGCCTAAATTTGCATATTCAATACTTTATCCAAAAATAACTAGTTAGGCTTCAGCAATAATTGCCAAAGATATAAACGAGTTAAATTGCAATGCTGTGTTTTTTAAAAATTAAGTTTTTAAGATGTGTCTTATGACATAGATTTCCATTTCTTCTCACTCATAGATAAATTTTAAACATACATATTTAAGAAAAAAACACTGGGATTAAAAGCAACTGTTTAGTTTACATAGCTATAGCCTCATTCAGATTGATCACTGATTGCCTTAAAATTACTGGTACAAGAATAATAAAAGAGGTTTGCCATTCCTGCTTTCTCTGTACCTGTTTTTGCTTTTTTCTGGTAGCAGTGCTCCCTCACTCCCTTTGAAGAGGCCACTCCTCACATGACTTGACCTGACCACTCAGAACAATCCTTGTCTTGGCCTCAGTGCTTAGTTAAGAATATGAATGTGACCCAACTGATTTAACCTGGCTTTGGTCCTTATGTGTTATCCTGCCTTTTCACTCCACTGCAAACACACAAGAAAGAACAGAACCAATTGTGATGTGAATTATTTTTTATAATTCTGTCTGTAACATCTAAAATCTAACTTCTACATTTTTCTTGGATATTGATTGCTCACACTATTAGCAGTTTTTAAATGTCATGCTTTTTTCTGACACTATTCAGAACTTTTGATGACACTAGTAGGAAGGATGCCTTCTTTTTACAGCTGCTAAGGGGAGGATATAAGTAAGCTTTGTGTTCCATGCAATCAGCTTTGTCACCTCACGGGCGATGTGTCTTAAAATGGAGCCCAAAAAAGGAATCGATCCACACTTAAGAATATGCTCTAAAATGTACTATTGACCACTTCTAACCGTCTGATCCTTCATGACATTCTTGACTCCTAAACATGACCTAATCCCAAATTTGTTTTGTTTTCCCCCATTAACTTCATTCTATTTTTTTTTCATGCTCCAATTCAGCATGCACTATTTGCTAGGCATTTGGAAGGTGAGGGTGAAGAACAAACCGTCTTCACCTTTAAGGGGGTTACATCCTACCAAGACAATCACACATTTCATTTTGGTAAGTTTTATCATGCAAGTAGGTATGGAGTAAAATGGGCACTATATCATTGGAGCATGGACCCCCGTACAGCGGGTATTAAGAAGGCTTCATGAGAAAGGCAGTAACATAGCCAAGTTTAAAATGCTCTGTAAGAGATGCTGTCTACCTCCACTTCCCTCCGGCACTATAGATATTCTTTACTCTTTAATGGTTAGCAATCATGCCAACCATGTGAACATGTCATTGCTCATACAGCTGACTGTAGGTGTGGGGACCAGAACTGATCAGCTGGAGAAGTCGGGATGCTAAAAGTTGTTGAGCATGAAGATAAACACAGAGAATCAGGCCTACTAATCCAGCAGAAAGGATTTTGTCTCCCGAAGGGCCAAGAGAATTTATTTTTTATTAAAAAAATTTTTTTTATGTTTATTCATTTTTGAAAGACAGAGACAGACACAGCACAAGCAGGGGTGGGGCGAAGAGGAGGAACTCGGAATCTGAAGCAGGCTCCAGGATCTGAGCTGTTGGCACAGAGCCCGATGCGGGGCTTGAACTCATGAACCGCAAGATCATGACCTGAGCCAAAGTTGGATGCTCAACCGGTGGCTATGCTGCCACCCAGGCGCCCCAGGCCAAAAGAACTTAGAGGAACAAAAACACTTATTTGTCTTGCAGCATAAAAGTGAAATAACAGTGACATCAGATCTTACATGGCAACAAGATAATGTAAGGGAAAAAGTGCAAACAATCAAAATATTATACATGCTCTACATGTAGAATATATATAGCATATATAGTGCATACAAATGTAGTACATATATGGAGCCATATGTATTACTACATGTGGTACCATGTACAGTAATACGTGGTGTGTGTGTACATATGTGTGTGTGTGTGTGTGTGTGTGTGTGACTGTGTATATATGGGAAACAAGAAAACTCAGAATTTTCTTCCTTACAGTTTACTCTTTCAATAAATGGTGAGCAGCAATTAGTCGCTCTTATTTTCCTCTTCTACCTTAAACTGAATGCATTTAGTTGATTTTCAGTAAATTCCAATACAGGGAACCATACCTAAAAGGGAGAAACCGTGGCCAGGGGAGATGATATTTTGCAAAGATACTTAGTCCATATAACTTGTATATCCAATATTGTTCACAGTGTACTTTATTAACATAGTTTACTTATTATATAGAGCTGGAAGACAATAAGGTTGTGGTTACTTCCTTTTTGGGAGAACAAAAAAACAGAAAAGCTGTGGATTCAAGGATCAGTCTAGAGGAGAGCCATCCAACAGAACTTTATGGAAGCATAAAAATGGTCTTTGGTTCCTTCCAATACAGTAACTATTAGCCCCACATGTCTACTCAGCACTTGAAATAAAGCTGCTCTGACTGAGGAAATACATTTGTAACGTAACTGATTTAAATCTCCTGGGTCAACTTTTGGCCACTGGCTACCACATTGGACAACACAACTCGTAAGTCTCAAGCTAGAATAAATGTTGAAAACATAAAACCCACGTGGGCCACATGTCACTTTAAGACTTATTTTCTTTGGCCTACATTACAAGAGATTCCAAAGAGAAAACACCTGAATTTTAAAACATCTCTTGAAAAGCTTTTGTTGTACTGGACCAGGATTCCTGGCTAGTGCTGAGAAGCAGTTGTCACCATTCAATAGGCTTGTGGCTGAATGTTGGATAGTTTCCAGTCATTACTCAATGTCTCTATATGTTCTCAAGGCACATCCACCTCTTTGAGCTTTTTACCTGCCTGGTCGCCATTAGGTATCTACATATTTTGCCCCAGTCTGTCTCAAACATGTGGTTCCTTTAAAGGCTGAATGGCATCAGTAGAAGTGACTTAGCTGGGGTCTTCCATGTGAGCAAATTGTGAAATAATGGGCATTTATAACCCTACGAAAAGTCAGGGAAAATCCCTCCCACTTAAAAAAGTTACTAATACTCCCTCAGGGTAATCTCTTCTGTCATCATCAGCAATTACAATGAGAATAAATACTAATTAACCTTTAAATATAGGCTTTGGGGCTTAGGTGGGGAGATGGGGTGGGGAGAAGAATAAAATTCTCAATTAAACCCTAACACAAGTAATTTCTCTTGAGAATTTCTGAACTTTTGGATATCTAATATGGCCAATTAAGAGTTCTTTTTACCCAATGGGAGAACCAAGAAAATATCTCTCATCAGACAAATTTGCCCCAGTCTACAAGATAGGCTGTGGGCTTTCAAAGGGTATTCTTTTATCAGACTCTTAAACTTTATTTCAAATCTTGGGAAACAGGGTTGGATTTGTCTTCAACTTGTAAATTTCACATGAACCACTGATTTTCCCCTTGATATCCATCTATCTATCTAACTGCTTATCCTTATAAACCCTTATAAAAATATATCCTTTCTCTGATGTCATGTCAAAAAGCAAATCCCCAACTTCAGTGCTTTTCCATATTTATACCATTTATCTGTAGTTTCTAAAGGATGGTTAAAAAATAAGAACAAGCAAGCATATTTTCTCCTGAAATATTTAAAGAATTCTACAAACTATTCCATGATTGACTATTAAAGTCAAAAGATAGGAGAAAAAAATCAGGCCATAACTGAAGGTGTTGCCTAAGTAGATAAGGTCATAATTACAGCCTACAGGGTTGTATACTCCCATTTATTCCTTTGGCATAACGTCTTACACAGATAACATGAATAACGGGGAGTTGTTGTTACAGGAAAGCCTTGTATTTTCACAATGTAAAGAGGTTCCCTTATGCTTTTTTTCAAGGTCTCGACTTCTAGTGACTATAAACCTTCAGTTTAAGTGGAATTTTATACTGGTTACAAGTCTTAACTTTAGAGAATCTTTAGAGCTATAATGAAAGTGTCTGCTCAATCTGGCTACAAACCAAGTATTTTAGAACCATATCTACCATGTTAAATTTCTTCATTTGTCAGACACAAAACTGATGGATCAATTTAAGTCGCATATCTCCTGGTCTCAGGTACAGATTCTGCTTAAATTGGAACACACCACATCCCAGGCCACAACATAAAACCTAAGAGGCACTGTGTAAATGGCAGGACCTCTTCATCAACATTTTACACATGGCATCAGTATGTTTAAAGACACTCTCTGGCATTACAATAAATACCTGATAGATAAAGAAATTAACGCAACAACAGGCTATTTCTGGATTTCTGACCTCAAGACTTCTTGCTATTTGATAAAAGTTTACAAATACAATTAAACTGTTAATTTAGAAAAACACTCTTGTCTGACTAAATCTTTTTCCCCTGAGCACATTTATCATCAAATTATTCATAAGATAAATGCTAGGAATACAACTTCACTGACAACAGAGAAACAGCCCACAGATGAGTCATTCATATGGATTCTTTATCATATTACAGTCATATCTAAAAGGATAATCTTCTGTTTCAGGGAGAAATGAATAGATGAATGAAAATGCCGGCAAAAAAATGTTTCTAGGATAACGTCTTTTATTAAAGTTGATGTATTCATCTTTCTCCCAAAGAAGAAAATATTTTCAGATGTTACATGTGCTCAAGTTTGATTAATTGAACTAACTCATAAAATACAGATTCTTGTATTTTTTTAACTTTATGTTATACTTTTCTTATTTCTACAGCGTGAGGAAGAGGCAGAGAGAAAACTTTTTAGCACCTCTGTCAATTCTGACCAGTAACCTGGAATCATTGTGTATTCTGTTGAAAGTACACAGCAGGTGCTCAATAAATATATCTTTGAATATTATTGAAAGAGACTGACTTAGATTACTTCCAGATGTAAAAATACAAAGGTCTACCTTCTAACCCGATGCTGACCCAATTGAACAATGAATGTTGGCTTCTATTATTTACATGGATTAAGAAAACAACAGAAGTTCTATAAGGTCTGCATTAGTACTCTTACCACTTAGAATTTTATTAACACAGGCTGAAGTATGCTTGTTCTGCAGATTACAGAGGAGGTTTTGCCAAGAAACTAATATTATAAACAGAGTTTTCGAGACAAATGCTCACAGTATTCAAAAGAGCATGTTGTTCTCAAGGTGCCTTGAGCACTTTCTCATTGCCACTTATATGAAAGCAGCATATGCTGTTTATAAATAATTCATTTCTTCATTAAATTGGGTCACCTAAGCACACATAACAGTAAAAATAGTTAATCTTGTGATTTTTTAAAAAAAGTAAATACCCATCCCATCCAAATCATCCACCATCAACCTCCAAATATTAATATTTTTATCTTAAGCGGATGGGAATTCAGACTTTTTTCCCTTATACCTTTCTGTGATGTTTGACGGTTTTCAGTGAACAAGTATTATTCATGTAATCTGAAAAATACATACTCTTACATGAAAAAAAAATGTACTAAACTAATATAATTTCTCTTTGAGAATAATGAAAATAACTTTAGTAAGAATGTACTTTATTCCCCTATACTTAGTAAACCTTCACACACGTGGTCGGTAAAATGGTAAAGAAAGAAGTACAAATAGCCAAAAAGTAACTTTTTTAAAAACTATGACTTCTAACTACCTTTGAAACATTTGATTTTATCCCCACCATGGATATGTTCCCAATGAGTGCACATAAACTAATGAGTTTATAAATTAAATTGCACTATAAATCAGTGAAAATGCATTGTTTATTTAAGATATTCTGCTACGTCTTTTTTAAGACAAGGAATCTCATTGTAAAGTGAATAATGAATCAAATATATACAGTATGGATCCAATGTTTATGTATCAGAACTGCTGAACATAGCATACAACTGCAGTTTCGTGTATTATTTCTTACGGATGGCATACATATATTGAAGCAAAAAAAACCCCAAAATCACAATGGCCACACTGTTATTTCTTAATTTGGATTTGCAAACTTTCCACTGTACCTGTAATGAGGTGAAGGGTTGCCTCTTGCTTCACAATTTAAAGTTATTTTTTTATCCTCTGAACCAACAGGGAAAATGCTGTTGCTGGGCTCTCTGATGAACACTGGACCTTGTAAGAGAAGCTCACCTGTAGGGGTGGGAGACATCCAAAAAGCAATCATAATAAGGAAAAGGTATTCTAGAACTGAAGAAGAAAAATAAGCAACCAGTATCTGCTCTTTAAAGCAAACGAAGAAAAAGCAGGGATTGCTTCCCTGGTCTACAATACGTGCTCTGCAGGTATTGCTTTGTCAATGAGGCTCAGTTATACCGTTAACAGCCTAATAACATGTATGACAGAATGAACATTAGTATGAAAACCACTGCTATATTAATAAAACCTTAAAAGCATAAATAAGCCTGTACTAATTACTTAATCTTTTTAAATATATTTTTTAAAGTTTATTTACTTTTGAGAGAGAGAGTGTACACGCACACATGCATGAGCGGGGGTGGGGGGCGAGGGTCGGGCAGAGAGCAAGGGAGACAGAGAATGGCAGGCAAGCCCTAAGCTGTCAGTGCAGAGCCTGACATGGGGCTTGATCCCACAAACTGTGAGATCGTGACCTGAGCTGAAATCAAGAGTTGGATGCTCAATCCACTGAGCCACATAGACACCCCTCTAGTAATTACTTTTAATATTATAAACTCTACCTAACTTTTCACTGATGCATATCCTATTACAGGGGCTCTTTTTGTCATAAGGGTCTTTATAAAATGAAAGTTGTGTTCAAAATAAGTTGAATACTTGAGTATGATCTTTCTCATAAAATCTGCCATACATACAAATCAGAATGTTGACGATATTATTTTTCTGTTTTGACCTCCAATACTCAACATTTGGTGGCATTTCCATTTTATTACCAGCCAATTTAAAAGAAGGTTACAACCCTAAGCAAGTATCTTTTAAAAGGTTTTCTACTTTAGTTAAGGCAATTTGAGTACTTTCTGAGAATTTACACACACACACACACACACACACACACACACACACACACACACATCTGTCTTTGTGCTATGAATTTAAAAAGGAACGAGATAACGCCATCAACAAATGCTTATGCTACTTGAGTTGTATAATCATCGCCAGTGCATTTCTGAAAACAAATGAATCCACAGGAAAAAGAAAAGAAAACTCTTCATTCTCCTATCTTGGAAAGCTCAGTAAAATTGGAAGAATTCCTGCTGAAGCAAAGAATGCATAAACCGAGAGACAAAGAGAGCCCATGAGTAGTCAGACAAAGAAAACAAGTTGGAAAAAATGCCCAGAAACTATGAACTTATATTTTGGCTACTTCAAGTAGGAACAGCATTCCTAAGAAATATTTACCATAATTATGAGGATAATAAAATAATACTGTAAATAATCATTGACATGATGAAAACAACAGTAGCGAAAGCCAGTGTGTGAATCCTATGTGGCCATTACATGTTCTTTAATCTTCACAGAGATAATGATTTCCAATGAACAGAAGAGGAGCACTGGGCTCAAAAGTGGCCAGGAGCGAGGGGCAAGTTCACACACTGCATTTCAGAATGTACACACTCTAGAACACCTGATTTCATAATCTAGGCAGTGATGCCTGTTGCCTTCTGCTCCAAGAATGTAGCCTTGCCCTTCATCTGGCTATCGCTCTCAGCTTCTGGCAGGTAACCAATGTCCTACATGATAGAAACGGTTTTGTTTACGGTGGTGATGGCCACATTACATCTGAGAGTGGGACCAGTCATACTGATAGTCTTGGATGGGGACTGGCGACATCACAAAGATCAACCGTGTAATTGTAGGTAGAAGATTTGATTCACAGGGTATGATCTAACTTGAGCAACTGAGCTCCACTGCATGTGCCTTCATCAGTCCTAACTATGTAATGAAGCCCCAGTAAAAACTCTGGACACTGAGGCTTGGCAAGGTTCCCTGGGTGGCAATAGTCCTTGTGTATTACCACACATCAATGTCAGGAGGTTTACTCATCCTGAGGACACCAAAAGCTTAGCATTTGGGGTCGTGCTAGACACTGTCTGATGTGTCTCTTCATTTGGCTGATTTTAGCGTGTATCCTTTCCCTAAAATAAGCCAGAATTATCAGTATAATAGCTTTCAGTGATGTCTGTCAGTCCTAGCAAATTATCAAAGCCAGAACTTGCAGCTGGTGTTAGAAATGCAGGTAGTCTAGGGACTGCGCACTCAAACCTCAAAGTCTGCAAAATCAACATGCCATTAACCCTTAATACTACCTACCACACCTTAAGAAAGCAGCTTGCTTGGGGTACTTGAGTGGCTTAGTTGGTTAGGCTTGGAGTTCAACTCAGGTCATGATGTCAAGGTTTGTGAGTTCGAGCCCCACATCAAGCTCTCTACTGTCAGCACAGAGCCCACTTCAGATTATCTGTCCCTTTCTCTTTCTGCCCCTCCCTCCTCACACTTCTCTCTCACTCTTAAAAATAAAATTAACATTAAAAAAGGCAGCTTGCTATACTTTCTAGTCCCCAGTCTTTGTTTACCTCTGAAGGGAAAATCACACAAGGTAAAAAATCTCACTTTTCTTTGTGGAAAAGGAGAACTTTCAGAAGAAATGGATTTTGAAATAGCTACTAATGCCCCTAATCCAAAAGATCCAATGTTGTCATTTTCTTAAATTTTTCCCCCAAGTAAGTTTATTACATAAAAATAAATAAAAATAAAAATAAATAAGTAAATAAATAAATAAATAATCAGCTTCATTAATCAAATTTATGGTCTTGGGAAGCTGAAACTAATTCTAATGCCTATTTGTAAGTATTTACAAATGTGGATTTTTCATAAAATTTTTTCTCTGGTGGAACAGCTCTTGATTTACTTTGAGTGGACACTTTATTTCACTTAGGATATGGGATTGCATTATTTTTTGGAAAAACTTTAACATATGTAGCACCTGACAACAATACTATAGTGACATAATGGTGTAGATTTAAAAATTCCAGGTAGATTGGGGAGAGAAGCTGACAGAAGGAAAATTAGCTCGAGATAAGAAAGGCATGATTTCCATAAAAAAGATAAAAAGAGGTGTTTTTAATAATTTCCTGTAAGTGGCCACAATGAAAAGCCAAATATGCAATCCAATCACCATCTAACATAAGTCATATCCCAAAATGGTGATCTAATTCTTCTCTAGAGACCCTTATTAATTTTAAATGAAGGTGTTAAATAACTAGAAAACTTTTCATTCTGAGACCCTTTTGGGAAAATGATCACAATAGCTAATTTGCTAATATTTATGTGCCAGGCCCTGTACTAAGGAAAGTATAAGCCTTGCCTCTCTTATTCCCAGGCTACCTTTGACCCCATCTCCTGTGCTATGAGGTCCAGCCATACCGGCACCCTGTGCCACCAATGTCTTGTCTCTGCCTCTAAGACAATGATGACTGCTGTCATATTGGGCTGAGCCACCACCTCCCTTGTTACTCTTGTGTCTGATTTCCTTTTGTCATTCAGAACTCTTCTCAGCTTACATGTGACTGTCCATCCACCCACCTCTCACTTCCACCTTTCACAGAGGTATCAAAGCACATCTTGCTGTATCTCACTATATGTGATCATACATGTTCGCATATGTGCTTGCTATTTGGGTCTAATCCTTTGCTCTATCCCCAACTCCTATAACATGGGAGATATTCCCTATCAATCTGTTGAATAAATAAGATGAATGAAGGAATTCTCACAATAACTCTCTATAAAGCAGATACTTTTTATTTTTTTAATTTTATTTGTTTTTGAGAGAGAGAGAGAGTATGTGTGGGCGTGTGTGTGTGTGTGTGTGTGTGTGTGTGTGAACAGGGAGGGGCAGAGTGAGAGAGGGAGACACAGAATCTGAAGCAGGCTCCAGGCTCTGAGCTGTCAGCACCGAGCCCGCCATGGGGCTCGAACCCAAGAACCATGACCTGAGCTGAAGTTGGACACTTCACTGACTGGGCCACTGAGGTGCCCCTAAAGCAGATGCTTTTTTATAGCTAGGGACTGACAAAGCTGAGATTTTAATTTCAGAGATTATGTTCTCACCTTATAGTTGTTTGGTCTCTCCAGCAGAAAATGAGGCACAGGGTGATTAGACAACCTAACCGTGGCAACACAGGTTTGTTTTGTTTTGTTTTGTCTTGTTTTGTTTTGTGAGAGACTGTGATCAGACCCTAGTGCTCATGTTCTGGGTGCGCTTCCCTTCCCAGTAAACCACACAGTTCTAAATATGGTCAAAGACAAAAACGAACCGTCAGCTTGCTTTTTCAACTTCAATATTTTCTGCTAACACTGGGGCTCCCAGCCTGTGAGGTGCACACCCACCATTTCTGAAATTTAAGGCTCCTAAAGGCTTTTTAGACCATTAGCAGGCATTTGGAAGCTTCCTAAAATGTAAGTACAAATTCATAATCAAACATGACAGGTCAGTCCATGTTTCATACTCTGAAAAGAGACAAAGGCCACTCAGTCTTGCTTCACCAGGATGAAACCGGTGATGAGAGCTGCTTGGGATATAATGTAGTCTCTTGGCAGCAATATAAACTTAAAAGGAATAGGTTCTGAAGTCTTTGCTCATCGAAAAGAAATTATCCCACATTTTCTTCAAAAATGAATTTTGATCCTCAAAAGGACAGAACCTTGACAATTCACATGGATATTCATAACCAGCAAAAAGAAGCTTGGCTGAGAACAGAAGGAAGCCTCCTGCCTGGCTAAATGGATTCGATGTAACATTTAGATTGATGCTAAACTTTACTTTTTGTGACAGGAGCATTTTTTTGATATGCTAGCCTAGCTCCAAAGCTCCATGTTAAGTTTACAGCCTAAAATAAAGGGCATATAACATTTCCGAACAGGACTAATCAGTCCAAAAGCCCAATCACGGGGTGTTATTTTTTTCCCCAAATACCCACAGGCTACTTGAAGTAACTACCTTTGAATGTAAGTACCAGCTTTATAAGTTCCTAAGGTAATGTCACCTAAAAGATCAAACTGCAGCCAATCAATTCTAATAGTCATACTCTATACAGTTTTTATGAAGACTGACATAGAGAAATAGACAAAGGATCCAGGCAGTTGGATTACTTTTACTAAAAAAAAATGAAATTCCTAAAAGACCACAATGTTATCTCTGAAATTCCTATAGAAAAAAGGAAAACATATCCTATTTTCCCTCACTTATTTATATCATATTTACATGATGCAAAAACAGAAAGATATTTAGAAATGAAGAGGGTCAATCCCAAAAGGGAGCTAGAGTGAGGCCTACTATTTAAAGCAGAATTTAAGACAAGGAGCTAGAAAGGAATAGTCCCAATGTACTTACAAGGCACCCAAACCAAACAGAATGAGCTCTAGCCTGGGTCAGAGAAAGTAAAAATTATAGGTCACCAATGAAATGAGATCTTGGTCCTACTATTCTACAGGAAAAAAACAAATAAAAGACGGAAACATTTTATAGCAGTGGGGCATTATCTTTTTTTTTTTTTTTTTTTTTTGGCATTGGTGGCTTAAAGCTAGAAAATGCCAACCAAACAGAAATGACAAAAATAAAATTCCATTTATATTCCCAAGTCAAGGGAGGATACAGAATCCAATCTTAAGATAATTCATTTCTTTAACAAATATTTGAATGCCTAACCCATGCAGCATGTCAAAAACTAGCTGTGGCACAATGGTGGCTGTCTACTCAACATCTCTTACCTATTCTATTTCCTTGCCTTCAGAACCTGCCTTTCATCAGAGATACAGAAAGCACCAGATAAATTACGTACCCTGAACTCTTGGTAGTTCTTGACTGGAGAGCAGGGCAGACAAGGAAGACTGGGCTATGTATGAGACCAGTAACAGCCAAAGAGGGGTACATATGTTTGCAAGGTTGGCCACAACAAAGTACCACAACCTTGGTTGTTTAAACAACAGAAATTTACTGTCTCATAGTTCTGCAGGCTAGAAATTTCAAGTCAAGGCATGGGCAGGACTGGCTCCTTCTGAGGGCTATGAGGGACGATTCTGTTTCAAGCCTGTCACCTGGGCTTATAGATGGCTGTCTTCTCCCTCTGTCCCTTCAGGTCATTTTCCCTTTATGGGTCCAAATTTTCCCTTTTTCGAAAGATACCAGTCATAACAGATTAGGGCCTACCTTAATAACCTCATCTTAACTAATCCCATCTGCAATGACCCTATGTCCAAATAAAGTCATGGTCTGGGGACATCGACACACAAATTTTGAGGCGGACATAATTCGACCTTATAACAAAAGATAAGGGACAATCTGTTAAAAACTTTTAGGAAAGAGTCTCTATCCTGATTTTGAGGAAAACAAAATGAAACAAAGAAACAAAAATGAAAGAAATGCTGACCTTGCTTCCTTTCCTTTTTGATATGGAAATTGTGAGGAAGGATGTAATGCTGGGAATCCCTATGGCCATCTAGACACCATGAGAGGAAGTATACATATACCACAGAAAAGCTAATCCAGAGCCCTCACATCGCTGAGTTCCTGAACCAAAATGAACTGCCTAAGTCCAAACATCGAATGTTAGAAAAACAAACCTCTAAAGGGTTTTTGTCATGTGCAGCTGAATGTACTATGACCAACATGCCAGAAAAAATGGGAAACACCAATACAGTAGAGTTATGATGAAAACGAAAAAGGAAAAGCTTACCAGGAATAACTAATTTATCCATTTCCCACATCTGGAAATGTTATCAAGCAATTAAATTACAAGAAAAAGGCTGGAGTATGGCAGACAGACACCTGGAGTATGAGAGCATAGGAGAGACGAATATAAAGCAATAAAATTATTTAATTTGCTAAATTAATGGTTTATGAAATTATTTTCACAATTTGTATTTCACATTTTGTCCATAAACAGAAATGAAGAAACTGCATGGGAAGCAGTGTTCAATATTAGAGAATTAAAAACTGAAAAGGACTGTTTAAGCTTTATAGGTGCTAGAAATAAATGTTCAATAAAAAAATTCTCTGTGGAGGGGCGCCTGGGTGGCTCAGTCGGTTAAGCAACCGACTTCGGCTCAGGTCATGATCTCACAGTTTGTGAGTTTGAGCCCCGTGTCGGGTTCTGTGCTGACAGCTCAGAGCCTGGAGCCTACTTCAGATTCTGTGTCTCCCCCTCTCTCTACCCCTCCCCTGCTCACGCTCTGTGTCTCTCTGTCTCTCAATAATAAACATTAAAAAAATTAAAAAAAAATTCTCTGTGGAGTGGCAGAACTATTTCAAAACATGACAAAACTTTAGCAAAAACCACATTTTTCTCTCATTGCAACTGGTCTAAAAAACCCAGAAGAATGTCCATACTCATTAACATATATGTACATTCTGGTCATGTTGAAGGTTAAGATATCTGGATTTCAGAATTTTCATATTCTAAAATATTTCACATCCATCACATACTTTGATGAAAGTTATGATCTATTTCACTGGATTAATATTCAATTTGTATTATAGTTGAGTAAAAAAAGAGAATGTGGGATTATTTGGAGGGTGCCTAACATTTTACTTTGATACTTTTAGGCCAGCGCCTATATTTGAGATCTGTGTTTCTGATATTTGCCAATGAAAGAAAAGAACTGTCTACTTTCGAAATGGAAAGAGTATTCGTGCTCCCAAGAAGCACAAATGACAAGAGGGCCCTCCCTAAATTGTCCGAACTGCTAAATGAAATAGTTAACCAATTTCCTGGTATACTAAATGTTTTCATAATGCTTTATGGCTTTGTTTCTTTAAATTTATGTTTTGTTTCTTTTTTTTCAATATATGAAGTTTATTGTCAAATTGATTTCCATACAGTATGTTTTGTTTCTATATGAGTGTTACTTATAGTGCTTTAGAACCTTCCTGACATCCTTCCATAATCCTCAGCCCATAGTTATACTGTCCTCGCTAGATGGTTTAATGGCAACTCTACCTGACAAACAAAAAGTTCAGTGCTATTGTTAGATGCAGTGTACAATGTGAACAATACATCCAGGAGTGTACGATCCATGGCTCATTTTTCTGAAAAAAAAAAAAAAAACAAAACAAAAACAAAACACTTATATCCCCACTTTCTATTATACCAATTTTCATGGACCATCTCTGACATATGCAAATTCACAAGGTTCTCACAAATCACACTGAATTGAAGACTTCATTAATCAACTCCTTTAAAAACATTTTTAGCAACCTTCCCTCAAAGGTTTTAATAGAGATTATTATATTTGTAGTTTCTATTCTTTACCAAAAAGATTGGGTCAAGGCTTTATGGGACTCAGGCATGATTCCTTTCATGTATTTGAGAATGTTCAAAGTGAACTCCAGTTCAAGGCTGTTGTTTCTATGAAAAAAATAACTATACAATAAAGAATTTCTATCATAAATCAGTTGTAATGGAGAAGCTATTAAGAAGTAATACTAGCTGGTGATTGCTTTCTGTAGTATTTTTTCAGTGTAATCTCACTTATTAGACTAGAGCATAATCGTTTCTGGCCTATACCTCGGTAAGCAGAAGCTAGCTGAGTGTTTGCAAATGTTTGTGTATATCCTGCTTTTTTCTTTCTAGACCACAAAGAGATATTAAGCTGGGTTGTGCAGTAGTTATAGAGATGCAGGGAAACAGGACAGAGGAAGACCATTGCCAAAACTGTGTCTGGAACTATGGGGTTGAGGTGGGGAGAATCTCAGTGCTGCCTCCATCTGAATAATTAAATAATTTCTCAAATTTACTCATAATTTTTCATTTACCCACAACTAAATTTTATTTTTCATCATGATTTATTGTAGACACAGCATGTGTGTATACATACTCATACATATAACTGATAAAAAAAATCTCCTGAAAGAATAGTGATCTTTACTTCATTCTAGATCATAACATGTTTTTCAATTCTATTTTATCCCATCTGCTTTAAAATATTTTCCTTTTTTTGTTAATGCCAGACATAAGCTTCCATATTAAGCTCATCACCTATCCCCGGGATTTTGATAACAATTTGATAATCTCTGGTCTAGAATCATGCCTCTCTTGCCATCAAGGTCCCAGATTATTTTTTTGGCGGGGGGAATTGTTATGATTGCAAGCTATTTAATTTCCTTCATTTAGGAATGAAACCAACTTTGCCAATGAAGGAAATGAAGAACTGTCTACTTTCAAAATGGAAAGAGTATTTGTGGTCCCAAGATGTAAAAATGACAAGAGGGCCTTCCCTAAATCTTGTGAACTGCTAAATCCTCTGTAGTCTTGCAAAGGGGAGCAAAAACTATTATGCTTTGCTGGTAACCTTGGCAAATAACACGTATTTTACGTTATTTTGAAAAACACCGCTTCTTAGTTCTGTATAATATGGAGCAAAATCCCTCATTACATACACTTATTAAACACATGCACAGTCTCAAACATCAACATCTGAAGGTAAAACAGACACTGATCACCACGCTCTGTACTAGACACTTTGCATCTACGGAGTCACCGAATTCTAACTGAATATTAAATGCTCTGGGTAAAGAAAAAAAATCAAACTCATTTTTATGTTATGCTTTCCTTAATAACAGACACAAAATATAAATGATCCTCAGGGCTGCAGAGGATGAGTTAAAATGAACGCTCTCTATACATTTTTGGTGCCATGATCCTAGAGAAGCATTTGGCGATATGTATGAAAAGACACAGTTATGCAGGAAGTCTAAAGAAAATCACTCAATTCCTTCATTCATTTTCACTCAGTATCGCCACTTAGTAACCTTTCTCCATTCAGAATTCTTAGCACGATTTTTGTGTACTTTATTCATCATGATATCCCTATCCTCCTATATATTGCCTTGACTTGTTTTTCACTCGCATTTCCCTCATCCCAGTTTTTAAACTTTGGAAGACACTGAATATATTCAACACACATTTCTACCTCCTAATCATGCCAATCATATTGTACTTGATAACTCGGTGTCAGAATAGAAACATGTGTGTGTTTATGCTTTTTTGCAAATAGTTTTAATTTACAAAATGTTAATGCTGATCAAATAAAAAAGGACTTTGGCATTCTCAAGATAATTCTAAGCAAACACCCTATCTCCTATGGGAATGTGTGTGTCCAACTGCAATAATTCACCATATAAAAATATAGATTCATATATTAAGTGAGTGACTGCATCTATGACTCTTAAAAAATATCCTGTCATCATTAGGCGGCTATTTCATTTTGAGAAATTTGCAGGATGTTGGCCACCTACAATTCATCCACTCTCTCCTGAATACTGAAAATACTGATACTACACAAGAGTAGCTTTAGCAAAACCACACATACAGAGCACTTCTAAAAGCAATACTCTACCAGTCATCTCTTATATAACTTCTGAGTGCTGAAGCAAAGCCCCATTTCTGGATTTCAATGACTTATTTGAATGTAACAGCTGCCTAGGCTATGAAAATTAAAAAAAAAAAGTTGAGCTTTTGATGGGCTGCTTCATTACTCAGATTTCTAAAGAAGTTGCTTAAAGGGGGCGCCTGCATGGCTTAGTCAGTTAAGCATCTGACTTCGGCTCAAGTCATGATCTCACAGTTTGTGAGTTTGAGCCCCATGTAGATCTCTGTGGTGACAGCTCAGAGCCTGGAACCTGCCTTGGATTCTATGTCTCCCTGTCTCTCTCTCTGTCTCTCTGCCCCTCCCTCACCCTTGCTCTGTCTCCCTCAAAAATAAATAATAAACATTAAAAACATTAAAAAAAAGAAGTTGTTTAAAGTTACTTTCAAGAGAGGCCAGCATTTGTACACATTTTACTTACCCATGAAATGACTCCCTTTGCAAAATATCCTCAAGTCCAGGATAAATCGTTTAAGCGAACCATGAATTTACTTCACATAACTGACACACAACTCTTACTTTCTTCCTTTTGTCTAAATCTCCTAAGGTTAGGATGCAATGCTCAGATTTGAATCTGTCACCTGTTGGCTGCCTGTGCATGCTGCACACTTCTGTATCTTCAACTCAGAACAGGAGGTTTACTTAGAAAACACACTTGCTTTTCAGAGAGGGCCTGAGCAAGATTGTCTTTCGAGGACTTTTCAAATTTGAGATTCGTTACTTATATGAAATGTATAGATGCAACTCATTACATATATTTGGGGGTTTTGGTTTACAGACCTATACACGGGTGGTTCCTGGGCCAAATCTACCCTGCAACATTATTAAACTCAGATCATAAAATGTTCAGGAACACACACACACACACACACACACACACACACACACACACACAAACACTTCCCTGAAATAGCCTCATTTAAAAGTCCAAAAGTATTAGATATAATGTCAAATTTAACCTTAAGAAAAAAATCAGAGCTTCTTCCCATGGCAATCCCAAACTGCACTACCACACAAAGCAGCATTCTGTCTTCCCAGAAGGCAGCCCCACGGGGAGTAAGACATATCAGGTTGTTAGCAAGGAATTCACCCATAATTGTTTACCAACTAAATTATCTTGAATTGATTTACACAATTCTTCTTCCTGGAATGCTTTGCCTCCTATCCTTCAAGACAGAGAGTCTCTTTTGATACTCCAGTCAAAATTAATCCCACTTTATCAGAAATTCAATTTAGTGCATTGGATTATAACTCTCCCAAAGCATCTGTATAATTAGTATTTTGTGCACAGGTTGTCTCCTTTTTTTCTGAACCTGTGCCCTTTTTTATTCTCTAACAGCACATTGTTAAATACTTTGCACATGATAACATAAGTCCTTGATAAAAAAATAATCTTAAAAAAATGTATTTATGCTTTAGGACAGAGGTCGATAAACTATGCCCATAGGCCAAATTCGACTGCCATCTGTTTTTGTATGGCCCACAAATCAAAAGAGTAATATTTCATGACACATGAAAATTATATGAAATTCAAGTTTGTGTCCATCAATAAAGTTTTATTGGAAGACAGCCATGCTCACTCATTTATGTACTGTCTATGGCTGCTTTCACATTATAACAGCACAATGGTTATGACAGAGACCATATGGTACACAAAGCCCAAAATATTTACTACCTGAATATTGCACGAGAAAGTTTGCAAACACCTGTTTCAGGAAGGAATATGTTTAACTGGGGGGTGGGGCTGGGGGAGACATTGACTTTGCATAGAGACAGACATGTTTTTTTTCCCCTTCAATACTACCATCTACCTTTTTCGGCAAAACATTTAAGCTTTCTGAGCCACTGAGTTATGGGAATGATATCGATATTATAGGGTTTTTGATGCAAAGATAAGCAATATTTTAAATGCAGCAGCAGTACAGTAAATGGAATTTGATATTATTGCCCATTTTTGCTTAGCCCTTGCATCAAACTTTTAATTAATCTGAGGAACAATAATTTATGAGAACTTAGTCTAATAAATGGCTTCACTCATTAGAGCGTCCTATCTACAAGGCATGAAAAATGGAATGGAATTGTCCTTATCTCCATGGTAGTTTTGAACACTGCCCCCTGTGTTCACTTATTGGGTTTGAGCAAATAACGGCAAGTATTATGTTTAAGACAAAAGGTCCTTATTAATCTATGTGGGGTGGTAACTCCAAAGAATATGGAAAAAAAAAAGAAATTTTTATAACACCTACTACATCAGTTCTCACGGAGAGACAACTCTCTAACAGGTATTTACCCTCCTTTCTGTGTTCAAATAATTACCCGCCAAAGTAGTATCAATGGGAAACTTAACAAAATAACCAGCAAAGGGCTTTCAAAAACCCCAGGAGGCAATAAAAAAGCATTAGTTCCTTTTATACTGTCATTAGCTGAATGTTTATTTTCTCTCTTCTCCCATAATAGGAATAATGTCCACAGCACCAAGTATTTTATATTTGCTTTGCTGTGTAATCAAGCAAAAAGAAAAAAAAGGCATCTGTGGCATTGTATATGCTACAGTAAATACCATTCCTTAACTGAAAGATGCATGGGTACTCAGAAACCCATGTAGTACATTGGTTAACAGCCTTTTCTTCATAATTATCCACATACATATATTCTGTATATGACCTCTTCGTGTATTTTTTATACATATGTCTGAGTTTATTTGTCATTCATATTTGTACACACACTCACAGCATGAGAATGAAAAGCTCTGTTTTCTATTCAAAAAGTCATGGAAGGTGGGGTGCCAAGGTGGCTCACTCAGTGAAGCATTCGACGTCAGCCCAGGTTGTGATCTCAAAGTTTGCAGATTCGAGCCCCACATCGGGCTTTGTGCTGACCGCTCAGAGCATGGAGCCTGCTTCAGATTCTGTGTCTCCCTCTCTCTCTGTTCCTCCCCCTCTCGTGCTCTGTCTCTCTCTGTCTCTCAAAAATCAATAAACGTTAAAAAAGTTTTTTTTTAATTACAGAAGGTATTTTAAAAACCTATAAAACAACACTTGTTAATGAAAACCTTATATGGAAATGAAAAATCCAGGAGTTCTGCTTCAAAAACTTAAGGCTGATATTAAAACACTTGCAGATTGCTATCTGCCTTGAAAACTCCCTGGGGGGCATATACAGACTGCCCTCTCTGCTGCATATGTTCTAAGAACAAGAGGGCATAGGAAGTGCTGCCATTAATAATCCGCAACAGGGAAATACTACCCCCAGTATTCATACATTCTTTGAATATTACTTGAAACTTAGTAGGGCTGCATGTCAACGGGCAATGCCAAACAATGTCAGAAGGGCAGCCCGTGACCCCAGACTAGCCTGGGTTCCTTAAGTCCAGCCAAGGGCAACCTTGATCACCCTTCTTGCTTGTAGGACTGAAAGAGCAAATAATGTTCACATGCTTGTAAGAAACCATGAATACGTCACAAGAGCCAATGTAAACAGCGGTGTTCACGTTTCACTCTCTCAGACCAGCAGATCCTATAATGCTGTCCAGGTAAAAAACTGAATCGAGTAACAGGTTCACAGGTTCAGAGAATATGGATTCATGAGTCACCACACCGTCACACACCACCGCAACTGGTCCTTGAGGTTTCTTTCCTAACCACCTTCCACAAACAGATGATGAGCCTTCGATCACTATGCAGTAAGTCCAGGAAAAGAGCAGTTTCTTCTGTGCAAGAGACTCCCAAGGTCACACATCCCGAGCTGGGGCTCAGGCCTACCTGAATGAATAAAGAGCATGCTCCTTTCCTTTTTTTTTCAACTGTCCTTTTAGTTAAAAGGAACAAATTGCCTCCTGTTTAAGTGACAGGTGGGAATATTAGTTTTGTCTCCAGCAGTCCCCAAAATAAGAAAAGTAAGCCCAGATAATACAAAGAGAAAGTAGTAAGTCAAATACCAACAGAAGAGCTTAATTCCTCAGCTGCCAAACAGCAGGTGGAAGAGGAAGCATTTTGGTAAATCTAATGGCCTGCTGGCAGTATGGGGAGTTTTTGTCTTTTTTTTTTTTTTTCCAACATTAAGTTTGTTGTTTTTCTTCTTTTTAATCAATAAATATCCACAACATAGCATGACCAAGATGTACACTGTTTTACACTCAGTAGGTATTTTTCAAAACAGACTGTTGTGTAAACACTTCACTATTGCTAGTTTTTTTTATATTTATTTATTTTTGAGAGAGGGAGACAGAGAGCGTGAGTGGGGGAATGGCAAAGAGAGAGGAAGAGAATAGATCAGAAGCAGGCTTATGCTGACAACAGAGGGCCTGATGTCGGGCTTGAGCTCAAAAACTGAGAGATCATGACCGGAGTTGAATTCAGACACTCAGCCAGCTGAGCCACCCAGGTGCCCCTCATCATCGCTAGTGTCTTCATCTTAACCATGTAACATGAATTTTATGAGTAGTAGTATCGGAAGGACATACAGTTTCACAATTGAATTTCTAGTGCAATCGCAGTTATTATTGGTTCCAATTGTTGCATCAGTGATTTGATTAACGATAAAAAATTAATATAAAGGTTGCTCATTTTCATTTATATGGTTGTGTACAGATGGACAAATGAATTCTAACATCTCATCCATTTCTGTAAGTCATGTGCCTCCTTGTGTTTACTGACACTGCTTAAAGAAATTAATGTGGTGTTCCTTGTGGGCATTGGGAGTTGACCTTATGGAAAAAGAAAAAAATACCGGCAATCAGTGGACGATTCGCAAAATGGGCCAAGCCTCTTCTTGCCATGGTGGCTGGCAAATAAAAACTCCAAAATCTGTTCAATTATGTCATACTGCTTTAAAACTATGAAAGTCATATCACAAAACATAAAATAACTATCTCCTCCCAAAGTTTCTTCAAATTATATGCACAGATATACGTTAAGATGCATACATAATTTGATTGTTCCTTACTGCATATTGTTCTCATCAAGTACTTTGAAATTTACAGTATCTCTATCTAAAATAGATCCGATGTTGCATATCTAATCATGGAGTTCTGTCATCTGACATTGTCTGAACTGAAAGTGTCAGCTGATGTTCAAAGGAAGCAACATGCAGAAGTGAACATAAATTTTATCT
Organism: Felis catus; assembly: GCF_018350175.1. Lineage (NCBI taxonomy): Eukaryota > Metazoa > Chordata > Mammalia > Carnivora > Felidae > Felis > Felis catus. Next base: position 41,498,892 of record NC_058369.1, read on the forward strand.
GCAGATCTCATTCATGAGGGATGAAAAAAGCACAGGACAAGCCAGGGCTCACTGACAAAACAAGAACAAAGAGCCTTATTTCTCAAACTAAAATATTCTGCAGTTTTTTTAGTTAGGGTTTTGCTTTGAAAGCAATACGGATGCAAACTGGTCCCTGTGAATGGACATTTTTTGTCCAAGTTTTGAATTTACACAAGTAGGGACAGGGTTGGGGTGTGGGTAAGGCTTGGAAAGAATGCATGGTCAATGGAAGTTTGCCCTGGAAAGTGAGGGAAGGGATCCTGAAGGAATATCCTTGCAGGCTTTTCACTGCTGGAGTGTCTCAAAGACATAGCATGCAAAAAGAAAAGTTTTAAAACTTGGAGGAAACAAAAGATAGAAAATGTGGGGGAACTGGACACTACATAGTTGATGTGAGAATTATAGAAAAACATGTTAAAAAAAAAAAAACCAAAACCTTGCACAGTGCCTGCCAATAAGGACAGCCAAGTAGCTGTGGTCCATATTTTTATGCAAGCTCAAAGACACGGACTGGCAACTGGTAATAGTGAGGAAATAGTCTATTTCCACACTGATGAGTATTTCCATCTAATCAAACTCACATAATGATTAGCAAGATGGTACAAATATAGTATAAAGGAAATGCACATCAGCGTAAGGACCCAATCTCCCAAACACTCAGCAGTAGGTAAGATGAATCAGCAAGTTACTTGAAGCAAACATTAGTACGTGTTCACAATTCATTCCAGGAAAACAATGTACAGTTTTGTTTTGTTTTGTTTACGTGTTTATTTTGAGAGACAGCATGCACGCACGTGAGAGTGGGGGAAGGGCAGAGAGAGATAGAGACAATCTCAACGTGGGGTTGAAACCTATAGAGACAGACGTGTAACTGACTGAACCACCCAGGCACCCCAGCAATGCAGTTTTTAAGAAGGAAAGACAAAAGAAATAAATACAGAAGCCAGGACTACGACTTACCAATTATCAATCCCATTGAATAACAAATGGGATTCTGATCCCCTAAGCCACTTGGAACACTAAGGCAATTCCTGCACAGGTAATACTAATTAAGTCTGAATTTTTTGACTCAGGAACAGCTCTGTATTCAAAGAACCACTTTGCTTTCGGTAGCCCAACCTCCCTGGGACACTTCAGTTTCTGTCCATTCTCTTAAGGCTATTCACCTTAAGCGTAGCTGGAGAAAATGGCAAATGCATGTAAATGGTTTTAATAGGCAACTCATTCCGATGTGTACCTGGGCTGTCACGTCTTCCAAACACTGGATCAGTATCAGTATTCTCCCTTACCCAGTATCAAGGAGAAACCATTTGGTTCTTTTCTCTGAAAGGATCTACAATACACCATACTCAAAAAAGGCTTACTGCAGGTGAAAGCTTCACAGGGGAAAATTCAGACAATCTAGATCAAGAACCCACTGGACCAGTAATTGGTCATGTGACTGGGGACAAGGGCCCCAAATGTTCTAATCCACACTGTTCTCTTTTACAAGATGGGCATAGCCTGGAATATATGAGTGTATGTGCAAAAATACATGTATGTGTATGTATGCAAATAAATCCATTTTATCAAAGATTACTGTTATCAATGTCTTTTCTTCCTTCTTGCCAAGTATTTCTTCCTTAAAGGTTTGCGCTCCGGTAATTCATGGCTTCCTGTTCACAAGAAAAAGCAGCTTTTCCACAGGTTCCATCTCCTTCCACCTCCTTTTTCCTGAAATAACTCCTCAGTTTCCACCTTACCCTGTTGACTTGAAAGTCCTTCCACAGCTGTGTTCTGTCTTTCCTTACTCCTCACACTTGCCCTTGGGGTTGGTCTGACTCTCCATCCATCATCCTTAGACAGTCTCACCAGTTGCTATCACAATCAACACCCCTCACCATCTGAATCTCCTGCTAGGATACCACGTGTCCACCCCTCCCCCACACCCACACACTGGGATCTCATCTTGTGACTTGCAGCTCATACCACCCTGACAATCTTTGAGCATCTCAAAACTCAGTATGTTCAAAACACATCCAAATCCCTGACTCCTTCTGTGTTTATTATTTCTTTTAAGTGTCTCATTATCTTCCCACTCAATTTGGAAACCTTGAGAGTCCCCTTCCACTATCTTTTCTCTTTCACCAGGTAGAGCTATCCAATTGCTCATCATACCCTTTCAATTCTGACTGTAATTTCTCTCATCTCTAGTCTTTACTTTGTGATTCCAACTACCCTGGTTTGGGTATGAGTTATCTCTCACTTCATGTACTACAATAACCCACAGGCAGATCTTTCCTTTTTGTTTTTCTTCCTTCCAATATATCCTACAAACATCCTTTGGAGACACTGGTCTTACAGCAAAGCTAAGATGGTATCATTTCTTGCTTAACAATTTCTAGCCCCAACCTCATTTTTTCCCTACCACTTCTCAATTGTGCTAAGGGCACAGACTCTACATCTAATTTATAATGGAAATACGACTATACTTGATAATGTATTCTATAAGTGAAATTTGCTAAGGGAGTAGAACTTCAATGTTCTCACACACAAAAAAAATGAGACATAAAATTTACATTGTCTAGAAATAAACAGGAAATTGAAACAGGTGAAATTAATTTTAATCACATTTTATATATAGCCCAATATTATCAAATATTATTTCAACATTTCAATCAATATAAATATTGTTAATAGGATATCATCTATTCTTTTTTTCAAAATATGTCTTTGAAATCCAGTATTTCACACTTAAATCTTAGTTTGGGGCACCTGGGTGGCTCAGTTGGTTAAGCATCCGACGTTTGGTTTCGTCTCAGGTCATGATCTCAGGGTTCATGGGTTCAAGCCCCACATTGGGCTCTGTGCTAACAGTGAGGAGCCTCCTTGGGATTCTCTCTCTCCCCCTCTCTGTGCCCCTCCACCCCAATCTCTCTCTCAAAATAAATAAACAAAAACTTAAAAAAAAAACAACCCACAAATCTCAGTTTGGATTAGCCATAATTCAAGTGCCCAATAGTTGCACGTGACTCTGCACAGCACGGCATAGATCTATAGAAACACGGCTTGGGTTTGAAATGTGGCTACACTTAAAAATGGAATGTGACTTTAGGCAAGGTAGTAATCTCTCTGTACCTCGGTTTCCTTCTATAAAGTAATAATATTTGTAATAATACATAGCTCAAAGGGTCACTGCAATAATTAAATACAAACAGACTTCTTAAGCTGGGGTTGACACACAAGAACATTTCAATATACATTGATTGTCATTATTATCAAAGCTATTACATACTTGCCATGTATGACCGGGATCCAATTCTATGTTACACTTTTCTCCAGACTTAAATAATCTTTCCTACCCGTTATGGGCTGAATGTTTGTGTCCTCCCCAAAATTCGTATGTTGAAGCCCTATTCCTCGATATGATAGGGCCTTGGGAGGTAATGAAGATTACATGAAGCCATGAGGACAGGGCACTCATGATAAGATTAGTGTCCTTATAAAAGAGACCAGAGAGCTTAATCTCTCCATCTCCCTACCATGTAAGGACCTAGCAAGAAGATAGCTGTCAGCAAACTAGGAAGAGTGAGCTCACCAGCAGTGGATCAACTGGCACCTTGCCCTTGGATGTCCCAGCCTGTAGAATTATGAGAAATAAATTTCTGTTGTTTAAGTCACCCAGTCTATGCCCTTTCAACATACTAAGTTAGACATTGCCCCATTCTCTTACATCATGTCCAACTGTAACATAATGGTTATATCCATGGGCTGTGGAGTAAGGGCTGTCTTCCAGACTGGTTTTCAAATGCCAGCTCAAACCCTTGTTAGGTATGTGAATTTTAGAAAATTCCTTAACTTGTCAGAGCCATTGGTCCCTCATTCATAAAATAGTGATAACAATAGTACTAGGCACAGAGGTTACTGAAGGAATTAAACGATATAATCCACTCAAGGCCCTTAGCTCAATGCTTGGTACAATGTGCTCAATGCATGTTCATTCTAAATATTATTATTTTAAGATCCATCTCAAACAGTCTTCCCCATGAATATTTTTCTTTCTTCGTTTCTCTAAGTTCTCTCAGAACTTCCATTCCAGTCTCTTTTTCCAGCACTTTTCTTAAATAGGGTCTTAAATCTTTAGCATTTTTCTTCTCTCACTGTTTACATGTGCCTCCTTTCCTCCCTAGAGGCAATAACCCAATCCATCTTACCTTCCTCTATACCACTTATCACAATGCCTTACACAAAACACTCAGGAAATGCCCGCTAAATGGCCGTTCAAAAAGATAACCTGGGCTGCAAGGTGTGGGATGCGCCAGAGAAAGGAAGGGAAAGAAGGCAAAGAGATGAGTGGCAAGGCCAGGGTGATAGTTTGGGTGAAAGATAATAAAGACAGGGGTTGACCATGAAAAACTGTACTGGAAATGGTGAAAATTAGGAAGAATGACAAGGAAGTGTAATTCAGGGGCACCCTCTATCATAGCATAGACACTGCTTTCTCTTTGCTTATAGATATATTTGTAAGATAAATATTTCTGACCAGAATATCAAGATTTTCCCTTTGTTGTGCCTTGTATAAATGCACGCATGTACATGTGTATGTTTGTGCATGCGTGTGTTTGTTTTATACTCAAAGTTCACCATCATTCATGAGTTAAGACTGTACTCCTACATAGGAGCCCAATCCATCTAGCTCTGCTCATATACCTCATGCAAAGACAAAATACACACAAGGGTACTGAAAAACACTTTTATGTGATGAGTACTTTAAGACAGTTTATCACTTAGGCAACAGTCAATTAAATTGGTTAGCACTGCATTTCTAGGAGTCAGTGAACTAATCAACAGATGCATTTGAGACAACAGCCACTTTAAGAGCTAAATAAAATTGTGGGTTTTATTTAATCTTATGTGTTTACTGAACCCTAATAGCATTTCCAATACACATTATTTTTTAAGTCCCCCAAACTCTTTCTTACTCACCATCAAGCTTACAAAAATCCAATAGGTGGAATTATCAATGATCACGGTTATAAGAACAAAATACACCAACAATGCCTGCCTTGTTTTTCTCCAGATTTTCACATTCATACTCTGATAGACTGTCAAGATGTAAATGGGATAAATGAAAAGCAATTCAAGATTTAGGGTGCTGCAATTGAGAGGGATGATTTGAAATAAGTTTATCGGTGAAAACAGGGAGGATGTCAAGATTTATAAGCAGAGATCAGCAACATCTCCATTTCACCAGTATCAGTGCCATCAAATCATACTACACTGCACACAAACACAGCAGAAGAAATGACAGTCATTTGAGATTATGGCAACAGTTTACTTGAAGTGCCACATCCAACACCAAACTCGTTTTCTCAGTGATTACAAGCGTGGCATCATTAAACCAAATGAAAAATATTCCAGGAGGGACTTAACAAGTTTATTTTGCTTTCAAAGCTTTCCTTAACCACGATTGGGATGAAAGACTGGCACAGAAAGTGATTCACATTAAGGTGACAAAGAACAGGATGGCATGTGTGATTGGGGCACATGAAGACATTGTATCCTTTACCCACAAACTATTGGAGAGCGTATGATTTTCAAACGCAGCCCAAACGTACGGCTGTTGTTTGTTGTTTGTAGATGCTGTCCATTACTAAATCTGTACTGTTAAAGGAAGCCAAGGCTCATGTTTAGTGATCATACATTTCATCTTAGTTACAGTGTCAACAGTTTTTAAGAAATTATTTAATCAGGGCGCCTGGATAGCTCAGTTGGTTAAACATCCAACTATCGATTTTGGCTCAGGTCATGACCCCAGGGTCATAGGATCGAGCCCCATATCAGGCTCTGCACTGAGCATGGAGCCTGCTTAAGATTTTCTCTCTCTCCCTCTGCCCCTCTCCCCAGCTCATGTGCTCTCTCTCTCTAAAATAAAAAAATAAATAAAAATCAATTATTTAATCAAGATGATCTAAATCATCTCACAAAGCATGATCTATGTTCTCAGTTATAACAGATGAGAAACATATGCTATGTTCATAGGTCTTGGAAGAGGCAAACGAAGTTCAGGGGTTAATGTAGCTCTGCAGAATAAAGACTGGGCCAGGTTGGGGAGGGCACATGTGTTGGAGGAGGGCATTTACTGCTTTTTATGCTGTTTAAGCCAGGGTGGGGCCATGGAAGTATAGTATCACTGAAGAGCTGGTTCTTTCTGCTATGTTTGATCTGTATGCATAGAATCAGCTTTTCCCTCAGGCCCCCACCAGTGATTGCAGGACTGGCCACCTGCGGCAATCAGGATTTCAGGATTCCTCACTTGGACACACTAGGATATAGGGCACCTTCCACAAAGTGCGAACATAAAATCTTATGGTAAAAAAACTGCCATGAGCTCAGTAGCTTAGGCCAATCATTGGGGCAAATGAGACAGGTCCATCTTGGAGCTTTGCAGGGTATCAATCTCTTCCAGGTCTCATGGCTGTTTCATGATTGCAGAACAGAGTAGACGTTGGAGACACTACCACAATATCCATGAAAAGAAGGTCAAGGACACCTGAAGATCATCCTCTCTTCTCAGATTAATGGCTACTTACTTTCACAACTCATTTCTAGGTATTACACAGTATTAGTAGATCCCAATGTATTGGTTGTTCACTAAAATTTTAAAAGAACAATTTGATGAAATAAGAATAACTTCGAACTTTTACAGAAATACGGTATTTTCCATGGTGGTGTTTTAACTAGGCATCAACAATAATTTTAGTTATCCAAGGAAATTTCTCTTTCCAAAAGACATATTTACTTAGCTAGTCCCACTAGGAAATTAAAACTAAAACCACAACAGAATATAGACTGTGAAGTCTAGAATTTCCAAATGCATTCATTAAGGACTTGTCTACATTCACCAAGCTACGACCCTTGAAATCTGAACTCAACCCACAAAGGATTCAGTATTTGTAGGCAATACACTCTCAGGAAGTATTTACAACTTTTCATACGAAATCAACAAATCCCAATTCCTTAATTCATTTGGTTTCCTGTTGGGCTAGTTACATGGTAAAAACAGTTGCAAAATGGTCAGGTTTCTATTTCATAAATGTCTAGAGTTGTGCTGTCCAAAATAATATAATGGAAACCACACATATTTTAAATTTCCTAGGAGCCACATTTAGAAAGGTTAAAAGAAACAAGTGAAATTTTAATATTTTTACTTTATAAAATATATCTAAAATATCATCTCAACCTCTAATCAATATAAAATTACTGAGATGCTTTTAAATCTTAAAAGTTTTGGTACCAAGTCTAGGAAAACTCGTGTGCCCATTTTGTGCTTACAGTACATCTCAATATGAACTAGTTGCATGTGGCTAGTGGCTTCCACATTGGACAGTGAACATCTAGAGTTTCTCCGACAGTTAAGCAATTAACTGATAAGTAATTCAGTAGTGAGACAACAGTCTCCTTGAGCTCTTGAGGATTCCTACTCCACGGCCTATACCCTGACTTTATTCCAGAAAATAAATTATTGAAATAGTAAATACTAGTGATTAGGGGACTACACTTTGGTTTCAAAGACAATAAAAATCTTGATATAACCACACAGATTAGGAAAGTTACTAAAAAACTTAGAGACTGTTCTCCTTGTCTCTAAGATAGAAATAATATCTATCTCATTGTATTTTTGTAAATTAGATGAGCTAAGTAAAGCACCTCAGTGAATGAGGTTCCATTTATTAATATTGTTAGTATTACTGGGGTGCCTGGGTGGCTCAGTCAGTTAAGCATTGGACTTTGGCTCAGGTCATGATCTTGTGGTTTGTGAATTTGAGCCCTGGGCTGACAGCTCAGAGTCTGGAGCCTGCTTCAGATTCTGTGTTCACCCCCTCTCTCTCTCTGCCCCTCCCCCTCCTGCTCTTTGTCTCTTTGTCAAAAATAAAAATAAACATTAAAAAATTGTTAGTATTATTAACTTTGCTGTCATTACTATTTTTTCTTCACCCTCATGTTCCTTCCTTTTCTGGCTTCTTCTCAAAATGCTGGAGGGTTCTCTTTTGTCTCTCGTTTCTACTTAGGTCTCTGGCTCTTAAACATTTTTGACAGCAACTCAGTAAGAAATATATGTAACATCAGGACTCAACACACATATATTAAAAGGAAGGCACCAGGAGGACTGGGGTATTGTTGGTTTTGTTTCACTGCTGTATTCCAAAGGCCTGGAAATGTTCAGCAGAAAATATTTACTGAATGACCAGTGCATGCTGATATATTCTACTCCATCCCTTTTTAATTCTAATTTACCTACTTTAATAAAAAACAGTGGTCATGATCCATTACATTGACTTTTTTTACCCACTTTTTAGTGGAAAACTGTTACCTGTGCTTTGGGCTGGGTCTTTATTCCTTCCATGAGGCACACTTCTGGATATGGACAGAGATAATTTGCTCTAAACACAAGGTGACAGAGAGCCTTTTAGTCCATCCTTGACTCATCGTTTTCTCTCATACCCACATCTATTTTGCGAGCAAATCTTTATGATTCTACCTCCAAAATACACCCAAAATTTGACCAGCTGCTATCAGCCTGGAGTCAGTCACTATCACCCCTTGCCTGATTATTACATTAACTTCTAACTAGTGTCTCTGCTCCTCTACAATTAATCCACAACACAGCATCCAGCAAGGTCCTTTTAAAAGATAAGTCAGATCACATCATTTCTCTGCTCAAACATACTGTGTCTACTAGGGGGCATTTAGGGCAAAAGCTCTAAATATTGTCATTTACTCATTCTCAGCCATTGCTTTATTTTCTGCTGCATCCATTGCCACAGGGCCCCTGGGCTCTCACCTACTGCTTCTCTCTTGGCCCAACCATGCCAGCTTTCCCGTTGTTTCTAGAACACTCAGCTTGTCATATGTTAGAACCTTTGCATGGCCTATTAACTCTGCCTGGAGCTTTCTTCTCTAAATATCTACAAGGTCAACTTGTTCACCTCTATGTCTTTGTTCAAATGTCACCTTCTCGAGGAGGACTGATCTTATTCAAAATGGCAACCCACATCTCAATCTCCCACACTCACAATATTTTGCTTTTCTTCCCCAGTGCACTAGCATCTTCTAATTCAATGCTATTTTCCCCGTCACATGCCAGAATGTAAGCACCAAGGACAAAGAGCTCTGTCCATTTTCCTCACTGAAAACAATAGGGGTTGAATAAACAGATGCCAAAAAAGTATTTCTTTAAGAATGAATGAAGCCTATGGGCACCTGGGTGGCTAAGTCCATTACACATCTTGCCTCTTGATTTTAGCTCAGGTCATGATCTCACAGTTCCAGAGATTGAGCGTCATGTAGGGCTCTGTGCAGAGAGCCTTCTTGGGGTTCTCTTTCTCTCTTTTCTGTCTCTGCACCTATCCCACTTATGTGAGCTCCCCCCACACATATTTCTCTCTCTCAAAATAAATAAATAAATTAAAAAAAAAAGAATGAATGAAGCTTAGTGTTTTTTTTTTTGAAGAAAATCAATCAAATTTATTCTAGAATGAAAGTCCTGGCTAGAAATTACTTTTGCCTCTTTGTTGTGGGGGGAACATACAGAGATAAAACAATAGAAGGAAATGAAAAACTGCACAAAATAATGGATAATGAAAAGCTGAAATATGAGAAGACAGCAAACACGTATTATAAAGCATTTGCTGCATTTATTGGATTTATCATTGGCTAAATACTACTCTAAGTAAGCAAATTTGCACAGTGGGTTTTTACTTGCCATTGTTACGAGGTAGCCCCTAAATCATGAACAGATTTTTAACTTTAAAACATAGACGATGACCCATACTGGTTAGCAGAATATCACACTCACAAACCAATCTTTTAAAGTAAGCTTTATATAGATCCTAGAGGAGTACTAAAGTAGGTAAAGTATTATATACAATCAACAGTCTTTAGAAAATTGGTAAGAGCCCAATTCTTCTCCATAATTATAAAGATGATCAATTCTTTAAATAACACTCCGCATAAATTTATCATATATCAATTGATATAATTCTTCCTTAAAAATCCTTAAAGCTTTTTATTTTTATTTAATTTTCTTAGGTTTATTTACTTTGAGAGAGAGAGAGGGAGAAAGAGATATCAGGGGAGGAGCAGAAAGAGAGAAAGAGAATCACAAGTAGGCTTCACACAGTCAGCATGGAGCCTAACGTGGGATTTGAACTCGCAAACCGTGAGATGATGATCTGAGTTGAAATCCAGAGTCAGACACAACTGACCAAGCCACCCAGGTGCCTCCCTCTTAAAATTTTTTTTATCAACAAACTTTTATCAATATAAAAACTTTTTTATCCAGAGAATCAAGTTGACCTTTAACTTGTTTTATGAAGTCCTAAGATTTTAGCAAAACAGACACTGTTTTTTCTATAAATTTGCAAAAACAAAATTTGTAAAACATTTCTCAAACATGCTGAAACAATACATACAACCTGAACACTATATAAAATTATAACTTAACATTTTACACCACTGATAAACTGATCTCATTTTCTGTTGCTACACTTTCACTTTCTGAGCGTATCTTCTTCCTTTCAATTATTTGGAAAATTAATTGGAAATTAATTGGAAAATTGGGAAATTGGAATAAAACTGGAAAATTTCAAAAAATTGGAAAATTTCGGGGTTGCCCTATGAAAGTTGCTATGGTGAATAATAATATTGCTGTAGTAAAATCTCTTTCAATTTGGTCCCTCTACAACAATAGGACTCAAACTTGAAACTGTGTAAATGAAGAAAAGAATTAAAGAAAAAAATATTTTAGTCTGGATATCTGTGTTGATCTTTCTCGAATGATCACTTGAAAAGGCAGAAATCTGTAAACGGTTGGTCCTTTGTTCTTCAATGCAGATTAGTAGCAGTCAAAGAAAGTGATCTGGAAGCAAGATTGAAGGGCACCTGGGGGGCTCAGTCGGTTAAGAATCTGACTCTTGATTACAACTCAGGTCAAGATTCACATTTCCTGAGATGGAGCCCTTATCTGGCTTCTTGCTGACAGTGTGGAGCCTGCTTGGGATTCTCTTTCCCTCTCTCTCTGCTCCACCCATGCTCCTGCTCTCTCTTAATAAATAAACAAGTTTTAAAAACGAAACAAAACAAAAAAGCAAGATTGAGACATTAAAAAGGAACACCCACTTTGAAAAACCAAAAACTTGGGGCGCCTGGGTGGTGCAGTCGGTTAAGCGTCCGACTTCAGCCAGGTCATGATCTCGCGGTCCGTGAGTTCGAGCCCCGCGTCGGGCTCTGGGCTGATGGCTCGGAGCCTGGAGCCTGTTTCCGATTCTGTGTCTCCCTCTCTCTCTGCCCCTCCCCCGTTCATGCTCTGTCTCTCTCTGTCCGAAAAATAAAATAAAAAACGTTGAAAAAAAATTTTTTTTTAAAAATAAAAAAAAAAGAAAAACCAAAAACTTTACTTTAAAAGGTAGAGGTTTTAATTTATAATCTCTGATTTATGAACTTTTTTTGCCATAGATTTTCATTTAAATATTTGAAGAATGTTTTAAGTCTGACATGAGAGCTCAAAAATCTACTCCAATATATGCATGTCTTCAAGTAACAAGTGTTTTATTTGACAATGCATTTGGGGGTGCCTGGGTGGCTCAGTCGGTTGAGCGTCCAACTTCAACTCAGGTCATGATCTCACATTCTGTGAGTTCAAGCTCGGCATCAGGCTCTGTGCTGACAGCTCAGAGCCTGGAACCTGCTTCAGATTCTGTGTCTCCCTCTCTCTCTGCCCCTCCCCTGCTCATGCTCTGTCTCTCTCTGTCTCAAAGATAAATACATTAAAACAAAAACCAAAAACAATGCCTTTGGCCTCATTCCACACCAATCTGTCTTCTTAGAAAGGAAAAATGACAGCCTGCTTTTTTAATTAGTTTCTTTAGGTATCATAAAGAAACTGTGTTTAGGTAGAAAATTGGTTGTCTTCTCAGGAGATGGGTGCTGAGCTTTTTAGGGGTAAGAGGTGATGGCCCCTGTAACTTATTTTCAGATGGGTTAGCCAAATAAATAAAGGAAACATACACACACACACACACACACACACACACACACTTATACACTTATGCACAGAATACATTAAAATGGCACAATATTCAAATACGGAAAATATAAATGGTGCATATGTGTGTATTCATTACACTATTCCTTCAACTTTGTAGGTGCTGGTTAGCACCTTTATAGGTGCAAAGAAGGAAAATGATAAAAGAAACCAAAAAAAAACTAATTGTGGTGTATATACACTCTATTTTAAAAAATCCTTCTCTAACTTTGCCACTCCTCTAGAAAATAAAAAAAAAAAAGGAAAGGTCAAATAATTTACAGTAGATACTTTTGTATGATAGATATGAGATTATCCGTTTTTGTACTTTGTTCTAGATTTTAAATTTCCCAAAAATTAAAAAAAAATAGCCTATGTTAATTTTTGATCCCTAAAATAAGTTATTTGCTAAAGTAAAAATCATATTGTTTTTAAGATTAGATATGAAAATACTGGCGTTTAAAACTTATTTTCTCCTTTGTATATGAGAGATTACAAATTTTAGCTCCTTTTGCGAAAAAAGTCATGAATTAACATTCTCAAATTCTGATTAGCTCTTCAGTCATACTACTACAGTAGGTCTATATTCTTAGGTGTCATTATACTTGCTATGGGGATAAAATGTCTTGCAAAAACGGGGGGTACGGAAAGAGAATCCAATTTTCAGAAGGAATGAAAATTTTCCTTCTGGGAAAAATATTTGTTTTCTTTGCTACTGGTGGAGTATTATTTCAACATTTAAAACTTATTTAACATAGGACTCAAGTAGAGTTCCAACCTCAATTTAGAAAATACAGCTTATTGTTACCTCCTAGGCAGCCAATGAATGAAAGCAGGATCAAGTGTTTCCATGACAACATCATCTTTAATTGCCAAAAGCAAGAGTAACTCTTGTCCAGTCTCTGATGAACAGAATGCTTTGTCTTCAGGTAAATCCTTTAATCTGTAAAATATATGTACAAAGAAGTTAGGCTTAAAAAAACCATACTGCTTTTAAAAATAGATTTTCTTCTTTTCATAAAACTATATTCATCACGGTCACTCAAAATTCTGAAATGAACTGAATCTGTTTTGATACAAAAGAGATGAAGTGTACAGACTTTAAAAACACTTTATATAATGGATATGCAGATAGAAGCAGCTTCACAGAATTATAGATGTTCACAATACTAAAATAAATATTAACATATTAAATATTACAACTTTTGATAGATAATAATTAGAACAAATAACATATTACCCTAAAATTCTAACTTTTCTCATTTTCTCTAATGATAACATTTTGGTGAAACTAAAAGTCAAATCAGCAAACATCTTAAAGCACCATTTGCAGTGTCTCTAAATCCCTAATAAGATACATAAATTATAAATAGCATTATCAATACTCAAATTAAGCCTGTTTTTCAGATACAATTGCAGAAATCCCCTAATTACATATGCTACATAAAACAGATCCAAAAATGTGAACGGTGGAAATTGTGTGGCTGAGAATCTTGCAAATGAAATGATTTTCTTCTTTCTTGATTTCTCATAAACTTCAATGTGCTGACTGAGAGAAAATAATTATCTGAATACCCTGTGTCACTTCCAGTGGCCATTTGACACTAGTTAATGTTATGGTTAATGATCAAGTAAGCTAGATATGCACACCTAAAATTGGAGAATCTTTTCTGGACTGCTGGCACTCAGCTGGTTCCACACAGGGGAATTAATGACTTTGACTATCATCCACGTTAGCAGAAAAGGTGTACAACTGTGATTCAGCAGCTGCTATGAATTGAGCAATATTACTTGTTGCTGAGCAAGAGAGAAAATGTCAGCTTTCTTAAGACAATGGTGGTTTATCATGGGATCCTGACATGCACTGTGATGTATTCAGTCAGAATGAAGTGTGTCCAAATAATAACAATGCCAAGAGTGAAAATGTGATAACCTGTAAGTTACATACTTAAAATAATATATTAAATCAGTCATTCCTCTAGTGGTATTCTTATGCACTTGTAATCTAATATATGTTCTTGGAGGGGATGTAAGTGGTGGAAACACAACAAAAATGCCAGGATTTAAGTATGACTTGATCCATGGGAATCTGAAACAGGTGGAAATACAATTGTTCTAAGAACTGCAGGTGAGTAACTTACTGTATCATGGTATCTATGACCATCTCTCACTTGCCCCATTACTACCAACTGCTTGTGTCTTGGGTTCCCCTAATGCAAACATTGCTAAATGAATTCAAGTGCAAGCAGTCTACCTGGGTGGTGAAGGACAAAAAGAGTCAGAGTATGAAGCAATGAGACAGGGGAGGAAGGCAGCCAATAAAGGGTAAGAAATAAAGTCACTGATCCTTGTGTAGGACTAGAGCTTACTCTCACTGGGGAGACTCTGGAGGTCCAGCCCAGGCAGAATAGATGCCACAGAGTCATCCAACAGTTATCGTGGAGTTGCCCAGAGCTATCCTTGCCCAGGGACAAGGGAGCTGGGGTACTTATACACCAGTCCCCATTAGTCACTGTTCGGAGGCTATCCTCAGGGAGTATTAATTACCCAATACTTCTAATCTCTCTCTGGGAGAGCAAAATGGCTCCACTGCTAAAAACATGCCTTCAGGTAAAGAAATGTATATGGTGACAAGTGGAAGTAGTGTGTCCATTGACATGACAAAAAAAACTAGACAGTATGTCTGGGGAAGGCATAGTGTCTGCCACAGCAGGCACATGAACCTGAGAGTTTTTGAAGCCATTTTCAATACTATCAGACCCCAAAAGACTGATGCTGAAATTACTCAATGATTTAAGCATACAAGTGGAGATACATGTTCTGTCCCCATCAATCATTACACTTCTCAAGTATTTCCAGTGGTTGGGTTTCCCTACTTGGATCAAAGGCTTTCCTATACCGAGCCTTCCTTCTTTTATTTCTTCTCAATCAGTTGTGCATTTTGTGTCCGTGATTGTTTTCAGTTACTAACTTGAATGATAACTTAAATCATTCTAGATTACAGGTAACTTATCACTGACAACTATAAACACCATAATCATGCATATGAGGAAAGTAGTCCAGAAATAATGAGAAGGTAACACAAACTACACAAACGCACACACATGTACACATGCACGTGCACACACATAAAGTAGAAAAGGAAGAAATAAACTCTCACATAAAATAGAATGACAGTCACAAAAGAGGTGGGAACATGAAGTGCAGTGATATTATACATGATGTGTCGAAGATTCATAAAACGTTTTGGAGTGATTGCAAGATGTATTAAAGTCTGGAAACAGTGGGTAAGTCTTGAAAACAGGAAGGGCTTGAGGAGTATAACAGTAATTGAATTGCTATCTCCTCCTTTGAGGAGTTAAAGCTATCCAGTTTATACACTAAATCAAACTTGGAAAGCATTTGGTAATAACAAAATAACAGATGTAAAAAGTACAAGTAGTTGGAATTTTCAGGAAAAAAAAAAGACAAACTTTAGCAAAGCATCCTGTAGTACCATCAACATAATCATTATTAAAAAGCATCCAAGGTCACCTGGCTGGCTCAGTCAGTAGAGCATGCAACTCTTGATCTCAGGATTGTGAGTTTAAGCCCCAAGTTGAGTTTTAAAAAATCCACATATATATGAGAGGCTTTGCTCTATGCCATATAGCGAACAAAATAAATGGCCTCTGTTCTGACATTGCAATGGAGAAATAAAATGTTCTAAATACTTGTAATTCGGATCAGGAGAAAATTACTAGACTGATAACTCTCTGAAGGTAGGACAGTAGCTCATTCATCATTGGTTGCTCCAATGTTCCAAATATCCTGTATATATAGTAGTAGCTTTCAAGTTTTAAGTTTTAATGTTTCTTGCTGAGCTTTAAGAACAATGAATAATTCAACTCAGGAGATTAAATCTTTGTACCGGACATCAAGTGAGTGAAAGCATTTCTACTAGAACGAAAAGATAAGTCACAGCTTGGGATCTAGCCACTGTTTGAAAATCATTTCCGGAAAATGTATTTAAAGGCATTAAAAAGATGGCAACTTAAAAAAAATGTTATCTTCCCAACATCACATCCCCAAAGTAACATGCATCTCTGCTGCATTTTAAAAGTATAAATGTGTTCAAAGAAGTTCTATAAAGTCTTTTTTGTAAACTCATTCATTCAACAAATATTTATTGAGCACCTATTAGAGGCTGGAATTTCAATTCTCAAGGAAGACACAGTGGGGACTGGGTTGTCAGATAATTCCATGATTCCTGCCCTCAGGAATTCCTGCCCATAACCTAATGGGAGTGAAACAGGATTCAAATAATTACAAAGTATTTGTAAACAAGACACTATGAAAGGTATAATGCAGAAGTAGAAGTTTGTATGAAAGACTCAATGACAATGGCCCCCTTCAGTAAGGTCAGGGAAAGGTCCTCTGAAGAAATGAGAAAAGAAGAGACTATATAATCAGAGTTGTGATTTTTCAGCTATAGACAAATACTTGGTATGGCTTTGAGATGGTAAGGAGGCAGGTGAGTAGTCACTTTCTGGACCTTGTCCGATCACCTATCACCTCATCTCCCAAGAACTTCCCTAGAACCCCACCCCAACACCCAGGATCCACAACCTAAAGGGTTAATACCTGGCTCTGCAGGGGGCTTCCGGAATCCTGCTCTAGCCCATGTCACTTGTGATTGGTCAGTGCCCATGCCCTACTGCTGGTTACATATTTTGGCACTCATCTCTGGACATGAGGAATAGAATATGCAAAGGCCTTGGGTCTTAAGGGTTCATGGCTTGTTGTTAAAACAAAAAGAAAGCTAATGAGATCAAATGCAGGCTGCCAGGTTGAGTGTGGTATAAAATGAGACTGCAGATATATAATGCCTGGCTATAGGCCTTCTTTGCTTGGCTAAGAATATTAGTATCAAGATAAAGCCCTTTGAAAAGTCACTGCAGTGTTAACCAGTAATTGCCATGATACGATTTGTAGCAAACATTCAAATCAGACATATTGTAGCCTGTATCAGGCTTAAAAGGATGAAAAGAAAACATTTTGCAACATGCCAGTTTCATTCTTACCTTCAAATTCATAGAAATCAGAGGCTGGGCAATATTAGGCAATCTATCTGACGTAAGAGAAGCAAAACATATGTCCTAATATTCTTTTATATGCGCGCGCGCGCGCGCGCACACACACACACACACACACACACACACACACACAGAAATACATTGTATAAGGTTTGGAGATAATACATCATTCAGGACCATTATTTTTAAAAATGACGTTGCCCATTTTTAATGAGTGCTAAAGTAGGGCATTAACTTTATAAATAATGAGAGTAATTAATACAATCATGACCTGACTTCTCATCATTGCCAAGTATTGTTACAGAGAGAAGGGACATATAAAATCTTGTCCCACTTGTGAAATCACCAAGCTAAAATAAATACAAAGGAAGCTACTTAAGCAAGACAAATACAAATCACAATGTCATCTGCCATATTAGGAATATTCAACCAGTAAAGGAATGCTTTAAATCAAAGAAAACATAGATAGCCTTTAGAATTTTCTCTAATAGGCATTTGCATCTGGGGGCAACAGCTTAATATATTGACAACACGTTTCTCATGGCAATCTTTAAATAGCCCCCAAATTCAGCACACATTGACAACTGTACTATCTATTCTTAATGTCAGCTGAGCTAAAAAATGCTAGACCTTGGACTCAAAACCAAAAATGCTTTAAATAGTTGTTCCTGGTTGCTCTAAAAAAAGAGGCCATTTGTGGCTTTTGTCATATACTTTATGAAATTGCTACTAAGATTGCAGACCATGAAATATTGATATATATTTACAATATTAAAAGTATATGAGCAACTCTGAATGTACTCTTGGCAAATGCTCAGAGTTAAGTTTCTTTATGTGGCGGAAGTTTAGGCGTGAGAATGATCTGGCTTCATTTGTATCAGAGTAATAGGCACCAAATGAGCATTCTTTTTTTCATTGAGACAAACCCTACAGCAATTTTGTCTAGAAGGATTGCTTAGCATATATCTCACATCTGCAAAAAGACCCTTCAAATTATGACATCTGAGAAACAAAGTCCATTCACTGAGTGCCTATTGTTTCCAAGCCCCATGAACCACTCCCCCCCCCAAAAAAAACCCAAAAAACACCTTTGAGCAGATTAGAGACTTGTGTAGTAAAATACTCAATTATTAGTGGATAAAAGTTTGATGCCTTTGTATTTTGATTCTTCCAGAATTTGTGTGACATCACTGTCATGGAATGCAACCATAACACTATGATAGTCAACTAATAAATAAGTTTAAGGGCTTGATAAGACTGCACATCCTGCCAGATCAGAAATTAGGCATCGTCTGCTCACTTTGTTTTCATTCACAATCATTATCATTCGTTCATTCATAATCTTCACATCTTCCAGAAATGCAGTGATCTACTCTGCATACCAAACCTCTTTCCTGCTGGAACCGAAATGGCTGGGAATTCAATTTACATGAATGCTGGGCTCCAAGTCCCAGATTCTTGACAACTCCACAAACGTCCTCCCTACAGCTCACAAATGTTTAGCAGCTAAGAAGAGGGGAGGTAATAATGTGCTCAGTCTGATGTTAAGTTCACACCAGCAGTTCTGCGTTTACACCGCACAATCAGCAAACACAGCGAATGCCAGCTGGAAGTCATCTTGTGCTCCTGTGGACCCCTACAGTACCTGATATTCCTTCACGCTCAACACTTCCAATACCTTCCATCATGGTTGTTTTGACTATGGCTTCTCTCTTGAACTAGACTACAATCTGAAAACAAAACAAAACAAAACAAAACAAAACAACAAAAAAACAACCACAACAGTGATTTATTACCTGTTGTGGGTTAAGGACCCTTCCAAGAATAAGCCAAACCTACGGATCCACCCACCTTACTACCCTAAATACACACTGACTGATATAACCTAACTTTTGTTTTGTACACAATTGCTTTATTACATAGAAAAATAATTTCTTTCACACAGATAGAATATATATATATACACACACATATGTATTCGTACACATATGCATATGAATGTATATGTATTTAGAGATTAATTTCTTGCTTTTTTGTCATGGAGAAATTAATAGAAGCTTATCAAAATAGAA
The DNA here is from genome assembly GCF_018350175.1 of Felis catus. NCBI lineage: Eukaryota > Metazoa > Chordata > Mammalia > Carnivora > Felidae > Felis > Felis catus. The sequence continues at coordinate 41,518,124 of NC_058369.1, forward strand.
TTAAATATAAATTATACATATTGAAACAAGAAAAAAATCTGTAAAAATATAAATGTTCTGAGAAGGCTACTGCTGAAGGCTTGACAAAGAAGCTGAAATTATGAAGCTGTTTTGCTATAGTGAGGCATGTTATCTCTGCCATCCAGTTAATTTTTTCTTTTGGTCCTTTTAGCAATTGGTGTACATGGGCAGAAAGAGAATTGGAGTCACGTTGTGCGCACATCGAGTCCATGAATCAGCTATATAAAAATGTTGCCAAAACACTGTGGACTGCCGTGTGCTGGTATTAGAGTCTCCTTTACTCTGTCCTCAACTCAAAGAGATCTTCTCTGGCAACTTGAAGAGATCTCTCTATCCTCAATTCAAAGAGATTTTCACTGATGATATGTCAGGAAGAATTACAAATCCATTTCTCAGTTGGTTCCACTGGCTTCAGTCAAATGCACACTGAGGGGAAAAGACACAGCCACCAAAACATGCCAACCCACTTCCTGCTTCAAAATATTAGGCAAAATGTCAACCCTTCTTAAGCATACTCCAGAGAGGGCTTACTTCAATTTTCTTGCTTGATGTTAAGCCTCAAAAGAACATGGACATTTCCAGGGCACTCTCTTTTACAAACATCTCTCCAACAAAGAGTGACTACTTGGCATGCAATGTTGACTGCTGTGGTATGTTCAGGACAATACTTATTGTTTTGGAACAAGTCCAAGTTTCAACAAAATTGTGGGTTTTCTAGTGGAAGCTTCATCCCTGAAAAAGATCAACACTATCTAATGTTTTTATAATACAGTCAGACCTAAGGTGCTCTTTGGGATTTTTTTTTTGTTTTGTTTTTTAGTTTCATACCTCTATTGAAAGGAACCTTGCCCTAATTAAGGGACTTAGGTTTTTGGGCCCTGCCACATTTAGTAATAATAGGAAAACTAGACAATAAGCAAATTCTATGACATATTTTTACTCTTGAGATTTTCCAAATTAAACAGGAATAAAATGTACAAAGACAAATTTTCATAATCATACATGCCACGTGAGTTTTCTTTCCTTCTTATCAAATGGGAAATTACTGCAGACCTCATGACATGTTGATGAGGAGCAACGCACCTTTCCTACGTCTGTATAACAACAGTCTTTGCCGCGTACGTTTATTTAGAATTTTAAAATAGCTAAGTAACAACATGATGGAAATGATTTCTACAAAGACAATTCTCAAAATTTCAGAAAGGAAAATGAATAGCAACATAATAACCACACCTTTTATTGAGTGTTTGTTACTTGCCAGGCACTGCTTCATACATCTACTCATTTCATCTTCGCAATGATCCACGAGGCTCAATAATATCACTCCCATTTTTTAGATAAATAAAGCGAGACGCAGATGGGTCAAGATATTTGTTTTAAAAAATGATGCCAGAAGCTGTGTATTTTCTATATATTTTTTTCACATATTAGGGGTCAAATGGAATGCTTAAGCAATGGAGTCATTAGGGAACCATAAAGTAGGAGCTGGTGGTTTGTATGTTTTTAAAAGTCTGTATTAATAGAATTGGTAATTGAAGCTAGTTTTATAAGTGATACTAAATTAAAATTTATTACATTTTTAAGAAATTAAATTCCTTCTATAAAGGGAAAGGACTGGGCTATTTAAGTAAACAACTCTTTTGCTTGATTTTAAGCATTTTACTGTGATAACACCCCCTCCCTGTTGCAGGTATGAATTAAGAAGAATTCATCAACTGTATCTGGGATTAAATCATGGTATCTCAAAGACACACAAAGTCACAAACATAAAGTGCAAAACAGTGTGCGAAAAGTCTGATACTTTTTGTATGCGGACAAAAAAACATACATCTATATACATTCGTAAGCCCGGAGAACAGTTTCGAAGGATATGAGAACTGAAGAGAGCAGCTATTACTGGGGAGAAAATTGTTCACTTGGGAACAGGGAATAGAAGAATAAAATACTTTTCACTCTGCATTATTTTATATATAAATATAATTTATAATATATATTATTTATATATAACTATATATTTATATATTTCTATACATTTTCTTCAATGTACATACATATATTGATTTCTCAATACAAAAACATATAAGTATAAAACATTAACAAATACTTTTCAAAGAAAAATATCATTTCTTTCTTTTTTAAATTTTTTTAATGTTTATTCATTTCCGACAGAGAGAGAAACAGAGAGCAAGCAGGTGAGGGGCAGAGAGAGAGGGAGACACAGAATCTGAAGCAGGCTCCAGGCTCTGAGCTGTCAGTGCAGAGCCCAACTCAGGGCTTGAACTCAAGAACTGCAAGATCATGACCTGAGTTGAAGTCGAACACCCAACCGACTGAGCCACCCGGGTGCCCCCGAAAAAAGTCATTTCTAACATGATAATAGGTCAAAAATGTGTAAATGATTTTATTGGAATCAATAAAATTATTGATTGTCAATAAAATAAAAAAAAATTCTTGGTGCCCAGAATCAAGGAGAAAGAGGTAAAAGGGGGTTAAAAAGTGCTAGAAAGGGTGTTTGGGCTAGAATATAAGCAGCATTTAACAGGAACCCTAGGTCTGCACTCCCAGCAAGGCCATTCTATTCCTTCCCTCATAATTTTGGGTGGAGAACAGTCACTGAGGGCCTACAAGCATATCAGGTACACACATACAGAGGACATTTGGAATTAAAACATCATCTTTGCCCTCAAGAAGCATGCTGATCCAGAAACATTTTAACAAAAGATTCTGAACTGGAGGAGAGGAGTCTGCAACAGGATGTTCATGTGAAGTTCCTTGGGTCACCAAGACATAGCAGGTGTCACATCCCAAATGAAAGGGAGGTTCCAGAACAGAACAGAATGAAGAACAATTTTTCAAAGGAGATACTGCAAAACCATTTGTCTGGCTCTGAGGACCTTCCTCGCATGAGAGGTTTCCGGAGACTGAGTGAAGAATTTGAGAAGTTTCCTTGAAGAGAATTCTGGTAAGTTCCACCGCCTTGGAGGGAGGAAGAAAGGTACTTCTTTTAACCTACGGGGTTTGTGCTTTAAGGACACAGAACCGCATTGTGGGGGATGCAGCAGTCTAGGACCATACTAAAGAGTAAGGGCAGACTGAAGCAGAACAGGAAATGGATCTTAGGAGATGTTAGGGGCACAGAGTGCATGTCGTCTCCTACGAGCCAGAAACACACTGGAGAGCAGCTGGGGAAAGGCAGTGCCATACATTCCAAGCAGGAGAAGCACCTGGGTGGTTGCGGGGGGGGGGGGGGGGCTGGGGGGTTGGGGAGCGGGGAGGGAGGACACCTTCCACAAGGAAGCAAGGGTACCTCTGGATTTCTGGTGGCTGAGAAAGTAGGAGGTGACCAGATAGGGGTGGGAGTCCATCACCACAATTAGAGGGGGAAACATACCCCAAGTTGGGGGGATCTCTAATGAACCCATGAAAGAAAATACCAGTTCTACATTCCTGGCAAGTTTGAAGTGCCATAATCCCAAACCACTATAATGGAATCAATCAACTAAAAGGGGCTGGCCTCTTCTCTTCCCATTCAAAACACTAAGCTGAATTGGAATTAGCAAGTTAGGGGTGCCAGGTGTGAAGGGGAAGCCAAAGAATTTTATCTTTCTTGGACTGCAGACTTCCCCTCTGCAGCAGGTAAGCACTGGAGGGAGATTAGTTTTGTCTTCAAATCAAGTTCTGAGTTTTAACTATTACATGGGACAGGGGACTTTAATTTTTTGACTGAGATTATGTCTGATATTTAGGCACCGTCAAAAATAGAGGGGATGGGGCTACCTGGGTTTTCATCCAGGAGCAGGAGAGGGCTCCACAGAAAGCATCTAAGGGGACAAAGTGGACAACAAGATTGCCTTCTGGTCAGAGCTCATGAGCTACACCTCTTCAATGTACAGTTACGGAGAAGTATGACCAACGGTTAGGAAATGAGGAGACTTCACAGGACAGCCTACAACAGGTGGCATCCAATGTAATTCTTGAATTAAAAAGGGTTTACCTAGCAGACAAGGAAGGAGGCAGGTATGGGAGAGCACCATAACGTCGGCAAAGCCCAGCACAGTAAGTGATTCATGGGAGGGAATGAAATGACTCGGAAATCCAGAAAGCACTGGGGTAGAGGGAAGGATCGAGAAGCCCAATGTTTAAGATGTGAGCAGAGGAAGATGAATTCCTTAAGGTCAGAAAGGGATCACCGTGAGAGGCTCAGTACAACCCATGGAAGGACCACATTATGAAAGCAAAGAGGGCATGGCGAGTGTGTAATTCTGCCAGGGAGTAGAGAACAACTTAAAACACTGATTGCCTGGGGCTGGGAGTACAAATGCACAGGGACCGCAAGTGGGCAGGAGAGTTCTTTCTATGGAGATGAAGTATTCTAAAATTGGGTTATGGTAACGGTTGCACAACTCTGTAAACTTACTAAAATTCACTGAATTGTACACTTAGATGAGTGAATTTTGTGGTATGTACATTTTATCCCACTAAAGCTATTTTTAAAAAATACACATATAGGGAGAGAAAGAATGAGAATAAGAAAGAGAAAGAGACAGCATGAACAAGATACTGTGAATCAAGACCTTCAAGATGCCTTTGGGGCTGTGCCCTCAGTGATGTTATCATGCCAGGCTCAGTGAGTCCTTGGGAAGCTTCAGCCACATTGAGGAGGAGAGTAGAAGTGTAATGAGAGGGCAAGGAAGTGGCCACAGCAAGAATCAGCTACTCTTTCAATAATTTAGAATGAGAGAGACAGGATAGTGGTTGGAGATGGGTGGAGGGTCGATGGAGAGTCAATGAAAGCTACTTTTAAGTTGGAAAATTCTTGAGCATATTTATAAATGGAGGGGAAGAAATATAGGAAGGATAAGGTGTGTTTTTCCAGAGAAGAGAATCTTCCTGGAGTTTGCTTGCATGGTACTGATTCTGCCCCAGCCAAAATCACATGAGTAAGACTGAAGGTACAACAGTAGAGAGGAAAGAGAAGTGATTCACCACTGTCCCATGTCTAAAAGAGAAAAGATGAACTTTCAAATGGAGACATCTCGTTCTGGAGTATCCCAGGCTGGGCTCTGTGACTCCTTATATCCAGTCACAGAAACACTGATGGCTGGCCAGTGACCAAGTGCTCAGCATGCCGTCTGCCTGTGGCTGGTTGTATTTTTATTTTCATAGGTAAATTCATATAGAAAGTATGGTTTGATCTAATGAAGTCACTCCATTTTAAAGAGTCCTTTTTTTTAATTTTTTTTAACGTTTATTTATTTTTGAGACAGAGAGAGACAGAGCATGAATGGGGGAGGGGCAGAGAGAGAGGGAGACACAGAATCGGAAGCAGGCTCCAGGCTCTGAGCCATCAGCCCAGAGCCCAGACGCGGGGCTCGAACTCAGGGACCGCGAGATCGTGACCTGGCTGAAGTCGGACGCTTAACCGACTGCGCCACCCAGGCGCCCCTATTTTAAGGAGTTCTAAAAACCAACTGCACTGCAGCACACTTCCTCCTTTTACATCGCAGGTTACTCGGGGAGCAAATTTGACTATGCATTCTATGTGAACATTCTCAAAGCACTCAGAAACATTTACAAACACTAATAACTAAATAGGACACTAATACAGCACTTTGGGGGATCTCTTCATCTCCCAGATTTCCAAACCATCATGTTGGCAGCAATGGGTTCTATGTAGACATTAACAGCACACATTATTTAATGTGTGTGAGGCAAGACTCCAAGTGCTTTATAAATATAAACACATGTACTATAACCATCCCCATTTCACACATGAGGTTACTAAAATAGATAAAGGTTAATTAACTTGCCCAATTTCACATAAATGACCCAGCCTAAGCTAAGTCTGGTATTTTTAAATCTATCCCTAGTTGTTGTTATTCTGTCTCATCTGTAATTGGTTTATCCTGAGACCTGGGCAGAATGTGGTTCTTGGAAGCTTTAGATCTCTGATCAGAGGTTAGCCAGGCATATACGTCAGGTGAGGTGATGTGTTCAGGCCCTAGGGCAGTGGTTCTCAACTGGGGGAGATTGTGCCCTTCAATGGACATTTGTCAATGTCTGAGGAGGTATTTGGTTGTCACAGCTGAGAAAGGGAAACTATAGATATGCTACTGGCATCTCGAGGGTAGGGGTCAGGGAGTCACTAAACACTCTACAATACACAGGACAGTCCCCACAAAACAAAGAATTATCCACCCATAAATGTGAACAGTGTCAATTTGAGAAACCCAACTTTAGAGAAGTTTGGCATCACAAGACCCTAAAACCACCAGTTTCTGTCAGCCTGGCTACTTACTATTCATATTTTACAGAGGAAAGTAAAGACATCCAACCTTGATGTGTCTGTTCTCAACCATGAACCTTAGTAAAAAACAGAAGACCATGGTGGTCCTACTTTGTAAAAATAACTTTTGATTAGAAAAAATTATAATCACATACAAAGTAAACAAAATAATAATGAATTCCAGTATACTCATGACCCAGCCTCAACAGTATCAATACCCTGATATTTTTGTTTTGTCTGTAGCTCTACTCACCTTGCCTCCCATTTGATTATTATTGTCTATTTTAGGTATACTTTGCATACATAAGAACCACCATAAAATGTTTAATAGAGAATTTTGAGTAATTATTTTACTGGAAAATAAAGCAAAGATCTTTCTATTGTAAGGTAAAATATGAACACAAAGACAAATGTTTGCCTCCATGAATTATTACTAGGAAAATCCCTTTGTAGTGTGGCCTCATTTTACCAAGTGCCTCTCCTCCAAGGTCTCTCTCACCTGCTCCATCAAGAATGGCTTCCCTGATATCTAGCTTCTAAGTCAGTGTTTCCCAAACTTTAGGTTATGGAGCTTCAGGTTCCATTCAAGGTGTTATGCATTGGTTTTTTGTTTGCCTGTGTGTTTGTTTGGGGGCAAATGAAGGAAAGAAAAAATGATCAAACTGTACTGAATTTAATAAGGGTTAGTACTGACTGGTTTGCACCATGATATTATGGAAGTACAATGTATTAAATATTAAGCCCTGAAATGAACTAGCATTTCTTACTATGAATGGTGGTTAAGAATAGTTTAAGTTTATTTATGTATTTGGAGAGAGAGAGAGAGAGAGAGAGAGAGAGAGAGAGAGAGAGAGAGAGTGCATGCGAGCAGGATAGAGGTAGAGAGAGATAGAGAGAGAGAGAGAGAAACATAATCCCAAGCAGGCTCCATGCTGTCAGCACAGAGCCCAGAGTGGGGCTCCATCTCGAACCATGAGATCATGACCTGAACTGAAATCAAGAGCTGGATGACTGAGCCTACTGAGTCACCCACCCAGGTGCCCCGAGAGTAGTTTAAAATCACGAGATGTGGAAGAAATAGAATATGTGTACATTAACTGTGTGTACATGTACATAAATATGTGGCATAAACACATATGTGTATACACACACAATTGTATAACTGCAGGCAAGTTATTTGTTTAAACCTCTTTTGCTCTCAAATGTTTCATCTGTAAAACAGGGGTGGTAAAGATGTACATAATTGGTTCATTGCAAGAATTAAGTAAGATTGTGATTATATGCTGGGCCAACTCCTTGGTATTCAAGATGTGATAGTTACTGCTATTATTTCAAAGAAATTAAACATAATTGACACCTTGACTGGAGAGAAATCAAGGACAAAATACTCACTCAAACAGAGGTCTCTAACTCATTTTAAGGAGACATTAACTGCTTACATCTTAAAAAAAAAAACTTGTTCTGCTTAATTGTGTTTTTTAAAGTTGCTTTATCACAATGAAAGCAGTGATTTTGACACCTTTTGGAAACGCTAATTGTGGCTATGAATAGTTATCTGCTTAGGATTCACACCTATTAGGGGCTATATCTAGGTGTATAAAACATCCACTCTATCAACATAGAAGTGTAAATCTAAATTGAGGCAAACTGTGATAGCAACTGGAATTTATCCTCACAGCAATTTCGGCTGAGGAGACAGAGAGACGAAAAGTACCCTGGGTACCCTCCCCAATCACAACACGCCTCTATTTGTTTTCATACAAATAAATAATGGTTCAGACAAAGCCCATACCTCACAACAGCGGCGGCGGGTGGAGGATCCTCAAACTGACTGCCCATATGGAATAATCTGGAATGTACATAAGGAGGGGTGTAGACTGAGCACAGGAGCATGTGTGCCCATTTACCTCAGCCTTGGGGGCTGTCCACATGGTGCAATGTGAATCCAGGACTGCCAGCCAATCTGATTTTTAGGAAGAGTCGGGACCTACAGAGTTTTATAAGAGATCTCCCTGTTTTCAAACGTTTCAAACTGGTGTTTCAAACGTTTCAAACTAATTAAACACACAACTTCAAAACATTTGTGTTGATCAAACAAAATATGTCTGCCATTTAGATGTAGCTCATCTTGAAATCCCTGACCAAATTGCACTTTCCTGCTGAAACATTTTGAAAAGCATAATTGATCACTTTCTTGCTCCTGAAGAAATATACAACGCTGTGTATTAGAAGCATGTCAATGTTTTTTCTAACCTGAAATACAATTCCCTTACTGTACACTTGAAACTAAGGTACAATGTGTGTTAACTGGAATTAAAATTAAAAACTTAAAAAAATAAAAAAGAACATTTCTTTAAAATTTTTTTCATTTTATCTTTTCATGGGAGGTGGAGGGAGTGTGACAATGAAGGAGAGGATACATCCTCCCCACGGGCCAAAGGGGAAAATATCTGTTAGGCAGAAGATATTCAACTTTATTCAGTGAAATGGCTCTCATCCACCCACTAATGAAAGCTGATGTCAAAGAACTAAAACTTTGCAACCAAAGATCAGAGGGTCCCAAAGACCGTGCCCACGCTGGGGGATACCCCAGCTCTGTGAACACAGGCTGCCTCAGACCACAAGGAGCCTCTCCTCTGGACCCCAGCATGCCATCCAAATATTAGCATTTTGTATGCACACCATATGTGAAATACCAGGAGAGCATTTCTAACTATTGGCAGGAAAAATTTCAAGACCTTAATGAAGGCCATGAAGTGCAACTAAGGGCTGATACACTCCAGTTCACACAACAGTAATCAATGTTTCCATCTTCCCACAGACTGATTTAGGGGGTGGAGCTGAATTTACCAAAAAGCTACATGCAGATTTATAAGTAAATGTCCTACTCTGAACACCAGCGCTGCCTCTTGACGACCTAGAAATCTGCCTGCACACATTTATGATAAAGAAGCTTCTAACAATGGACTCTGTGGTTCCCGGTTTGTTCAAAGCACAGATTCTGCTTCCTTTGGCTTCTCGAGACCCTCAAGATAATAAAGTGTCCACCATGTGGACATCTGAGGTTATATTTCACTTTACAGAACCAGATCGAGTTCCCGTCACCAGGGCTTAACAGTCCAGAATAACAAAAACAAATGATAGTTTTCGCGAATACATACTCCAGTTTTCCCAATATACTCAGAAGATGAGGGTGTTAAAGAACCAGACAGACGTGAGGAGTTAGTGACAAGTGCCGGATGGGGATGGTGAGGGGCTGCCCAAGGCCCATGCAGTGAAAAGGGTCAGCTACTTCTCACTTCCACACAATAGCTGCTAACCTTTTTGTTTTCATGTTGGCAACTCTTTTTTTTTTTTTAAACAGAATTGCTCTAACAAAACTTGCCTTAGACAAGATTGGCCTGCAGGCCTAGAGTTTGAGGTTTCTGAACATACAGTCATACAGGAACAAGAGAACAACAAGGATAACAACAACAACCACAAAACCCCTCTTTTTCAAATACAGATAAACTCTGCTAGGCACGCTTTCTGCTTAGCCATTTCTGTGCGCATCCCCACTGTATGCCCCAAAGCCTATCCTGGTGCTGGGCTCGCTGCAGACACTCAAAACAATATGTGCTGAATTAATGAATATCAGATTTAGGGCAGTAGTCGGCACGCTTGGCTCCATATCAGACCATCTGGGGGAGCTTTGCAAAAACGCTGATCCCCTGGTCCCACTGCATCATAATTTCCAGGCACCAGGCCCGGAACTGTTGTTGTTGTTGTTTTAAACTTCCCAAAGTAATTCTGCTGAAGGGTCGTTGATGCACTGAGAAACCAAGGGCCAGGACACAGGGAGCTTCCGAGTTATGGCCCTAGCTGTCAGGACCAAGACGGAAAGGGGTCTTCCTCTCTGTGGTTGTTTTAAACTGTTTAGTTTGGGTTTATTTTCCCTGAATCTCCCTCTTTTGCCGGTTCTGTGATCCCCTGTTAACAGGGAAGGAGGAGGCAGAATGGAAAGTTCAAGTTGTTCCCCAAATGCACAGGATGTTTCCAAAGAAACCACTGAGAAGATTCAACAAAAGCCTCAGCTAGAAACACATTAACAGCGAAGGAAGAATTTCCTTCAAGACTAAAAAAGGTATTTTCCAGCTGGGGAGGCATGGGGGTCTCAAGTCCACAGAGAGGCAGTAAGCCTGAAGAGAAGAAGAACCCAGAGTTCCCAGAAAGGTGGACTTGGGAAAGATTCCAAGACAGAAGCAGGGACAGGCAGCCTCACAGGCAGGGACACATGGAGAAACAACGTGGAAGAATGAGCCATCTACACCCCATCCTTCCAAGCCCTGCTCATTATCACCCGTTTCGCGATTCACTGGCTCTGTGAGGAGTCTGGGCAATATCACAGGACACCTGGGGAGGCAGAATGAGGGTTTTCCACTTCAAACAAACAAACAAACAAATTTAAATTGAATTATAAAACTATAGGAAGCAGGCTTTCTTGTACAGTAAGAGCTCGTGGGTTGTCATTCCAACCCCTAACACCCAACCACAGGAAAGCTTTTTATACAAACTCGGGGTGATACTTAGTTGAGAGGATTTTGTGCAGATTAGTCACTGTTTGTGAAACACTTTGGTGGGTGCAATAAGAACGCTCTTTATTTGGTTACATAATCTACTAATTTTACAGTTTGAAAGCAGAGTGATTAAAGTTTGATCACAAGCTAAGGAAGCTGAGAAATACTGAACTTCACTTGAAATTCTCTCCCCATGAATTCCTCCTGAGCCCAATTACTTCAGGGTCAGACATCTATTATTTTACGTAGCAAAAGTGGTGCTTGGAAACATACAAGATGGATTCCAATTTATCCTAATAAAAATCTTCCTGCTTCATGTTCATTTTGAGACCACCTATTTTTTTCAGAGCATGCATATGTGAAAAGATAATATTTATTATCATTTGGGCATTCTGAAGACTTAAGTGGTTTATGGTACAAAGGACGTGTGAACATTCACTTCCTTGGTTGGTGGTATGTTTTTTGTTTGTTTGTTTTTTTTTTTTTTTTGTTTTTTTTTTGTGAAACGCTCTTCCCTGAGGCAGAAATGGAGGACAGAAATCAAAAAAAAGCTGCTGGCTCTATGGGGACTAGTAACTAAAGGTCTGGAAATTTCTGAAGATTTGTAGCCCCAATCCGAGCCCTGTCCCCACCACAGTCTCGGCTGATACTTAGTTCAGGTGCACACTGCACAGCCATTGCCACTGTGCACAGCTTTGCCCATTCTGATCTGAAGCACCAGGCTCCTTCATAAATATTTTGAATATCACCATTGCTACCTTAAAAGAAAGGAGTTTAGTGGGCTTTTCACATTATATAGGGCCATACAAATGGTCTTCTATTATTTTAAGAAGAAAGCCCACACTAATTCCAATGCGTGCCACGACATTTTCCTCTCGGCACATGGTGTACCACGGACACGGCCTGACATACATGAGTACATACATGTCTAGCACAGGATGGACGAGGGGGATGAGATTCAACTATTTAAAGTGCCCTTTGGGGCAGGAGTGTCACTTAGAAATTTCAGAATTCGATTTATTACAAGTATTTAGTGCCGAATACTGGTGCTAAAAATGTTTCTCTTAAAGTACTAAAAAGCAAATGCTGATAGTAATTCCTGTCTTTTATTGACTATCACGTGCTTGGCACTGAGCTCATTTAATCCTCCCATGAGCCTAACGAGGGAAGGACTATGATTCCTGCCACCTACAAGGAAGCAAATGGATGCTGAGGGAAGTCAGCTGCCTGCCATCACTCTGCTTATGACGAGGGGTCTGGAGTCCACTCCAGTGCAACCTGAGGGCACAGACTGCTCTATTTCCACTGCCTGGAATGTTCCTGGGCCCCTTAACCAGTTTAAAACACCCATTCCTCCCGGGATGAACAACAACAAAATAAAAATAATAACAATTTAATACAATATCATCCAGGCAGTCCCTATACTGATATTTCTAGTGTGGAATTCTGGTGCTGCTTTTTTGTTAGGCTCTGGTTACCATTTCTTCTTATTTGTACATTTGAGTTCACTGACATGTTTGTACTTTTCTTGCTCCTTTGAGCCTCTGAGGAAGAGAAGGATGGGGTGGCTGCGGCAGGTGGGATAAAACAGCATGCTGACACAGAGAAAAGTTCTTTACTAGAGTCCAAATATGAAGGCATTATTTCCCATTTCCACGTTGTATTTGTTCAGAAAGGAGGCTCCATTTGCTGAGGAGAGGTGACAGAACGACCTGGCAGAGAGCCTTCCAGAACAGCTCACATAAAATCTAGACCTGTGTGACCTGTCATGCAGCACATTCTATTAGGGAAGCTGGGCTTCTTCAAGGTTACCACTCCAGGGGACAATGTCTCTAAGAACTAGCAAAAGTGCATAGTTAGCAAAACACTTCCCTCTTCCAGAGCTGGCAGCCGTCCCTGTTCAAAGAAGCATATACTTGAAATAAAAAGCCAGTCGCTCGGCAAACACTGTTTTCATAAACACTATAATTCCTCTATGGTTTCTATTTTCATTTGCACTTTCTTTTTTCCCGAAACTTTCACAGATTCTTCTCATCTTTCAATAAAAGGGGTGTGGGAATGTGGAAAAGTATGAACAGTCAGATAGTAAGAAACAGTTTTAGATTCTCAAGTTTGTGGGATTCCTTTCACGTACTGCTTAAGAGTTAACGGTTCTCTTTTTACCATATGAGTTTACATGAACACTGACTTGGTTATAAAGGGTGCATCGGTTGAACTTCGGCACTTAGCACATTTCCTCTATTGATATTTTCTTTACGTATGTCCTGTTTCTCCAAGCAGATGCTCACTGAAGTTTGATGAACATTTACTATGTGCCACATTCTTTATGTGGATTCTATCAATGAATCTTCAAGCACACAGGGTAAGCACTACTCTCAGGTTGAGGAGGCGGAGTTTGAGTTTTGAGGAATCTGAGTTTGGGAGTTAAAGCAATTTGGATATGGCTCATTAAGCGACACAGCTGGCGAAGATCTCAGCAGCTCTACTTCCTCCTGCTTACACACTACCTCTCCTGTTAAAGACCTGCTCCTTCCTTCTGCCCCAACTACATCATTAATCCCAGGTTCACCAGTATGCAAAGAAGAAATGATACAGCCAAGTGGCATCACTGAATGAATCAAACAATAATGATTAAGTGATTGTTCATCTATTTTATGTGTGTATATATATACTGAAATACACACACTCATATGCTCACACACACACCCACACACACACACAAAAGGCAGTACATGTTACTTACATGTTTATAGTCATAATATACAGATTGTCCTATACCCTATTTTTCTATTTAAAATATTCTAGGGATGCTTGGGTGGCTCAGGCAGTTGAATGTCCAACTCTTGGTTTCAACTCAGGTCATGATCCTTGGGTTGTGGGATTGAGCCCCATACTGGGCTCCACGCTGGGCTTGGAACCTACTTAAGATTCTCTCTGTCTCTCCCTCTGTCCCTCTCCCCTGCTCTCACTCACTCTCTTTCTCTAAAATAAAATAAAATAAAATAAAATAAAATAAAATAAAATAATAAATAAATAACAAAATATTCTATACTTTTCATTTTAATAATAAAACAAACCCACTGTGTAAATTATAACAAATCAAAGAGATTAAAAATTAAACATTACCAAAAATGCCACAATATAGATAAAATCATTGGCAGAAATTTAAAATTTAGAGAATATCGAGTGCTGGTAAGTCAGTGAAATGAAAATTATTTTTATACCCTGACTGTTGGACTATAGATTCCTATGTGTATCATCTGGTAAACGAAGGCACAGAAATTTCTCTCCTCAGTATATATACTAGAAAAACTCTTGGGGCACCTGGGTGGTTCAGTCGGTTGAGTGTCCAATACTGATTTCAGCTCAGGTCATGATCCCAGAGTTGTGGGTTAGAGCCCTGTGTCAAGCTCTCTGCTGAGCATGGAGCCTGCTTGGGATTTTCTCTCTCTCTCTCTCTCTCTCTCTCTCTCTCTCTCTCTCTCTCTCTCTCCCTCCCTCTCCCTCTCTCTCTGTCCCTCTCCCCCTACTTGTGTGAGCTCTCTTTCTAAAATTAAAAAAAAAAAGATTAAAAAAAAAGAAAAACTCTTGCACACATACACCATTTAACATGTCCAAAAATAACCCTAGCAGCATTGCAGGTAATAGCAAAAACATAAAACAAACCGATGTCCCTCAAATCCATGTCAAAGTGAGTTGATAAATGATCTGTGGTGGATTCAGTCAATGGAATACTACAAAGCAGAAAGAATTGATGAAAGTACAGTTTTACATATCCACATAATAAATCTCAAGATATATTAAATTAGAGGCACCTGGGTGGCTTATTCAGTTAGGCGTCCGACCCATGATCTCACAGTGCATGGGTTTGAGCCCCGTATTGGGCTCTGCTTTGGCAACACATAGCTCGCTTAGATTCTGTCTGTCCCTGTCTCTGTCCCTCCCCTCCTAACAAACAAACAAACAAACTTTAAAAAATACATTATATGAAAAAGCACACTTCAGAAGAATAGAGTATACATTGTATGTGAAATCAAGGAAAAAAAAAACCTTAAAACTTAAAGAGTTGTATAGAGTTACAGGAATACATAGCAACAACAAAACAAAAAGCAGGAAAATGATAAATCCGAAATTCAAATGGTGCCACACCATAAGATAAAGAGAGAGGCAGAATACAGAAAAACATAAGGGCCTTCAGAAGACACTGATAATTTCTACTTTGTAAGTTGTGTAGAAGGCCCATGAGGCTTTATTGTCCTTTATACAGTATGAACATGAAACATGCATTCTTTTGTACACATGAAATGTTTCACTCTAAAAGCAAATACTACAGATTTTTTTTTTCCTAGACTCTATAATGCTGGAGACTAGAACAGAGTTCAGGTAGAATATGATGGCACATTGGTCCACTCTCACCACTATACAATAATGCGAAAAAGGAAGACCAAGTCTGACTTCTACTAGAAACAGTGCCATCCATGCCTTCCTGCTAGGTGGGGTCTGCCACAGGTACAGGAAGAAGCCAGTGACTTGAGTCCCATGAGTTTCACCATTGCTGGCGTGTGACACAAGGAATTAAGGCTATACCTGTGGCTATCTCTCAGCCTAGTTTGGGGTGAGGAGAGAATTAATCAAATACTAAAACATGAATTTCATCCTATAAATATGAGAAGCAACCAAGCCTTCAGAAAAAAAATGTGTGTAAATAATTTGCAGTTTAGGAAATTAACCTAGTGGCCACTTGGAAAACTGAAACAACATAAATCAGGCCATTAAAATAGTGGATTACTACTGGGGAGATTTTTCAAAGTCCACATGTTTTTGCTCTACCCAAGCAAAATCTGAGGCTTAGGAATGTACATGTTTCAAAAAGTTCTTAATGCAATTCTGATCCAAATAGCTATTTGAGAATCACTAAGTGAGTTATTAACTACTCAGCTAAAATGCGCTAATATGACATAACACGATGACTCAGAAACAATGATTGCTATCTGACATGACTCAGGAGTGATCACATGGTCTTGACTATAGCTAACAATGTAAATTTATCAATCATGCATGTCGTTTCAATATTGTTCAAAATATTCACTAATTTTTATCTTATTTATTCTCTTCTATTTTTACAATTGAAAAGGTTCCCTTATGACTTTACATTTTCTTTATAACATAAAAAGTACTGATAAAAATAATAAATTCTCAGGTTTTTTTCTTTTAAAGAATAAGAATGACTGCTACCCAAATTTACCTAACAGTTAAAAAGTATACCGTGTTGAATTTCAAAGGATTCAACAGGCAGAAAATAAATGGAATGAGTGGAAAACTGAGACACAAATAATAAAGATGAAAGAGAATACACAGGCATTTTAGAAGACAATACGACCCGAAAAAAACACGGTTGAAAACTAGCATATCATTTATTACTTAGGAATGACAATCTCTGTTGGTGACAGATCTGAGAATACTCCACAAATGATATGGCCAAGCTAAGGCTTTGGAATGATCCAGGTAATGTGCTGCTTCTGACACTTATAGTTTTTCTCCCAAAAGGGGGTTAAAGTGAAAATACTCTGAGATCAAGAATGCAGAAAGATAAAAAATATGCGTTCAGAAGAAACATAAATTAGTATAAGCTATTTTCTGAGTCATATGATACAAAGTAATTTAGAATATCATAAAACATACTACAATTATAGGTTCAATATTGTTCTCTCATTTTACCTAGAAGATATTAACGTTTATAGTTTACTTACAGACATTAATTTATACTTCTCTCGCCCCCAGAAAAACACTAAGGACAGTTTCATCATAGCAACTGCACAAACATGAGCATTAATATAATCTCACTTATAAATAAGTACTCCATGATTAACTTCATGGAGAGCTCAGAGCCCCCCACTTTTATTCTGAGATCACAGAAATGCCAAAGCTGGGTAGAAAAACTAAGATAGTATAAGAATAGGAAAAGAAATTGGACAGAGTAGCAATTTGGTAACCATCTAACTAAGTTGTTAAACTAAGAGTTTTTCCAGTGGAAATGAAGGTCAAGTACAAAGACTGCTAAAAAGAACACATAAAAAAAATTACTACTTCTTTGCAAGTGGTTTTTAATCATATTTGACTGACAAGTTCAAGTTAAACTTTCAATTTGCAATGGTGGAATCTGTACAGTCATTGAGGATAAATTAATCAGAAACTCCAGGAATGCAAGAGTCAGAAAGAACACAGACTGATTTTTCTATATTGATCAGAGACCACAGGCAGAAAATAAATTGGGAGAACTGACATGGGAGGTCAAGCTGGCATTGAAAGGGGAAAGGCATTATTAGAATTTCTTCTCAATAAATTATGATATGAATTCACAACTTTTATGATATAACAGTATATGTTGAACAGTTTAAGAGTATTATACGCCTGACTTTGGGAAACGTTAAAGTTTAAAGGAGTCCTTATTCATCCTCAGATTGTATTGTCAAACCCTTCACTGAACATACGTAAAAAAGTTCAGCTCTTAAGTAGTATTTACAATGTAGTTTTATGAGTACTCAAAATTATTTAATGATGTATAGACATCTTAATTTTATCTAAGAACTGTTATTTACCAGTACATAAACTTTCTAAGGTTTAAATTACTAAATATAGACCATTTCCTACTCTAAAATAAAGACTGTATTAATCCTTCTGGAAAGACATGGTCTTAACCATCTCCTTCAGAATCCTTGTGCTTCTTATTTAAAAAGTCAATTATATTGGGGCGCCTGGGTGGCGCAGTTGGTTAAGCGTCCGACTTCAGCCAGGTCGCGATCTCGCGGTCCGTGAGTTCGAGCCCCGCGTCGGGCTCTGGGCTGATGGCTCAGAGCCTGGAGCCTGCTTCCGATTCTGTGTCTCCCTCTCTCTCTGCCCCTCCCCCGTTCATGCTCTGTCTCTCTCTGTCCCAAAAATAAATAAACGTTGAAAAAAAAAATTTAAAAAAAAAATAAATAAAAAGTCAATTCTAAAGTCCCCCCTCCCTGCCCATGCCTTGGATTAACACAAGGCATCAGTGTGAGATCAAGGAATCTACATTTTATACATACAGCCTAGGTGATTCCCTGGTACAATGAAGTTGAGAAGTGATGGAAAAACCTGTAAAAACAATTCCCAGGCATGCAAGAAGGGACCTTCAAAAAACTGACATCATTAGAAAACAACACATACAATACAACAAAAGTTCCTGGGAGGCAGTGGTTGGGATGTGTGCCCTGCAGGGATACTGTTTCAAATATCCACTAGTCAATGCACAGCCATTAGTGGCTATTATCCCAAACTGAAATTAAAATGTCTATAATTTACTTTAAACTTTTCTAAGTAGAAAGCTATCCTTAAAATTTCTCTAATCTCTGATGGGATGGATGCCTGTTTAGAATCTTCAATCCTCAGTCCCGGGGGGAAGATGGCAGAGTAGGAGGATGCTGGGCTCACCGCGCGTCCTGCTGATCACTTAGATTCCGCCTACACCAGCCTAACTAACCCAGAAAACCACCAGAAGACTAGCAGAACGGAGTCTCCGGAGCCAAGCGCAGACGAGAGACCCACGGAAGAGGGTAGGAAGGGCGGAGAGGCGGTGCTCGCTCCAGGGACTGGCGGGAGGGAGCCGGGGCGGAGGGGCGGCCCACCGGCCAAGCAGAGCCCCGGAGTCTGGCTGGCAAAAGCAGAGGGGCCGGACGGAGTGTGTTCCAACAGCAAGCGGGACTTAGCATCTGGGAGGTCATAAGTGAACAGCTCTGCTCAGAAAGCTGGAAGGCTGGAGGACAAAGGGAGGGAGGGTTGCTGAGCTCCCGGACGACAGAGCTCAGTTTGGCAGGGAACAAAGGCGCTCGCCAGCTCCATCTCCCTCATCCATCCCCCGGCCAATATCCCAAAGGGAACCAGTTCCTGCCAGGGAACTTGCTCGCTCTGCGCAAACACCCAACTCTGTGCCAGATCCCCAGCACCACAAGCCTGGCAGTGTGCAAGTAGCCCAGACGGGCCACGCCACCCCACGGTGAATCCCGCCCCTAGGAGAGGGGAAGAGATGGCACACACCAGTCTGACGGTGGCCCCATCGGTGGGCTGGGGGCAGACATCAGGTCTGACTGCGGCCCCGCCCACCAACTCCAGTTATATACCACAGCACAGGGGGAAGTGCCCTGCAGGTCCGCACCACTCCAGGGACTATCCAAAATGACCAAACGGAAGAATTCCCCTCAGAAGAATCTCCAGGAAATAACAACAGCTAATGAACTGATCAAAAAGGATTTAAATAATATAACAGAAAGTGAATTTAGAATAATAGTCATAAAATTAATCGCTGGGCTTGAAAGCAGTATAGAGGACAGCAGAGAATCTCTTGCTACAGAGATCAAGGGACTAAGGAACAGTCACGAGGAGCTGAGAAACGCTTTAAACGAAATGCATAACAAAATGGAAACCACCACAGCTCGGCTTGAAGAGGCAGAGGAGAGAATAGGTGAACTAGAAGATAAAGTTATGGAAAAAGAGGAAGCTGAGAAAAAGATAAAAAAATCCAGGAGTATGAGGGGAAAATTAGAGAACTAAGTGATACACTAAAAAGAAATAATATATGCATAATTGGTATCCCAGAGGAGGAAGAGAGAGGGAAAGGTGTTGAAGGGGTACTTGAAGAAATAATAGCTGAGAACTTCCCTGAACTGGGGAAGGAAAAAGGCATTGAAATCCAAGAGGCACAGAGAACTCCCTTCAGACATAACTTGAATCGATCTTCTGCACGACATATCATAGTGAAACTGGCAAAATACAAGGATAAAGAGAAAATTCTGAAAGCGGCAAGGGGTAAACGTGCCCTAACATA
Organism: Felis catus; assembly: GCF_018350175.1. Classification (NCBI taxonomy): domain Eukaryota; kingdom Metazoa; phylum Chordata; class Mammalia; order Carnivora; family Felidae; genus Felis; species Felis catus. Next base: position 41,537,835 of record NC_058369.1, read on the forward strand.
TAAAGGGAGACCTATAAGACTCATGACTGATCTCTCTTTTGAAACTTGGCAGGCCAGAAAGGATTGGCACGAGATCTTTAATGTGCTGAACAGGAAAAATATGCAGCCGAGAATCCTTTATCCAGCAAGTCTGTCATTTAGAATAGAAGGAGAGATAAAGGTCTTCCCAAACAAACAAAAACTGAAGGAATTTGTCACCACTAAACCAGCCCTACAAGAGATCCTAAGGGGGATCCTGTGAGACAAAGTACCAGAGACATCGCTACAAGCATAAATCATACAGACATCACAATGACTCTAAACCTGTATCTTTCTATAATAACACTGAATGTAAATGGATTAAATGCACCAACCAAAAGACATAGGGTATCAGAATGGATAAAAAAACAAGACCCATCTATTTGCTGTCTACAAGAGACTCATTTTAGATCTGAGGACACCTTTAGATTGAGAGTGAGGGGATGGAGAACTATTTATCATGCTACTGGAAGCCAAAAGAAAGCTGGAGTAGCCATACTTATATCAGACAAACTAGACTTTAAATTAAAGGCTGTAACAAGAGATGAAGAAGGGCATTATATAATAATTACAGGGTCTATCCACCAGGAAGAGCTAACAATTATAAATGTCTATGCGCCGAATACCGGAGCCCCCAAATATATAAAACAATTACTCATAAACATAAGCAACCTTATTGATAAGAATGTGGTAATTGCAGGGGACTTTAACACTCCACTTACAGAAATGGATAGATCATCTAGACACATGGTCAATAAAGAAACAAGGGCCCTGAATGACACATTGGATCAGATGGACTTGACAGATATATTTAGAACTCTGCATCCCAAAGCAACAGAATATACTTTCTTCTTGAGTGCACATGGAACATTCTCCAAGATAGATCATATACTGGGTCACAAAACAGCCCTTCATAAGTATACAAGAACTGAAATTATACCATGCATACTTTCAGACCACAATGCTATGACGCTTGAAGTCAACCACAGGAAAAAGTCTGGAAAACCTCCAAAAGCATGGAGGTTAAAGAACACCCTACTAAAGAATGAGTGGGTCAACCAGGCAATTAGAGAAGAAATTAAAAAATATATGGAAACAAACAAAATGAAAATACAACAATCCAAACGCTTTGGGACGCAGCGAAGGCAGTCCTGAGAGGAAAATACATTGCAATCCAGGCCTATCTCAAGAAACAAGAAAAATCCCAAATACAAAATCTAACAGAACACCTAAAGGAAATAGAAGCAAAACAGCAAAGGCAGCCTAAACCCAGCAGAAGAAGAGAAATAACAAAGATCAGAGCAGAAATAAACAATATAGAATCTAAAAAAACTGTAGAGCACATCAACGAAACCAAGAGTTGGTTTTTTGAAAAAATTAACAAAATTGACAAACCTCTAGCCAGGCTTCTCAAAAAGAAAAGGGAGATGACCCAAATAGATAAAATCATGAATGAAAATGGAATTATTACAACCAATCCCTCAGAGATACAAACAATTATCAGGGAATACTATGAAAAATTATATGCCAACAAATTGGACAAACTGGAAGAAATGGACAAATTCCTAAACACCCACACTCTTCCAAAACTCAATCAGGAGGAAGTAGAAAGCTTGAAGAGACCCATAACCAGCGAAGAAATTGAATCGGTTATCAAAAATCTCCCAACAAATAAGAGTCCAGGACCAGATGGCTTCCCAAGGGAGTTCTACCAGACATTTAAAGCAGAGATAATACCTATCCTTCTCAAGCTATTCCAAGAAATAGAAAGGGAAGGAAAACTTCCAGACTCATTCTATGAAGCCAGTATTACTTTGATTCCTAAACCAGACAGACACCCAGTAAAAAAAGAGAACTACAGGCCAATATCCCTAATGAATATGGATGCAAAAATTCTCAATAAGATACTAGCAAATCAAATTCAACAGCATATAAAAAGAGTTATTCACCATGATCAAGTGGGATTCATTCCTGGGATGCAGGGCTGGTTCAACATTCACAAATCAATCAATGTGATACATCACATTAATAAAAGAAAAGATAAGAACCATATGATCCTGTCAATCGATGCAGAAAAAGCATTTGACAAAATCCAGCACCCTTTCTTAATAAAAACCCTTGAGAAAGTCGGGATAGAAGGAACATACTTAAAGATCATCAAAGCCATTTATGAAAAGCCCACAGCTAACATCATCCTCAATGAGGAAAAACTGAGAGCTCTTTCCCTGAGATCAGGAACACGACAGGGATGTCCACTCTCACCACTGTTGTTTAACATAGTGTTGGAAGTTCTAGCATCAGCAATCAGACAACAAAAGGAAATCAAAGGCATCAAAATTGGCAAAGATGAAGTCAAGCTTTCGCTTTTTGCAGATGACATGATATTATACATGGAAAATCCGATAGACTCCACCAAAAGTCTGCTAGAACTGATACAGGAATTCAGCAAAGTTGCAGGATACAAAATCAATGTACAGAAATCAGTTGCATTCTTATACACTAACAATGAAGCAACAGAAAGACAAATAAAGAAACTGATCCCATTCACAATTGCACCAAGAAGCATAAAATACCTAGGAATAAATCTAACCAAAGATGTAAAAGATCTGTATGCTGAAAACTATAGAAAGCTTATGAAGGAAATTGAAGAAGATTTAAAGAAATGGAAAGACATTCCCTGCTCATGGATTGGAAGAATAAATATTGTCAAAATGTCAATACTACCCAAAACTATCTACACATTCAACGCAATCCCAATCAAAATTGCACCAGCATTCTTCTCGAAACTAGAACAAGCAATTCTAAAATTCATATGGAACCACAAAAGGCCCCGAATAGCCAAAGTAATTTTGAAGAAGAAGACCAAAGCAGGAGGCATCACAATCCCAGACTTTAGCCTCTACTACAAAGCTGTCATCATCAAGACAGCATGGTATTGGCACAAAAATAGACACATAGACCAATGGAATAGAATAGAAACCCCAGAACTAGACCCACAAACGTATGGCCAACTCATCTTTGACAAAGCAGGAAAGAACATCCAATGGAAAAACGACAGTCTCTTTAACAAATGGTGCTGGGAGAACTGGACAGCAACATGCAGAAGGTTGAAACTAGACCACTTTCTCACACCATTCACAAAAATAAACTCAAAATGGATAAAGGACCTGAATGTGAGACAGGAAACCATCAAAACCCTAGAGGAGAAAGCAGGAAAAGACCTCTCTGACCTCAGCCGTAGCAATCTCTTACTCGACACATCCCCAAAGGCAAGGGAATTAAAAGCAAAAATGAATTACTGGGACCTTATGAAGATAAAAAGCTTCTGCACAGCAAAGGAAACAACCAACAAAACTAAAAGGCAACCAATGGAATGGGAAAAGATATTTGCAAATGACATATTGGACAAAGGGCTAGTATCCAAAATCTATAAAGAGCTCACCAAACTCCACACCCGAAAAACAACCCGGTGAAGAAATGGGCAGAAAACATGAATAGACACTTCTCTAAAGAAGACATCCGGATGGCCAACAGGCACATGAAAAGATGCTCAACTTCGCTCCTTATCAGGGAAATACAAATCAAAACCACACTCAGATATCACCTCATGCCAGTCAGAGTGGCCAAAATGAACAAATCAGGAGACTATAGATGCTGGCGAGGATGTAGAGAAACGGGAACCCTCTTGCACTGTTGGTGGGAATGCAAATTGGTGCAGCCGCTCTGGAAAGCAGTGTGGAGGTTCCTCAGAAAATTAAAAATAGACCTACCCTATGACCCAGCAATAGCACTGCTAGGAATTTACCCAAGGGATACAGGAGTACTGATGCATAGGGGCACTTGTACCCCAATGTTTATAGCAGCACTCTCAACAATAGCCAAATTATGGAGAGAGCCTAAATGTCCATCAACTGATGAATGGATAAAAAAAATTGTGGTTTATATACGCAATGGAGTACTACATGGCAATGAGAAAGAACGAAATATGGCCCTTTGTAGCAACGTGGATGGAACTGGAGAGTGTGATGCTAAGTGAAATAAGCCATACAGAGAAAGACAGATACCATATGGTTTCACTCTTATGTGGATCCTGAGAAACTTAACAGAAACCCATGGGGGAGGGGAAGGAAAAAAAAAAAGAGGTTAGAGTGGGAGAGAGCCAAAGCATAAGAGACTCTTAAAAACTGAGAACAAACTGCGGGTTGATGGGGGGTGGGAGGGAGGGGAGGGTGGGTGATGGGTATTGAGGAGGGCACCTTTTGGGATGAGCACTGGGTGTTGTTTGGAAACCAATTTGACAATAAATTTCATATATTGAAAAAAAAAAAAGAATCTTCAATCCTCTCAAAATAATTTTCCAAATGAACACATGCTAATTGACCACTTGCATACTCAACCTGTAGGACTTTGTGAAAATTACCCTTTTGGAATCCCCACTACTCCCCTTAATATTTTAATAACACTAAATCTACTTGGTATCAGTTTTACCACATTCAAATTCCACCATGTCTGAAGTGCTCGTATCCACAAGCATTAAAGTAAGCATTTTACTTATATATTCTCAGATCCAGTAGCTGCTTTAACATAGACAATAAATTCATTAAGGTCAAGGGAAAGGCCTTTACTTAAATTTTATTACAAGGACAAGTTCTTGATCTCTTCCCTAACAAAACATACAGAATTTTTAAGTATGAAACTTACTTTCGTAGGTATACACTTGATATTCTGTGATAAGAAGCAAATGATATAAATGGGTTGTGCCATTTGCCACTAAAAAGTACCTTAATAATTTTTTTTTTATTTTTTATTTATTTATTTTTAGTTCTTATATATTTTGAGAGAGAGGAAGCATGAGAGGTGGAAGGACAGAGGAACAGAGAGACAGGAGAGAGGGAGAATCCCAAACAGGCTCCGCTCAGTCAGCGCAAGCTTAGCTTTGTATGTGGTTACAACCTATGATTCAAACCGTGAGATCATGACCTGAGGCTAAACTGGACACTTAACCGACTGAGGGCCCCCTTGATAATTTTTTTAAATGTGACCTTGAGATCACATCAATAAAGTTGTCTTGATTATAGTAGCCTGTACTTTATGTACCATTGTCAGGAGATAAAAGGCAGAGTTGAGTACTGGTCCCAATCTCTGCTATTAATCACTCACCTACATTAGTACCTTTTTGAAGTCTTTGATTTGCTTTAATATCTTAACACTTTAAACAGTCAATAAATATCCACCTTCACAAGCATCCAAAATAATTTTTAAATTCCACTTACTCTGTTTTCTTTCATTTTATTTATTTAAATTTTATTCATTTAGTGCAATTTTTTCTTTCACTACCTCTCTTCTGCACATTACTCCCTTCCCCATCTATACGTATCACCTTGCCATTCCCAACCCACTTATTCCAGGTTAACAAGCCAATGGAACAGGTATCCTTCTATAGCTTCCCCCATTTTTATTACTTTAACGGTATTTAAACTACATACATCCATACATATATATTAATACACAAATATATACCTACCTAAAGTGTTTGGCCATCCATTTGCAAAATTTACATAGTTTTCCCTGCAAATTGCTATTATTATTCAGTAATACCCAAGGAAACTTTCTCCAAGTCAACTGGCATGGCTCTAACACATCAATCTTTTCTTTCAATGTTATTATTTATTTTTGAGACAGAGAAAGAGAGAGAGAGAGAGAGAGAGAGAGAGAGAGAGAGAGAGAGAGAGAGAAACTGAGCATGAGCAGGAGAGGGGCAGAGAGAAATGGAGACACAGAATCTGAAGCAGGCTCTAGGCTGTGAACTGTCAGCATAGAGCCCGATGCGGGGCTTGAACTCGTGAACCCCAAGATCATGACCTGAGCTGAAGTCAGACAATCAACTGACTGAGCCAACCAGGTACCCCAACACATCAATCTTAACAGGTATACAATTGACCTTTGAACACTATGAGTTTTGAACTATGCAGGTCCACTTATATGTAATTTTTTTTATAAATACAGTTTAGTATTGTATGTGTATTTTCTTATATAACTTTCTTAATATTTTTTCTTGCTTACCTTATTGTAAGAATACAGTTCATAATACATATGACATACAAAACTATGCGTTAATCAACTGTGCCATCAGTAAGTTTTCTGGTCACAAGAACCCTATTAGTAGTTAAGTTTGGCGGGGAGGTGTCACAATTTACAGATGGATTTCTAACTGCATGGGAGGGCTCAGCGCCCCTGACCTTTGGGTTGCTCAGGGTCAACTATGTAATATAAACAGATGCATTGAAGTGTATTCAATCTTTTCTAAACTCTTTCTCCCTCTCTCTCTTTCTCTGTCTCTCTTTCTCACGCACGCGCATGCACACACACACACACACAATTTCACTTGTATGGAATAGACTCTCAGAAATGAAAACATATACATGATTTTTAAAATAATATATAGCACCAGAACACGTTACTAAAAGGACGAAACAATTCGTATTTCTAACTAACAAGCAAATGACATCACGTTTTCACTTTTGCTATGAATTCACAAATTTTGAACCTCCTTTTATACAGTTGCTAGCTCCTTGGTTTTATTTTCTATGAATTACCTGTTTATTTCTTTATTCCTTTTTCTATTGAGATATTGATACAGAAATAGAACTAACGAATGTCAACAGTAAGAAATCTTTGTATATTATGGATATTAGCCCTTTGCCTGCAAATTTTCTTCACTGTATTTTCTACTGATTCTCTCCATGCTATTATTTTCTAAGTAATGGTTTTTAAGTTTTACACAGATAATATGCCTGCATTTTCTTTATTTTTTACCAGGTTGCTATCTTAAGAATATTTTCCCCACTATTAAATATATAGCTTCTCAAATGTCCTCCTAAGATTTTCATATTTCAGTCCTTCACCCATACAGAATTTATTTTAATATATACACTGTAAGGTAAGGGCCCAATCTCAACTTGACTCCAGATGGATAGACATTTGTGCCAGCACCACTTCTTAAATGAATCATCTATTTACCACTAAATTGAAATGCCACCTTTGGTATATATTAAATTCTCACACATCCTAGGATGTATTTCTAGATTCTACATTCCTGTATGCCAATCTGCCTCTTCTTATGCCAAATCATGTAGATTTGGTTGTAGCATGCTTTTGGAAATAATGGTGATCAAAGACATCCCTGTATATGTTTTTATTTTAATCTCAGTGGTTGGTCATTTAGACTAATACATGTTAGTTTTAATAGTATAGAGCCTTTACCTATCTAAACACTTTCTATTTCTATTTTATCCACATATCAAATGAGGAATAGCAACTGATCTTTATCAGATGGTTTTCAGTATGTATTTATTATGATCATATGTATTTTCTAAACTAATCTGCTGATTCTGGTGACACAGTAAAATAGTCTTACATTCCTGAAATAAACCTTCCTTGGTCAGAGTTATCCTCTTAATACAGTGCTACATCCTAATTGCTAATATTTGAGTTCAAATTTTATATTTTACTTAGAATTATCTTTCCTAAAATCACACGTACATTTCTTTCTTATTTATTATAACAGCTTCTGACATTAAAACTAGGTAGGCTTCATAATACAAATTGCTGAGCTTTCTGTATTTTTCTAGGGCATTCACTGCGGACAGACAACTGTACACATTTATGGTCTTGCTCCAGGGATAGGATAACTCTTCCACCCATGGACATAATATAGTCTCAAGGGACCTAAACAATGTGGACATTCTGAACAACATGTTCTACTAATAACAGCATGTTAATCAGATCAAATGAGCAACATATGGCAAGGATACTAGAGGCCCTGACATAATACAAGTATTCTAAAAAGCAGGAGGAAAACCCTGTCTACATCCAATGGTTGGCCTCATAGCTGAACTTTTTAAAAATTTTTATAGGTCCAGTGATATGGAACATGTGAGGACATTTCTACCAAAGTAAAGGACAGATTACTGCATTGTCAAACCAACCTTACCAGTTAGGTTACTTCTTCTTGTGAACAATTTGATGACCTGTTACTCAGACGATACAGAGATTTCCAGTTTCCAGTGGGCCCAGAGCCAGAAAATACTACACCAGACCAGGACAATAGAGCAAGTGGCCCTTCTCTTAGGGCCATATAACCTAGCGGATGCTATGGTTTTAGCAGTATCAGTGGTGGGGAAATGTACCATAAAGTTTCTGGCAGGTCCCAATAAGGGAATCACAATATATCCCCTCAGGGTCCTGGAGCAAGGACATGCCTTCTGCAGTGGAAAATTATACATCATTTGAAAAATAGCTTCTGGAGAACTACTGGGCCCTGGTAAAGACAGACGCCTGATCATGGGACATTATATAACCATTCTGATATAATTCCCTATCATAACCTGGTTTAGTCAGCCCAACCAAGTCATATGGTCAGGGAGGCACAGCAGAAATCCATCGTAACATGGAAGTGGTATTTCTGGGATGAAGCATGAGTAGGGCCAGACTGGCCAGCTGTGCATGTGTGTGCAAGTCAAAAATAAACCACATCTTCAATCAGAGAAGGCCCTGAAAGACAGCGATGAAAGGAAATATTCACAATGGGCAGAGCATCCGTTTTCTGTTAAAAGAGAAGCATCCCAAGGTAAGAATATACCCAGAGCAAAAGGCAGTGGTTAATAGCGTGGCTAGTTGGTTATAAAACTAAAATGGGAAAGAATAGTACATCAGGGACAGAGTGACCTGTGGAACAAGAACGTGAAAAAAGAAATATAGGAGTGGACACAAAAGGTGAAGGTCTTAGTCTTGCAAACATTACACCCCAGAGAGGCACCCAATAACCACCTAGTAAGGCGGAAGAGCTCACCAGTTATTAGCAAGTTATCAGTGCTGGCACAATGGGTATACAAAATGGGTCAGCAGCAGAGATGGAGGCCATGGATGGGGCTCAAAAGCATGGTCTCCTACTCACCAACTCTATGCCAATTGCCATCAAGAGACCAATATTGAGCCCCCAATGTGGCTGCATCCCACAAACAAATAAGAAGCAAGCTGGCAATATGTTGATTACATCAGACTCCCTCCATCCTTGAAGGTGCAGTAATTCATCTGGACAGAAACTGATCTATATTCCATATATTCTATGTATTCTATATATAGAATATATATTCTATATATATTTATTCTATGTATTCTATATATAGAATATATATTCTATATTCTATATAGAATTCTATATAGAATAGAATATTCTATATAGAGTTGCCTCTTTGGCCCCGAGGTCTTAATAAGCACCATTACAGGTCTTACACAGCACTGAAATCATCTAACACAAGATCACAGACTATATTGCTAGATCAGATCAAAAAAGCTACTTCCCAGTAATGGAGATGCAGCAGTGGGAACAGCTGGCACATGTGCCACTTGTCTTAACACAATTCATACTACCCAGAAGCCATCAGTCCGACGAAGCACTATAGTCATCAGTGTCCTTCCTTTACAGACTTAAGTTTTTAGAGAAGTTTTAGGTTCACGGCAACACTGAGATGAAAATACAGATTTCCCATATACCCTCTGCCTCCACACACACACAGCCACTCCCTCTATCAACATCTCACACCAGAGGGCAACTGGTTACAATCAATAAACCTACACTGACTCACCATGATAACTCAAAGTCCATAGTTTACCTTGGGGTTCACACTTGGGATTGTACTTTCTACGGGCTTTGGCAAATATTTAATGACAGGTATCCACCATCACAGAATTGCACACAATAGTTTCACTGCTCAAAAAATTCTCTGTGCTATGCCCATTTATCTGTCTCTTCCCTTTATCCCCTTAAAAATCTTTTCATTGTCTCCATACATTTGTATTTCCTGGAATGTCTATCTTAGAATCATAGAGCATACAGCCTTTTCCAACCAGCTTTTGTCACTTAGTAGTATGCATTTAAAGTTCCTCCATGTCTTTTCATGACATGAAATAGCTCTTTTGGAGCTTTAAAATTTTTTTAACATTTATTTATTTTTTCAGGGACAGAGACAGAGCACAAGCAGGGAAGGGGCAGAGAGAGAGATACAGAGAATCTGATGCAGGCACCAGGCTCTGAGCTGTCAGCACAGAGCCTGATGTGGGCCTTGAACCCATGAACTGTGAGATCATGACTTGAGCTGAAGTTGGATACTCAACTGACCGAGCCACCCAGGCCACCTAGAGCTTTTTAGAGCTGAATAATATTCCATTGATTCTGTATATCACAATTTCTCCATTCACCTACTTAAGGACATCTTAGTTGCTTCCACATTTTGGCAACTATGAACAAAGCTGCCATAAACATCTATGTGTAAGTTTTTGTGTAAGGTTTCAACTCCTCTGGGTAAATACAAAGGAGTGCAGCTGCTGGGTCATACAGTAAAAGCATGTTCACTTTTGTAATAAACTGACAAACCATCTTCCAAGGTGACTACCATTTGGCATTCCCAACAGGAATAAATGAGAGTTAATGCTGTTACACAACCTTGCCAGTACTTGCTGTTATCAGTGTCCCAGATTCTGGCCATTCTGATACATGTACAGTGGTATTCCACAGTTATTTTCATTTGCATTTCCCTGATGACACATAATTTGGAACATCTTTTTATACACTTATGTACCATCTGTATATCTCCCTGGGTGAGGTGTCTGTTAAGATCTTTGGCTCATTTTTCCAACAGATTGTTCATTTTCTTATTGTTGAATTTTAAGAGTTCTTTATATGTTTTGGATAATAGTCTTTGATCAGTTAGGTTTTTTGTAAATATTTTCTCCTCATCTGTGGCATGTCTTCTAATTTTCTTGAAAATGTTACCAGGTGTTTATTGGCCATTTGTATGCGTTTAGAAAAATGTCTATTCAAATCCTGTGCTCATTTTTTAATTGAGTTTTTTTGAGTCGTTCCAATCTATGAATTCTTCAGGCATTCTGGATACAAGTCTTTTATCAGGTAAACAGTTTTCAAATATTTCATCCTGTTCTGTGGGTTGTCTTTTCACACTTTCTTTGTGGTATCCTCTAAAACACAAACATTTATAATTCTGATGAAGTACCATTTATGTCTCTTTTCTTGGTCACTGAGATGTCACATCTAAGAAACTACCGCCTATTCCAAAGTCATGAAAATTGACAAGCAAGTTTTCTTCTAAATATTTTATATAGTTTTAACTCTTATGTTAGGCCTTTGATCTATTTTAAAATAATGTGTTTCACTGTGTGAGGTGGAAGTCTGACTTCATCTGCACGTGCATACTCAGTTCTTCTAGCACTGTCATGGCATTCTGCAGGCATGGGAGGCATCAGCTTCTAGAAGACTCCCTGAAAGAGTGTCATCCTCCAGGACACACCCTAAGTTAATGACCATTATATAAGAAGATGTGTCCTTAACAGGTAGAATACATATGTTAAGGGGTAGAAGTGGAAGCAGCTTCACTTATGACCCTTGTTGCCTCACTTAGAAAACATCTCTTTTCCATTCACTGAAACTCTGGGGATATAAGAATCTTTGCTTCTAGAGAGGAAAGATTTCGACCTGACACACAGAGTCCCACTCTTTAAAGCCTCCATCTTGTCATTTCAGATTCCTCATGCCAGAAGATCACCAAAGAAAGAAGGAAAAGAAATGTCTGCCAAGGAGAATCTAGAGTGGATACGAAAGGAGAGAGGCATTATCTACACAGACATTTATTTTTATAGCATCTGTATTTTTATGTATTATCTGTATAATAAAATACAAATTTTGCACCTGAAAACCAGATGCAGAGGTGAAGAATGTATTTCTCCTATTAATTGTCCCCTGATAAGTTTCTCCAAGGGACCCAGAAGAATCTTACAGAAGATGTTTCTAAAACCTACTACACAAAGCAAGTGTTTGTGTTCAATACAAGGGGTGGACTGTAGAAGTTCCCTGAACAATGAGGTATTCATTTCCCCAGCAGCTGAAAATATAGGTGATGAATCCTTTTCCAGGAACTGCCTTCAGCTAAAGAGAATCACCTTACTAAAAGCTGTACTTCTGTCTCTAGGGACAACCTGCATGCAATCACTGCTTTCTGTATGGTGTATAAAGGCCTAGCCCCCCACCTCAAGGAAAGGCAACCTCTAAAGTTCATCTCAGCCCAGATCTCTCCACAGGGATAGACTGAGATATGTGATGTGACTGCATTACAGTTGATCTTGTCCCTCCACTCAATCCTATTTCCCTTATTCTCTCACAGGATTTGACCCTGAGAACACTCCTAAAGAAAGTCCCTATAGGTCCTCTGTGTCTCAGAGTCATTCCCCTAAGGAAGACAATCTAGACACCTTCCAATTTTAGAAGTAAATCTTTGCAACTCGTCAAGAACTGTTAGCAGCAAATCCATGTATCCCTGTGCCATGTGTTTAAAATGATGACCCACGGTGGGGCGTCTGGGTGGCTCAGTCAGTTAAGTGTCTGACTCTTGGTTTCAGCTTAAGTCATGATCTCATGGTTCGTGAGTTCGAGCCCCATATGGGCTCTGTGCTGACAGTGCAGAGCCTGCTTGGGATTCTCCCTCTCTCTCTCTCTCTCTCTCTGCCCCTCCCCTGCTTGTTCTTTCTCAAAATATATAAACTGAAAAAATTAAAAAATATTATGACCTGTGACATGAAAAGCCCTCCTGTGAATATTTAAAGTCAGATCTGTATCATTATAAGAATAAAAAAAGAACGGGCACCTGGGTGGCTCAGTTGGTTAAGCATCCGAACTTGGTTTCAGTTCAGGTCATAATCTCATGTTTGGTAGGATCAAGCCCTGTGTCACTTGCTTCGGATTTTCTCTCTCTCCGCCCCTCCCCCACTCTCACTGTCTGTCAAAATAAATAAACTTTAAAACAGAATAAAAAAGAGTATCACATAGTTGATTCGCAGAGTCTTTGATCTATTGGACTTGGATTTGAGTCTTTGATCACTATTTACTGTCTCTTTGACCTTGGGTACATTACTTAACATCTTATAGCCAATTTTCTTTATCCATAACATGGGGTTAATAATAGTAACTTCACTCTGTGGGACGCCTTAAGAGCTAAATAACCTAAGGCATAGTAAAGTACAAAACACAAAGCCTCAGTAAACATTAGCTCATTTTCATAATGAAAATAATTACTAGGGAAAAAGTAGATACAAATGGATTTAAATGCATAATTTCCCAGTCTACACTGGACCTCAGATTCTGTAACAGCAAAATGAAGAGAGTAGATGAAAAGCTGCTAAGCTTTCTTTTCGTTCAAAAAACAGACTCTAGGTGCAGGGAACCAAATGATCTGCACTAGTGCGGTTTTTGGTATTAACGGTCCCTAAGATGTTGATGATTCCTCCACCATGAAGGGGAGGCAGGGGCCACCCCTGCTCCTTTGGGGCCTCATTAGAGCCTTGCTCCTCATCAGCTCAGAAGACTCCTCATCCTTCAGGAGCTCTGGCATGTGGCAGTGGCTGTGTACCTTGTGACTTATGCAGCCTACCTCGACCAGCAGGAAGCTTTGTGGCTGCCAGTCAGTCCTCACAGAACTGAAGGGTAAACAAAGAAGATTAAAATAAACTAAGACACCCACAACCAACCTAAATTTGAAAAAAAAAATAGCAACTCTGAGCAATATTTTAGTGCTTGTGCATTGCTCAAAGGAGAAAAAGAAGAAAAAAATCCTTGCCCCCTTAGAAGAAATAAAGGCACAACCCTCCTACTTTATTTAACGGTTTTTCTTTTCTTGAGATGGCTTCCTGATCACACTATGCAATTGCTTAATATAATAATATGCAGAAATAGTGGCTTCCCAAAGGGTATTTCAGTGACCCACAGGCAGAACCACGGAGTCAACTATTCCAATTATCATGAAATCTAATGTCTGAGACACTGGGGCACTGGTAATGTCCCTAAATCCAAAATAACTCCCTTAGTCCAGAATATGCATCTCTAGGGAAAGTAAGATCTTGTATCATTCACCTAAAGGGTGGCAACTCAAAAACATTTTATTTTTACGGTCACCCATATGGACTGGATGATCATCAATGATGTCAATATACAGTGTCAGCACCACTCAGCCTCTGAAGCCAGACGACTCTGCGTGCAAATGTCAGCACTGAATTCACTGGCTAGATGCCAGCAGGTATGTCACTGCACTCTTTCAAGCATTAATTCCTCCTCTAAAACAGGAATTTAATAGTAACACCTAGCTCTTGAGGACCAGATGAGCTAATACCTATAGAGCCCTGAGTGCAGGCTGACTGACGGCCTGATAAGGTTTACTGCTTATTGTGGAAGATGCTATTAGGGAAGGTAACCTCAACAGAAGGCAGATTTAATTTTATATGCCTTAGATGCTTTATTAGCCTATAAATGCCTCAAATTTTAAAATTTATGTATAAAATAAAATATATAAATTACATGTATACATACACATATGTGTGTATGTACTCAGGCATGCACATATTTATAAAAAAATTAGAAATAACTTATCCATGCTTCTCCATTTCCAGGCTGTCACCTTAGTCCAAACGACTCTAATCTCCCAACAGGATTATTGAAACTGACATTTAATTAGCTTCTCTGGTTCTCCTCTTGCTCTCCCCTCCTTACCATTCCCCTCTCAGTACCCAATGTTTAAACCCTAGCTCAGCACTTTTTATTCCCTGCTTGAAACTTTCCAGTGGCTTCCTATTGTCCTTGAAATAAAATCCGGCTCCTGGCTAGGGTCCACATGTTCTGGCCTCTCTATCTCCCTGTAACTTCCCCTTCTTCCACTCTTGGGCTTTATCACTGCATTCCAGCCACTGGCCTTCATCCTCACTTTCAAATAAGTCACCTTTATTCCCTCCTCAAGGCCGTCGCACTTGCTAATGTCAGTCTGCAAATCTTCCTTCTGCCCCAAACTCCCATGGGCTTGCTTTCCCTCCCATGCCTCTGGTCTCTGCTTAGGACAAGCCTCCCTTACAGGGTGTCCTGCTTCCCTCCCTGTCCTCATTACAAAACCTTGCTGTATGATGCTCATATCCATTATCACTCCCTGAATCTATTACATTTATCTTTACGTGTAGCATTTCCCTCCTTTTGACTGAAATGGGAGCTTCATGAAAGAGGGATTAGGTACTGTTATCATATCCTCAGTGCCCTCTACAATTATGTTATCATTAGATAAAACTCACTAGCTTCTTTGTAAATGAGTGAATTTTTAAAATATTTTTTTAAAAAAGGAAATACCTTCTTATACAACAAAACAACATATGATCATCTTTTTTTACATAAATATATACCTGTGTGTGTATATATTTATTTATTTATGTTTATGTTTATGTTTATTTATTTCTACTGACGACATACTTCACAAATCAGAAAGGTAGAAATGGACTTGGCATTCAAAACTGCAGGCCCACAAGAGCTTTAGAAAACATTTCTAGGAGCTATGAAGTAAGCTGTTCTCACAAATCTGACTCATCCAGGAGAGTAATTCACCTAAACCCTTGAGACTGAGATCTTATACGCCTCTTGGCATTTTCCCCACATTTCCACCAGCCACATCATTTTTTATTCTCATTCCCAGTAGAAATTACTGACAAAACAAATCAAATGAAACAAAATTGTTAATGTGTGTGAAGGTAATGGGTTCTAGCATATATGACTAGCTGTGAAAATAAACACATTCATTTCTTACACAGACTCAAGTAAAAGTAAACTAAGACCTGCTTTTGTTGCATCTGGTTTTATTTTCATAACTTCCCCAAATACACTCTTTTCCTCCCTTGCTAAATTTTTAATGTTGTGTTATACTCCTCCATTTTAATTCTTTCTTTTGCTGTGTGCTTCACAAACTTGAAAAAGTGCACACATCATGCTGATTTTTTCTTTGTTCGCCAAAGAATTCTATGCTATGGCAACAGTGTCCAGAAAATGATTATTGAGAATAATTAGGGCTCAGACATAAACACAAATTACATCCATGTAATAAACTCAAAAGGGAAAACAAGACACTGAAGATGGGCCCATGAAGGTAAATCCTTTTGCTCAAAGATGAGTTGATGGAAAGCCATAAAAGTTGTGATGCACTTGGAAACACTGGCCACATGTGTCTTTTCCTTCTCTGCTTCTCCCTCTGCAATCACGGCTCAGCACTGAACTCTATCTGGATCTTTCTGTTAACATGATTCCACAGTGCTTTCATTCAAGCCATCGGAAGCACCTCTCCCTCCTGGACACATCAACTTTTCCAACACCTACCTTCAAAGCAGGTTCAGACAAAAGTAAGAAAAAAAAAAAAAAAGTACTGTATTTGACCTGAAAGCTGATCACCTGAATTTCCGTGCAATTAAAATCAGTCGAAATGTAAACCCCACAGTGAGCTTCTATTAGAAAGGCTAAGACACATGAAGGCATCCCTGGCATGCAAAGCGATAATGCTCATCTGAGAATAATGATAAAGCTGCTGCAGATGTTCAGTCAATTAGACTGCCTGATTAGCTCGACATTCCACGGCATCAGGCAGCTCAATCACGGCTCATCCCACTGTTCCTTTTCTGGGGGAATGGCATTCAACAGCGTACCCACTCAGCTGCCGGGTACCATCTATTTGTTTCTCTGCATTCCGCTATTCAATCCACCTCTCTTTAGTGCTTCTTTCGGTTGCCAAGTCGCAGATGTTTTGCTTTCTCATTTCCCCTCTTCAGAATACCTTTTTCATTTGAAACCCAATAAGCACGATGGGGGAAAAATTTCCACATTAGCTCTTGAAATCATGGGAGCTAAAAACTGATATATCACTGCCAACTGGAAAGGTTACACCTGCCAGTGCCATGGTCCACAATGCTCTTGCTAAGTAATAATAGAATCCGATTTGGAAGCCCAACGTTCCTATTATAGGTGAAGCAGGCTTGTCCCATTCTTTCTGGGCAGTCGGCATCCTCGCTGCTTGCATATGAAAACTCCCTGGAAGGCCTGAGGCAGAATCCTCCAGAACAGACCTCCAACTGCCAGAAACCTATTTTCCCAGGCTCCCTTGCAGCTATGATTCTATGATGTAGCACAGGACCTAGGCTCGGACAAGCAAATACACTCACCCCAGACTTTGAATGGGGAGCTTAGAGCACACAGCATTCATCATAGTGGAGCGTGGTGACAGGGGTGATATGTCACTCATTTTCCACAGAACACACAGCAACACTTCCACACCTCACTCTTACATTGGTGGTGGCACGCATGATACAAGCTCTGAGGTCCACGGTGTGCTTGATGTCCTCGGCTGTGTAAATTCTTGGCTCAGCTCTCTACCCTTTTAGATATTTTCTTCTTGATTTATCCAGCATCCTCTAAATAAATTCCCTTTCTGCTTAAACAACGAGAGTTAGTTTCTGTTGCTTGCAAATTAAGAACCCTGACAAATACAGCCAGAGCAGAACAATGACATGTGATTGTTAGAGCAGAGACTGATGCAGAGAAACACATCCACCACCCCAAGTAAGACAGAAGCTTATTTCACTCCTACGTAATAATTTAGACTTCAGTAGCTCTGTGCCATGAAGTCACCCAGGAATCCAGAGTCCTCCTCTGAAAGATCAAACCTACCTTCCACCATTTCCTCATTTCAATGCAAAGGAAAAGGAAAAAAAGCTGAGCAGAGTATGAGTGGTTTTCATTTTTGCAGTTGTTGGCTATTACAATTATAAATGGTTCTGTAAACTCTGTGGCTTAAAACAGCACAAATATGTTATCTTGCAGTTCTGGTCTGCAAGGTCTGAAGTCTAAAATGGATCTCTTAGTTTAAAAGCAAGGGGTCAGCAGAGTTGTGTTTCTTGTGGAGGCTCTAGGAATTTGTTCTCTTATCTTTACTCACTGCAAGAGGCTCCCTATAGTCCTTGGCTTGTGGCCCCTTTTTCCATCTTCAAAGCCAACATCACTCTACCCGCTGCTTCACCATCATATCTTCTCTGACTCTGATCTTCCTGCCTCCCTCTGATAAGGAAGGATCCTCATGATTATACGGGATCCACGTGGATATTCCACCATACCATCTATAGAAAGTCCCTTTTGCCATTCAAGGTAACAAATATATTCTTGGGTTTAAGTGAGTAGGACATGGGCATATTTGAGGAACTATTATTCAATTAACCACAGAACAGAACCCAGCAGAGGAACCTATCATTTTCATTCACATCCCACCTATCTGAAATTAGCCATAGAGCCACATGTAAGCTGCAAAGGAGCCTGGAAATGTCAGCCAACCTTGTGGGCAAGTGCCCTGTCAAAACTAAGAGATCAGGGTAAAGGGTGAGGGTTTCTTTAATGATAAGAGAGGCAAGAGGCCTGGAGATGGGGTGTGTCAATCAGTTGTGCTGGTGGTAATAAGGTAGCACAGTCTAATGGCATGATTCAGGAGAGTGTAAGAAAGGGACTATTCACAAAGGTATGAACACAGTTAAAGGAAATCATCATGCTATATTATCCTAAAATTAGCCGTAGCGGAGGGTTCTCACCACTTTTATATCCAAAGTGGCAAAGGCAGGTATATTAGTTTCCTAAGGCTGCCATAATAAATGATCACAAACCAGGTGACTTAAAATAACAGAAATGTATTCTCCGAGTGTTTTGGAAAAGAGAAACCCAAAATGATGATGTTGGCATGGCCAGGCTCCCTTCAAAGGCTTCAGTGAAGAATCCTCCCCTGTCTCTCCTAGCTTCTGGTGGTTGCTGGCAATCCATGGCCTTCTTTGGCTTGTGGCAGCATCACCTCCAATCCTCATGTTCATCTTGACTTGGTCTTCTTCCCTGTGTCCTCTCTGGTCTTCAAATCTGTCTGCCCTTTTAAAGACACCAAACAGCAGTCCTTGGTTTGAAGGCTTACCCTAATCCAGTACAACCTCATCTGAACTTGATTGTGTCTGCAGAGATCCTATTTTCAATAGAGTCACATTCATGAGTACAGGGGGCTAGGACATTAACGTATCTTTTGGGGGAACACAATCCACCCATAACAGAGGAGGTTACCAGGTACTGGAACAGGGGGTTTTAGCTTACAAGGGGCCTGGTAAGAGAGTCTGTGACCTCCAGGAGAGGAACACAGCCAAGTTATGCCAACTCAACATGGAAGCAGCTGCTGTAATAACTACTGATTGCACTCTCCTCTTACCTTCTGACCTCCTACCATCCACTGGCTGAATTCAATTAAAATGGAAGCTGAGGGGCAAGAAGAAAGTCCAAAAGAGAAATCCATAGAAGTCAGCATCTTCTAGATGGGTATAGAGTGGGCTGGACAGGCTTGTAGAATGGATGTGGAAAAGCAAACAAAGTCTACACTACAGAGCATTCAATGTCTCTGCCACAGGCATCCTCATGAACACAACCCCTAAAGTGGTTTCTGAAACATTGACAGATGATTATCAAACAGTCTAAATCAATTCAACATGTTTGAGTTCCTGCTGTGTGATACATATCACCTTAAGTACCACAGTGACTACAAATATGGCATCTTCCCAGTGACTGAGCTACTGGAGGAAAGGGGCACCTGCCTTTTCAAATCTTGAGAAGATAAAGGATGCGGCCTTTTTTCAAATGATCATTTCCTCTACTGATAACCTCATGATGCTTCTGGGTACATGTTTTCAAGATGCTCAGAAATAAACAAAGGAGACACACAGCTAAACAAAAATAATTCTGTGGGAATTTTAGGAGTATGCACAAGAGCTAAGGGAATACAAATGAGGGAGCAATTAGCAGGGCTCAATACACTGTTGGTTATAATTCACTAAAATTCCGTACCTTGAAAAATGGGTAACCTATGAAAAATAAGTACGGAAAATCTGTGTTAGCAAGATGTGAACAGTTCTCGGTCACTCTATAAATCGGTACTTCTTAATTGAAGTACACTTGGTGATTGTTCTCAAAAACTATGCCTACTGACAGTCCTTAAACTTTCTAAACCAAAAGAGAAAGAAATTCCTAAGCATGTTAGAAGTCATCAATATCAATTTTCTCTGAAAGGCTGAGAATATTATACCAGTGCTGTCCAATACAGAAACTTATTCATTTAATAACTGTTTTAAAAATATATGTGACATTTGAGTAGAGATTCCTAAATGATTTAATGAAGGCAAATAGGAATGTTTTCATCTGTATTTAAAGAAAGCTTAATTCAGACTCTAAATTATCTATGCACTTTGTGTCTATACGTATGCACGTGAATGTGAGCACACATATATGTGTTCAGGGAAAACAATTCCTTCACTCCTTCCATGTGGACAAGATCCCATTAACTTAATATATGGCACCTTCTTACTCTTCTGCTCTCAGGGATGTGGAATGATCTAACTGCCTGGTAGAGCTGGAAACCAACTGAACACAATCAGCTCACTCCATGCTTCCTTCCCTTGGTTTCCTTCCCTTCCTTTCCCATGCTTCCTTCACTCTCCTGCTCTTCTGGAACAGGTTTTGCGAGGTGAGGCCTACCCCAGTCCATCTCTGTCTATGAGATGTAAATACATCTGCTAATTCAAAGGTGAAACCTTAACAACTCAACTTGGCCAACAAAACCAAAGCTCTGCTCTCCAATGTGGCCTACATCAGTAACAAAGGTGATCACTTGGCTTCTACAGCCTCTTCTCTATTTTCCACTGTTTTTCAGAATGTGAGAGGGCAATGGGGGGCTCCCCAGTGTTTCTTGGAGGCTCTCTCAAAGGCTTCAACCTCTGGTGACCTACCTTGGACTGCGATAAAATATACATCTGGGACACCTGGGTGACTCAGTCGGTTAAGCACCCGACTTTGGCTCAGGTCATAATCTCACAGTTCGTGAGTTCAAGCCCCATGTCAGGCTCTGGGCTGACAGCTCAGAGCCTGGAGCCTGCTTCAGATTCTGCGCCTCCTCCACTCTCTGCCCCTCCCCCACTTGTGCTGTCTGTCTCTCAAAAATAAATACATGTAAAAAACAAAATTAAACAGAAATATACATCTAAATGTGAAAGTTGGTGAAGCACATGGTGCTTTGATGACACAAAGACCTGTGGCTTAGAGTCTTGGACATCAGAGTGTGGCCAAAGGAAATGAATGTTGATGGCCAAGTCTGGGACTTCAGTGTGTAGGCAAACAAACACTGATGGTGGAATAAAGCCTGTATGAGGCCAGGAGGGTTAAAAAGCCATGCTCTGCAAAAGGGGCTTGCTTCAAGCCTGGGGCCATACAGTATCTTGAATTCAGAGGATTTAGTGATACAGTTAATATTCTACCAAAATCCATTTGGATCCTTCGGACAGGCTCTGTATGCCTCACTCCCAGTTTCTGTATGCTGCGTCTGAAAACTCATACCTGTTACCTATAACCTCTAAAGGCCTGCCTTGGTATTACTGGAGCTGTATCACCTTGGCAAGCGCAGAAGAGAGAACACCTGGGAATTACATCCCTTGGGGCAGAACAAAGCCAATGCCTTAAGGGTGTGGGAGGATGAAAGCCCAGCTCCTTGGCCTTAAAATGGAACAGACTTTGGGTGTAATTTATATGTCAGAGCTCCTTGTAGGATCAGGCCTGGCCAGAACTCTGCCTGGTCTGCCCACCCCTTAGCTTCTTTCCTTTTCCCGTCCTCCTCCCCTGCTTCCCTACCAGTCTCCCCTCAGAGCATGTCCTCAAACAAAATACTAGCACAGAGGTCCTCACCTCAGGGTCAGCTGTGGGGGAATCCAACCAAAGAATGAGGGACCAGAGCTTTGCCTCAGGTGAGCAGCTTTCTCCAAAGAGGCAGGAACTAAGCACCACCTGTGGGCCTCCAGCAGAAGTACCAGAGCAGGACAGCCCAAGGCAGATGGCAGCGAACGGGAGGGTGCCAGATACAGCTCTGACAAGATGAGGTGCGCAGCTTTAAACTGCAAGTGCTGGCCGGCCAGCTGGTTAAGGCGGCGTTGCTGTTCCTGGGCAGGCCAGACGGAGACCAAGATTACACGGCAGGAAGAGAGCACTGATGGGCCTTTTAGGCTTTGGTACGCAAAACAAATTTTGCTGCTTTTAACAGTAATTCTCCATTTGCTACACAGAACTACAGTACTGGGCCTCAGGAAGTAGCACTACATCCAGAGCCCTAGAAATCATTCTGTATTCTGGGCCAAAGGCAGAGAGCTGTGGTAAGACATATGCTGAATTCATCTTGCTTGTCCACAGGCTCAACAATGGAGAGCTCAAAATCGATGACTTTAAAAGTACGATCTTACAATGGTAATATCTGGGCCCTGAGGGGACATGCCAGAAAAATAAACAGAATTCAAAAGAATATTGGTCTTCCAAAGTTCCTGGGAAAGAGGTTTCAGTAGCATTGACAGAGCCACAAGTGCAGGGCCGGTTAAGAACCAGTCAGCAGCACAAACAGTTGGTAGGAAAAGGGAGAAACCTTCCCAGGGGGACAGGCAGTGAGGCAGCTACTGAGACATGGCACTTAAAACGCCCAACATCAGGGGCACCTAGGTGATTCAGTCAGTTAAGCATCTGACTCTTGATTTCAGCTCAGGTCATGATCTTGTGACCATGATCTCAGGTTCATGAGTCTGAGCCCCATGTCCGGCTCTGTGCTGACAGTAAGGAGCCTGTTTGGGATTCTCTGTCTCCCTCTCTCTCTGCCCCTCCCCCGTTTGCTATCTCTCTCTCTTAAAATAAATAAACATTTTAAAAATTAAGAAAAAAAAAGGAAAAGAAAATGCCCAATATCAAAAGAGAAGCTCCATCAGGAGGTAAAGACCACACTCAGGGCTGTACTGAGTGAAATGAAGAGATATTTACTGGAGGAAAAATATATATATACACATATATATATGCACACATATATATGTCTGTATATCTCACTAATGTATATATATATATACACACACATCAGTAAGATATATATATATATATATACATATATATGTATAGATATATATACACACACACATAAACATACATATCTTAAGTATGTAAGGACCACCATCACTGCAAATTTTTTTAACATTACATATTAATTTTCTCCTGCTGCCTAACAGATTACCACAAGCTTGAACAACACAAGGGTTATGCTCTCATAGTTGCCATGGTTCAGGAGTCCGGGCAGCAGCTCTGTCCTCTGCTCTGGGTCTCACCAGGCTGACATCCAAGGTGTCAGCTGGGGATGCAATCTCACCTGAGACTCAAGGTCCTCTTCTAAGTTGACTCAGGTGCTGGCAGAATTTGGTTCCTTGAAGTTGGCGGACTGAGATGCCTCTTATCTTGCTGTTGGCCAAGGACTCCTCTTAGCTCCCAGAGCTTGCACTAAGGTCCTTGTCACATGGTGAATGGAGGCAGTTTACAACCTGGACATTTGCTTCTTTCTGGGCCAAAGGAAGCTCAACACTCTACCTCCCACCCCTCTGCAACTAGCCAGAAAAATGTTCTGCTTTTCAGAAGGCTTGCCTCCTTAAGTCAGGACCACCTGGATACTCTCTCTTTTGCTATATGATATACCAATATCACCAAAGTGATATCTCATTATAGTCACAGGATGCTGCCAATATCCAAGTAGATTATACAAGGCATGAACACTAGGCTAAAGGTGGGAATCGTGCAGCCACCTTAGAATCCTGCTTACCATACTCACCAAGCGACAATAATGTCTAGAATACAATTCCCTAAGTTGGGAAACATTATGCAAACGTGGATGTTTCCACCACATATAGCAAATGGACAGTGTCAAATTTAACTTCTTACTAGGACACAGAATTTCTGTTCATTCAGAGGACTGGGCAATGAAGTGGAAATCAAGATGCTGTTTATCAGCCCTTCTTAGTTGTAGAGCACTAGCTCTCTGGCAACATTAAATGCTGGGCTCTGCAATCATAACACTGCCTGAGATGATTTCCCTGTAGAGTAGAGATTGGATTTTTTTTTTTTTAACTCAGAAAATGTTGTAGGGGAGCCAATGTTGTATGATAATCTTGTGTGTCCTATTAAGTCTCTGACTATTTTTTAAAACTTTTTTTTAACGTTTATTTATTTTTGAGACAGAGAGAGACAGAGCGTGAACGGGGGAGGGGCAGAGAGAGAGGGAGACAAAGAATCAGAAGCAGGCTCCAGGCTCTGAGCCATCAGCCCAGAGCCCGACGCGGGGCTCGAACTCACGGACCGCGAGATCGTGACCTGAGCTGAAGTCAGACGCTTAACCGACTGAGCCACCCAGGCGCCCCGAGTCTCTGACTCTTTAAAAACAAAGGACACAAGAGACTTGGCATCAATTTGAGGTATTCCCCAGGCTGCAAGGGCTGAAAGATCACCAATTTTCCAATGCATCGCTTAGAATATACAGGAGGGGATGGAGGTGGGATTCTTAAGATTCTGAAATTGTAACTTAAAGAGAAGAAATTGGATGGTAGACTTTAATTCATATGAATGTGAATGTGTTTGGTATTTAACTTCGAAGGGGACTGAACCTTTAGATTTCACTTTTTCCTGGAGAATAAGATAATGGAGCAATTATTCCTACTTGAGTTTAAGGCATCTCTAAAATAATAAAGAATAGACTACAATAGCATAGAAACATGGTGTGTCACATTTGCACGGATAAAATGCTTTTACATGTAGTATAATTTCTGAATTACATATATTTGTATACTTGTGCTTGGTCATATAAAATAGATTTCTGACTGTAGGCTGCAGTAAGAGTAGGTTGAAAGCCACTTAATATATATAATGTGTATAATAAGTGCACATAATAAGCATCAGTGTATTTTAGCCAATGCTCCTATCATCTCCTGTATCAGTATCAGCAGCTCTTATCCTGGGTGGGAAACTGAGTGATCTGGAAAGCTTTAAACTGCCTGGGGAGGCTTGCTTCATCACCCTCCACACCCCTAGAATCTAATGTGACTGGCAAGGGGTAAAGACTTTTATGAAAATGGTGATCAGCTCAGTGGTAACGATTGGTGAAGTGGCTTTTGTAGCTTGTGTAACCCTGGACAAGGCACTAAGCTTCTCAGAACATCAGCTCCTTCACCCTTAATATAGGAATTATCCTTTTCTCTGCATTCATAGAGTTGTTATGAGCATTATATGGGACACTGTATGAAAAGCCCTTAGCCAAGTGGCTGTTGTGTCTGATCACAAAGTGGAAGCTATTATTCAGACATACTAAAAAACCTACCACGGGAAATGTATAAATCAGATATTTACTGATACTTTTCATCAAAATAATCTTGTCATTTCTTTAGGCAATGCATTAGAAGTCATTTTATCCTTGGAAACTAGGAAACAAAACTTACAGACCTCAGCTCTCTCTTTCACTAATGCCAATTATGAACACCACGTTACCATATTTTGTAACTTTCTTCTTGTTTGAGGACTAGTTGCCTAAGTTCATCTTTGCTCCCTCTGGCTCTGGACTCATCTGCAGCTACTCTAACCTACCAATTAGGGTATACTATTACATGTCTCAGCGGTGGCTTTGGGTCACATGCTAACCTCTTTCTTAAGTACCCCACAGTCTGCCTTCCACCTGCCATGGGCTCCAAGCCATTGCACTTTTCATCAGTTTCTTTGTGTTTCTGAGTTACTTTTCAATAAAATATATGGACTTGCCTCGCCCTTCTATTCTCTTTACTTAGATCTGCAATGAAGTTTACCAAATTGTGTACATAACATATTTCAGGTCCCTGGGTTTCCAAAGACAGGTAAGTCAAAAGAAAATACTATTTTTCACCCATCAGGTTAACAAACATTTTAAAACCTGACGATACCAAACAATGGTAGAGAGTAGGAAATGAGAACTCTCTGGTATTGCTAGAGGGAGTAAAACTAGTGTTACTACTGTAGAAGGCAATTAGAAATCATCAAAGTTTAAAAAGTACTTATCCTTGCACAATGCATTTACTGATACACCAACAACTGCACTTAGGAATATCTAATGTAGAAGAAATCTTGCCACATTTGAAAAATGAGGCATTGGGGTGCCTGGGTGGCTTAGTCGGTTAAGCATCCGACTTCAGCTCGGCTCATGATCTCGCAGCTCATGAGTTCGAGCCCCACATTGGGCTCTGTGC
This sequence comes from Felis catus, assembly GCF_018350175.1. Classification (NCBI taxonomy): domain Eukaryota; kingdom Metazoa; phylum Chordata; class Mammalia; order Carnivora; family Felidae; genus Felis; species Felis catus. The sequence goes on from NC_058369.1 coordinate 41,563,890, forward strand.
TAACGGCTCAGAGCCTGGAGCCTGCCTCAGATTCTGTGTGTGTGTCTCTCTCTCTTTATCTCCCTGCCCCTCCCCCGCTCACACTCTCTCTCAAAAATAAATAAATGTTTAAAAAAACTTTATTAAAAAAGAAGAAGGAGGGGTGCCTGGGTGGCTCATTTGGTTAAGCGTCCAACTTCAGCTCAGGTCATGATCTCACAGTCTGTGAGTTTGAGCCCCGCGTCGGGCTTTGTGCTGACAGCTCAGAGCCTGGAGCCTGTTTCAGATTCTGTGTCTCCCTCTGTCTCTGACCCTCCGCCGTTCATGCTCTGTCTCTCTCTGTCTCAAAAATAAATAAACATTGAAAAAAAAAAAAAAGAAGAAGGAGGCATAGCCCATGATATTCACTGCAGCTTGTCTGTAATAACAGAAATTTAATGTGAGTGCTTATCAGAAAGGGAATAGACAATCAAACTATGATATATTTCACTAAGAAACTCTACTCAAATATTAAAAGGGAAAAGTTTAAGCTATTTATAATAAAACATGAAGTAAAGTGATAGAAGGATGATATAAAATTACACACTGTGATATCATTGACATAAAACAATATACAATAATAGCTTATATTTTCTATGTGTGTGTATGGGCGGATCACAAAGAGTCCACAACACACAGATGAAACACTTGAATTTGTCTCTGAAATGTTGGGGACTCTTACCTACATTGTTTGGGTTTTATTAAAGGATATATCTATTAATTACTTGTGTAAGTAGAATTATAAAATTCTACTTTCTAGAAGAATAATAACATACCTCTATTTTGCTCCATTTATTGCAACAGACAACCTGGAAATGGGTGAGAAGCTTTAGAAGAAGCCAGGTGAAGCCTGGCCAAGTGGAAACTGCCCACATACATAGGTGGATACCTGTAATCCAGAAAAGTAGGAAGGTCTAAGACTTCATCTATCTTCCAGGTAGGTCTATGTGAGTGCCCAGAGGGATTCTAAGAACCATCTTTAAAACACCATATTGGGATACAGTTAGCGCTAAGACCAGATTGGAGAGAGTGCATTTAAGACAAATAGGGACACACGACTCTTTGCCTCAATGCCTGCAGCCCAGAGCTGTGTGCTTTGTACCCAAACCAGTGGAAAGGGTCAACAGGACTCCAGTGAGCTGCAAAAGACCTACTCAACCTGAATGTAAGAGCATCCTCCTGGCCCCAACATTCTAGGACACCCTGAGCCTTAGGAGAAAGGATGGAAGGGCCAGGCACAGCAGAGTATGCATGAGGATGGCAGGTGATATGGGTAGGCTAAAGAAAGGAAAAGCTCTTCAACCACGCAAGCCATCATAAGCACTGGTTCCCACACACTGGGCTGTCAAAGAATAAGATCAATGCATTTTCTCTGTATTGGGTATTTCAGAATCCCTATGAAAAGTCACAATCACCATCGGTATTCTGATTGTGGAAGACAAATGTCTGTATAAATGTGAGTTTTGGGCTTTTAATGCCTAAGCCAAACCACATGAAAGTTCAGAATTCATGGTCTACCTTTACACAAAAATGTTTTTGAAGTTCCAGGACACATTAAAGTCATACATAACCCAAATACTCAACAGTAAGAGACTGATTAATAAATTATGGTATACCCACTTCCGAAATAGTATGCTCCTATTAAAGGTGTGGTACAGAGATATGTTATTCAACTTGAAAAATTGCTCAGAAGAGTCAAGTAGCAATGAAGTTCCACGGGGGTACCCTTGATGAGAGCTTGGGATTGAGTCTAAGATATGTTGCTTTTGATCTATAGATACTTTAGCAAGACTCCTACCAAGACTGTTAGCGAAGACTTTAGTAAGAGTCTTAAACTATATCTTGATATAATAAATCATCTGCTTCACAGAATTGTTGTAAGGCTTAAATTAACATATACATAAAGACCCCAGAGGAGTGCCTGACACTTAGTAATTAGTCAATAAATATTACCTATTATTAATATTACCATTATTCAAAAATTGCTGTTAAATGAAAACAGCTCTCAAATTGACAGGACATTTTCCCACTTTGAAAAAGAATATAGATATATTTATACATAATCCATATTGATATAAAAATAACTCAAACACAAACACAGACATATATGCATGTTTCAATATTCAGTGATACAGAAACAACTGAAAAGATACAACTAATGATTGTTGTTGAGTACTCTAGGAAATATTTTATTTCTTGTCTTTGCTAATTTGAATAGGACAGTGTTAGGATCCTGGACTTTGAAAAGTGAATGCTCAAGTTCAATCTCTGGCTTGACCACTTATTAGCTGTGTGACCTTGGGAAAGTCACTTAATCTCTCTGTGCCTAAAGCTTCCCTTACCTGTCAAATTCCCTTATCTTCCACAAATGTGTCAAATTCCTAGCTATGTTAAGTTAGAATGAAATAGAAGATCTATTTAAAAATAATTTACTATGACAAATGAATTGAAGATCAAATGGTTTAAATATATGGGATGGATAGGAAAGGATCATGTCAATTTTTACTTTTCTTTCGTGAGTTTAAAAAATGGTTAGAATTTTCAGATGACATGAAAAACCCTAGGAAATCTACAGAAAAACTATTAGAGTCAATAAACCAGCTCAGCATGGTTGCAGGATACCAGATTGTGAGAGAAAAATCAGTTGCATTTCTATACACTGGAAATGCACAATCTGAAAATGAACAATACATTTATTTATAATGGCATCAAAAATAACATAGTAAGATTTAATGAAATTATCCCAAAATAAGAAAACAGTTAGAAATAAATTTAAGAAAAGAAGTATAAGACTTGTACACTGAAAACTACCTAAAAGTGCTGAAAGAAATTCTAGAAGATCTACAGAAATACAAAGTGATTTCTTGTTCATAGACTTGGAAGACTTAATGCTGTTAAGATGGCAACACTGCCCAAACTGATGAGATTCAGTGGAATTCTTTCAAAGTTACAGTTGTCTTATTTGCACAAATTGAAAAATATCCTAAAATTCATATAGAAATCCAAGGGACCCAGAATAGCCAATCTTGAAAACGTAAACGAACAAATTAGGAGGACTCACACTTCTCAATTTTAAAACACATTATAAATCTGTAGACAAGACAGGGTGGTACTGGGATAAGGTTAGACACATAGGTAAATGGAATAATACTGATATTCCAGGAATGAATTCATATATCCATAGAGAACTGATTCCTGGCAAGGGTATCATGACAGTTCAATGAGGTTGGAAAGAATAGTCTTTTCAACAAATTGTGCTGGGACAACTGGCCATCCACATGCAAAAGAATATATTCAGATCCCTAGCTCACAACAAATACAAAAATTAAAACAGCTAAAATATCTTGTTTGTAAAAGCAATAGCTATAAAACTCTTTTTATTTATTTATTTTTTTTTTTTAAAAATTTTTTTTTCAATGTTTATTTATTTTTGGGACAGAGAGAGACAGAGCATGAACGGGGGAGGAGCAGAGAGAGAGGGAGACACAGAATCGGAAACAGGCTCCAGGCTCTGAGCCATCAGCCCAGAGCCCGACGCGGGGCTTGAACTCACAGACCGCGAGATCGTGACCTGGCTGAAGTCGGACGCTTAACCGACTGCGCCACCCAGGCGCCCCAATAGCTATAAAACTCTTAAAAGGACAGGTGTAAGTCTTTGTGACCATGAATTAGACCATGTTTTTTAAGATATGATACCTAAAACATGAGCAACAAAAGAAAAATATATATAAATTGGACTTCATCAAAATTAAAAATCTTCTATGTGTCAAAAACACTACCAAGAAAATTAAAAAAACAACACAAACAATGAGAGAAATTACTTGTGAATTATTTATTTGTTAAAGGTGTAGTACCCAGAATATATAAAGAATACTTACAACTAAAGAGACAAATAACCAAAATAAAAAATAGGCAAACTATTTAAACAGACATTTCTCCAAAGAAGTTATATAAATGGTCAATATGCTTGTGAAACAATACAAAACTGATCACTGGAGAAATGCAAATCAAAACCACAATGAGATAACCACTCTGCACCCACAAGGATGGCTACAATAAAGAAAGAAAAGAAAAAAAAGAAAGAAAAATAACAAGTGCTGGCAAGGACATAGAGAAACTGGAACTCTCCAGCATTGCCTATGGGTATGTAAAACAACACAGACTCTGTGGAGAACAATCTGGCAGTTTCCTAAAAAGTTAAACTCAGAGTTAGCATTTGAGTCATCAATTCTATTCCCATTTATATATCCAAGAAAATCCAATACACTTGTTCACATAAAAACCTGTATAGTGATATTCAGAAGAGTATCACTGATAATAGCCAAAAAAGTGAAAATAATCCAAATGTCAACTGATGAACGAATAAGTGTAATACATATGTAGATGTATATACACACGTATATACACAATGAAATATCATGCAGAAGTAAAAGCTGTAATGTATTAATACATGCTACAACAAGGATGAACCTTAAAAATATTTGCTAAGTAAAAGCCACCAGACACAAAAGGCCACTTATCATATGATTCCATTTATATGGAATTCCCAGAAAATGGAAATCCATAAAGACAGAAAGTGGATTAATCGTTGGTAGGGGCTTAGGGTGGGGAGAATAGAGAGGGACCGCTAATGGATGCAGGGTTCTTTTAGGATGAGTAAAATGTTCTAGAACTAGACAGTAGTGATGGCTGCACAACCTTGTGAATACACTAAACCCTAGTCAATTGAACACTTTAACAAAGGGAATTATATGGTATGTAAATTATATTTCAAGAAATAAAAACTGCTTAGAACAGTTTTAAAGACTGAAATCTGGGATGCCTAGGTGGCTCAGTCGGTTGAGCATCCAACTCTGGCTCAGGTCATGATCTCACAGTTTGAGTTCAAGCCCTGCATCGGGCTCTGTGCTGACAGCTCAGAGCCTGGAGCCTACTTCCAAATCTGTGACTCTCTCTCTCTCTGCCCCTTTCCTGCTCATGCCCTGTCTCTCTCCGTCTCTCAAGAAATAAATAAATGTTAAAAAAATTTTTTTTAAAGACTGAAATCTTAACTTTTAAAATTCCTGCTTTATGTTTCATGGTAACTAAACCAAAGCCATTAAGGTTTGCTGTTAAAGATCCATCCATGGAATTTATGTTATTTCCCCATAACAAACTTGTTATTTTCCCCAGTGTCAGATGTATGTTTTCAATCATTAAAATGCACCAGCCACCTTTGGAATTGGATGTTAACAAACTGGGTAACCACAATTTCCATTCTGGAAGTTTCTTGGAAAAATCTAAGATTATAAGTTCTACCAGATGTCTCGTGAAGGATCTGCATTACCTTCATATACTCGATCTTATCACTGAAAATACTAAAACTGTGGTGATAAAGTGAACATGCAATATTAGAGAGCAAACTCCTCACTGAAATGGAAAAAATACATGCTTTCTCAGAAGCATTTACTATTTAAAATAAAGTCATTACATAATGTTTGAGATATTCAAGTGTGATTTGTTGTCCCTTAAGTCTCTCCCCAACACGCGTGCACATGCGCATGTACACACACACACGCACACAGTATTTCAAACTATGTAGTCAGGTCTTTTGTGGTCCCTTGATTTATGGGAGGATATTCAGAGAAAGACCTTAATTCCAGGCTTTCTTCTTCCTCATACTCCTTCATCTTCTGGTGTCCCTAGCTTAGACCAAGTTAAATCTTTCTGGGAGGCTTCTTAGTTCACTTTCTGGGCATTCACTGAATTACTAAGAAGATACCCACTATCCCAGCCCACAGTGTTCTTGGGAATCCTGCACTTGTACTTTTTCAGAGGTAAGCCTGAGGGGGTAAACATCTCCTGGGTTGGCCATCCTGATACTCAGAGCCCAACTTCCCAAGGTCCATCACACATACTCCCACCCCAAACAAACCTCCTCACCCTGGAAGAGTCTATCACCTGTGAAGTCTTGGCGAAAGACACCTGTTCCTTTTATTATTTTTTTTTAAATATAATTTATTGTCACATTGGCTAACATACAGTGTGTAAAGTGTACGCTTAGTTTTTGGGGTAGATTCGTGTGGTTGATTGCTTACATACAACACCCAATGCTCATCTCAACAAGTGCCCTCCTCAATGTCCATCACCCATTTTCCCCTCTCCCCCACACTCCTATCCACCCTCAGTTTGTTCACTGCATTTAAGAGTCTCTTATGATTTGCCTCCCTCCCTTTCTGTTTTAACTATTTTTTCCCCTATCCTTCCCCCATGGCCTTCTGTTCAGTTTCTTAAGATCCACATATGAGTGAAAACATATCATATCTGTCCTTCTCTGACTGACTTATTTCACTCAGCGTAATACCTTCCAGTTCTATCCACGTTGCTGCAAATGGCATGATTTCATTCTTTCTCACTGCCAAGTAGCATACCATTATATATATAAACCACATCGTCTTTATCCATTCATCAGTTGATGGACATTGAGGCTCTTTCCATAATTTGGTTACTGTTGAAAGCACTGTTACAAACATTGGGGTACATGTGCCCCTATGCATCAGCACTCCTGTATCCTTTGGATAAACTCCTACTAGTGCTATTGCTGGGTTGTAGGGTAGTTCTATTTTTAATTTTTTGAGGAACCTCCATGTGGTTTTCCAAAGCAGCTGCACCAGTTTGCATTCCCACTAACAGTGCAAGAGGGTTCCCTTTTCTTCACATCCTCGCCAGCATCTGTAGTTTCCTGATTTGTTCATTTTAGCCACTCTGAATTGTGTGAGGTTGTATCTCAGTGTCGTTTTGATTTGTATTTCCCTGATGATGAGTGATGTTGAGCAACTTTTCATTGTCTGTCTTCATCTGGATGTCTTCTTTAGAAAAGTGTCTATTCATGTCTTCTGCCCATTTCTTCACTAGATTATCTGTTTTTCAGGTGTTGAGTTTGGCAAGTTCTTTTTAGATTTTGGATACTAACCCTTTATCTGATATGTCATTTGCAAATACCTTTTCCCTTTATGTCAGTTGCCTTTTAGTTTTGTTGACTTTCCTTTACAGTGCAGACAGATGCTTTTCATCTTGATGAGGTCCCAATATTCATTTTTGCTTCTAATTCCCTTGCCGTTGGAGATGTGTTGAGCAAGAAATTGCTTCGGTCGAGGTTAAATAGGTTATTGCCTGCCTTCTCCTCTAGGGTTTTGATGGTTTCCTGTCTCACATTTAGGTCTTTCATCTATTTTGAGTTTATTTTTGTATGTGGTGTAAGAAAGTGGTCTAGTTTCATTCTTCTGCATGTTGCTGTCCAGTTCTCCCAACACCATTTGCTAAAAAGACTGTCTTTTTTACATTGTGTATTCTTTCCTGCTTTGTCAAAGATTAGTTGGCCATATATTTGTGGGTTCAATTCTGGGTTCTCTATTCTATTCCATTGGCCTATACATCTATTCCTTTTAACACCCAAGACCTCTGCCTCCTTGCAATGGCAAGATTCCATCTCCTTGTTCTTATCCCCTCATTCCCCTCCTTCCACATTCCTGTCCTCTTCTTTTTAAATTCCCTTAAGCCAAGAGTCTCAATTTTCTCCTGGGAGAGAGAACAAAGGAATATAATACAGATTTATATCTTCAGAAATTATCCTACCATGCATTTATGTGAAAACAAACACCGTTCTGTGATCTTGAGAATATCAAATAAACTTCCAATGTTCTCATCAATAAAATGAAAGAAGTTACACAGCTAATCTCAGTAGCTTCTTCTCATTTAAAAATGAAAAAAAAATCAGTATTATGTATAATATATCTAGTTAAAATGGAACAAGAAACATTCATTTCCAAAACCAAAACCGACTACATACAATTTCTTGAGTGGAGAAAAAAAATTCTTAATCTGGCCACAAGCGAGGAGAAAATAATTTCATAAATCAATAAGAATTGAAATTACATTAATCATTTATATGTAAACCAGAAAAGAGGTTATTTTTATGGCTGAGATAAAAATCGGAGTGATCATACATTATTCTATTAAAAATGCCCTTAAATTGTATCTATTCTTTGGAAAAGCTTTTGCGTTTCTCATACAATAATTTTAAATTTATACTAAGTAAAAGGGAAACAAAACACTTGCCCTGGTGTTTAATGATTTTTTTTCTATTTTGAAAAAATTAAACATATTCTTTTGTACTTTTTAAACAACTGTACATTAAAAAAAATTAAAAGCCTTAAATCCTACTTCTCTACTGAAAAGAGAGTGTTTATTTTATGAGTTATAACCCTCCACTTTTCAGTTTGTTTTACTTATTTCTCAAATTAACCACCAATTCTTACAGAATCTTACAGACCATCTCTACTACTAAGGAGCAGTCGCTGTGAATTTGTAAGAGGTCTGCTTACTATACCTGAGAATAATGTAAACAAACACCTCCACTGGGTTTACTGTGTTCAAGCTTCATTCAGGAAGGAAAACAAAATGCACACCTCTCCCTGGAGAAAAGATCCAGTTACTACACCCAGAACACAAAGTCAAGTCATTACAACCTGGAGTTAGGGAAAATGCTGTTCAGGGAATTATGCCCAACATGTTTTAGATGAATGGATAAACTAATATCAAATGAGTATCAAATGCTTCCATGCACTATAAAGATGAAGAGATACTTCACTAAAACAGATCATTAATCCAAGTTGTATCAGCAGTTTCCCCCTTGGAAGTTGTGATTTCTGACTATTCAAACTTCCCAAGTGATTGCATTAAAATGCATCTGGCTTCATTCTTCAATTGGCTTCACAGCATTACTTATTCTATTATATATTTTCAAGGAGGGGGGGGGGCGGAATTATAGTACGTGTATGTTACTGAAATGACCTCAAACCCAAATAGCATAGTCTCTCTCATTTAACCAATGCATATTTCATTTTTACTACCACACAAGATCTCCAGTTATTCTAAATTATTCATAATCACTCCTTCCCAGTAACATCCATATGTTCTCACTCACCCAAAAGAGAAAAGCTATTTCCATTCTTGATTAGTACCATTTGCAACCTATCACCTTTCTTTAAAATGAAAGAAGGTTGAGTATTTCCAAAAAAATAATCATTATAATATTGGCAAAAGCTAAATGCTTGGGTCAGATGTTGTTACCATTAATTTTAGCCAAGTTTTATCATGAGCCAATGATGACTGTCACTGACTGAAATCTATGATGAGATATTTTAATATTAATTATGTTGCCCACACATATGCAGTTCACAGAATCTGGAAATGTGCCTGGCATAAGGCAGGCGTTCCATACATATTCGCTGAATGAAAAAAAGAAATGAATGTCTAACTGATGGAAGTTTTATTTTAAACTTAAAAAAAGATGCATTTATTTTAAATATTCCATATTTTTATTACAACAAATTTCTGAGAAATCCTTATCAATTTGCAAATGAAACAGTGAAAATATCAACTTCCTTATAAGGTAAAGTTAATGTTATTTACTAATTCCCAAATAAAAGAAGCCTAATGTAAAAAAATTACATGTAACACACAACTTAAGAAGATTCTCATGTAAGGTATCACTTCCACTAATAATTTTTTTTAATGTTTATTTGTTTTTGAGAGAGACAGAGCATGAGTTGGGGAGGGGCAGAGAGAGAGGGAGACACAGAATCTGAAGCAGGCTCCAGGCTCTGAGTTGTCAGAACAGAGCCTCACGAGGACTTGAACTCACAAACTGAGATCATGACCTGAGCCAAAGGCGGACGTTTAACCAACTGAGCCACTTATGAATTAACGTGAAATCAGGTTCTGTAAAATACTAGCAGGTCATCTAGAGTTAAATGAAAGGATTACTCTTCCATACAGAGGTCTGTTCTCTACAAGCCCATTCTGCAAGTTCATTTACAAGCACATTCATTATCCCTTAGAGTATTCTGTCAAGAAATCAGGAATTATTAGAATTTAGAGTTGGCTAAAGTGGTATGTTCCCAAAAAGACTAAGGTTAAAGGGCCTCATGACTTACTGCATTTTCCTTATGATTTGGAAAGGACTTGGGGAAGGGGCCAAAATTTACAGGGTTTTAATCACTAATTACAAAACACTTAAAACCTTTAGGTGGCTTTATTCTAAAAAACTCTGTTTTTATCAATTATACTTCAATAAAACTGAGAACAAAAATAAACACCCTGTGAATGTGAATTGGAGTGAAGAATGAACCCATGTATACCAATATATAACGCTTACACTGAAACCTATCAATATCACATTAGATATTAGCAAGCACTTGCTGCAATTAGGAGGCAAAGACTACCAGACTAATTTTTTTAAACTATTTAAGAAAGACAAAGTGAGAAGGAGAGAGGCAGAGAGAGAGAGAGAGAGGGAGAGAGAGAGAATCCCAAGCAGGCTCCGTGCTGCCAGGGCGGAACCCAACTCAGGGCTCGAACTCACCAATCTTCAGCATCACTGGGATGCTTACCTGACTGAGCCACCCAGGCACGCACCCACCTTGCCCCCCTCGACTAAATTTCTTTTAAAAAGCAACTGTAGACTCCATACAAGAAATACACTCTAAATTAAGGTAATAGGTTGAAAGGAAACAAAAAAACACATTTCCTATACATTTTCTAAGCATAAGAAAGCTAGTGTTATATACCAAAATAAGACAAAGTAGACTTTAAGACAAAGAATATTACTAAGAATAAAAAGAGCATTCCATCATAATAGAAAGGATCACATCATTAAGTAAAGATAACAATATTAAATGTGTACACACCTAACAAACAGAGCTTCAAAATATAGGAAGCACAAACTGACAAACCAAAGAGGCAAACAGAAAAATACACAGTAATAGTTGAAGATTTTAAAAAGCACTTTCGCAGTTACGGATAGAAAATGTAGGCCTCCTCTTACCTGACAGGAAAAAAAAATCAGTAGAGCCACATAAAATTTGAAACAGAGAATTAGCCAGTTGGTTCTAACTGGCATTAACAGAATACTAATCTAACATCAGAACACATATTCTTTTCAAATTCACTGAGACATTCAGAGATAGATGGATGTTGCTCTCTAAAATGAGTTTTAAAATAATCAAAGAATTGAAATGATAAATACTATCTCTTCTAACAATAAAAGTATTAAATTAGAAACTAATAAAAAAACAAATTGATAGGGGTGACTGGGTGGCTCAGTTGGTTAAGCATCTGACTCTTGATTTTAACTCAGGTCATGATCTCACAATTCACAAGTCCCAGCTCTACGGAGACCCTGCCGTGACATGATCTCAATGCTCGTGAGTGTGACCCCGCACTATTTGTGGAGAGCCCTCTTGGAATTCTCCCTCCCACCCTCTCTCCCCACCCCTCTGGAGCAAACACGTGCTCTCTCACTCTCTCTCAAAATAAATAAATAAACTTTAAAAAATTGACAAATCCAAAAATATTAAGTAAAACGTACTTCTTAAATAACCCACAGATTCAAGAAGAAATTAAACACAAAATATGCTAAAATTTATAATAATGAAAACATAACATATCAAAATTGTGCAGTGCAGAGAAAGCAGTTCTTGGAAGCGTAAAGTTCATAACAGTGAAAACATGAAAGTTGTGCAGTGCAGAGAAAGCAGTTCTTGGAAGTGTAGAGTTTTAACTCTTAAAGGAGAAGAAAACAAGTTTAAAATTAATGATCTGAGTCCCTGCTTCAAAAAGCAACATAGGCAAGCAAATGAAGCTCGACATAAATGCAACAAAGGAAATATACAAAAAAAGCACAAATAAATAAAAGTTTTAAAGGACCGATAGGGGAAATTAACAAAGTAAAACAGTGTAACTTTTAATATACTAATAAAATTGATAAATCACTAGCAGTGCTGAACAAGAAAAAGAGAAAACACAAAATCCAACAACAGGACATGAAAAGAACAACATCACATCAGATCCTCCAAACATTAAAATGGAGATAAGGAATAAGTAAGATACTGTAAACAACTTTATGCCAATAAATCCAGTACACTTGATACAAAGGACAAACTCCTTCAAGAATACAACTACAACAGCTGATGCAAGGTAAAGTAGAAAATCAAAGTAACCCTATACCTATTTAAAAAGCTTCCAATCAAAACCGTTCCTGTAAAGAAAGCTTCAGGCCAGATGACTTCATGGGTGAATTCCAATGTTAAGAAAACAAAGCAAATTTTACACAAACTGTTGCAGAATATAGAGGAAGAAGGAATATTTCCTAAATGATTTCATGAGTTTAGCATTTTCATTATATCAAAAATCTGACAAATATTACAACAAAATGACAGACCAATATTTTCTCGTGAAAAAAAAATTAAATCCATTAAAATCCTAAAAGTGCAAAATCCTTAAGAATATTAACAAATCAAACACACCAATGTATAAAAAGGGTAGTAAGTCATGAAAAATGGGGTTTATCCCAGAACATAAGTTTGGCTTAACCTTCAAAAACACCAATTAGTGTCATATGCCACATTAACAAAGAGAAAAAACATTCTCAATAGATGAAGAAAATTCATATGATAACATTCATCGCCTTCATGATAAAATTGTCAGCAAATTTGGGATAGAAAGGAGCTTTCTCAATAACATGAAAAGTAACAACACCCACAGCTAAGATCATTCTTAAGAGTAAAATTAAACCTTTTTCCACTTTTATGAGGAAGGCCCGATGTCCTCTCTCACCACATGTATTCACCACTGTACTAGAGATCCTAGACAATGCAATGAGTCAAGCAAAGGAAATAAAATATATTCACATGGAAAAAAAATGTAAATCCCATTATTCATAAATAATATCATTGTGTATTAGAAAACCCTATAAGAGCTACAAAAAAAAACCCAAAACCTGCTTAGATTACAATATGAATTAGCAATGTTGCAGACTACAAATTCAATATACTAAAACGAACTGTATTTCTAAATCTAACAGTAAAAAAATGGAGAATAAAAGTTCATAAACCATACTGCCAATAGCATACAAAAGCATCAAATAGCCATAAATAAATCTAACAAATACGTGCAATACCCCTAGACTGAAAACCACAAATATTGCTGAGATAAATAAGATGACCTAAATAAAAGGAGAGATAAGCAATAATTATTGATTGAATGATTCAGCTAAGAGGTCCATTCTCCCTAAACTGCCTTAGCAATTCAAAGCAATTCGTTTTAAAATTCCAACAAGTCCTTTTGAAGATACAGATAAGATAATTCAACAATTACATAGGATGTAAATTGCAAAGGATGGAGAAGAATGAAAACAAAAATAAATATAAAAGACTTGCCCTAACTGATTTCAACCTACAAAAATTAAGACAGTGTTGAATTTGCATAGGTAGACAAATAGATCGATGGAAGAAAACAGAATTCAAAAACAGATCCCAATTAGATTGATATTTTTTTCCTTTTTAAACCACAGTACCAAAGCAGTTCATGTGGATGGGTGGGTAGGGCTGTTTTCAATATATGTTACTGCAAAAATGGATATCTATATCTAAAATCTTCAATCTCTGTCACTCTATTCACAAACATTTATTTGACATGGGTCACAGATCTAAATGTTAGAGAGCAAACCATAAAGCTTCTATAAGAACACATAGAAGAATATTTTTATGACCACGGGCAGGACACACAAAACATTAACAATTTCATAAAGTGATAGCTGGATTTCTTGAAAATTAAAAATTTTTTGTCATAAATATTATCATTAAGAAGATTAATAGACAAGCCAGTCTAGGAAAAATATTAGCAGTACACAGGCTGAATATATATGAAAATGATGAAAAGATTTTTTTAAATTTTACAAAAATGGGCAATAGGCTTGAACAAACACTTCCCAGAAGATATATAAATGATAAATTAGCATATGAAAAGATGCTTCACAGCATTCATCATGCAAATTAAAACCACAATAGGATACACTTTCTCAATTACTAGAATGTTTAAAATAAACGTGAACAAATATTGGCAAAGAAGGTAGTTATAGGAATCCCCAAACATTGCTGGTGGGAATGTAAAATGGTACAACCACTAACAAGTGTGTGTGTGGGCTGGCGGGGGCGGGGGGGGAAGAGCCTGTGACAGAGAAATTCTACTTATAGGCATTCACCCCCAGAGACATAAAAACATGTCCACAAAATAAATGATACACAAATGTTTATATAATCTGTATTTAAACTGTCTCATTTGTACTGGTGGGAATTTATGGAGGTGACTGAGTGACATCACAGAGAGGTTAATGCCACTGAAATATATTTTTTTGAAAGAAGACTTAGTCCTTACATTTCCCAAGAGAAGGGGGCATACCATGCCACACAGGGCCACGTGGGGAGGCAGCAGTTTTAGAAATGAAGCAGAAGTAGGAACAAGAGGAAGGCACAGGCCACAACTTTTGTTGGCAAAAGGCAAGAGTGAGCCAAATAAGCAGCTTAGAAACGGCTAGTTAGAATGACCATGGAGGACTCTGGGGCACAGGAGCTCTGCCTAGTTGTGTGGTACGTGGTTCTGAACTGATTTAGGGCAGGGGAAATCCTGGCTTAGTATGTGGGACATAGATGAAGGAGATAATTCAGAGCATGGGCTATGCCACAGAGCCAAATGACTTTGGCCAGTAGTTTGATCCTGTAATCAATGGAGGCCAAATAGACAAACAGACAATCTAAGAAGACAAAGAATAATAGTCCAAGACTGCAAAACAAATCAAATGTCCTTCAGTAGACAAATGAATACACAATTTGTGGTATGTCCCTATAATTGAGTGCTTCATTAACCATTGAAAAAAAAATACTGCTAGATGCAATAACACCTAAATAAATCTGAAAAAAAATATGATGTGGAACAAAATAACCAGACTTTAAATTTATATTGACTTTCCATGCATATGAAAATCATTTTCCAGTTATAGGAAGTCTGAGAACAGGCAGAATTCTATTGTAATAGGAAATAAAACAAGTTCCTATCTTGGGAACTGGGGAGGGGGGTGTGTATGGAATTGCCTAGAAATGGCTATAAGGAAAATTTCTGGGGGAGTACATATGACCAACATCTTGCTATGAGTGCCTTTTTGTAGCTACCCGGATGTATTCAATTGCCAACAGGCATCAAACTGAACACATAAGATCTGTGCATTTAGTTGTCTATTATGTCTACTTCAATTAAAAATAAAATCTGTTAGAGAAGGTTATACATCTGAAGCACAGAATCGCTTTGTCTATTTTTACTGCTGACTTTTCACATTCATCCTTTATTTAGAGTCCAGTAAGAAACAGTTAATTACAACTGTTTTAATCACAGGCTTTGCAGACAGTCCTAGTTTCCACTTCTGGCTCTTATGCCTGGTTTTTATCCCAAAGTCTGTGTGACTTTTTTACCAAGGTAGTCATCTTTTCTAAGCCTCAGCTTTTTCACCTGAAAAAAAATGGGGAAATAGTACTTACTTCTTACCTAAATAGTCTGGCAATATCACAATATAGTGAGCCACATACTGATAATAGTCAGTAATCACTACAACAAACATTTCTCTAGGTTGAACAAGTATATATCATATGCATTGTCCTCAAGTGTATTTTCTATATCATGATGAATTTTGTATTTTATTTCTTACAATAAATGTGACATCTCATATAGGTGTTGACATTCAAATGGGATAAAATATAGGAAAATGTCATGTTCGTTATAATCTTTTTTCTCAAAAGGTATGAACTGAGGCATTATATCACCAATGTGCTCTGAAAGTATTATTACATATGATCCTTATAGGATGCCTATGAAATGGATATTATTATTCTCATATGACAGCTGAGGAAACCAAAGCTTAGAGATATGCCATGCTCAAAGAATGACAAGTGGATAAATGGCAGAGCCCAGACTTCAACCTTATCATTAAGAATGCTGGTTCTTTCCATCTTTCCATCCTGACAGCCTCAGCAAATTGGCTCATCCTCTCATGACTACAAGATGGTTGTTTTCCATCAGGAGTTACATATTTACACAGAATCTAAAATCCAGAAGGAAGAAAGAGGGAACTTCTTTGTCCCTTTTTAATCCAACCAGTCCAGTAATGAACACAAGGATTGTTTCCATCTTTTTATCATCCTTTTAAAGGAAAAAAAAAGTAGGAAGTAGCATATCTAGCTTTAATAAATTAGTATAGGTGTGATTTTCATATGCATGGAAAGTCATTAGACGTAGTGATTTTGATGGGTCAGTTATGTACCAGTTATAAGTGAGGTCTGTGCAAATGAATCCAAGATACAATGACAGGGAGAATCAAAAATTAAGCTGTAAACTCCATAGTGCTTTCATATACGATCAATATATAACTTTGAATATCTAATTCCTATTACTTTAATGTTAAGGAATAATGGTTCATAAATCCAAAGTCTATGGATTTTCTGTAAAACAACTGTGGGAATTAAGTCCTTGCAAACTACAGAATTAATCATTTACTGACATTTCTGGGTTTAAATTGCATTAGATTTTTTAATTTTGAAGTCAGGTTTTAGACAAGTAAAACACTACAAAAAATTGACCATCTTTTCTACTAGAATAAACTGAAATAAAAGTTATATTTATATTTGACTCAAAATCTCTTATGGTGTAATACTGTCCTTTTTGTAGGTCATACTAAAAAAAAATCACACGCTAACTTGATCATTAAATATTAAGTATATATGCATTTTAAGGCATACTATAAAATTAAAACATACTTAACTCTGCAAAATCATTATTATCTACCATCTTGAAATACTAAATGGCTGTCTTAACAGAATCTAATGATTTTACTATTTCAAATAAACACAACTAAAAATGTAATTTTAATGTCAGATAAATACAGGGATTAAAAAGGGATCTATTCATGCCCATTTAAGGGTTTCTTAGCTGTCAAAATGAGCTACAGAAGAACAAATGGGAATTGCATTCTATCTTATTTCACCTTTCTGCAGAGGCATAGTATGAAATTCTTTTCTTGTAACCTCCTTGTTAAAATTACAATCTATCAGGTAGAATACCAACCTACTGGGATAATGGTAAAATTACTGTCTTGGCATTCAGACTTCATTTCCTCAAATATTTTGGAAGTTGTGACAAGCTGCTAGATGTCTTCAAACTATAAAGAAAAGCAAAATATCCTCATTTTGGCAGGCACAGGACAAGACAGCAAACAAAGTAGGGTGTGTAGCCTCGGGCAATGATTTCTCTATAGAGATTCCAGATCTTAGAAAACCACTTATCAAAATATTTGTTCCTTTATAGTGATAGAGGAGGTTTCCAACCAAACATGTAATGGATATTTTATCAAGAAAACACATAAAAGCCATTAGTAAAGTGAGAGACGGAAGGGAGAATGCTAAAATACGTATACCCCATTAACTTCCTTTTCTGGATTGACTACCAGAAACACTCCCCTGGATCTCATGAATTAACACCTCTTCTCTGTATTTTAACCTGCATTAACAATGAAGGATATAATGCACAGTTTGAGGCAAAAGGTATGAAGAAAATAGATCACATGACTGCTTGAGAAATATAGTGATGGATCACAGAACTGGCCTGGGGTGTTCAAATCCCTAGTAGAAAGCTGTTTGAGTTACTTCACCTTTTCAACCTCATCTTTCCCAGAAGATCAAAGAAGTTAATAACAGCATCTCCTTCATGGTATATTTGTGGGATTCCATCAATTCATATACATAAGGTACTTGGAAGGAACATAGCATAATAAAATATACAAGCTAACTAACAATAAAATATTATAAATTAGTGAATGGATAAAGTAATAACTGAAGTTAAGACACTATTTTATTTTATTTTTAAATATGAAATTTATTGTCAAATTGGTTTCCATACAACACCCAGTGCTCATCCCAACAGGTGCCCTCCTCAATGCCCATCGCCCACTTTCCCCTCCCTCCCACCCCCCATCAACTCTCAGTTTGTTTTCAGTTTTTTAAGAGTCTCTTGTGTTTTGGCTCCCTCTCTCTCTAACCTTTTTTTTTTCCTTCCCCTCCCCCATGATCTTCTGTTAAGTTTCTCAGGATTTACATAAGGGTGAAAACATATGGTATCTGTCTTTCTCTGTATGACTTATTTCAGTTAGCATAACACTCTCCAGTTCCATCCATGTTGCTACAAAACGCCGTATTTCATTCTTTCTCATTGCCAAGTAGTATTCCATTGTATATATAAACCAAAAATTCTTTATCCATTCATCAGTTGATGGACATTTCAGCTCTTCCCATAATTTGGCTATTGTTGTAAGTGCTGCTATTTCAAACCCTACCTGGGACATACCAAAACAAACAAGCAAACAAACAAACCAAAAACCCCAAAACCCAAAGTACAAAAAACAAAAACAAAAAACCCAAAGCTATTACTCCTTTTTTCTCAAGTAATGTTTATCTAATTAGGAAGCTTAGGAGTATCTGCAGTATTGTCTCAGCTTCACCTAGCATCTGTTGCCTTGATTTTACTTCGATGAATTGCCCCTCTCAGACAGTCTCATTCCAAATAATTCAGGTGGGATATTTCCTACTTACCTTTCTTCTTTCAAAGATCCAAGGATAAGCACGTGGCCCATACCGGACCAAAATAAATCAGTTTCAGAACTTGGTACCCATTAGTAAGAAAATGATTGCTTCTTCCATGCAGGAATTAAAAAGCATTAAAAACATAAGAATAGACTCAGGAAAAGCTAGGGGTGGGGCATGGAGACAGTGTAGACGGATAATAATGACACAAAGGAAATCCAACTGAGTTCAACATCAGGGCTTATCTGTTCACAAATACCATGGTTTTCCTTTCTTCTCAGGTACAGAAGGGGACTTCACCCCACCCCCCCTTGATTATGGGCATGGCCATCTGACTGGTTTTGGTCAATGAGATATGAACAGAAGTGACTCGCATCTCCTCCACGCAGAAGCTTGAAGACAACGGCATAATTTGCCATGTTCCTTTTTCCGTATCATTTGCAAAAGAGAGGAACATGTCACAACTGTGCTTTTGTCAACCTGGGCCCCTGAGTGACTCCAATGAACATATTCCACCTGCCACTTACACAGGATATGTAGCATGAACAGGAAATATGCTTTAATTGTATTAAGCTATAGTGATTTTGAGGAGTTGGCCTGTCTGACAGATACATGAGCCAAAAGAGAAGGAAAGAGGGAAATACAGGCAGAGAGCTAGCCAATGACTATCACTAAATCCTGGATCTCACTCTGCCTAGTAGCATCTGTCCTGGACTTTTCGATATAGAGCACCAATGCATTTAGAGGGAGCCAAGGATAGAGGCTTGAGTGAGTCTGAGATGGGTATCTGACATTTGCAAGCCAAACTCGGCCTTCTAATACAGGGAGAAGCTATATGTGTGTGTAGAAAATAAACATATACAACTATAATACAGATGCTAAATTACCATGGGATGCTTTTAAGCAGGTGAGGGATCACAGTGTAAGTTTTAGGCATAGACTTGATTCTCAGAAGCAAACAGATGAGAGCACAGACTTTCCCTAGGAGGAGAAGGGCACACAGGGGTAAAAGCGATAGCACAAAGGTAGTGATAACTACAGGACTTAGAGCAGTGGATTTTGGAGCGATTACTTGTCCTACTATGTAGACACTTTGGGAAACATTTGGGGGCATTTTAATTTGCTCATTGGAGAGAACCAGGGTCTTTAGAGGGCAGAGGATATGGAGGCTAGGTGTCCTGCAAAGCGATCCCCTGTGGCTTTCAAACAAGAAGAGAAAAACCTATTCATCAGTATCCAAGCTTCAAAAGAGTTGTTTGTGCAGTCTTAATACAGAAGAATGCAACTCCTACACAAATTAAAGAAAAACTGAATTTGAATTGTTCAGATGTCACCCAAAGTTGTCCCCCACATCAGAAAATCACATCACCAGTGGCATCACCCCTAACAGGAATCTGGTCGACAACCTGACTCACTGATGATTGGTCTGCAACTGGAGCCACAATGTTCACATTGATTCTATGAATATATTCACATATACACACTTAGCTCTCATTTTAAATATTAAAGGTGAAGAAAAGTGACTGTAACGTTTAGTTGACTAATGTCTTGTTTCTCTTCAATCCAAGCTTAATTACTACAGGTGTACAGGCAAGAGCAGGTAACCACATCATATCTCTAGGATGGTCCCAGGCAAGCATTTATTTGTAGATTAAAACAACAGATTATATTATGACTTGATTTTCTTATATTCCTCCTTTTATTACACTTAGGGCCTCAGGTTGGCTCTTCTGAAATCATGTAATTCTGTTGTATTACCTATGAATTTCACATCAGTGTATCAACTAATATTGCGAAATATTAGTTACACCCAAGCTGTCTGAGAACCACTGACTGAAAGAATCATACTATTGTCAAAATGTAGAAACCCTTGAATGCCAGGTTAAGAGCTGTTGTTTGCTTTGTTTTGTTTGTTTGTTTTTACATCTTTGCACAAACAGCAAGAAGGTATTATAGTTATGCAGTGATCACGTGATGTAGAGATGGTGGTCATTCAAAGATAATGAATATGGTACCATGTGGGGTGATCGAAGAGAAGAGAAAACAGGGAGGCAGCAGGTGTGGTGGTGGTGGTGTGATAAAGACCTGAACTGGGGGAAGAGCTGGGCACATGCATCTGAGAAACAATGCAAAGAAGACTCCAGCATGATAGATAAGTGATGGCGTTTGGGAGGTGAGGGAAGAATCAATGGTCACTCAAAGGGATCTGGTTTCCCTGACAGGGAAGATAGATGGTCCTGAGACAGAAATAGGGAACTTTGAGAGAAGAAGCCACATCTGGGGAGAAAGAGGAGTTCAAGTTCAGACACATTCCAGTTTAGATCAGCAGCAAGACATTCAGATGAAAATGGTGGACAGCGATATGGCACTATTTGGGACTCAGCACAGGAAAAATCCAAGGCTGACAATAGCAATCGAGACAGGAGTTAAGAGGTACAGAGAAGATGCACTCTCTGATGGGAGAAAGAGGGGAAACAGAAAAGGCAGTGCAGAGCTGAAGCTCAGGAAACATCTACAATTGAGTAAGGGGAGAAGGATAAAAGTCCATCAGAGCAGCGCTTGGAGACCCAAAAGTTCAGCGGTAGGAAAGTCAAAACAGGAAAAGTGCGGGTGAGGAGAAGTAGCGAACAGCACCGAGAGCTTAAAACAACAAGGACAGAGACACAACCACTGGCTTTGCCAGAAATAAGATGCTTGTGATACCAGGAATGCCACTTCCATAGCGGTGAGAGCAGAAGGCAGACAGGAAAGCAATGAAAACCGAGAGGAGCATGTGCAGGTCGCCTATTCTAGAAGCTCAGTGGTGTAAGGGAGGGCAACAGGAAGAAACCTCAAGTACTGTTTACTGATTTCCATTTAGACTGTGAAAAGATATGCTGATTCACACAGACAGGGATTTTACTCTGGAATTGAGAATCAGGGGAAAACACATCTACTCCAAAATGTTACTGGGCAAAGAGAAAACCAAAATGAAACTTACATTACATATATATATATATATATATATATATATATATATACACACACACACACACACACACACACTCATTATACATATATTATGTTATGTTACATTATACATATACATTATATATGTATAATGTATATGTATACATACATACTTATAACACACATTATATATATATATATATATATATATATATATATATATATATATATCCATCCATCCATCCGACTGTATCTGATGATTCTTACTTTAAAAAGTTAACGTAACACAAATGTTTTCTCTAAGTCTTCAGCCTTCAGGATGTGGCCATCCTAAACGGCTTGGCTATGAGACATCTGGGTCTTATTTTACTGAACGAAAATGAGTGCAAAAGAGCAGGTTCTTAGTAGGATGTTCCATCACAGCAAATAACTGTGGGTCACATCCAACTGAAGACTGACCTCCAGTATTCTTAATAAACTTGTTTTTTAAGGAGCGTAAAGCACAACTCTGGATTTATATTTCTCACAGATCCTAAGTTCTCTCTAGAAAATCTCTTTTTTGGTAAGGTTGCAAAAAAAGTATGTGGAATTTTATGAATCGGTGATTGTTACCTTTAATTACTTCATAAAACTAGCAACAATTGAGTGGCTACTATGTTTTAGGCACAAATATAGCTTTAAAATAGGGGCCCCTGGGTGGCTCAGTCTGTTGGACATCTGACTTAATTTCCACTCGGGTCATAAACCCAGGATCATGGGATCAAGTTCTGTGTGAGGGAGGCTCTGTGCTGAGTGTGGAGCCTGCTTAAGACCCTCTCTGGACACGCTCTCTCTCTCTGTCTCTTTCAATCCCTCTGCCACTCTCCCCTGTTCTCTCTCTTGTTCTATAAAATAAAAAATAAATAAAATAAAATAAACTTAGCTTCCTAAAATGTAAATGAATAAGCAAATTGGCTCAATATCTTAATACATATTATTAGGTGTAGGGTTTTTGGTTTTGATTTTTTATTTTTTTAGATGTCACAAATTCTGACCAGAAAACTAACTGAGAGTTTTATAGTCTGGCAAATTTGTTTTCACTTAGAACAATTTATGACAATAAGTCTAAAATGCATTGTGGCTAATTAATGGCTTTGGGGGGGGGGTTGATATACATAATACATTAGCTTTCTGATGGTTTCACCTCAGATCCTGCTGAGTCATCTCCTCTAAAATTTCAAAACATGTAAGTGGTTGAAAGAATAGAAATTCCATTTTCTCTTCTCTTTCATAACAACTTACGGTGCAAAGGTGATTTGCTACTGAACATCAAAGAACAAGGAACAGACATGGAAGATTGAAGGGACGTCATCACATGTGACTTTATATGTCCAAAAACATACGAGTCTAGAATTCCTAAGGATGTTATAAAGTCTAAGTGTTCACAGGAAGGGAAAATTTTTTCATTAATTAATAATTAATTATTAATAAATAAATAAATAATAAATAAATTTTCATAATTTTTCATTAATTAATTTCAGTAATAAATACTGGTATTCTTATTCAAGAAGAATAACAACTACCAAAAAGCAAGTGTCTCTATGCCGGCAATGGTTTGTTTTTCAATCTGACAAACTGACTTTACAGATAAGGAAAATGAAGCTCACTCAGTTTAACTTTCCAAGACACTCTCTCTCTATCTGTATCTGTATCTACGTCTACATCTATATCTATATCATCTACATACATTATACATATATCTTAGTGAGGGGATAAAAACCTCACCTTTACCCTGTTCACTGGTTGGAATTGTTGTAAGAATAGGATCGATATTAGCTGCTATTTGTATTATTTTAGCATCTGCTAAGAGGAAGCCCACCTTGACAGTAAGAGGTACATCACTGACTTAAAAGGTCTGTAGAAAAGAAATATCAAATATGTATTCCATTACCTACCCAACACCAAGCCACAGTACAGTGGAGTAACCAGAGATACCTGGCACAGAGTGGCCATTCCTTCTCTAGAGGTGGAGGAGGAGACGTGGCACTTTGAATGGTAGACACAGAGGGATAAAAGACATAGGGAACATGGGAGAGAAGAAATTACAGTCCAAAGGGAATGTTCCATTCTCCTAGCTACATGCTCAGTGAAAGACGAACACGGGATGAGAGGTACAGGCTGACTCTCAACAGGCTGCACGCAGCAGGTCTGTTGTAACTTGCTAGTGCACCTGCTGTGACAGGGCCAGACGACAGGGCTGTCTGCTAGTACACAACTCCACCAGTCTTGCCCTTATAGTAAACACACTGTACCACTGTTACATATTCCAAACAGCATTTCCTACCTGAGAAAATACTGAACAATGTATACAGAAACAAAATAAACACAACACAATGTGTCACCAACACTGAAATCAATGGATCCCATTCCCTGAGCAACTCAGTTCATATAAAGTAAGACCCCGATTGACTTGAGCACCTTGGATCCTGCTGGTTGGAAATGGTATAATTCCGTCATCAGGGGACACTACTGTTTAAGAGGCAAAGTTCCAATGTCTTCAACATGGCATCAATATGTGCCAGCATACTGATGAGAACAGCAAATGACCTGGAGTTAATCCTTTTGTCTTCAAGGGAAGTATAACCAAGTAGCCCCTGGAATTCAGGTCCCCCCCATTCTCCTAACCATACTGACAGGAGAAGTGAGGCAATTTAAACACTCCATCCATTCAGTCGACCAGAATTCTAGGGCAGCCAAGTAATGAGAGGAAGAGGGCTCCATTCGCTCAGACAGTTCAAAGGACTGACATCAGGGATTGGTCAATGTACACTGATTGCACACCAGGTTGTCTAAATCACTTATTCTAGGTTTGGTCCTGAACCAGAAAACCACACTTTACAACCATTTCAGTAAGCATTTATCATTATCCTTAGAACAATGATTTCATTAGATATATAAATCCCTCCAAATGATTTAATACTGTATGTGAAAATTCTCTACGCTCTAAGCAAAACTCTTTCTAGAATGATATTGCATCAAGCAGATGATTATTTTTTTAATGAATAAGGAGTAACCCAGACTTTGTTCCTCCTAGCTACTGAGCTGTGGCTTTGTGAAATGGAATTTACAATCACTAAAGAGAAAACAGCCCCAAATCCCACAACTCCTTTCGCTTAATTATTCATGACATTGATCAGCACACTTATTTTTAAAAACAGATAAAGTTACAGCAGCACTCATAGAGAAAGAAAACTTCTTGCTATCTGGTACCACTGAGGACTGTGGAGTTTCTTTTTTGGGGATTTGTACTCTGCATATGCACACTTTAAAAGCAGCCAAATAGCACGAGTACATATTAAAACAAGCTTACAATATTAAACGCCATCTTCTGCAGGTGACACCTTTCATCCTAATTTTACTCACCAAGATTAAATTCTACTTATTTTTCTTAATCACAAAAATTAGATAACTCTAGCAATCCTAAAAAAATAATAAAATACTAAAAAACAAACTTTCTACTCCCCATACCAACTAAGGGTGTCTTGGAAACTTCCAGAAGAAATTTTAGAACATACATAGGTAGTTTCCTTGAAGTGGGAGGTGTCTGTAAAGATGGGAGCCAACAATTCCTCTTAATGAGGTCCATGCTGCCTCTCCCATCATTAGGTAAAGCCTGTTTCCCCTTCTCTTGTTTCTGGAGTGGCTTTGTGACATGCTTTACCCAACAGAATGTAGTAGAGGTAATGTTCTGCCAGTCTCAGGCGTAGACCTATGAGGGCCTTACAGCCTCCACTTTCACTCTTTTGAAATATGAAAGAAAAGCAAGTCCGGATTACTGAAATGATTATGACATAAGACAGGGCAACCCATCCTGGTCCTACTATTTCCAGGTACCCCAAAGAGGCAGCAGACTTGTAAGTGAAAGCATCTTGGATCCTCCAGGCCTAGGCAAGCCACCCCAGCCAACACCACATGGCTCCAAGAAAAGATGTGCTGTTTCTGAAACGCCCTGTTAGAATTTCCAACGCACTCAAACAGAACTATAAACAAAGACTGTTTTAAACAACTAAATTTTGGAGTGGTGTTACCCAGCAATAAATAACCAACAGATTTATAATTGAATTCAGTACAGTGTGATTCCCAGAGTTGTACTCCTTCCTTCGTATAGCAAGCAACTCATATTAATTCTACAAATGAATCAATCCACAAATACTTCCTGAGGCATTTCCTAAGTGTAAGGCACATAGATAAAATTAATACTACTAATACCAAGTGTTTAATGGGAGCTTAAGTATGATTATTCATTCATTAAATATGTAGGGAATGCTTACAAAGATGCAGGTAATGTGCCAGGCACAGGTGGCAACACTTAGAGAAATTTCACAATTGAGAGGGGTCTCCAGGAAAATAAAAGACAATTATAATAGAGTATAACGGCTATCATAACAAAGCGTTAAATTCTAGGTGTGGAGATTTTTAAAAAATCTAGAAATAACTATGCTGAGGCAACATGATGCATATCATAAGAAAAGTGACTGAATTGCTCATTTGTTGTAAGCATTAAATGGAGTGGTTAGCATAGCACTTAGCACATAATTAATCCACATTAAATGGTACTGAAAAATCTAAGCTATACAAACAGTTACAAGAATTCAAACAGGGAAAGATCATGAGTGGTCTGAAGGCTATTTGTGGTCTTTATCTAATTGGTTCAATATCTTTGAGAGCCTACTTGCTTCCAGACACTGGGGTACAGAGGTAGTCAAGAAAGGTAGGTTTCCTGCCCTCAAAGTACCCAATCTGGAAAACATACAGTAATAAGGATGATAACAGATACGGAAAAGTAAAGCAGAAACTGTCATCTGTTCAGGAAGTGTCACTTACTTTGCGACTTGTAAGATGAGCAGGAGTCAGCCAGGCAAAGGCTGCTGGGTGAGTGCATATGTATGAATGCGTGTGTGGGGTGGGGTGGAAGGAATGGGGGTTATGGGGAGCTGTACACACTCAGAGGTCACACCACATGCAAAGACTCACCCAAGAAACTGAAGAGATCCCTCACTGCTAGAATCAGAGAACAGAGCCTGGAGTTCCCTATGACAAGGCCAGGAGGGCAACAGAGGTAAAATCATTGAGGCCCTGTAAGCCCTGTCAAATAATCTTAACTTTACCCTAAAACCAACTGAAATTCTTTAAGGTCTGAAAGAGGGTTTCATATTACATTTCATATCATACACTGGCTGCAGAATGGAATAGGTTCAAAAGAATCATGAATGGATAGCAAATGCAGGAAACCAGACTGGATGCTTTTTTACTAATTAAGGAGAATGATGATAGTGGTTTAAGTGAAGATACTGGAACCAAAGGTAGAGAGAACTGAGCAATGTCAGTGCAGATTTCGGAAGTAGTAAAGACAAGAATTGCATGGTATTCAATATGGGCTGCAAAGAGATCAAAAATACATCCCAAAGTTTACAGTTTGAGCAATTGGTGTGATGCTGATATTGTTTTCCGATGGTGGGAGAAGATAGAGAACACTGGTACCAA
Source organism: Felis catus (assembly GCF_018350175.1). Lineage (NCBI taxonomy): Eukaryota > Metazoa > Chordata > Mammalia > Carnivora > Felidae > Felis > Felis catus. Next base: position 41,590,880 of record NC_058369.1, read on the forward strand.
CAAAACGCTGGCAAGGATGTTCATGAAATCAGTTCTTTTAGTAAAAAAAAATTTTTAACGTTTATTTATTTTTGAGACATAGAGAGACAGAGCATGAATGGGGGAGGGCAGAGAGAGAGGGAGACACAGAATCTGAAACAGGCTCCAGGCTCCGAGGGTCAGCACAGAGCCCGACGCGGGGCTCAAACTCACGGACCAGGAGATCCTGACCTGAGCCAAAGTCAGACGCTTAACCGACTGAGCCACCCAGGCGCCCCATCATGAAGTCAGTTCTATAAGTGTTGGGGCTGAAAGGCTCTGAGAGATCCAGGTAGGAGTGGTTTACTCATCAGCATAGCCCAGGTTATGCTGCAGTAACCAACAATGTGAAAACTCCATGGCTGGTGACAATGAAGTGTATCTTGTGCTCATGTCTGATGTCAACTGCTGGTCAACACAGGGTTCTCTTCATGGCAGCCACTCAGGTCCAGACTCCAGGAAACTCCGTTTCAACATGGGTTTTCAGGGCCTCAGAAACAGATGAGAACACAAGGAACTATGTACTGGCTCTGAAAACCCCTGTAGGAAGTGACTAAACATGAAGGGTTCAGATTTCATTGGCCAAAGCTTGATAACGATCAAGCCTTGATGATGATGTCATCATCAATGGCATGGGAAAGAAACACCCTTCTCCAGGAAAGGATGAATGAATGATTCTCAACAGTTTCTGAACAGCAATAAAGCAAATTTATATCTTTGGATAAAGCTAACTAGAGCTAATGAGAGACGAGAGAGGTTAAGTTGAACTTGAAAAAAGATGGGTATGATTTTGACAGAAGTAAAGGTAATCATTAAGAGGATTCCAGGTATTAATGTGGAGCAGTGGTAAGGAAATCACCTATGATAGATAGTTTTTTGTCAGTTTCTGTGTTCCTCTCTTTATATTAAGGAGGAAAAGAGGGAAAAAAAATAAATGATTTCATATGAGGGACAAGGAAAATGAGACAACCAAAGGCTCCATGGCATAAAAAGAGCTGATGAGGGCCAGCTTTGGAGACAGGGGAAGAGGGAGAGTTAAGCTAATAGGGAAGCAGAAAAAGATCCTGAAAAGTGAACTCAATCTCAGTCCTAGAGATGAGAGCCTACATAGAGACAGAAAAGTGAGTCCACCTGGGGTCTGAGATGAGTAAAAAAGTTCACTCACAATCATTATGGAAGATAAGGTAATAGTTCCCATTTCCAGTTACATAAACTTTTCTTGTAAGTGGAGGCTGTTCCAGAGTGAAAAATGTACTACTTGCAGACATGGGAAATATGGATTCCACTTCTGGTTAGGTCATTAACCTGTACTTGACCTGAGGCATTCTATGAAACTTTTTGGCCTCATTGGCAAAACGTGTTTTAAGATGCTATGCTTTCTAAAAATTTTTGGACAAAAAAAAAAGCTCTTTACAGAGATGTTTATCTATTCCCAGTATCCCCAGTCTCCTATAGCTTTAGATTTATAACAGGGCATGGCCTCAGATCTGCCTCTATGCCCTAAGAGTATCCTGCACTCAGCCCAAATCACAGTTTTCCATATCACGACTTACAACTCACCAGGTACAACTCTCAACTACAACAAGCATGGACATGACTCACTGGTTCCAAAACTCATCAGTCCAATGTTTATCAAGCAGACAGACTGTGCTTTTACTTTTGACCCTTGAGGATTCAGCTCAGTCCTAGATTAATATAAAGCCTTCCCTAATCATTCTTGATAGTTCTACCAGTTACCTCTCATTCTTCTCAGTTCTCTTCATACACCATACCTCCACTATTCTATGAATATATATAAAATGTATGTAATGAATAATACAGACATCAATAGTAAAAGTGCTACAAGCAACAAGTAGGAGAACTATGGGTTGTCTTAAGGGCCTCACCTTACCTCGCATATTTATTACAACAAATCTATACAGTAGGACCGATATTCCAACTTTACAGATGAAGAAACTGAGGCTTAGGAGAATCAATTAATGTGCCCAAGGTCACAAACCATTAAGTGGCAGACAGAGTTTGCCTGGATTGAGAAGCATACACAAACCACTGGGCAAAACTTCCTAATAGTATTCATTAGATTTCCAAGTACATATGGGTTCTTCTGATTGGGCTGTACATGCTCTGAGAACTTTCATTGTCTTTTCCACCTCTGAGTATTACTGAGCTTCACACAGGACTCCTTCACTTAGGCAGCAATTAGAGAGTTATAATTCATTCATAAGCAATAAAATGACATTTTACATTTCCCGTTTTTTAATTTGAAATGCAACTAAAATCTAGAGGGCATTTACAACGCTTAATGGATAGGAGATGAGGTTTGGTGCTATAGCAGATTGCATTATTGGCGTCAACTCTTCACCTTTCCTGTATCTATGCCCTTGGCCATGTGACTTTGCAATAGCTGCCATTAAATGGACAGAGGACAGTTCCATACCCTTGGCTTTGAGTTTGGCCATGTTTCTCATTATGGCCAACAGAAGATAGCATAAGTGATAATAATCCATGAGTGACCAAGATCTCTTATGATTCCATCTGTCCTTTTGCACCTATGCAATTGGCATGAGAATAGTTTCTACCAAAGGATTTCTCCTTCAGCCTGTGCCTCAGAATAAGATGCTGAATTATCTGAGCCATTCAGATGTGAAGCCTGAGCAGAGAAACCCAGCTTGCCCAAGCCAAGCTCTGCCAACTCCTAGCTGACCCATAAAAACATAAGCAAGACCACCTGAGTTCAGGAGAGCTACCCCAGTCTCTCACAAAAGTGAGAGCTATATAAATTTCTCTTATTTTAGGTTACTGAAGTTTTCTGGTTAGTTTCTGTAGAGGATTATTGCACTTAATAGCTAATTCGTATAAGTGAACTGCATTCTGATTCACAAATATTCCTTCCTCACCCCTAGATCTATATGCGAAATATGTTTCTGCCCCTCACCTTGGGCATGTAGTTTGTCAACAGTATATCAACCTGTGATTGGACTCAGCAGAAGCTCTAATGTGCTGGGAATAGTTTGGTTCAACGTTTTGCACTTGTGCCAGAACTGTGGTGACTAAAATAAATCTTAGGTTTTCAGCTTTATTTCATAATTAGATAAGATTTGGGGGTACAGTTCTTGTGGAAGGGTTGAGTATAACTAGTGTACATGAGACTGAAAGTGTATTTTGTGTGTAGAAAACTAAGAGAGGTAGATTATGGTGGATTACATTATTATTTGTAAATGCACTTATCCTCTTTCTCCTTTATCAGCTCTACTATGACTGCTAGCCAAAAAAAAAGTGTGGGGAAAAAAAACACAAAAAACAAAAAAACAAAAAACCTGAACATATGACCAGTCCTAGGCAAAGTTTTAAAAGCAACTTCACAGTTCAAGTAAGCCTCTTGGGTTTCTGCCTTCTGCTGTGAGAATGTGTACCAGATAAGGGCCTTTCTTAACCTGGGTTCCCCAGAAACAAAATCTGAGATGAGAAGGGTCTACTGAAGAATGCTCTCAAAAGAAAAGAATGCTCTCAAAAGAAAAGTATAAAAAAAAGCATGATGAGGCAAAGGAGGATCCTGAAATTTAAAGTACTGTACATGAGGCCTCTGTTGATCCTCAGGGGCTTTCTGGAGCTGGTATAGGCTTCAGAATTGTCCTAAATTAAAGCAAAGGAATCAGGTTTTTGTACCCAGGCAGCGGCCTCTCATTGGCATGGACACCACCTAAGAGGAAGCATAACCTTGCCTGAGACAGTTCCCTCTGCAAAGGGAAGTTCCCCAGTGAGGGATGAACCTGTGAGCTATTAGCAGCCTATCTACCAAGCAGACATGGGTAGGTGTCTAAAGCCCTATGCTGGTAGACCTGGATGGAATGCCATGCTATACACTGTGTGGCTGTACTTCTGCCCGGAGCCCAAAATGAAAAGCCACATGGAGCAGGGACACAGTCAATCCACAGCATGGAAGAGAACCATGCTGACCCAACTCTGACCCACAGCTTTTCAGGCAGGTGAATAATATCTGTCCTCCGAAGCCTAAGAAATTTTTGGATTATTTCTTACCAAAGAAAAGTTGATGGATATACTTACAAAACAACAAAAAGAAATTAGACTTCACATTTTAAAAATATGTACTTACATTTTTTGATAGAGAAAAAGTGTCATATATGCACATGTGCAAGTGGGGCAGAAAGAGAGTGAGAGAGAGAATCTTAAGCAGGCTCAATGCTCAGCATGAAGCCCAAGACAGGGCTTGATCTCACAACCTTGAGATCATGACCTGAGCCAAAGTCAAGGGTCTGTACAAGCTTCACTAAATAAGCCACCTAGAAGCCCCTTTAGTTACATTTTTTAAACGTGCTTTTTAAAATTATGAACATGTATTTGTGTGTTGCTGCTGCATAAACTACCCTAATACTTAATAACCTAAACATACCTTATTTGCTGATGATTCTGAATTTGACCTGAGTTCAGCTTCGTGGTTCGTTTGCTAATTTTGCCTGATGTCATTCATGTAAGTCAATCATCCAATGGCTTAACTGGGACTGATGGTCTTGTGTGACTGACTACCAATTCTGGCCATTAGCTAATATTGGCTGTAGGCTCTGTCTTTAGGTGGTCTCTCATCTCTAAAAGGCAAACCTGGACATCTTTACGTGGAGGTTTCAAGGCAGTAAGAGAACAAGAACATAAGCCCCCATCACCCTAAGGCTTAGTCTCAAAATTCCCAATAACACCACTTTGGCTACATTTTTTTTTATTGCTCAAATTCAAAAGGCCAGCCCAGATTCAAGGGGAAGGGAAACTGATTTATTTGCTTGAAGACAGGAGCAAGTACACAAAGTGCCAAGAAAGGTATGGTTGCAGCCAGCTTTGCAAACAGTCTCCCAAGGGGCTGATGTGCGCTTTTTCTTTTTCTACCAATATTTTTCTCTGAAGACCGAGTTTGATCACGTTTATAGCCACCTTCCTTGCCCCTGTAAAGAACCCTCCAAATAGATGTAATCTTTTCAATTAGACAGTTGAAAACATTTACCCACTAGGGGTCAGTACTGAAGAGTCAATTCAAAAATAGAATCTGAGAGAAAGGAAGGAAACTAAGAACTCATCTGAGAAAGAGGAGGAGGAAGAAATGGGCTAACTTTACATAACATGGTGTATTAATCTGATATACAATCTAAAATTCCTCCCCTTCATTTGATTTTATTCTCTTCTGGTTAATGCTTACAAAACATTTGTATTTCTTACCTTCTGAATTTTATAATTTGGTATTAATTCTATTCCTTATTCCAGTCTATGACTTTGGTGGTGTGTGTGTCTATGTCTATATATGTGTGGTCAAAGTGGGGCGGGAACAGGAATAATAAGACATAATCAGATTATTAATAATAAAATGGAAGAATAAAAATAATGATTCAGGAGGAAAACCCTGTGACTAATTTCTAGAAAAACGACAGAAGATATTTCCAAGCAAGTCATAATGCAAAACCATTTATAGCAGCAGACAATCATGGCAATATTTGACTAAAAAGAGAAACATCTATATTCCAGAATTTCCCATTATATGGAAATATGCCTTCCACTTACAAGCATCTTCACAGAATATGTGGCTTGTTTCAAATAAAACCCTTCCAAATATATATACACATCTATTTCAAATAAAACCCTTCCAAATACACATATATATATATATATATATATATATACATATATATATATATTTATAGACATTCTTTTGTTCTTTTTAAAAACTAATATTGCCACTAAGTGCTACAGAATCAACTCCATAGGGGTGATCTTTGTTTAATATTGGTGAAATAATCCAGTAAATTAGTACTAAACATAAACATGTATATCTTTCCATTGCACATTAGAACATTGTTTCTAATGGTAGGAGAAAGTGAGAAAGAGAGAAAACCTTTGGCCTGCAAGATTCAAACTTCAAAATTATCCAGCTGACATACACAGGTTTTGGATGGTTTTTCTTAGCAACACAAAAAATCTTCACTAAGAATAGTTGAAGAATACGACAAATTGCCTAGCATACATAAACGTAAACACTTTTGTAGGCAAAGGGAATGGGCAGTGGTAACAGCAGTGCTGTCTGCTGTAGCACACGCCGGACTTTGGTATAAATGGGCCTTATCTGTATTCCAGAGCCTTCAGAATACTCACTGCAATTGGTAACGATTGGTAATCAGCAACTTTCTGCTGCTTTACATTCACAGAAGCGGCCAGCCCAAGTGAGTAGCAGCCATCAGATTAGATCACTAGCTATATTGTTCGGGTTGATTTTAATTGCCTGAAAAGGGTCATTACCATCTTCTGCAATATGTTAAGTTATTTTAAAGAGTGACTATTTCTATGTAAGAACAAAAATGGACCAGGAGTCTATTAGTGCTAGAAAGTGTAAGGAAATATTCAGTAAGATCGTGGCCCTGATGGCATAAAAATCCTGTCCAAATCTGATTACATTGACAAACACACACACTTACCTGCAGAACTTTTTAAAACTCATATGGCAAGTAAACACAGATTCCCAAGCTGATGACCACAGAGAACCACCCAAATGTCACATCCTGCTTTATAAAATGCCAAGACTTCTGTTTCCATGGCAACTTTTACATATAGGCAACTCCAAGGTGAATGAGTTCATGATATTTAAGAGCAAAAGGACAAACATTTGCATGGGAAAAGGTCCATCCAAGTGGACTACTTGAAACCTAGAAGCCACTTGCAAAAATATTACATCAGAGTGTGTTTAACACGGGAACTGCAGCTATCAGGGTGTTTGTTCTTTAAATTCAAAGCCTAGCTACACAATTGCATACATGGGGTACAAGTGCACAGAGCTACACACACTCATGTAGTCGGGCTTAAAAGATGCTGATAACTACATAAGGTCTGTTGTCTTGTTAACAGTAGCACACGAATGTCAATTCCCTGGTTTTGATTTTATACTATAGCCAAAACACAATACCACTGTGGGAGGAAGCTGGGTGAAGGACAGACAGACCTCTCTGTACTATTTTTTAAACTCCCTATGAGTGTAGTTGCTTTAAAATAAAAAGTTTAAAAATATTAGTCACCAGGTCTCATCACCGACAACTCAGAAAATCCTGTAAAGGATCAAGGAATGCCCGTTATTTCAATAGAACAGTTAATGTTTCTAGAAAGATCACTTAGTTGGGAAGCAGTGAGAGAGATATGGAATATCTCTATAAGGATAAGGGGGCTTTCTGTGTGTGTGTTTTTTTAAGTAGATTTCACACCCAGTGCAGACCCCACTGCGGGGCTTGAACTCATGATCCTGAGATCAAGACCTGAGCTGAGATCAAGAGTCGGATGCTTAATGGACTGGGACATCCAGGTGCCCCAAGGAGGCTTTCTATTGAAGGACAATTGGTAAGACTGTTAAATGCCCACAAGCCTGTCTTCCCCCATTTATAACTATGTAGCTCTTGATAGTTTAGGAAGATGTACTTTTGATTTGTTCTGAAGCATTTAGTTATTTCTTTCATATTCATTGTTTTACTCTAATAAATAATGGATCTTGAGAATTCCAAAATTACTCCCATTGCACTAAACTAAGACCCTTGCATCAAGGACCAGCCATCAGTACCGACAACCAAAGCTTATGTCCCCTTAGGGCATATGTTTGTCACAGAATTTTTCTAAGTTGAGACCATATCAAGATATTCATCTGTTGTCAATTAATAGTTTGCCACCCCAAAACTGTGCAAAATACAATAAAATCTTTAAATTATACACTAAAAATTTTAAGTCCAATAAAAAGAAGCCATAACATAAATAACTACAGTATAACTGCACGTGAATAAAAGAGATCAGCTCATCTTTTTTGATTGTGCAAATAGTCACCAAAACCCTAATATGCCGTGCCGCTCCATGCACAGACTATCAGGAAAGACAGATATTAAACAATTGCACAGTATCAATTGAATTCAAATCCATTATCCCTCTAAAGAAGAAAATTTTAAAGCATAGTTGAGAGTGGAAGCCACACCTCCAAACCTAATCTGGAGGACACTAAAGGCTTCCCAGAAACAGTAGGATTAGAATTAAAGAGCATTCCTGGCAAAAATAACAGTGAATTAAGGGTGGACATGAGTTGAGATGTGAATGAGGGGCTTGGAGTTAGAGCCAGGGTACAGGAATCTTGAAGCCAAAAGCAACATCCTGAGTTTTCAAGAAAGTTTTAAAAAGCTCTGTTAAGTTGGAAGTTCAAGGATGGGTGAGAAAAGAGAAGTCTCATGCAGACAGGCTCCATCAGTGGCATTTTCTCTGTAGGCTGTGGGTGTCCAATAATACAAGGTTTCTGGTTCATGGAATAATACAGCAGCATGTGTCAGAAAGACTGGAGAGGGGCGGAAGGTGGTTTCTTGATCTGCTGCATTTAGTAAGAACTTTAGGTAAGAACTGCAAAGGCAGTAAAGGGCTCGGAACCTGGCTGGTGGATAATCACACGAATGAATGTTCTTGTATTTTTAATCAGTTGACTGGTTGCAGGGACAAAAGAGGACAGTACCGAAGACCACTTGGTGCCATGTGCCTTGAGGACCACAATGAGAAAAGATGAAAGAAGGTATCACCTTATGCTACAACCAGCTTGGGAGAAAAAATGATTCCCATTCTGACACAATGGCTTTGAAGTAGCAGATATCCAAAAGTTCTAAGAGATCTTAGAGCAAGGTGACAGAACACTCTGTAAGAGTCAGCTGCAGACCTCTGCTGAATATGAACATGACAGACAGGATCTCTGGTCACAGAGGTGCTCCAGCCACATGTTATAAACTCAGCACCCCCAAAAGCATAGTTCCCATGGGTTTATCAAACTCCATTGTGAGCCACGTCCTGTGATAGAAGCTGCTTTTGCAATGGTAAGTAAAACAGATGTGGTGACTGTTCGTAAGATGGTTACAGAATAGTAAACAAGGAATCAGATGAGGAGATAGTTTCAAGTTATGATAAGTGCTTTGGGCGATATGAACAAAAAGAGACAAGCAGAGGGATTAGAGAGCACTCTTTCAATAAATATTTATATCGTGACCAAAGGTGTGATCAGCTGTCAAACTCTATGTGGGGTGTGCATGTGTGTGTGTGTGTGTGTGTGTGTGTGTTTGGGGGTAAAGGATAGAATGGGCTACGAGGCAAAGGGATAAAATAAACCCTAAGATAGGAAGGAGGTCAACAAAACCGCAGACAATGGAGAGAAGCCTACGAAGTTCTTTCTCCCCAAAGCATGGCATGAGATGATGTTGGACGCAGGGGTAGTGTTTAAATCCTACATGGCTTTGTAGATACTTAATAGTTCTGAATGCAATATAGAATCATTTAAGTGCTTTGAGGAGAGGAGTATTAATTTAACTTACATTTAAGAAAAAAATACTGCCCTGACTAGCGTGCAGATAATGATTTGGGGGAGGAAGCAAGAGAAGAGGCAGAGAAACCAGCGCAGTTTTCCCTTGGGAGGAGATAGTGATTTGGAATAAAATAGAATCATGTGAGTGGAGATGGACAGAAGTGGACAAATCTGAGAAATATCACAATCGAAAGGACGCACAAGATCTGAGTTGGACTAATTCCCTAGAATAAGAGTATTTGAAGTATTGTAATGGTCCCAAGCACTCTTTTTACCCAAAGATAGCATACCGACAGCCTCATTTATCAGCAATATCATCAAAGTGGTTTTTGAATTACAGATTTCATCCCTGAACATTTGAAAGGCAATCAAAGTCAAGCAAGTTAGAAAAACAAATGGGGCAAATTTGTTCTCCTGTTTTAGAACACAGAAAATTTACAATCTGAGTTATAAAGGCACCTAAGAGAGGGCTATGGAATTGCTATAACATATATAATCTATTACTCAGAATGCCAATATGTCTGCAATAAGGAATATGCATACTTCCTGAATTATTTTATCCTACTTAATAAAAGAGTCATTTTTTCTCACTTTTTGCAAGGCAGCTTCTTGCACAGTAAAGATTCTACAAATATTTACATTCCAAGTAGCAGAGCTGTTTGAGATGCCATAAAGTTCTGCCAGCACTTCTATTACAAACCCTTATTTCTTGTTTATAACATGTACATAAAAGGGGAGAAATAAAAATGTACCATGGATTGGAACCTGGCATACAAAGTTTCGACTAGGGGGAGGATTGCTCCTGCAGCAAATTTTCAAAAGAAATGTTCCGCTATATTTAGTAGATAAATGGGGGAGTGGTGCTACAAACCAAAAACCACTTAGCATAGTTGATTTGTTCCTGAAATTTTTACACAAGTGAGATCTGAGACTGAGATCTGTTACACCTTAATTTCAAAGAAATGTTCTGTCTTCAACTATCCTGTGGCCAGCCCAATCCTCTAATTACTGCCAAACATCTTTGCAAAAAGGATAGTATCTCAGGCAGTTTTATCAAGCATAAGAACTAGTCTACCAGCATTAAGTGACTCGTAAATACATTTTAAAACCATAGGAGCACCTCCGAAAAACTCACCTTCAAAGAGACAAACTCCCTAAGATCAAAAGGCTTGAAAGTGAACTGGTGGCAGTAATTGAATCAGAGATGGCAAGCAAACATGGCCAGCATCAATTAATCCTCCTGCCATCTAACTGTCTCCATACTGGGAGTTAACATTATTTTACTGCTAAGACCTTACTAACCGGTGACTAGAAAAACACAGAGCACTGAACCAGCCATGTGCATAATACGGTGATATACAGAACTGGCAGCTTTAAAGGGGCAATTATATCTGTATACAATTTCGGCACAAAACATTTCAAGAGCTAATGAGAACTTCAAGTTTCACACTTAAATTACGCAGTAAAAACAGAGAAGATGCGTACCGAATGTGTGAAGAGTTGGGAACTTATAAAAGAGAAGGACGCTTATTTTGCTAGCAGAGCGAAGAGGCTATTAGTTTGTAATAACTGGGCATATATGAAATGTGACAGTGATAAAATTGAACATAAATCAGCAATGGAAAGGCTACAGCTTGCTGTCCGTAGCTAATCTTTGCTCCAAGTGAAATTGCTCAGCACTTTGGTCCTATTAAATGTTCTGCTGCCATTTTAAGGAATAATCAGGCTATCCGGGTGGGTTGTGAAGGATGCTGAAAAGTTGAGAGTTCTCTTGGACAATGGACTTAATGCCTTCATGTCTTTGTGCTAACATTACTGATATCCAGACATTGAGAAGAACATGGAGGTGAATGTTATTGTCTGAGGCAGCCAGTGCCTGCATCTATTGCCCTACAAATCAATTAGCCACTGTGTCTGTTATACCACCTTCAGACAGGAGGGCCACACATATGCATTTAGCCTCACCATTAACCTAAAACAAAAATGTGTAGCAATTCACTCTAGCTCCCGGGTGGATAGTGATCATTTCGAGGGTCCTCAAACTACATGTTGAATCTCAACTGACTTGAAGCAAACACTCAAAGATCATTAATTTCTGAGCAAATATATTTCCACTGGAAAGGCTGAACCCTATCAGATATCTTCTATGAACCACATTTACCAGAACTTGTCCCATTGCAATCAGTGACTGGCACATATTAGGCACTTTGTAAATGTTGCTCAAATGGATATGAATATTAACCTACAGAACCTCCTCCCTGGTACCACAGCCCACCAAGGGTTAAAACCACAACCTCAGATGTCAGGTAATTGCAGCCAAAGCCATGTTACTGTTAGTAAACACAACTAGCAAAGCAAAAGTAACACATTTGACTTCAGTATTGAGACATAATAGCTCTTCCAAAGGCAATTATTCCTCTCAAACACTGTAGGGCTCTGACTCATTGTTCTGATTAATTCTTGTTTTTTAATCTATTTACAGATCAAGATTCTTTTTCAGCTCGTGTGATATTCATCTCTGTGGGGGTAAACAGAAACCACAGCTTGTAGAGTCCTCCTACTATATATATATATATATATATATATATATATATATATATATATATATATATATATTCCTGCTTAATCATTTTTAAATTATTTCTGGATTTACCTACTCACCATATGAGCTGGGGTTTCTGACCTCCCTCCTGAACATCACACATCTCCCCTCCCTGCTCTCCTCTCTGCGTTGCTTTCTCTAGCTCTGTTTTCCTCACATCATGATTTCAGGTGAACAAACTGGCCACCCCCTTCCCAGAGCTGTCTGTCCCCCTCTCTTTGGCTCGGACCAGAAATTGACTCTCTTCACCGTAGCCGGTACCATTTTGTTACTAAATCATTCCTCTGGGCACATCTCCTTGTTGTACATCAATAAGTAAATGCAGTACAGGGAAGGACAGGCGGATTGGAGTGTCGTGCGGGGCTTTGCACAAGCACAGCCCATAAGCTGTTCATTCATTTCAATCAGTCAAAAATTTTTCTAAACGTTGCTGTGTCTTGGGGTACCCAGTTGACACTTCCTGGTTTCCGTTCCTGGTAGTCTGTTAGCCGCTTGGTTAGCTTTGCACGGCTCCTTAGAGAAGAGAAAAGCAGCCAAGACCAGGTCCGAGCTCAGGAAACCTGGAGTATAGCCCATTCCAGACAAAACCTGGCAAATACACGCGGCAGAAGATTCTGTCCAAGACTGCAGATTGAAAAGTGGAAAGAAAATGAGGCTTGGAAAACTTGGTCGCTAATCGAAGAATCCTCCGCCCTAGTTTCCCCCAGACCTGGAGAGCAGGGAGAGGTTTGTGGCAAAAAGCTGTATCACATTTCCACCCCCTGCACCGCGGACCTAGGATTCATCTTAAGTACCCTTGCATTTCACAACTTTTTTTTTTTTTTTTTTCCAACTTCACTAGCCAAATCCGCTGAGCTAAGGGCTAGCCAGTGGGACCCACCTCGCATTTCCCCACGCTGGAGGTGGAGATGCAAAGTGTTCCCAGCCTGGAAACCAATCCTCGCCCAAGAAGAAAAAAAATTATCTCCCCAAAGCAAATCTGCTCCGAGACGCATCTTTTATTCTCCACTTGTCGGGGGCACATCCCCGCAAACAAACTAACTTTAGGGCTAGGAGCCTTGAAGCCGGTGCGTAAAGTTTGCCAGGGCAGGTGGCTCACCGTAGTGCCCGGGGCCAGCGCAAGGAGCCGGGACTCTGAGACTTACCTGATTTCTGCAGCGCACGAGGCGCCCGCTCCGCCGGTGCGCCGGCCGCCGTTCTCCGAGGCCTGGGGGGCCGCCGTGCGCGCCCTCGCGAGCCTCCGCCGCAGCTCCCCGGTCCGCGCCGTTCCTGGCCGAGCCTGCGGCGCCTACCCGCCGCCGCCGCCGCCGCGCGCCAATCTGCTGTGGCTGCTGCCGGCGCCGAGCAAGCGCTGCCTGCGCCTCCGCCGCCCAGGCTCCGGCTCCAGCGCGGGCACTGGAGGGAGGGGAGAAGGGGCGGGAGGGAGGGGCGGGAAGCGCGGCAGAGCAGCCAACGGGGTCCCGCGCCTAGCGCCGGCGGCGCCCCCCGCGCCCCCGCGCCGGCCAGGAGCCCGCGTCTCCCTGCGCTCTGCCTCGTGCGCCCACGTGCGTCCGGCCTCCGCAGGGCCCTGGGCGGCGGCGCGGGATGGGGCGGCGGTCAGCCTGTCACCGCTTGGTGGCCTCGTGCGCGCACAGCTGGGGCCTGGGGAGCACGGGGTTAAAGGTAGGAATTCCACTTCTAGGAAAGCCTCCTACAGCTGCGCTGCCGAAAGTGCGCAGAGCTTGCCACTGTCCTATTAAGGCGGATAATTATTAAGGCTTCGCTGTGTACCAGGTAGTGGACAGCGCAATTTAAGGGAATTGGTTCACGGCGTCCCCGGAGCGACCCTGAATCTATTATTGTCTCCTGACTTAATGATGAGGAAATTAATTTGCCTAAGGCCTCAATGCGTCAGTTATAAGAATAATCACAATTGTGTTCTGACAAGGGCCCTGTGAGGTGGGTCTTACCTGCATCTGGCTAAGTACATGCAGGCAGTGGTTGGTGAGAGCACCTTGACTTCCGGTGAAAGCCTGCTGGATTCGTAAGCCCTCGCATTGGGGAAACTTCCTTCCAGTGCCCGGGCAAAGGTTGTTCAGCGAGCTTTACTTGTGAGTGATAAACATTTGGAAACAACCTTCCTGTCCGTTATTAACAGAGCGTCTAATTAAAATACAGTGGGATACTTTGGGATATAAAGCAGCATCTATAGAATGGGAGGTACATGTATTACTATTGGCATGGAATGACCTTCAAGAGGTCTTATCAGGAGAAAAGTTAGTTCTGGAAACATAGTTACAGTTTTTGTGCTCATTTGCGCATCTCTGTATGCATATTTATGTGTGCACAGTTTCTAGAAGGATGTCCTAGGATACCGTTTTAACAATGCTCCTTGTGAGTAAAACTGTAATTGGGGCTGAATTTTATAATTCTTTGACATTGTTTCAAAAAGGTATCATAAGTTTACTTTCCCTTTGTGGTACAAAAAAAAAAAAAATCTAGTCATGTTTGTTTAATTAGGCCTAACAAATTCCCAGCCCTGTCTCCTCTTCTCTCCCGGTGATTCCTCCTGTCAGGGGACAAAACTCATCATCAAGGGCATTACTCTGGGTGAAAGAGACCTGAGAGGGGGTTTAAGGGAAATGCCTGTTTAGACTATTTCTCATTCTTGCTCTTTTACTCCCCAAATAAGTAGCCCTGCCTGGTCCCCTGCAAATCAGAATAAAATTTGAATTGCCGGGAAAACTCTGGTTAAGGGCGGGGTGGGGGGAGGGTGGTAAATAAACAAAAGGCAGAGCCCAGGTCTGTAAGGTGTGGGGCAGGGCTCCCTACAATCATCCCCACAGGCAGGACACTGACTAGTCTCTGTGGCAAGAAGAAATTGTGTCAAAGGCTTGAGCGGGACAGGGTTCCCCTCAGAACTACTTCAGCAGTGATTTTCTCTCCCCCCATGAACACACAGTAGGGTCCTGGAATACACTGGGTCACTTTCTCTGATGTTGGCCATTTTTGTCCAACTTCTCACTTTATCGGGAAACTTTTCCTGTTAAGAGTCGTGGCTGGATTACGAACAACAGCAACAAAAGGTGGCTTTATTTATGTTTGAAAAGGGGGGAGGCAAGGATAGATACAGCACGCTACTATAAATAAAATAATGTGCTTTTTCCCATCAGAATTAAATTGCAGTAAATTTGGGCTCCTTAAAGTCTCTCTCCTTAGGAAAAGAAAAAAAAATAGAACAGGTATGGAAAGGTTGTTTATGGTCGTTTCAGTTGTTATTGGTTACTGTAAATAATCTTTTTGCTTGCAATCTGGGAACATGTTGGCAACCCCCCCGAGTGTGACAAAATGTTTTATTGAGTAGAACTGGTGTATTCTGGAAGGAACTGAGAAAATTTCACATGCAAATTTTGCTGATGCCTGGCACCTAGCAGGTGCAATTACTGCCATGCCCACATCCATCAAAAGGAGTGCTTCTTTTCTTAATATTTTCAAGTTGATGCCTTATAATGCATTTTCCTTCTAATGCATATGTGTATACCCTGTCCGGCGGGAAGGGAAAGAGCATTTTCATCAAGGAGGGGGACGTGGCCCCAGGCAGCAAAATGACAGGGGGAGGATGGGAAAGAAGCTTCCGAAATTAGAAATCTAAAGCCGAACCCCTCACCACCCTCTCCAAATAATTAGTCATTTCCAAACTCAGATTACATTCCCTATGCTGGTGAAAACTGATTAGTACTGGAAAGGGATTTAATGGACTTTTTAATCTATGGTTGCAGCAGAAGGGGGGCATCTTAAATTTGGAGGAGTTATGATGAACATTTAGTGTGAGCCACAGTTTCATTGGCAGAACAGGTAAGAGGTGTATAAATATATGTATTTAGAGAGATACGCATCATTTTATTTCCTCTCTTTGCTCAAAATGTAAAGCATAATGTGAGTCAACTGAAAACCTGATATTTACCAAAAGTTGATACACAAGAGCAGGTTTAAATAAAATTCCCATCCAATTTCTGGGCCGGAAGCCCAGGAAATTAAAAAAAAAAAAAAAATTAAAGGCACATGTGGGTCTTCTCAGTGTGAATGCCGGATGGAGTTTTTATTGAATTTGGCCTCAACTGATTGTAGCATTATAAGCAATTCTGCAGTTAAGTTTCAGCAGCCATTTAGATGGCAAATCCTTTTTTTAGGGTATTATAACTAAGAATAATAACTTCCTTTTTATATGGCACCTTTTATATCAAAGCACTTTAAAGTGTGCGATCATCTTCCCATTATTAAGATACCCCATCTGTGTTGGAATATAGAAGCCATTTCATGCCACTGACACCACATAACAGTTATTTGTTTGCCTGTTTATTGTGTAGCAAAAGAAAAAGAAGGAAAATATCTGCTAAAGCCACAGCCTGACACTCTCGGGTAAAAGTATAAATTGGAATGTAGCCAAGTTACTAAAACATACCTATTTCTATAAAAAGAGGTGTGGAGCCTTTCAGTTTCCATGGGTGGAAAGACAGGTCCTGTGGACATTGCCACGTTACCATCACAAAGTTCTTGCTCATGTCCAGATGTAGCAATCGTGCTGCTGAGGATATGGAATTGTTATCTCTAGTGCCGGGGTGCATGTTTCAGGGGGTTCTCTCAGTCAAACTAAAAAGTATTAATACATTGTCAGAATCCAAGCCACAGTAAGAATAAGATGGCTGCGATGACTGGATAAGACAAGCAAAAAAACCTTTTCGTGAAATTTTCACTTTAAATGTCTCATTGTGTAGTGAATATCCTTATTCAAGCAAATTCTCCACTTTTCTGGTGAGAGGGTCAAATTGGAGGATTCTGGAAACTTGAATGCATATAAAATGCTTAGCACTGTGCCTGGGACTTAGCTCTGAATGCTAATCAAACATAACAAATTCAGGTACCTACTCATTTGTTTTCTCCTCTGAAGAAGTTTGCTGAATTTCCTGTCTACAGTGGCTCTGCTGTCATTCTCTATACTTCGCAGAACATATCCCTATGTGACATTTTTTTTTTTAACATCTGTTTTGTATTGCCAGAATCCCTCGCTAGAATGAAAGCTTCACGAAAGTAGGGACTTTGTTTTGTTTACTGCTGCGTTCACAGCCCCCGGCACGTACCTGACATATACATGATAGGTGTACCATAAATGTTTAATGATTGAAAGGACTTCCAATGTGCCAGGCACTGTATTAATTGCTTGTACACGGTACTTTGCAACCCTCACAACAGCCCCATGGAATAACTGTTGTTTTACCACCTTTTTATAGATGAAGGCACTAAAACACAAAAGTGAAGTTATGTATTTGGAAGCTCTTTCTTCGGAGATTACGCAAGGTATGGGTAGCAGGACTTGGCTTTGAATCCAGGGGTTGAATGCCAGCCTCTGCTCTGTGTACATCCCTGTAAGTTTGAGTAGATTTTGTTACCCATCTAGTCCAGCCCTTCTCACAATTTAATAATGCCTGCTACAGGGGATCTGATTCAAATGCAGAATCTGGTTGAGCAGGCCTGGGGTAAGGCCCAAAACTGTGCATTTCTACCAAGCTCCGAGAAGATGCCAGTGCTGCTGGTCCCCAGACTAGACTTTGAAGAGCTAGGATATGGTCCAGAAATTTCACGCGAACATATAAGCCAGCTGGCACATTCCAAACTTTAGGGATATAAATTAATGAGAGTTAAAAACAGTATTTAGAATTACTTATGAAACCATAGAATTCAACTTACTTCTTCTGGGTTTACAGTGACTAGTCTGGAGTACAATCTTAATAAATACTAATTTCTCATACAGAAGAAGAGACTGAGGCACATAAAGTTTATGTAACTTTCCCCAGTTCAGGGAAGGTAGAGCTAGGGAGCCTGCTACCTGCCCTCTTCTCTTTCTGATCAGAAGTCTTTGGCTCCTCTCCATCAGTTTCTTGAAGGTAGATTTCATGGAAATTTGAAATGGTAACATAGTGACAAGGTTAAGAAAGTTGGTAAAGAGGGTGTCCACAAACGTAGTTAGCAATTTAGCGATTGCACTTTGGTAGGGATGAGGTTGTTGCAAACTGTGAAAAAATGGGGCCATTTGAAGTTCACAGCTCTTAAATTGAAAACCTAGGGGCACCTCGGTGGCTCAGTCAACCAAGCATCGACTCTTGATATCAGCACAGCTTGTGATCTCGTGGCTGTGAGATGAAGCCCCACGTCGGACTCTGTGCTAATCATGGAGCCTGCTTGGGATTCCCTCTCTCTCCCTCTCTCTCTGCCTCTCCCCTGCTTGTGCTGTCTCTCTCACACACAAAATAAAGAAAGAAAAATTTCAAAAAAGAAAACCTATAACCTAGCACCCTAAAGACAACTGCATATAAAGAGTCCCTAATGTATGTGACTATACAAAAGCAATGTAGGTTTCAAATTTGGTAACTTTATTTATGTTATTTTCTTTTCCTCAGGTATAAATGAGAATAACACTATCTTTCCCATTTAAATATGATCATGTTTTAAAAAAGAAATTATTGGGGTGCCTGGGTGGCTCAGTTGGTTAAGTGTCTCACTTCAGCTCAGGCTATGATCTCACGGTGCATGAGTTTGAGCCCTGTGTCAGGCCCTGTGCTGACAGCTCAGAGCCTGGAGCCTGCTTCAGATTCTGTTGTCTCTACTCTCTGCCCCTCCCCCATTCATTCTCTTGCTCTCTCTGTCTTTCAAAAATAATAAATAAACATTTAAAAAAAAGAAATTATTATATACGTGTCACTTCACTGAAAATATGAACTTTGTTCAAAGTGGGTTTACGTTCCATGATTTTATTTCATTGTTTCTTTAGTATGGGTTTTAATAATTATTTTATCAGTCTATCTAAAATGCTTTCCCCAAGACTGCCAACATTTCTTGGAATAAAGATGAAGATTTTTTCATATGCTAAAATGTAGAAAATATTATTTATATATTTATATTTTAATTCTGTTCACATTGCTATTATGATGCTAATTTTTTGACAGTGGCAAATTTATTGACATTAAAAGTGGGCTTCTGCTCTATGTGTATCTTTGAAATTCTTTACATACCTAAAAACAGCTTAGCTGATATGTTTGAGATAAAGGGCATTTTCTAAACTTGAGGCAAAAGAAAATGCTTCACAGGGGAGTTTGAGAATGAAAAACAAAAAGTGTTCCTTTGTGAATAAAGGAACTTGTATTTTTAAGTATTTTTTTTAAAGTGTATTTGTATGAAGTATAAAGAATGAAAATAATGATTCTTTTAGTTGCCTCTAGCTGCTAGAACAAATTACCACGGACTGGGTGGCTTAAACCACTAACATTTATTTTTTATACTTCTGGAGGCTCCGAATCTGAGGTCAAGGTGCCAGCATGGTTGGGTTCTGGTGAATGTCCTCTTCCTGGTTTACAGATGGCATCTTGTTGTATCTTCACATGGCAGAGAGCAAAGAGAGAGTGTGTTTTCATGTGGGAGCAGGAGAGTGCAAGCCGGCTATCTGGTCTCTTCCTGTAGAGGGCACTGATTCCTTTCAGGAGGGTTCCACCCTCATGACCTCTGCACCTCTCAAAGGTTCTACCCCATAATACCATCACATTAAGGCGTAGGATTTCAACATGTGAATTCTTTGGCTGAACACAAGCATTCAGTCCATAACAATGATACAGAGTAGGTTGAGGTGAACTACTGTGCTAGATAGAAAACATTGTAGCACCAGCTAAGAGACAAGCAAGGAGAAGTTTGTGTTGATTTAGCAGCTACCATCAGATCCTTATGAGCCTGCAGAGTAGTATGAAATAACATGTGACAACATTTATAGGCATCTATATCAAATGGGTTTTTCAGTCTCTGAAAAAGGCAACATAAGAAGTAGTTTTCTATTTCATCCAGTTTACCCCACTGAAATACTTTTTCTGTAATAATCTGGTGAGGCATTAATATGAGTAGCCGTAGATATAAAATAACACAGAGTGATCCATTCTGTCGTCATTGTAGAATATCTCATGATGGCCACTTGATCTACAAAAATAAGATCTGTTTCCCCTATTTGCTAGTCACTGAGCACTACTGTGAGAAAGGAATCATTTCTGTACCTAGTCACAACCAGCCAAACACCATGAACCCTTTCCTTCCTCTACAGGTTGGTGGGTGAGCAGCTGATATCTCAGGTTCTGATGCCTACCTCGGGACCTGTCCCATGGCCCAGCACACCATACACATTAAAAATGTTCATGGAATGAACATGCATCAAGTGGTAAGTTTCTAAAATTCTTTTTGATTACATGTCACTCATTTTGATCATGTACTTTTGATATATTTTTTTTTTCATTCTTGTCAAAATGATTAAAGGAAAAGAGATTTTTCTCATTGAAACACATATTTCGTTATGCTAAAATATCCTTTTGAGAAACTAATAACTAGAATCTTTTAGCCTAGTGGTTCTGAGACTTTTGCTGCACATTTGAATCACTTGGGGGACTTGAAAAATCTAGATGCCCTGGCTGTACCTCATGCTCATTAGTTTGGAATTTCTGGGGTTTTGTACCCAGGCGTCAGTATTTTTAAAACTGCTCTTGTGATTCAGCTATGTGGCAAAGTTTGAGAAGAATCATGGGTTAAGTTAGCCAGCACCCCCCCACACCAAAAGGTGTACTGAAGGTGTTACCCCCCCCCCCGCCGGTACCTGTGAACATGACCTTATTTGGAAATAGGGTCTTTGCAGATGTAATTAAATTAAGATGAGGTTTTAACGGATTAGGATCAACCCTAATTCAGTGACTGCTATGCTTTTATAAGGAGGGGAATTTGGATACAGACACATGGAGACAGGGGGATTCTATGTGAAGACATAGAGACAGACAGACACAGAAGGAAGGTGGCCATGTGGAAATGGAGACTGAGAGTAGCACTGTGCAGCAGCAAGCCAGAAAGCACCAAGCATTTCCACATGCCACCAGAAGTCAGAAGAGCGTCGTGGAATAGACTCTGCCTCTGAGCCACCGAGAAGGAACCCACCCTGCCGATACCTTTCTGTTGTTTAAGGTACTGAGTTTGTGGTGACTTATTACTAGCAGACAAATACAGCACTTCTTAGTCAAGCCAAGGACCAGGCTGGCTTGCAGTATGTGGTTCCTCCTTTCATCTCCTTTAGCCATGAGTTGAGTTAGTGGGTGGGTTCTAAATTAATAGCCGTTTTCACGGGCTATGCCAGAAGAAATATGCTACCTCCTTTTTCCTCCTTCGTGCCCCGCCACTGCCATTAAGTCAGGCAGAAAAATTCTAAGCACTTATTTTGTTGAAACATTTCTTTGGGTCATTATAGTTGTAGGTATTAGATTTTGCCATTTGCTATTCCAAGCATTTGCTTGCTTACACACTTCCTATCATGGTCCGTAAAATACTGTGTGAGTGACATTACTCTCATATTTTCTAACCAAGTCTACTTGCTGCAGAATGTAGTCAGTATAACCAAAACATTTTAAGGTCAAAAACAATGAAGAAGAGGGAGCCTCCTTTTTCTCAAATCTTTTGGCCCAGATAATAAGTTCCCAAATATGTTTTCCCATAAAACCATCTCTTCTATTGTTTCTTTACTTATTATGAAATGAACCTAAAAACCAACCTATTTAAAGACGAGATTGAAGGAGAGTTTAGGTGACGCTTAACCATCTTCAAACTGTTAGCACAATTTTCCACAATCACTGGAAAGACAAGTGTAGGAATGAGTTGGTCATGGATGCCAAAAGTTAGTAATCAAAAGCAACTCTCTTCCCAATAAGTCATTTTAGATAACTGAGTAACTATGAGTGTGACATGATATTCTTATGGAGATGATACTCTGGTTATAGCTCGAATGTGTGCAAAACTTCAGGGCCAGTCTAGAAAGTTTATAAGCTAGAACCCCCAAAGTGACTGTTGTGTGTCTGACACCCCGGCGAACAGAAACTAGAGCTACAAATGCGGGTATGCAATCATAAAAGCATTGGCAGAATTATCAAGTGACGTGTTATTTTCACAGTTAAAAAACTCAAAACAGAAATAACTTACATTTAGGGGTTAGGAAGTCACATGGATGAAGTACCACTGGGGGAGAGAAACCTTCAAACTTCTCTTGTCAAAGATTGCTAAATCTTTGAAATAAGCATTACTAATATTTTTGGCTAATTCTCTTTTGACCACCAGGCAAACGCATTTCGTTGGGGCTGTTCCTGGCTTTTACATTCTCACGATCCCCAGCAGGAAAAACACACATAATAAAAGGGAGGTGGAGGAATAATATTACCCAGGCGATTGCCTAGGAAAAGAGCTCTTACGCTTTAAGAGCCAAAGTATTTTATACACAGCTAATGGCTGACTGACTACATGGTGTGTGGCTCCAGGTGTGAAGTGAAAACTGTGGAACCATTTTTTCAAAACAAAGGGAAAAAGTGTGTGTACCAATAAAAGCTTTTTTCTTTCTCCCATGGTCTGTCTCTCTTGAGTTGTGATGATGTTTTATATTTGCTGGTTAATGTTGTTCTAAGTAAAGGAGAATTTAAATTGTTAATTTTTAGCATGAAGTTCACCGTGTCTTTTTATGTTGTATGGTGTCAATTTCAAATGCATGTATAAGAGCTTTTAACTTACATGCAAAACTTACGGTTTGTATTCTGTGGCTTCTACATGCATAGCATAGGTATTTTGTTCTTCCCACAACAATAGAAACACTGGACAAAGCTAACTCAGCTGTTGTTACTTAATCTGATTTGCATACATTTTACCCATACTCTATTTTTGGCTCATTGATGAAGAAGGAAAGAAGGAAAGGAGAAGGCAACATGGGTTGTCCTGGCATTCACTCTCCTCCGTTGTCATAATTTTCACATGCATGTTGGCTAGTACAGGGAAGTCGTAACATGTAAGAAAAGACTTCATAGGTTCTTTGGTAGTATTTCTGAGAATGCCATTGCTCTCTTTCTGCATTTGAAGCAAAATTCTAATTACAATGGAAAATGTGGCCTCTCAGGGCTGTCGGCACCTTGCTTACTCAGTTGTAGACATAATCAGCTTGCTTTTTACTCAGCTTGGGTCTGACTGAATTCCCACGCAGAATGGATGTGCTGGAAGTCTGTGCATATGGAGCTCAGTGAATGGTGCATGTCAGACATTCAGATTGCACATGTATCCTCTGCTGATGCACATACCCTATTGTCCAGTGGATTTCACTTACAGAACACATGTTCAAATATAAAATTACTGAGGCTTTCCAGACAGCCACAGCATAGCATTAAACCAAAAAGAGGACAGCTACATAGGTAATGCTGGATGCCCTGGGCAAAGCCAATATGAGTCTATAATTACAATTTTCAAATTTAGCTCTGCCTTTTTAGCATATGATGTCTTGGACTTATATGAACGCTTTGGGGTGATAGCTAAAGACTTTCAATCTCATAAGTTACTTGAAATGTATTAAAAAGATAGTCCTCTTTTTTTTGCTGTTCTATCCTAATTTTGACTGCTTAAAAATTGATTTTTTTCTTATATGAAATAGTTAGCATGGTGTCCATGAGTAGGTTGTCAGATTTTTCCTTTGTCAGTGTCTTTTTTTAAAATTTTGTTTAATGTTTATTTATTTTTGAGAGAGAGACAGAGACAGAGACAGAGTGCAAGTGAGAGAGACACAAAGACAAAGGGAGACACAGAATCCGAAGCAGGCTCCAGGTTCCACGCTGTCAGCCCAGAGCCTGACATGGGGCTTGAACTCACAAACGTTGAAATCATGACCTGAGCCAAGGTCAGTGCTTAACCAACTGAGCCACCCAGGTACCCCGAGTGTCTTTTTTTTTATTCATGTCATAGATTTACTATTGGGAAGTACTCACAATCTATTCTGGATCCCCAATCTAACAAGCCACGGGCAATTAATATTTACTGGAGAACAATATAATTTTACATGCAGTCACACCCTCCCTCTTCTGCATACGTTTATATGCACTTAGTTAATTTTTAGAATCAGTGTAGTCATTTATTTTCGTTATTTTCTTAGGGAACAAGTCTTATACCACATGTTTAAAAAGTGACCATAGGGTGCTTAGCCACTTGGCTCTTTCATTGATAGGTCCTTTGAGGCTAAATCTGCCCATTCACTTACTTTTCCCCCTACTCCCTTCTAGAAGGTTCTTGCGTTTGAAATTTAGATCATTAACTTTAAGTAAGAAATGGCAGAATCTCAAAACTGGCATACATTACAAGAAAGCAGCCTGGGGGCTACACATACTCTTCCAAATTTTAATACTCCCAGGTGCTTTCTTTATTGAAAACACTGCAACTCTACCCTGTATTTGGTATGCTGCCCTGCTTACCAGGAGTGCACATCTAGTGTAAGCCTTATTCTTAATAAGGCTACCAGAATCAGAGCCAATCAAAAAAAGGAACAGCCTTCATAAATATTCACACCTCACCAGAGACTTAGCTGTATGTAACAAGTAATGAATAGTCATAGGGAATCTCATCATTGACTGAGATCCATCAATGCAAAAACAAAACCCCGTTTCCAAAAGCAAAATAAAGGAAGCATGTCTGTAAAAGGCTAAGAGTAGTGTTATGAGAACATTATCTCAGTTTAGAGATGTTTCTGTTATATTCCATGTTTTATTTATTTTCTCCCCCACTGAGATTAAATATAGATTTTTAAATATAAATATCTGTTTTAAAGACCTCTTTTTCCCAATATAGCATTTTCCCCCTTCTACTTGGATAACTGTGTGTTCAAATGCCACAGACGGCAAAAAGATACATGCATTTTCTCTGTGTAGCACATCTGTTTGCTTACAGGACTCATGGGAAGGTGGTAGGTGATTTTTAAAATGGTTTCTGGCTTGTAGTAGAACATTTCATCCTGAAAACTGGAAAACCACTTGGTTCGACTACCCTCAATTTGAGAGTAAAATATTTGGGCTTAAAAAATAAAGTGGGTAGAGGCATATGGGCTACAATGAGTCAGGAAGTATTCTGGACATTAAATCTGGGAGAGCAGGGGAAAATGTGTCTGTTCTTCCTTATTTCTCCCTTTACTGCTTGCTAAATAGAATTGTCAAAGCCTCCAACCTCCTGCATCTGTTGCAATGTTTTGTAGATTAGATATTTGGAAAGCGCTGTTGTCTTTCAGAATCTGTCTTAAATGTGATCCTCTCTCTGTTCTGAAACCCAGGCAATTAAAAACGATTTTGTAGGTATGCACTATGAACAGGACACCCCTGGTTGTATGAATTACTTCCCCTCTTCACACACTCCGCTCATATGCATGATGAAACTGTAAGAGAGACTCAGAGGACCTCTAAGTAATTTTAATGTATACAGAGTCAATCCATAGGGAATCTCCTCATTTATCCATTTAACACTCTTATCATCTACTCATCTCTCTGTCTTTACTTTTTTTTAAAACTAAATTGCAGTTGACTTACAGCAAATTCATTTCACAGTCTGTCACTTCTTCCTCACCCTACCCACCTCCCCCCCCACAACCTTCAATTCAAGATGCTTGCCTACTAAATTAAATAGAAACTCTACTTCTCATTAGGACTCTACTGGAGTCAGGATGCTTTGGGGACAAAACAATAGACACCCAAACAAAAAGGGAAATGTGTTGTTTATGGAACTGAAAAAATACAGAAGTAGCATTGGTTTTAGACATAGCTAGATCCATACCCTCAAAACATCTCATCCACAATCACTTTGTCTTGGTCTCCTTGCCTCTACTTTTCTTTAGTTGGATTCAGTATCAAACACATTCTCTGCTATTAGTGATGCCTAGAAGCTCCAGGCTTACATCCTCCGAGCTTCACATCTTTCCACGTGAGACTGCTCTTAACCCCAACAGTTCCAACACAAGTTCCAGATTGAAGTCTTATTGTACTCAGTTGCCTACCTTGGATAACCCGCTTTTCCTTGAGCCATCTCTGAAACCAGAGGTGGTGATGCTGTGATTTATAGACTTGAGTCATTCCTTTGGAACGAGGCATGGAGTCAGCTCCCCAGAATAATGTGGACTATGATACGTGTAGGGGAAATAAAGTCCTATTGACAAATGAGTTGAGGGTTGATACTGGGCGGGAAGTTACAACATAGGTCTATCAGAAGCCACAGCCTGCATTTCTTGTCCGATCCTTTTCTATCCCTGTAAAAAAAAACCTTTTGTCAAGACCTCCTTGCCTTTATCAGCTACCACACAGAGGGATGGCACTGTAGATTCTGTGCCTAATTGGAGGTTATGAGTTTCAGCCATGGTTTCAGGAGCTATAGACCTTTTTCCGAGAGAATGCCCTCAGCCACATTGATAGTCAGCAATTTTTTCTCCTAGTTCTGAGTTCAAAATCTAGTCTTGAAATAAAGTCTCATACCAACAACAGTTGCCTCTGGAGATATTGGAGCTCTGTTAGGGAAAAAGCTTTAAATTTTCCCCCACAGTTTTAGTGGCTGCAGCCTCTCTGAGATGTTTACTTATGCATACAACATAGGTTTAATCGTATGTTGAACATTGAAGAGTGCAGATGATGAGATAATTGTTCCTATACCGGGAGCCTCCCATTTGAATTAAGACCCTCAGACCTTCACTGCAGTATAGTGGTCAAGTAGACTTCTCAATTCAGCTAGCCGGTTGTCTACCCCTCCTAACCTAGCCAAAGGCTATTTCTTAAAGGTATGATTCTGCTAAGCAGTGAATCCCCCAATTGAACACAAGATGCAAAGATAATTTCTTAGTGTAGAAGGATCCTTGAAGACTAGCCTGTGGCTGTTTGCATTAGTCATTGCCTCAGGGGAGACCTGGGCAAGCAGTTTAGGCACAATGTGATATCTTACAGAACCTTGCTCCTCAGCATTAGCATCACGTGGGAGCTTATTAGAAATTCAAAATCTTAGGTTCTATCTCAGAGAGTCTTTTTAGTACCTGAGCTTTATAGTTTTGCAGCAGTACATTGTAATAGTTAAGAGCCAGGCTCTCGAGCAAGACCACCAATCCTTAATCTTTCGGTGCCTTGATTTCCTTGGCTTTATAATGGGAATAGTCATGGTACCCACTCATATCATTGCTGTGAGGGTTACACGAATGAATGCACATAAGTAATTAGTAATAAGAAATTAGAATGCACATAGTGATTTCTCAACATGAGTTTTTAGAATATAATAATAATTACTACTATCATCCTGTGCTTGAAATCAGAGATAAGAATAACCCATGGTCAGCTCTCTACCCAAAGCATATGCAAAAATGGAGAACTACCTTCATACCCTGAAATAAGTTTTTTATATCCTCTTTTGCCCTGGCATGTTTGAATCATCTTTCATGAGTTTGTTTTGTTCATCCAGCAGAACTCATTTTGTTCATTCGGCAGTGATTTGGTGTTTTGTCCCACTTTTCATGATATACCCGACCAAAGGGCTTGTGCCTTCATCACATTTGTCCATCTTGGTACATCAGGTTACTTTTATTGTCTTCCTATGCTCTCACATTAGGCACACAGCAGTCTAAGTCTTCTTAGGCAACAATGGGTGCCTTCTTTCTGATGCATATGTTATTTTTATTCTTATTATTGGCCATCAGCATTAATCAGCTCTGCACACACCAGTACAAGCATTGCGGCAGACGTTAGGGTGAGGGCTTCTGCAAATCATCTTAGATGATTTCACAGTCAAAACTCCAACCCGAATGAGATCCATTCCCACACTCTCCTTATCCTGCCTACCGTATTCCCCGCCTGCTCTCTGACCAGCCCCTGACCCAGCAAGGATCAACTGGGCCATTTAATTCGGATCTCACAGTCATGAAACACCTCAAGCTGACCTTTTAATATGATTGCAAAGTAAGTTTATAAAGTTTTACATGTACTCATTCCTTTTGAGGGTTTATTTAATTGGCACTAGTTTGGTAAAAATTAAACATTACAAACATACCACAAACTTTTATAACCTACCTTTGGAATTAAAAATTTTTTTAATATCCTGGAAGCCTCAAAAAAAGGAAGCAGCCTCTGGCCCTCTGTTCCAAACACCTTTAAAATTATCTCTCCTTTTTGAAACATTCCAGATGCCACCTTCCTCTAAACCCTCATAGCAAGTTCTGAACTTCTCACCAGCTCTTCGTTATTTTCTGCCTTGAATTAGAGTCATTGTGTGCAAGCCTTAGATAATAACCTTTTGAGTTCACGGACTTCTTATACCTTGCCTATGGGATATTTATATTTTTTATGGTATACTTGCTTAAGCCTTAATAGTGTCATAGTCACCTGGACAGAACCTATGTTTTGTTCATTTATGTATCTAGTAAGAGCCTAGCAAAGGATTCTGTGCACAAAGTAGGTATACAATTCATTTTTGTTGAAATGGCATGAATCTTTAAGCCTGAATTTGTATTAGAAATGTCTGTGTCTTGTGTGTGTTTTCAGGGTCTAAATGGTGGTTGGTAATGAAATCCACACTCTGCCTTTGCTCCTGTGAATTAATAAAGGGTTTTCCTTTAAGAGATAGTCCTCGGGGCGCCTGGGTGGCGCAGTCAGTTAAGCGTCCGACTTCAGCCAGGTCACGATCTCGCGGTCCGTGAGTTCGAGCCCCGCGTCGGGCTCTGGGCTGATGGCTCAGAGCCTGGAGCCTGTTCCCGATTCTGTGTCTCCCTCTCTCTCTGCCCCTCGCCTGTTCATGCTCTGTCTCTCTCTGTCCCAAAAATAAATAAACATTGAAAAAAAAATTTAAAAAGAGATAGTCCTCACCAACACCCTTCTTACTTACATTTGATATGTCTTTCATTCTATCATACATATTTTTTATCATATTGCATTTATTAGTTTATGTGCCTGCCATACTTTCTTTTCCTGTGAACCCTTCAAAAGACAAGAACTATTTTTTTTCATTATTATATCCCTAGTGCCTAGATCATTTTGTGCTCTATAATTATTTTTCATATTTACTAAGTGGAAAGAACAATGGATTGAATGCAAGACAAATGTTCGAAAGTAAGGATGGATTCTGGTATCATTGTGAACCATCACCATGATAATGCTTGATAACAAATTGCTCCAAGACATGGTGGCTTAAAATAACAATCATTTATTCAGGCTCATGTGTCTGTTGTGTGACTAATCTAGCAGTGTTTAGCTGGATAGTTGTGCTTCCAAGGGTGGGTCTGGCTGGGCGTGGCTCCTTACCACATATCGGGGTCAGTCTGTACCAAGTGTTTTGACTCTTGGGTATGTGAGCTACCCGAAGAAACTCTTCATGTAGTATGGCAGAAGTGTAAGGGAGGAAGCCCTACCACATAACCATATTTCAAGCCTTTGTATGTATTAGGTTGGTGGAAAGAAAGAAAGCAAGCCAGCCAGCCAGCCAGCCTAATGGCTAAACCTAAAGTCATAGGGTGGGAAGTACACCTTGAGTCTGTAAGAATTAAAAACTCTTGGGGTAAAGGACAAAGATGCAGGCAGGGGTTGAAAATGGTGGCCCCCATTTCCTTCCACCATTTCAGGTTTTAAAGAAGATTTGTTAAAGAAATAGTGATCCTAGAATTGGACAGTTTAATTTAGCTATTGCTGTTCGAGGATTTATTTGTGTTCAGTACCCAAGATATCTAAGGATGATTCTATTTTAAATCATATTTGAAGATCTCTTGAGTTGGTGCTTATAGAGTTGTCTTCTTACAGCCTTTAAAATATAAACTGTATACATTTATGGATATCCAAATGTTGCTGTGCTATGCTTACTAAATTTAAGGTTAGTCTCTTTCATGACTAGATTGTCTTTATGACCCTGGTTTTGCAAATCTCCCTAGTGAAGTTGCCTCCTTAAAAACTACTAACAATCATGACTGTTTACAGAGGCAATGCTATTTAATAACCTTTTTCCTCATAATCAAGTCAAACTCCATGAACAGTTAAGGATTTTTTTTTTTTTTTTTTTTTTTTTGTAAGTGAGCATGACTTTAATACAAGTTTATGCAGCAGTTCCAAGGTTTAATATTTTGCACCCTCTGCTGGGGGAAAAACACAGAGAATTACAGCAGATATAGAGAAGTAAGTGGTTTGGGATATGAAGTGAAAACCTTAGGTTAGAAGAGTACTTGGCTCATAAAAGTCTTTCATTTCACAATTATTTTGAGAATATGTTTTTGTAACTCTGCTGTATAAACAATATATTACAAAATTTGAATTCATGAACATTAGCCTGAGAATATCCAAGCTTATAATTTTGGGTATGTTGAGATATGAAAAATCCTTCCACACCTTCCCTGTGGATGAATTTTGGAATATATTTAGATTAAATCTTGTTGGTAAGAACCCAAAATATCAAGAAAAGGAAATATTAAGTATCTGAAGAAATGAGATTTAAATAGTAAGTTCCATTAAGAAACGAACAAGCTGGTAATTTTCTGTTCTGTATTCCACAAAAGAGGTTGTCAGCTTATGCAGTACTTGAATTATAAGGAAGCAAATATTTTATTGTTTAAAAAGTAAATTTAAATGGTGTAACCTCTTCCTGTGAATTACTAAGAATGCTAATGGCAGTGTCCCCTGGCATGCACTTTCATTTAAAGGCCTCCCCATAATGGCAAAGACAGCCTAAAATGACTTCAGGGTAGATTCAAACATAATCTAAATCTGAATTTCATAATGCTTTTCATAAGATGGAAGAAAGTAGCTATCTCAGAAACATTCTCTAGCTCTTACTCCTAACAGGTGAAAAGTTTCATCAATGTGGAATGATCACACAGAATGACAAATACGTTAAATGGAGGAATATTAGAATCAAACAGGTCTTATTTCTAAAGCCTTTTACCTGTACATGTAGAAACATCTGTGTGACTGTCCTAGTTAATGCTGAGTGCCATAATATATTGTTGAAAGTGGTCAGACATCCATTTCCCACACTTTTATAATCCACTGTTGAAAAAAAATATTTCAGCAGACACGGCTGTCTCAGTAGCCTCTGGAGCAACACAAACCTGATATTTTCTAATCCAAGGTTATTTTTCCGGTCATCAATTCTATTTCCAAACATCTGACAGACCCTGGTGTTCTTAATTAAAATGGTGGCACATCTATCGATCATTATCTTTATGACTTCAATTTTCTCCTCAACTTGTAACAAGTTCAGAAGCAGGCTTTCACAGACCTTGTCTGTTGCTCTCTGAATCACATCTAGTAGAACTTGGCTAAGCCAGGCTGACATCATTTGATAAGTAAAACACGTATCCTTAGATGTTAAATCAAAAATAGAATGGTTTACCTCCAAGGAAGGGACCTTGAGGGCAAAATGGTAAATTGTGATTTTGCAATCTGTTTCTCTCTCCAAATTTCTCCCTCCCTCTCTCTCTCTTTACATAAAGCCACACACTTAACAAAATGTAAAATATGAATATGAATAAAATTATATTTCAGTATCTTTGTTGCTAGACTTTGGCATAGGGAGCACAAATATGTGACTTTTGTAAATACAGCCCTTCTGAATAGTGCCATGGATGGGAATACAGCAAAAAGAGCCACAAATTTTGTTTAGGTGTATTTTCTGCTGGTTGATTCTATGAGAAGACTTCATATAATCTGGCCTTTCTTTCCAGCCTTCTCTTCTGTGATTCACAACATATGCTGTCTTGGTAGAGCCTGTGCCTCTAAGGGCTCTTCACAATGCCATTCTTGTCCATTTCTTCATGGGTTATAACCTGTCTAGAATATCCTTTCTTCTCATTTCTACCCCTTTACATCAGATTATGCTCAGCTTGAATACAATAATTAGCTATAGAACTTATTTTTAAAAAATTTTTAATGTTTATTTATTTTTGAGAGAGAGAGAGAGAGACAGAGCACGAGTCAGGGAGGGGCAGAGACAGAGAGAGAAACATGGAATCTGAAACAGGCTCCAGTCTCTGAGCCATTAGCACAGAGTCCAATGTGGGGCTTGAACTCAGGAATGGTGAGATCCTGGTCTGAACCAAAGTGGATGTTCAACCGACTGAGCCATCCAGGCACCCCAAGAACTTATTTTTTTAAATGTCAGGATTTTTTTTTTTCTGAGGCTAGCACTAATCTAATTAATTATTTAATTAATTTCAGTTAATTAGTTAATTAATTGTGTCACATATTTGCCCTTTCAACACAATTTTGGATGGAGTTGATTAACCTTCATACTCCCCGACCCAGATCCCTGATGCAGTTTTCTCCCTAGCAAGAAAAACCCTAACTATTCCATCCAAAAATACCCTTTATGTTGACTCTCTCAACCCATTTTCTTGCAATGTAGATAAAGATCTTAGAGTTTGTTTTGTCATTTTTTTTAAATTTTAAGAAAGAGAGCATATGCAAGTGGAAGAGAGGCAGAGAGAGTGGGAAAGAGAGAGTCCAAGAGAATCAGCACAGAGCCAGACATGGAGCTCAGACCCACAAACCGTGAGATAACAACCTGAGCTGAAACCAAGAGTCGGTTGCTTAACCAACTGAGCCACCCAGGCGCCCCTGTTTCATCTTTATACTTGCAATTGGTTATGTTTTCCCATGAAAGTTTCCACTCTTGTATTTATTAGTCAAGATTCTTTCAGTTACAGGTAACAGAATATGCAAACTAGCTCAAGGTAAGAAAAGGAATTTATTTAGGACACAGAAGGAAAGTAGAAGGGAAAGACACAAAGGAATTCTCAGAATGAAAGGAAGAGATATGTAGTCTTAAGAACTGAAAATGAAGACTCCGTGTTTCCGAGATTCTGTATGAACCTGTCTTCCATCTCGGCATCTGTCTCTATGGGCCTCTTCCTGCAGCTCAGCACATCTCTTGCCCTCCAGTGAGGATTATAGCTGCTAGAAGCACATGTTTAGAAAACAGCAAAGAGGATGACTCAGTTGGTTGACGATCCAGTTCTTGATTTCGGCTCAGGTCATAATCTCATGGTTCACGAGATTGGGCCCTGCATAGGGCTCTGCACTGACAGCTCAGAGCCTGCTTCGGATTCTCTCTCCCTCTCTCTCAGCCCCTCCTCCACTTGCATGCTCCCTCTCTCTCTCAAACTAAATAAATAAACATTAAGGGAAAAAAAGAAACCAGCAAAGTGTCAGTCTCTCATTATATGGTCACCTGGGGAAGGCATCTGATTGGCTCCACCCTGACTCACATATTCACCTGTTGGACCAATTTCCTGGGGTCGAAAAACTATTAGATTGAACCCTGTGTAATTCTTGTTTCTGGGCTTTTAAAATGGTCAAATATAGGCGGGTTCTTCTTCTTCTTCTTCTTCTTCTTCTTCTTCTTTCTTCTTTCTTCTTTCTTCTTTCTTCTTTCTTCTTTCTTCTTTCTTCTTCTGTTCAACCCAATGAGGATCAGGCTTGGGTCACACATTACCATTGGGGCCAGGTGCTGTTTTGCTGAGAGCTGAAGAATGAGGTAAGAGAACTGTCAGCCCCCCAACAAATTAGATATTACGTAGTTTCAGAAAAAAATATTTTAGGTACTTCACTAACTTAAAACCAATAACATAATCTTTATTGTATGAAGACTGAAACCATGAAAATATACATGGTACGATACAAACCTGGCTTTTACTGCTCTGAAGTTGTTTTGTAGGGCAGAAGTTCTGTTTCCAAGCATCTGAAAGGCTATGGTGGTCCTAGTTGGAATGGTGGAAGTCATTCTAGATATATATTTTTTTTCTTTTTTATGAATCCTTTTTCTAAAATGGATTTTAATCTTCATTATAATGTTTCATAGGCTAAATTTCTTATCATATATACTATTTCTCATCCAATCTTCAAGTAATTGAGAACAGTATTCTGAAATCTTTCCTGTCGTCTTCTTCAAAACCATTATTCTGTCTTTAAAAATGAGCCTTATGTATTTAGGGTCATATAATAGGAGATATATAGGTATAAGACTGATCTTATTCCTCTGGATTTTGCAAGTTTCAAGAGTACAGGTCAGTAGCAACTTTATTCCATTTGAGCACATCGATTTATGGTTGAACCTTGTAAAATGCCAATATCCAACCATTTTTGACTGACTGAACTGACAGTGTCATACGATTCAAACTCTTAGTCCGATGAGAGAAATTTATACCAAATTCTGCAAATTGACTTCATGCAGTATGCAACTCACTGTCATTCTTTTGTTTTTTTTTTTATTTCCTAATGTTTATTCATTTTTGAGAGAGAGAGAGAGAGAGAGAGAGACAGAGTGCAGAGTAGGGGAGAGGCAGAGAGAGAGAGACAAAGAATCCAAAGCAGGCTCCAGACTGTGACCTGTTAGCACGGAGACCTACACAAGGCTTGAATTCATGGACCCTGAGATCATGACATGAGCTAAAGTCAGATGCTTAACTGACCAAGCCAACCAGCCGCCCCCTCAGTGTCATTCTTTTTTTTTTTAAGTTATTTTTAACTTGTTTTTAATATTTATTTTTGAGAGAGAGAGAGAAAGAGAGAGAGAGCACATGGTGGGAAGGACAGAAAGGGAGACACAGAATCCAAAGCAGGCTCCAGGCTCTGAGCTGTCAGCAGAGAGCCCAATGTGGGGCTCGAACTCACAAATTATGAGATTATGACCTGAGCTGAAGTCAGAAGCTTAACCACTGAGCCACCCAGGCGCCTCCACAATGTCATTCTTGATGTAGGTCTAAAGTGGTATAGGAGAACCCCCTGGACATATACTGTAACTTACTTGTTTATCCCGCTGTTAAGAGCAGTGGCTTCTTGCAGTGGTACCATGTACCCAAGTACAGCTATAAGTGGACAAAGGGTAACTTTACATTGCTGTCCAGATATGTGTGTGGGGTCACAGTGGGACTTCCAGATCTCCCTAAAGGAACTGAGGCCATACCAATTTTGTTCATTGTTTTGTACTCAACACTGAATACTGAACCCAGAACAAAATAGACAGCTCATATAGTAATATCAAGTGAATGAGAATAAATAATGTTAATGTTTGAACTCACTTTGAAGTAATTATTTTGATGGGGAAAAATGCTGTCAGTATATGGAAAATTAGCTAGTTGTGTGCCATTTCACTGATGGCTTTGGTGAACAAATTGTGAGACAACATATCATAACTGACATGCTAAATGCGGAAGAAATAAGTAAAAAAAAAAAAAAGCAATACAAGGCCTGGTGATACCCACTTCATGTTAAAAGATGGAAGTGATAATTAAAGGGGTTAACTAACTTGCCTAAGATCACAACTAGCTAGTTAGGAAGAGATGTATAAAACCCAGGACTCACTAATCCCATTCTGATAGTTTTACCATATTTTATTTAAAAGAGAAAAATCAAATCTATATTGGATGTCATTCATTGTCAAATTTAGCAACCCTTTAAATGGATTTAGTGGAATTAAATGCAATATACTAAGTCAGTATGTACCCCAGAACAACATTTTCCTTTGAAAAGGCTGTGTAACATTTCTTAACATTCATCTTATTTTTTTTTTTTAAGTTTATTTAGTTTTGAGAGAGAGATAGAGAGCAAGCAGGGGAGAGGCAGAGAGAGAGGGAGTCAGAATCCCAAGCGGGCTCTATGCTATCAGCGCAGATCTCCCATGAACTGTGAGATCATGACCCGAGCCGAAATCAAGAGTCGGATGCTTAACCCACTGAGCCACCCAGACGCCACTCTTAATATTCATTTTAGTCTACGACCATACTATCATGAACACGCCCAATCTCGTCTGATCTCAGAGGCTAAGCAGGGTAGGGCCTGGTTAGTACCTGGATGGGAGAACATTAATTTTATAAAGAACCTCAGACATTTCATTGCTTCTCTACACCAAACAACATTGAAGAAGGCAGAGTGTGTTTTTTACCTTGATTATTTTCTTTAAGTTTAATTAATGTAATTTCTGTTACTAATGTGCACAGAGATTAAAACCTATGTTAAGTCTTTCATTTATTCACTACTTGTTGAGAATCTACTGTGTGACCAGAGAACACTGGTGCCGTAGATACAAAGGTGAGCAAGATGCCATAATTGTTCCAAATTTGAAACATACACACCAGTGAAGGCAACAAACATAGACACACACACACAATCAATCAATCAATCAAAGACCAATAAGCTCACTGATTGCATGTTCTGAAAAGCCCTCTTAAGAAA
Source organism: Felis catus (assembly GCF_018350175.1). Lineage (NCBI taxonomy): Eukaryota > Metazoa > Chordata > Mammalia > Carnivora > Felidae > Felis > Felis catus. Next base: position 41,626,920 of record NC_058369.1, read on the forward strand.
ATTAAGAGGTTGCTAAGGTAGAGAATAATAAGGGGTATGGAAAAAACATGGGGGGACCAGTATAAATAGATCAGGAATTATTCTCTGGTAGGTTACATGTAATGATGAGAAAGAGACTTTCAGAGTTTGAAGATATGAGCATCTGCGTAACGGGGAGAAAATGACAACACGCGCAAAGGCCCTGAGTTGGGAAAGAAGTTTAAAAACAAAACGAGAAATAGTGCAAGGTCCGCAGAGGGCTGGAGTTCAGCAAGCAGGGCAGGTCGGGAAGATCAACTGACTTTTTGAGGCTAGGGCTTGGGCTTGTTTCCAACGGGAAGATTTTCTTTCCCTTCCTTGGTTCTTCTTTATTATCTGACCTGTGTTTGAAAAGACAGAGGTGGTCCTCCTTGGGTCTCCTGCTCTCCTGCATGTCTTACTGGCTATGCTAAGGCTACTAGCTTTTCCAGCCAGTCTCCAGCATTTCTCAGGGTTATTTATTCAGCCAGCAACCTTGAGAGATGAGGTTACATCTTGACTGGACACTGAGCAGGCTTGCTTACCATTCGCTATAAAAATGATGGATTTCCCCAACCTAAGTGTTCTCAGTTGTGACACAAACCCACTGTGTGTGTAGCACCCAGCACATCACCCCACATAGGACTTGGTCGCAAAGGTAACTGGCACAAATATGTTGATGCTCTTGCTGCTTGCTGTGCTTTGAGTAATAAGGTCATTTGTCCCTGACTCAGGAGTCTTGTGTGTTAGCCAGCATCCATGAACAGTAAAGTGTCACATGAGCTTATAAGCAGCGTGAAAATTAAGTCCCTGACCTGAAAATATGTTTGTTAACTCCTCAACAATTTCGGGGAAATAATAGAAAGATAGGACTTGACTTTGAAGAGTGTAAGCTAGAGATTTGACTGAATATAGTCACATTAATTTTTAGTGTGATTTTTAATGAGGAAGAACATATGAGAATATTATTAGTGTTTGGTTACCATCTGTGAAGAGGTGCAAAATATTATTTGATTGCTTTCATAGAGGGATGATAATGTATTATTTTTAGGAAAAAAAAATTTCTATGCTATGGGTGTAGATTTTCATCTTGACTTTATGATGTCAAAACACAAACAGTTGAGTTTTGCTACATGCTCCCTGAGGACTCTTCCTCAATTTTGCTTATGTATCTCTACATAAATGCATTTTTTCTAAGATATTTTGATCTCTATAGTTTTTACCTTTTACATAATAATGTATCAAAATATAGAGATATCTAAGAAGTCTATTTCATTCACGTGATAGATTGGAGATTATGATATTATGTGTCTTTTAAAGTTGTCATATTTAATGACTTGTGTTGAACTCTCAAAAATTCTGAGACTCAAACTGCACAGGAATGAGTATATTTATTCAGGTCATTGCCACAGGAAATGCTCTCCAAAAGAGTGCCTCCTCAAACCCAGGGAATAAGAAAGCTTTTTCAGGGGAAGGACACGAAAGCTGTAGCACACTAGCTGCACATTTGGTGGGCTTTGGTAGGACAAGTGCTTCTATCATACCCAAAGGAGAGGAATTTTGCAATTTGGCCCACATCAGCCCTTTACATCCTGCTCTCACAGTGGTTGACTTGAAAGAATTTAGAAAGAAGCAGTTTGCCTGTGAACATGAAATTATGGTAGTTGAGCTCAATTTTTCCAAAACGCTCACTTCTGTTTAAGATTCTTTTGAAGGTTGACTAAAGGACCAGCATCGTGTTTCTTAAATGTATCCCTTAATATTACAGGTGTTGTAGCCAGATTGCCAATAAGTTATTTTAAAAATAAACTAAACTTCTACATGACTGTACTTATTAAATATTTTACAAGAGATGTTTTGAACCTCCCTTTGTGAAATCTTACATGAATGAGCATTTCCCTGATTAACTGTGAAACGGTGATTTATTCTACCTCGAACTTAAAGTCTAAATATAATCATTTCATTACTGGTAACAAATCACCTTAAGAGCATTTATAGCTAGAATATTTCCTCACAATCTGGCATTAAATGTTGAATCCAACTTTCAGTTCTATCTTCCTTTATCATGCTGCAGTGAACCTGAAGGTTAATTTCCTTCCCATCTGCCTTTATTTCTTTTTCTGTCGATCTTATGCTTTTTTTTTTTCTTTTTCTTCCACGAGAATATATTTTTTTCTATTCAAGACCCTTTTCTTTATTCCACTTGTAGAATTGGGCAGCAGATTTTTGGTAAGATGCCACGCTAAAGGATCACTGTTTCTTTAACATAATGTAAAATCTCTCTCTTCTGATTAATCACCTGATTTTCTAATTTGAATATTTGTTTTGAAGCAACTTTTTTTTCTCCTATCAACAGATAGCACTTTGAAAGTTGTAAGAAATCAAATGTTTAAGGACCTATATGAATTAGTTATTTTAATGACATTCACACAACTAGGCTTTTTTTTTTCGGTAATGAATCTATATTATTACTTTTTCCTCCATTTAGAATTTGTCAGTACTAACTAGCAAATGACATAATAATATCTGCATTGAAATGTATTCAAGAAGACAGGGAATTTAATAACAGCTTTTTAAAATTTCATTTGGAGTTATGATCAATTTGAAGAAAAACTTGGGTAGTCTGATGGGACACGTGTTGCGTTTATATGACAGTTCGATCATCCTCTTCAAATTGTAGGCAGTGTGTGCAGTGGTGAAGAACATAGGGTTTGTGGACAGGCACCTGTTGACTGTAACCTTAACTCTTTAGTCCCTGATCTGTGAGCATGGACAAATATCTAAGCCTCACCTTCTCACCTTCAAAATGAGGACTATAATACCCAGATCACAGGTTGTTGTAATGATATATAATACTTGCTTAATGAATTTTCTTGCTATCTTGTTCCTATTACTGTAATTGATAGAGAGCCAACTAATATACTGATCATTGGCCAAACTCAGATGCCTCTGTGGAAATGGCAGGACAATTTTGCCTATATATTCTACACACAATGAATTAATTACCAAATTTAAACCATCATAATTAGTCTTGAAAGATATGGTATCTTCACCTCAATTTACATTGTAACAGCATATGGATTATGGATCTTTGATATTTTTAATGCATTCATCTTACTGCATCACATACTTTCAACCTTTTTAAAAGGAAACTTGTATTGTATAGATCTGTTGTTTTCGTACTTTGCGTCATACCTGACATTAATACCTGACAAAATATGTACGTTTTTGGTATTTTGTTTTCACACATATGAAGGAAAGAATTTATATTCTTCCTTTTTTTTTTTTTACTATTGATGTTTCTTCTGTCTACTTTCACATATTGCACTGTAATGAAATGTTTTCTTTATGTTTTAAAGTCAGAATACATAAGGAGGATGACAACACAGAGTCATGGAAAAAGACTATAAATTGCATTTGGGGTCTTGGAGTCACAATGTAGCTTCTCTGTTCATTGGTCATGAACATGGCCATGGGATTAGTTATTTCAATTGAGGAATGTCAGTTTCCTCATTTATAACCTGAGCAGAGTAATATTCCCATAGGTTTATAGTGAAGATTGATGGGAGAAAAAATAATATTGTAAGTAGGGGAACATATATATAAATGTCACTTGTTGCTATGAAAGTGACTTAAGTCCCAGTAACTTAAATTGCTGGTAAACATGTGGCATACTCTTGGGGGAGTTGTTTGCTTTTATTTTTTTTTATTAAATTTTTTTTAACGTTTATTTAGTTTTGAGACAGAGAGAGACAGAGCATGAACAGGGAGGGGCAGAGAGAGAGGGAGACACAGAATCTGAAACAGGCTTCAGGCTCTGAGCTGTCAGCACAGAGCCTGATGCAGGGCTTGAGCTCATGGACCGTGAGATCATGACCTGAGCCGAAGTCAGACGTTCAACCGACCAAGCCACCCAGGCGCCCCTGTTTCCTTTTAAAGTCAAATTTGTGTCTTTATTATTAACTATGTTTCTTAAACTTTAGATGTCAGTGTCAGCTTATGTTAATACTAAAATTTTTAAAGTGCGAAATTGGTATCTCACACACATTAGGATGATTACTCTAAAATAACCCCCAAAATAACAGGTATTGGTAAGGTATGAAGACATTAGAACCATTGTATGCGCTCAGTGGAAATATAAAATGGTACACCTTCTATGGAAAGCAGCTCAAAAAATTGGTAGTTCCTCAATAAATTGAAAATAGAATTACCATGTAATCTAGCAGGTTCACTTCTAGGTATATACTCAGAGTAATTGAAAGCCAGGTCTCCAAGAGGTATCTGTACGTCAGTGTTAATAGCAGCATTATTCACAATAGCCAAGAGATGGAAGCAGGCCGAGTGTCCACTGACGAATGAATGAATGAATGTATATACATATAATGCACTGTTGTTCAGCCTCAAAAAGGAAAGAAATTTTGACACATGCTACCAGCATAGATGAATCTTGAGGCTGTTATGCCAAGTGAAACAAACCAGTCACAAAAAGATAAATACTGTTTGATTTCACTCATATGAGATACCTGAACTGGTCAAATTTATAGAGACAAAAAGTAGAATAGAGGTTGCTAATGGCTTGGAAGAGGGGGGATAGAGAGTTGTTCTTTATATAGATGTTCCGTTTGATGAAAAGACTCCCAGAGATTGGTTTGAGTGTAAATGTACATAACACTACTGAATTGTATAACCTTACAAAGGGTTAAGGCGGTGAATTTTATGTTATGTGTATTTTGTGTGTACTTTCCCATAGTTTTCTTTTAAAAAAGCCAAAATGGTGTTTGTTTGACCATCTGAAAGCTCTATAAAGTCAGATAGCATAGCATGGTATTTAAAACTGCTGATGATGGGTATCAGACAAACCTGGCTCCATTACTTACCTGGGGAGTTACTACCTCTGGAGTAGGTAACTCTAAACTTGAGTAACTGCGTCTTTAAACTGGGCCAGATTCATGCATCTGCTTCAGTCGTGCTGTTTTGAGATTTTAAAAAGATATTGTTCTAAAGCACAGCAAGGTATCCGTACTTGTTTGCTAAGGCTGTCATAACAAAATACCATAAACTGGGTTGCTTAAAAAAGAGAAATTTATTTTTCCCAGAGTTCTAGAGGTTAGAAACCCAAGATCAAGGTGTTGGAAGATTTGGTTTCATTTGACACTTTCTCATTGGCTTGTAGGCGGCTGCCTTCTCTCTGGGTCCTCGCTTGGTCTTTCCTCCGTATGCATGGGTACGTGTCTAAACTTTCTCTTCTTCTAAAGGCAGCAATCATATTGAATTAGTGCCCATGTTAAATATCTCATTTTAACTTAATTAACTCTTCAAAGACTTTATCTCCAAATGTAGTTTCATTCTGAGGTACAGGGAGTTAGGGCTTCAACAAAGGAGTTTTGGGGAATGTAGCTCAGCCCACAATAGTATCTCATACTTCTTAAGTGTAGAATAAAATTAAACTGGTATGGATTAGTTATTCTTAAAAATAGGTGCTTTTCGTGTGCCTATAAAATGTGATATTTCTCTCATAATTTATATGATTTAAAATGAAATGTGATGTAGATAAGGTAATCACATCAGTTGATGTGACTCATCCATCAGTTGAATATGAGAGCCCACCTTAATAAAATAGGGAATTAAAATCATGGTTCATGTTTTCTAGAAACTAAAAATGAATGTTATTACTTTAATAATGATATTTACTCTTTTTTGTATACTGTTATTTTATACATTGCCCTATTTAATGCTCATAAAGACCGTGCTAGGAAGATGTAGGCCTATGTTTTATATATTTCAAGATTATATATTTATTTCTGTTGCTGCTGGTACTGGAAATGAATTGTGATGGTTTTAAAAATGTACCCACTGTTATCATTCTAAAATAGATATAAGCGAGGCAGTCTTGGCAATAATCCAAGGGCAAAAGCATGCATAAAATACTGGAAGTCTAGATTCAGAGGACAAAAGAGCATGTGTCTCTAACACCCCCCTTGTGTTCCAATTCTCTTTAAATTAGAAAATATATGTATTTATACGTGTGTGTATGTGTGTGTGTTGATACACACACATATATAAATATATAAGTTTTATATGTTACTGAAACATGAGGACAGATACAAATTGACAGAGACACAAAGGAAAAAAAAGGCAAAATTTATAAGAGAGGTGAGTTTTTTCTAAAGCCTGAATAAGGAGTGCTTCAGGTTTAAAGTCAATGGAGTAGGAAGGAAAATTGGGGGTTTATTTGAGAGGCTAACTGAGCAAATACCTTTATGGTGTTTGGGTTAGGGTCCCTGGGCCTTCCTCAGTCTCTGCTGATTGTTCAAGGCTGGAAATGGGCTTATGGATCCGACAGCTCATAATTCCCAGGAGGAACAGGAATTCTCTCTGCAGCACACAAGCTACCGGTACATCCCATCAAGAAACCTGTTCTCTTTTCCTAAAATTGTTGAGGGCAGGCTTTTGTAATCATAATCAGCCGCACAGATTGCAGTGTAGAATAGAACACAATTTTTACGTATTTTAGGAGAACTCACACCACCCAAAAAAAAGCCGTGGAATAGAGGATGATAGGAATAGTGGGGGGATATTGAGCGCCCAACTCCTGACTTCAGCTTAGGTCATGATCCGAGGCTCATGGGATCAAGCCTCTGGCACTGGGCTCTGTGCTGGATGTGGAGCCTGCTTTGAATTCTCTCTCCCTCTCTCTCTGTCCCTCCCCACTCTTGTGTGTGCAAGCTCATTCTCTCTCTAAAAATAAATAAATAAATAAATAAATAAATAAATAAATAAATAAATGAAAATCCTGTAAATAGTATTACTAATAATAAAAGTGAAAATGTTTGCTGGATATAGAATGGATACAAATACAGAGGAATTTAAAGAATCAGAAAAGGAAGCTCAGGAATTTTCTGAAAATGTACTACAAAAGACAAGAGAGATGAACAGCAAGCACGGGAAGGTAATCGATATATGAGGACACATCTAGAAGTTTCAGTGAGATGAAGGAAGGACAGTGGAGAATAATGATGGAGAAATTCCTCAATGGGCAGCCAGCAGGATGGATGAAATTAAAAATACCCATTTTTTAACGACCATGGCAAAAGTCCAGAATTTAAGGATCAAACACAAAAACAGTAAAAAGAGAAGCAATGAGGAATAAAAACAGAACAAAACAAATTACCTAAAAGGAAATGAAAATCTAAATGTTGTCAGGGTTATTTTCAATAACAATTAATGTAAGAGAACAATGAGAAGAAATTACTTGAAAATCCAGAATTCCCTCTGCCAAACTGAGATTCAAATGTATGATTTAAAAAACATTAAAAAAAATTTTTTTAATGTGTAGAAACAGAACATGAGGGGGTGTAGGGGAAGTCCAGAGAGAGAGCGAAAGATAGAATCTGAAGCAGGCTTTAGTCTCTGAGCTGTCAGCAAGGAGTCCAACACGGGGCTTGAATCCATGAACTGTGAGATCATGACCCAAGCCGAAGTTGGACACTTAAGTGACTGAGCCCTCCAGGATGCCCCCCAAATTTTTTGTCGTAGAAAGACCCTGAATTTTATCACATGTGAAAAAGTTACTCAAGGACCTGTACCAGAAAAAAAAAGATAGAATCTAGAAGCTTGGTCACTAGAGATTTTGGTAGGTAAAGAATCCAATAAATAGTAAAAATTCCTTATGGTTGAATCTAAATTGTACTGCTACATAGGAAAAAAATGTATGTACATGTGAAAATGAATATCAGGTCTGAGCTAGAAAAAGTAGAAAAGACAGTCATAAATAAAAATCAGGTGGGAAAAGGGAACATAAATTGATATAAAAGAGATTTAAAAATAAATAAATGCTATATTACCAAAATGCCTGAGTGTCTAAACAATATTTTTTGAAAAAAGACCAGGGATATGAAATTGTGAAATTTGGTGAAAAAAAGACTAGGGTTTACCTTGCTTCCTTAAAGATTTGCATGTTGGGGTGCCTGGGTGGCTCAGTTGGTTAAGCCGCTTACTTAGGCTCGGGTCATGATCTTGCACTCTGTAAGTTCGAGCCCCACGTTGGGCTCTGTGGTGACAGCTCAGAGCCTGGAGCCTGCTTCAGATTCTGTGTCTCCTTCTCTCTCTGCCCCTCTGCCTCTCATGCTCTCTCTCTGTCTCTCTCAAAAATAAATAAACATTTAAAAAAATTGTTTTAAAGATTTGCATGTAAGGAGGAATGTAGGGAGTGACCATGAATTAGAAGCCAGTGGACCAGTTGTTAACACTGCAAGTTCTCTTTTATATGAACAGGTTCAGGATACCCTACCCCAAAGTATCACACCTGGGCGTATGGAATTAGTTAAGCTGAAGGAGTTTGTTTTAACAGCAGAAGTAGGAAGGTCGTTCTGACCTCCCTTGCCTTGCTGCCTTAAAACAAGTCAGAAAACTCTGAAGTGAGAGGTGCTCCCCCTTATACCCAGAGGAAAACAACATCTTTATCTCCGAAGACAAAGAGGTGCCAAGAAAAGTCGTAACAGGCTTTGCTAAGTTAACCCCAGTTGACTCCTTACCTCATAATCTTTGACCTGTTGTATTCCTCCATGTTTACTCCTCATCAAACCTACATAAAAATTGTCTGTTTTCCCCAGTCACATAAAACTTAGATTAAATAAATTTGTATGTGTTTTCCCTCTTTTCCTCTTAATATGTATTTTGCCAGTTTAATTTTCAGACCAGCCAGAGCCCTAAGAGGATCAAAGAAAGCTTCTTCCTTCCCTACATATACATGACCTTATCCCATGGACCCACACACCCAAAAAACTTCTCCAGATTGCCTTTGAGATTATAGTGGAGGAAGGACCTTTACTCATGAAATGAACACATTTTTAAAAGGCTGTTAGAAAGGAAACCACTGATACTACGTACCTGGAAAGAGGTCAAATGCATTTGAAAGCTTGAGGAATCAGAGAATTTATTCAGAAGTCAGAGGGGAGTTTTACATTGAAAATCTGTAAAGGCGTCCTGATGTTTTCAAGAGAGTAAATCATTGAGACCTGTTTTTGTTCCTTATGTTTTTAACTCTTAAGACATGGAGTTCTCTTATATGTGAAGTTATTTTGATTATGAGGAGGTAAAGTCTCATCAAAATATGTCTAATTGACTCAAGCAGTAGCAAGCCTGTAAAAGGACTATCTGAAGAATAAATGGAAAATCATTCACAAATTTGCTCCTAAAACATGCATAGGCTAAAGTAAGCTAAGTACTTTAAATGATTAAAAAAAAACACATGTTTTTACATTATATAAATGATTCCAGAGTATAGGAATAATAAAATGTCCAACAGTGAGATGACTGGAGAAATTTCAGTGCACCTATACCATATAATAATATGCAGACATTTTACAATAAGATAGACCTCTATATACTGACACAGAAGAATGTCCAGAACATAAAATTCAAATAGCAAGTCAGGGAGAGGGGTGCCTGGGTGGCTTATCTGGTTAAGCATCTGACTCTTGGTTGGCTCATGTCTTGATGTCGCGGTTCAAGAGTTCAAGCCCCATGTCAGGCTCTGTGTTGACAGCACAGAACCTGCTTGGGTTTCTCTCTCTCCCTCGCGCCCTCTGCCTCTCCCCATTCACACATGTGTATGCTCTCTCTCAAAATAAATAAGTCAACATTTTTTTGAGTGCCAAGGAAAAATATAGAGCTTTTCAATTTTTATTTTAAAATTTTTTTCAACGTTTATTTATTTTTGGGACAGAGAGAGACAGAGCATGAATGGGGGAGGGGCAGAGAGAGAGGGAGACACAGAATCGGAAACAGGCTCCAGGCTCTGAGCCATCAGCCCAGAGCCTGACGCGGGGCTCGAACTCACGGACCGCGAGATCGTGACCTGGCTGAAGTCGGACGCTTAACTGACTGCGCCACCCAGGCGCCCCATAAATTAACTTTGTATTTACATATATATGTAAATTCATACCTATTAATAATGTTACTTCAGAGGAAGAAAAGAGATGGTGGGTGTATATATATGTGTGTATGCATGTGCATGCATGTGTGTGTATATGTGTGCACATGTGTGTGCATGCATGTGTATGTGTATGTGTGTGTACATGTGTATGTGTCTTGAGGGGTTAGAAGTTTGGAGAGAATTGATATACTTACATTAAAATCTATATATTTCCATATTTTGTGAATATTATAAAATCAGAATGCCTTAATTTCTCACTTCGATATGAAAACATACTTAAGTGCATATGATAACAGAGAAATCACGCCAAAATACAGTATTTCATTTGCACAGAAAGATAAAGACACTGAGCCTTGGACTTAACAAGCTTTTTGCAAAATCAGAAGATGGACTATCTCCTAAACTTAAGCCCAAGTTTTTGGAATCTGCTATCTCCCCACTTAGTAGTGATTTATTATATTATAAATTACATGCTGAGAGATTCTGATTATAAAGCTATCATGCACACATATGTCATACATAAATCACAACACGAAACATGTGCACACATATAGAGGGCACAAATAAAGATCCACTCACTATTAAATCACTTGAAGATAAATAATGTGCAAATTATCAGGTATATGCTTCTAGTCTTTGATGTATGCTCATATATGCTATAAAATATTTTAAATTCAGGTTATATGTACATATTTATATATTTCTAATTTCTACATGTGTCCATATATGTGTATCCATTTACACACGTGTATATACATACACTCACACATACATGTTTATAAAAGTCCTAATATATATTATGACTTTTTAAGCATAGCATATAAAATATTTGCCCTAGTTATTAAACAGTTTTATAAAAGCTGCTTGAATATCTGTGTATTTAACTTTTGTACGGATATGGCAAAAACTTAACTCATTAATTATTGTAGTAATTTTTGCACTCTTATTAGCTCTGAACATTTCCTTACAGCAGATTCCTAGTAACGGAATTTCTTAGTCAGAACTCATACTTGTCTTTTGATCTCATGGAACCACTCTCCAGAAAGTTTTTACCAATGCTAGTTCATAAACACGCTCCTTTCTCTTTCCCCAGACAACACTAGGTAATCAAAATAAATTTTATTCTTAAAGGTTCCCGATACAATAAGTGCAAAATGGCATTTTTCTGCCTTTCAGACTCTACCATTTAGTGCCATTTAGTGCCATTTAGTGCCAGTTGAAATGCCTGACAGAATGCATAATACTCTGGGCAAGTCTTCACTGTCAAAAGCAAGTAGGTTTTCAAACTTTCAAAGTATCCACTTAAAAGTAGGTCATTCGGGAAGAACTCCTGAGCACCAGTTATGTTCCAGGGTAACCCAGATAACAACTGAAGTCACTCACTCTGTCCTTTGAGATGCAAATAAAATTAGTTCAAACCTGTCTTGCTGTCCCTAGGAAGTATAATATTCCCTCTAAGAAGTCTGAATCCCAAGGAGTGTATGCTTTCATGTAACCTTGCACTCTGATTTCTTGGTCCATCCGCGCCTCCCCGTCTCGCCGTGCACCTGCAGACTTGTACTGTCCTCCCTGCATTATTGATGAAACAGGGACCACACTCCTAACATGACTCATGCCGTTCAGTGGCAAGCATAAAGGGGACCTTCTGGGTGGGAATTAGAGAGTTTACATCCCAGTTCTACCCAGCAAATGACATTTATATATTAGGAATTTATGAAATGAATAGAAATTAAGTACCAGTCATCTCCATTCTTAAAAGTCATTCCAGTAGCACAGGAGGTATATAACCCATTGTCCTTTCTCCTGAGGCCAGCACCTGCTGACATGTATCTCAGACCTTCAGTTTTTCTCTCTGTCCCACAGTCTCTTTGCTTCTCTGCTTCTCCTGGTTCAGCCCTCCCCCACCAAACCCAGTTTATTTCTTGCAGAGAATTGTTTCATGTCTTTTCTATCTCAATGCCATCTAGCCAGAACTCGGGAGATTTCATCTTCATAAGTAATGTGCGTATTCAGGAATGATCCTGGACAAAGACTATTTTCTCCCAGATAGGAATATTATCATTAGCACTTAAAAGAACACCTCACTGCTTCAAAGATACAATGCCAGGAAGGCTTGGGTATATAAAGGGGAACAAAATCGGATTCATGATCTCCATGCTCTCCAAATGTAGCATCTCTTTTCTAGGCTTGTTCAGGACTCGGATATTCTTGCAAGGCCTCTGACCACCTGCTGACTTTAATCACCATGTGTGATCCTAATGTGCCCATATCTCAGAAGAAAGTTAAAAAATGGATACAGGAGGGTATATGCTTCACCCAAGAGCCACTGCTTAAATCTGGCACACAGGGTCATTCTTGCTGGCTCTGTGGATTCCTACATTTTTCTGTATCATATGCAGTGTCCCGGCTGGTACTATGTCCTATTGCAATTCATGATCTATTATGATGATCTATTATAATGCCATTCTTGACCTATTCTGTGCCTCCAACTTGAGTTCTGTCTTTACCCTACTTAGCATTCAGAATGAGCATATGTTATATGGGCACTTTCTTTAGTGACAGAAACCCAACTCAAATTACCTTAAGAAAAAGAGAGGGAGGGAGAGAGAGAGAGAGAGAAGGTATTGATTAATGTCTTGTGAAGCTTAGTGGTGGAACTGACTTCGGGGAATCCAGAGATTAAAACAATACTGTCCCTCCCTTCCTTCTGTCCTTCCATCCTTCCTCCTTTCCTTCCTGCCTTCATCTCTTCATCTCTCTCCCTCTCTCCCTCACTCCTATCCTTTCTCTTTCCCTCACTGCCCACCCCTCCTTAAAAATGGAGTCCTCTAGAAGGACTTGCTGGCTATAAGAGATACCACTATCCAGATTCAACCAGTATGGAACCATAGAAAGAGTCCTGATTCGTCAATTACAACACTGAATTATAATTTAGTTTTGGCTCAAACTAACTCTGAGTTCTTAAGAAACTTTCTTAATTTCTCAGGCCAGGACTTGGGTTCCTCATCCATCCATTAATACACAATATAGTGTATTAGAATTATCCAAGGAGCTTATGAGAAGCAGGTGCTTGTGCTGCACACCAAATCCATTGAATCATAATCTCAGACGAAAGGGTTCTGGACTCTGTGAATACCAGATTAGAAAACAGAAATAGTTCATATTTTTTGGAAGTTTCCTCCAAGATATAAAATGTATGACACTAAGAAGTTATAAGAGGACCGGATCCAGCTACAAACTACATGGTATTTTTAAGTTCATCATGAAAAACACAAAATCATTATAAACAATTATAAAAGAATCATATGTTCAATTAGACTTGACATTTCTCTGAGATTAAATAAAATAGGAGTTCTAAAAAGATCACAGAAAAGCTTTTCAAACATGCAGGGAATGTGGCATGCATACACTCTTCATATATAAGCAACAAAAAGATGAATCTGAAACTTGTGGGAAAATAACAGCTAGTGATGATAGATTAATGAAGTATAGATCTTAGGATATGCCATCATGGGAATTTTGGTGACAAAACAGAAGACAAATACAGAATAATAATGTGATTCACTAGGTAAATAGACATTTAAGTAGGGCTCAATACTCAATAGTGGTCATGATACTTCTCAGGGCCCTTTATATCTAGCTTAATAATCATAATTTAAAGATAACCACATTGTGACCCTGTTGGAGGCTTCTAGATTCTGGGTGACTCTATTAATGGAAGCTTCTCTTCCTACATTGATTTAAAGGAAAGCTGGGAATAATTTTATACCCAGGCTCTCTGTTTAGGCAGAGAATCCTACAATGCCTTTTGTCATTAATTAGTTAATATATTTTATAAGGGCAACAAACAAACCCCGTATTCTGTGTGAAAATTTACACTTTGTATTAGTCAAGACTTTTTCAGTTACAGATAAAAACATACAACTGAAAGGAGCTTATGAAGAAAAAGAAAGAAAGAAAAAGGAAAAGAAGGGGGTGGTCTTCTTGGTTTGCATCATTAGAAGTCTAGAAGCCTGCTTCAAGTCCGCTGGCTCCAGAAGAGCTCAAATACTGTCATGAAGACTTTCTTTGCCTATGTTGCCTCTACTTGTCTGATTTTGGCTTCATTATCAATACAAGCTTTTTTCCATTTGGCAGAGCTAAATGATAGCTGGCAACTCAGTTATTATCAAAGAGATAATACTGAGAATAGTTTGTTAAGTATCTACTATGTTCTAAGTGCTCTGCATGAATTAACACCTTCATCATCACAATAGTTCTGTGAGATGGGTCTTGCTATTGTCCCATTTTGGGGATGTGAAGACTGTCACAGAGAAGTAATTTACCTAAGTTAGTGAGTGTTGGAACTCAGATTCTAATTCAGTTTAACATTAGAACCCAGAACCACTTGCACTTAGTTTAGGAGGAGAAGATTGGGTCCACTCTAATGTTATGACTGGAAGTGATTATTCTAAAATAGGGAGAGAGGGCATGGTTTCCCCCAAAGGAAGGGATGATGAAGAGGCCAACTGAAAGACTAAGCCATAATTTTTTTTCTGATAATTGAACCGTATATGTCATTTAAAAATGCATTTGGCTCTCAAGGTCTTAATTTCCTCCTCTGTAACTCATAAATAATAATCACAGGGTTGGCATAATCAATATGAATCCATATACATTTTGCCAACAGTAATCCGGTATGAGGTATTATTTAAATAAAACTAGCTTCCATTACTAATAAAGGAGTATGTCTCAACATTAAGAAAATGCATTTGGTTAAAGGACCAATATAAGAATTAGAATTAATTTAAAAGTTGGGAGGGTCTGTGAGAGAAACTAATTTTGGTGGGGGGAGGAAGTGTAGTAGTTGGAATCAAGGAAGCAACAATAATGGAAAAATAAATGAATCCACCTCATGAAGGTTATTTGGCTTTTCTGCCCTCTAACATTTCAGATAAAATTTTGGAACACTTTCGATTCCAAAGCATGGAACAAATATATAGACGTTCAGGTCCTCAGTATGGTTAAGAGAACTGAAAGATAAAATGAGAAAATGAGTATCTTACTTTGGAACATCTTAAATTTGCTTTGGTGTTTACCCCCCAGACCCCCCCCACACACACACACTTTTTTAGGGGAGCATCAGAAGGGAGTGTTTCTTTAGATCAGATTCAAAACTGAAGGCGTCTTTCAGGTGATGAAATCCTTTTCTTTCAGGAAAGTCAATCTTTCTCCTCTAAGCTTCCCTCTTTTAATGTGTTTAAAAAATAGATTCAAAGTCACAACAAAACTCACCTGAAAACAATGAGAAGATAAAAAGCAAAGCAAAACAAAATAAACAAGATGGAAGTCAATCTATACAATTCAACATCAGAAGAAGAGTTGAAATGGACACCTCTCCCCAGCATTTGTATTTCCACACTTAGCTGGTTCCATAGCAAAGGCCAACCTGTGTTTGTTATAGTTGTAAACTTTTTTATGTGGGACATATATGACAAGAGCAATCATTTTTGTTTTCACTGCTAAGCAATATTTTAGAATAAGATTTAAAGAATGGTCATAAAGAAAAATGCAAACCCTTCTTTTTCCAGCAACATACTGCAACTCATTGGCGCAATATACTAGATGGAGGATTTTTATTTTCTGGAAATATTTTCGTATGCTTTTCTCTTACTTTTTGGGATGGTCCCCTTCTGAATACTTCAGATGCAATTTAATGAGAGAGTACAGTGGTAATGAATAGGGTGGCTTAGAGCAGAGCATTTTTTGTTAGCATGTTTGAGGAGTGTTCTCAGAAATCCATCATCCTTCTGAACTGTATTAGACTACTGTCCATATAGATGTGTGTTTTAAAAAGTTAATATCTTCATCTGAGGAAGCGTATTGTATTTGATATATTCTGTACGAAGACTTGTCAGTGTGATTAGTCCCACCAAGACTGATACTTTTCTAAATGTTACCTACATGGGATTGATCACATTTTAAGCAGGTTTCTGGTCACTAAGGAGTTTTTACCTCTCTCTAGAAGTCTCTCCTTATCATAGCAGTGTTGCAGTGATAAGAGGTGGGATGCTTGGAAAGGATAAAAACAGTGTTTGAGGCTGATTCTTATTAAAGTAGGATAAAATCTGATTAGAGAAATGTACTAGCAGTAGATTGATTTGTTTTTGAAATTAGTTATGAATATATGCTTTCAAGTAAATTGATTGAAATAAAGTATATGGAATTTATTGTACGTGCTTATAATAGATATTGAGATACAAGGTTGTAATAATAAAAAATATATTATCATGCAATATCCATTCTGCTTTTAGAAGAAATTAGTTTTGTTGAATTTTTTCCATTCAATAATTATGAATTCTTAGAATGTTTTTTGAAAAAGGTTCCAAATTCAAACATATTTACATATGTACCTACAGACATATATTCATCAGAGTGGTATGAAAATTATTTTTATTTATCCATTTACTTCCTACAAGTTTCATTTTCTTCAAACCAAGTATATTTGTTGATTCTAAATTCATCTTTGAGAAAATGCCATCATGTGCTATTAGTGGTGCCATACTTTATTGTAGTTTATAAATATTTTTTCAAGTGACACTTTTATATTTGATTTACCAAATATAATATTCTTTATTTTGTCTAGTTAGCAATATTTTCCAAGTTTTGATTAGCTGTTTGTAATGTGGGCAAAATACTTTCCATATTATAATTTTTCTACATTGTAATCTTTAGAATGGATTATGTGTTTATTATTTTCTAAGGGATGATTTTTTATAGAGTATTCAGAAAGATTAGTAATTATCTTCACTAATATTTAATAGAACACCATGTCGATCATTATTAAAGGCAACAGAAATTGACACTATTTGCTATCCTTGAGATGAAATTTGTGTGCATTTCTGGGTGCCACATACTACAGTACTTACCCCTGAAACTTATTTTTAACTTTTTAATGTATATTTACTGAGCTAGCACTGGTAACATACAGAAAGCAAAAGCCACTTTTGAGCTTTGAGTGTGCTTAAACTGATCAAACAAACAAACAAACATGAGCTCTGGAGACCATAGTAGTTGATTACTTTTCATTCTTCCCATAAAGGTTTTTTTGTTGTTGTTGTTTTGTTTTGTTTAGGTAGAGATTAGAAACAGAGGCTTCAAAGTCAGACACAATGAAGCTTGGATTCTGGTTATACTTCCTACTAGCCTCAGACCAAGTTTCTCATTTACACAATGGAGACAAAAATACCTATTCTTGGGTTCTTGTCAGGATAAAGTGACAGATATACACAAGCCCTTAGAATACTGCCTGGCTGAAAGTCATGGAAACCTTAATGATACTGTTACTATTCTGATGGTGGTGGTGGTGGTGTTAACTTCTGGGGTTAGATGGTGTGTTAATCAGGCAATCACACGATTCTGATTTTGTCAGATATTAATAATTAATTACTTATGAATGCCTGGGAAAACTAGTAAGGATAAGGTATATTAGCAGATTTTCATTTTTATAACCAAATTCCAAATCCCAACCTTCAGCTAAACTTGCTGGGATTTTCTTAAGCACAGAAAATCCACCTTGACTGTGATAAAGTCACCTCAAATAAAGTCATCAATGGGGGCTTCATGCACAGACTTTAGAAATGAAAGACACTGGACTCCATCAGAGTATTAAGACCTATTTGTATTTTATTTATGCCCTGTAGATGAGGACCAACATATTGTTTTCCACAAGATACCCAGTGTCTAGCATAGAGTCTGGAATATAACAAACCCTAAATATGTATTTCTTGAATAAATTTATCAGAGAGGACATGAAATTGTAATACCATTGATAAATTACTACTCCCCTCTTCTTTCTTTTTTTTTTAATTTATTTATTTTGAGAGATAGAGAGAGAGTGAAAGCATATGTGTGAGCAGGGGAGGGGCAGAGAGAGAGAATCCCAAGCGGGCTCTGTGCTGTCAGCACAAAGTCCTACTCAGGGGTCAGTCCTATGAACCATGAGGTCATGACCTGAGCTGAAACCAAGAGTCAGATGCTTAACCTGCTGAGCCAGCCAGGTATCCTACCCCCTCTTCTTTCTTAATATTCTGAAAAACATTAGCAGATGTGTTGTCACATTTTCAAATGATTGTCTTCCTCATTGCAGATGTATCAATCTATATTCCTCGGTATTCGTTATTATTCTAGGGACAACAAAACACAGTCTGTTAGAAAGTTACTGGCTTACCTCACTGATTGCAAAGAAAAAAATTGACAACAAAGGGCAAGGAAAAGGGGAAATTCAAGAGCTCTTTCATGATTTAGCTGCCAAAAGCTCTCAGTCTGTCTGTCTTTAAATTTTCAAAAAAGAGCATCTCATTAGCCCAGCTTGGATGAGTTGTCTCCCTTTGGACCAATTAGCTGTAGCCAGGGGAAGTAACACCTATTAGTGACACATTTGCTAAGAGTCTATCCCTATGGGTAGGGCACCTAGTTTATAGCAATTTAAAGAGCTGGAAGACACCCCATCTCTGTCAGAAAGGGCTAAACTATCCTGTGCTAACAAATAACCCCAAAGTCGTTGTGACTTCAACAAGTTTTATTTCTTACTTTTAGCCCATTTCCATTGCTGAGTGCCTGGGTGGCTCTGTTGTCCATCATCCTCACTCAAGGACCCAGGTTGAGAGCAGGTTGGATATGCTATCCAATATAGTAGCATTTAACCAGGTGTTTAAATCTAACTTTAAAATGAACTTTAAAATAGTTGCAGTAAAATAAAAATATAGCTCTTCAGTCATGTTAGCCATGTGTCACATTCTCAGTGGCCTCGTGTACTGTAGCTAGTGGCTATGCAGAGAACATTTCCATCTTTATAGAAAATTCTAGTGGACAGTACTGATTGGTTGCTCATCACTGTGACAGAAGAAAAGAGAGCTCTGGGAGGTCTTGGGCTGGCAGTGAAATCCTTTAGCTGAGAAGCAACATGTATCACTTCTGCTCATAGTAATGGCCCCACCAAATTTCATGGCCCTGCCTAGTATCCAGAGGTTCAGGAAATATAGTCCTACTGTGATGGTTAATTTGATGTGTCAACCTGACTGGGCCAAAGGATACCCAGAGAACTGGTTACACATTATTTCTGGGTATATATGTGAGGGTTTTTAGAAGAGATGAGATTTCGAATTGGTAGATTGAATGAACCATATTACTTTCCCAATGTGGGAGGGCATCATCTAATCCATCGAGGTCCTGAATAAAGCAGGAAGTCAGAGGGAAAGTTGAATTTACTTTCTGCCTAGCTGCGTAGCTGGGAGATTGATCTTTTCCCTTTGGTGCTCTGGGTTTTCAGGCTCTTGGAGTCTGGAATCTTCACCTCTCATCAGCTCTCTGGCCCTCAGGACTACAAGGCCAGCCTTCCCAGGTCTCCAGCTTACAGATGGTGCACTATGGGACTTCTCAGCCTCCATAATTGTGGCAGCCAGTACCTTATAATAAATCTTTTTCTCTGTATCTATATTTATAGATGTATATATCGTATTGGTTCTGTTTCCCTGCAAAATCCTGACTAAAATACCGAGAATGTGTCTAGAAGCAGAAACCGAGGCATATTTGGAGAAATAGTACTAATAATAGTCACCAAAAACCAACAGGCCTTTACTGTAACAGCAACCATTATGAACCATGTAATACTTAACTTTTTTTCTTCAGGAAAATATCTGTGGCTTCTCTTTTCCCTAGGGGAACACTGTTGGACATAAAATCTTTATGCTTGATCTGGAATGTTCACACCATCCAAAAAGCTACCAAACTTTCTGTGTGTGTGTGTGTGTGTGTGTGTGTGTGTGTGTGTGTGTGTGTGTCAGAGAGAGAGAGAGAGAGAGAGAGAGAGAGAGAGGAGAACAAAAAAGAAAGAGAAGGTGTGGACAAGAATCTGGTTGGTGTCATTACTTTTGTCTAATTTTTCTTAAGGGCAGTATCCAAATGATGTGTTTTGGCTCTCAGAACATTGATTTTGTATGACACTCTTAGTTTGATAAGCTAAAAGAAAAAAGTAGCCAGTCTTAAGAAAGCAAGGAGAACAATTACGCTTTTCAAGAGCACCACTTCACTCTCTAAACCTCTGACAGCAGCAGCCCTTGTAACAATAGTTGAAAACATGGACTGTGTGCCACGTTTTATGCTAAATGTGTTACATTATTAAATCGTTTAATCCTTATCACCTCAGAGTTGTACAAATAAAGGATGGTTAAACAGCCAGGTTAAGATCATAAAGCTCAAAGGCAGTAGCCACGGTACTGAAATTGTGTCTGTCTGAACATTCTGGATTCCAATCCAAGTATTTGGTGACCAGAATGCCATTCTTCATCATTTCTTTACATTTCCCCTAGTAGGCACTAAGATAATAATTAAAGAACAAATGGTAGAAACTCATATTTCCTGAAGACCTTTAATCTCTTTTTGAATAACTTATCTTACAGATGAAACAAGAGGGCTCCATAGGGCTCAGGCTGTTGATTAAGGTCACAGAGGTAGCTATTAGCAGAGGCAGGATGGAGACCAAGGCCTTCGGAGGACCAAAGCTATTTACATTTACAGGGGCAGAGGAAAAGGATGATGGCTTACAGCTACCTCGTCTACTTCCATTCCCTTGTTCTCACATTATTTCACTGAGCAGATATTGGAAAATATTCTGTATTTCTGGCCTTCAAGTAGGTCATAAGGACAGAACTCTCATCAGACATGGTCTCTACATTTGTGGAGAGTGTTATTAATTGTGGCATAAATTTAGGTACTCATTTGAAACTTCAGGATGTTTTCTATCTTTCAGGCCTTGGAGACTTTAAAATAAATGCTAGTTGGTGTTAGCACCTTTATACTCTAAAATCAATTTTATTCTTCATGCTCAAAAGAGCACAAATGCTTCTTTAAAATGGATAATGTCACTCCAGGTTTGTTGGGCTGTTTAACATTTTACTCTCAGCAAGACTTCTGAGACCCTCTGCCCATCGCTGGGTTGTAGAATTTTCTGGATTTGAACCAGTAACCCAGAAGTGATAGGATTTATATTCTGTGTGTGACCCAGTTACAGTCTCTGGCACCTCCTGTTTTCTCCAAAGGTTGATTTATTATTGCACAACAGATCTTTATACATTTTTTCTGTTACAAGGTATTCACTGGGGGTTGCTCATGCACTGGTTGTTTGAAGACCTTGCTTTCTGAATTCTTTTAATGCTAAGCCATCTATCTTGAATGCTCGGTTTAAGCAAACTTGACTCCCTTTTGCTATCAGATACCCTATTTATAAGGGTAATTTCATGCCATTTAGACAGGAAAAGCATGGCATTTGCTTTTCACATAAAGAATTATGTTTTGTTCTTAGTGCTCCAGAGATCCAGAGATTGTAAAAATGTACCCGGTTGCCTTGGAGGATTTTTCCCCTGGAAAGAAATTAAATCTTAATCTATTTTATAAAATTCTGTCTTATTACTTTGACCGTATTCACTCACAATAGGTTTCTCCCTGTGTTCTGCAAGAGAGAAAATAAACCATCCTCCAAACTAAAATCTATATTTCATGAGAAAACAGACAAAGGAAAGGAAGGCTGTTAGTAATGTGTAGTATATCATGTATATGTCTTCCTGAGTGTTGAACCATGCATCAGTTACATAAAAGGATGTACAAGGTAGCTATTATAATTACTTGTACATAGACCATAATTTATTCTCCAAAAATATTGCATCATTTGGATTGAAAAGTAAGGCATGCAGTGTATTGGATGCTGATGTTGCCCCACCTACAGCCTGCTTTTCCAACCCAGTATATGCATTCATCAGGGGCTGTGAATGATGACAACTCATGGCTCACTACCCCAAAGAGTTGGCCTCCCTTCTCCAAAGAACTGCCTGAGCTGATAAAGGCCATGCCACCAAGGAGGTCGGTCACACAGTGAATCACTGATCTGGAGGTACTGAGGGTCACCACCTCCCCTCAATGTGATTTATCTCTGTGATGCAGTTTATGTTCACAGTGTGCATGGATCCGGCAAAGGTATACTTAACTGAGAACCCATCCTTTGCCTGTCTCCTTTCTTTGCCCTATCCTTGCTTCTTTCTTTTTGACATCTTACCCTTGCCAAGGATGTAAGGCTTTTAAGAAGGTTTTCCTTTAAGATTGATCTTAGAAGGCATGGAGAATGTGGCTGAGGGTAAGATGATGGCCTTCTGTTCCTCCCAAATTCTTAGAGATAGAGAGCTATAGGGAGAAAATCTGCTTGATGGCTAAATAATGGAAAAGGGTCACCAAGGTAGCAAGTCCACATTTCTAAACTGACCCTGGTGATGGATCAGATTTATATAAATTTATGACCAGTACTGATTGCCTATTTTGTTTATTTAAAATTTTTCATTCATTGTTTTTTCAACTGTAAATGTGGCATTCTTTTAAAAGGACACATCTTCCTTGCAGAGGAATACCAAATCATGTATGTAGATACTTTGTCCCTTCCAGGAATGGGGAAGTAATTCTCCTCTCCTTGAATATGGGCCAGACTTCATATCTTCCAAAGAATAGGACATAGAAGGTGGGGGAGAGGGGGGAGAAGAATAATTTTACAATTGAGAAACCTGGGAAATGCAGCCTTCTCAAATGATCAAGGTTAGCATCCTCCGTGGTAACTCATGTTGATATCATGTACCCACCAATAATGTATCATGAGCGGAAGCTTCACCTCTCTGATATTATTCACCCAAATCCATAACCCTAGCCTCATCCTGAGGAGACATCACATAAACCAAAACTGAGGGGCATTTTACCACATACCTGATCAGTGTGTGTTACAAATGTCAAGGCCATGGAAAACAAACAAACAAACAAAAAAGATTAAGACTGTCCTTGATCAGAGAGGACTAAGTCTGATGCAATATCTAGACTAGAACCTAGTGCACAAAGAAGGCATTAATGAAAAAAAACACATAAACTCCAAATAATGCGTGTAATTAAGTTAACAGCGTTGGACCAATGTTGATTTCTTATTTTCGTCAAGTACATTATAGTTCTGTAAGACAAAGGGGAACGGGATAAAGGGTGTACAGACAGGCATTCTCTGTACTATTTTGTAATTTTTCTGTTATCTAAAATATCTAAATAGATATCTAAAATAATTCCCACATGAAAAAAATTTACGACAGAGAAAGAGATAGAACACCATTGCTACAATGCAGTTTTCTTTCTGAAAATCAGTGATTCACTGAAAGCAGCAGAACCCCTGGGAGTTATCCTAAATATAATTAGTTACTCTTAATCTAGGAGCCCTCACTTTAGGAATTCCAGATTAATTTGAGGAAAAAATTATCTTTTAAATTATTTAAAATCCTTTCATCGTTCAAAGTAAATTTTGAGATCTCACCATGTTCCAGGTACTGGCAATATTAATAGCCATGTGTCTACATTGTATAGTATGTGCTTTAGAGGCTGGCTGTTTGAGCCCAACTCTTCAGTTTCCTTTGAGTAATTTAACTATTTTTGGCCTCAGTTTACTTGACTGTGAAACAGAATGATAAGAATAGTACTTACTTTATAGAGTAGGAAGATTAATGGGGATAATGTACACGCAGCAGTTGGTAGAGAGCTGAGAGTAAGTATATGTTAGGTGTTGTATTATCATCATTATTATAAGGGTCATTTGATATATATGCCTAACTTGGTATTATTAGCACTTCCATTGTCAACTATCCTTGCAGTAATTCTGTCAGCTGTAAATTTTATTATATATGCATACATATATTTTTTAATTTTTTAATGTTTATTTTTGAGAGAGAGAGAGAAACAGAGCATGAGTTGGGGAGGGACAGAAAGAGAGGGAGACACAAAATCAGAAGCAGGCTCCAGGCTCTGAGCTGTCAGCACAGAGCCTGACGCAGGGCTTGAACTCATGGACCCTGAGATCATGACCTGAGTTGTAGTTGGATGCCTAACTGACTCAGCCACCCAGGTGCCCCTATGCATATATATTTAGCTTGAGTCTCATAACCTTCATATTTCAAAGTAAATATATTTCAACTTGGCTTTCTGCAGAGATGAATAAATATTTGGGGACATTTGAAGGAAACGTGTTGCATGGTTTTGCCAATATACAAATCAATTAATAGTGTGAACATCATTTGCTAGAATTTAAATCATTAAGATGAGTAATACATTTTTGATCTCTAATGGATGTGATTTAAAGTGTCATCATAGTCATTTATAATACTAGTTTATTATGACCATTTAAATAAGAAATTGAGGCCATGTGTGAAAGCTACATTTAAATACATTAAAATAGATGGATAAATGGAGTTATGAGATTATATAAACAGATAGCATCCGAACTAGGGAGCTGAGACCACACTGGCACACAGTAGAAGTCATTTCTTTCTTTCTGGCAGCAGGATTGTTTTCCCAATCTTGTCTCTTGCATTTCACCCTTTACAGTCAGAACCAGATAAAACTACTTTGGGCCATTTGTTTACTGACATTAAAGTGGATTTACTGAGACTGAAAGCCTTTCTATTGTCCCTTCTGGGCTGAATCAACTTTATTTAAATGGTAATTCACTCACATATTTCTAATCCCCTTCAAATGCTTTCTTTGTTTATAACAACCAAAGATATTGAGGATTTAGAAAAACAGTTTGCAAATATTACTGAACATATTGGATAATAGAGCCTCCTGCTGTTACTTAGTAAATTAGACATTCCTAAAGAAAATGGAATATTTCCATTTTCACACTAAGATTTAATATATTAGACAAAGGATTTAAACATAATCCTATATGTATAATTAATCGCTAATTCTAGTAGATAGTTACTAACGACTCTTAAAAAATAGAGTCTGTTATCAGAACTTCCCAAAAGTCATTTCTATTGTGTTACCCCAACCATTACCTTTTCCGCTTAGTTAAAAATATGTTCCACTGGTAGTAACTTATTTTTTTCCCCCAATGAGGTCTTTTACCTCTTGCTTTATTACAAAATTTATCTTTCCTTTTAAAGGATACTTTTAAAACAAAATCCTTGGAGTTTAGTTTGACAACTGTATTCATTTGGCTTACAAACTTTGCAGTTTTACAAATGCTTTCTATTTCTTCTCTTTTTTAAAAAAATGTTTTAGGGGCGCCTGGGTGGTGCAGTCGGTTAAGCGTCCGACTTCAGCCAGGTCACGATCTTGCTGTCCGTGAGTTCGAGCCCCGTGTCAGGCTCTGGGCTGATGGCTCAGAGCCTGGAGCCTGTTTCGGATTCTGTGTCTCCCTCTCTCTCTGCCCCTTCCCCGTTCATGCTCTGTCTCTCTCTGTCCCAAAAAAAATAAATAAACGTTGAAAAAAAAATTTTTTTTAAATAAAAAAACGTTTTGAAGATTTTATGTTCCTGTACTTCATAATGAAGTTTGACACCATAATGCAAAAACCAACACCTGTTTTTATGAACATTTTACTGCTGTCTTTGTAACCACCTGATGGGCAAGAACACTAATTTGATATGTCAGTGTGGTCAGAAAAGGTGGATGGTATACAGGCCAGTGGATGTGGTCTTGGTATATTTTCATACATTTATCAGAATTAGATTACAGGGACCTCATCTGTTGTTGTTGCTGTTGTTGTTGTTGTTGGGTTCAAAAGCATTTTGAGGTAACACTCTAATTAAAAATCATAGATTGTCCACCAGGTTTATCTAATATATTGGATTCTGCATGAGGTAGGGGAAGGAATGAGGGAGGTCTGAATAACTATTAACAATGAATAACTATTAAGTGAATAACTATTGAAATGATGACATTTACTGGGTTAGGACATACTGAGGGAGGAACTGGTGGAGGAGAATTAGAAAAGGTATATACCAAAGTATCTGATAAGGATCGTGGCTAACACTCACATATGCGCTTGCTTGCTCTAGGCCAGGCATTATAACTGCCTAATGCTTGTGTTCACTTGTTTAACTATCACAGTAACCCTTTGACTTAAGTTACTATTACTGCATTTGGGAATACTATTTACTTTGATGTTTATCTAAATATGCTAATTTTATTTGCAATGAACGTGTCTACCTGACTTAATAAAGTGTCAAAAAAATGTATATCAGAGATTCTCTGGCTGGATACAAAGGCAAGATTCAACTAGGTGCTGTTTATAAGAAACAGACTTTAAATGTAATCAAATGGAAGATTGAACAGCACGATCTACCTGTATCAAGGACTGATACAAAAAGCATTACACTGAGAGCAAGAAGCCAGACCCCCCCCGCCACCTCCAAGTTATATGTAAGTTATTCCAATTATAAGAAGCTAAGAACAGGCAATTAGAAATTTATAAATTAATTAAATTAATAAAATATTTATAAATTAATTAAAAATGAAAACCTAGTGTACTACCTGCATCAGAATTATCCAAAGTACTTGTTAATTTCCCTGGCAAAATCAGGATATTTGAACATTAGAATATTGGAAATAAGGACTGTAAGATATTAAGAAAGAAGGAGCATCAAACAGTAGATAGACAAATAGAGGTAGGGAAGGCTAAGTGACTTATCCATGGTCACACAGTAAGTAAGTTGTAAAAATATGTTCCTAACTCCCAGTTTATGGCCATTCATATTATATAGCAAGTGATTCTTAGTTCAGGTATGGGGTCAGTTAAGGGGATGGGATCTAGGAATACATTTTGATGTTTACATCACAGTTGACCTTGTATGCATGTCTACTTCCAGTTTGAATCCCAGGAGGAATGTCACCATCATGCATTTCCAAGTGTCAGTAACACATCATATTCAGGGATCACATGGATAAGTTGATATGGGACTTATCAGTGGAAGTGCTTACCCGAGGGAAGCAGGCTGCTGGTGTTTTGAAGGAAGTGGGAATGATGGTGGACACAAGGAATAGAGAAAGAGAGAAAATAGACTTGAGTCTCTAGCTTATGGCAAAAAATAAGGCACAATCATTTTTTTAAATTTTAATATGATCATTTAAAGAAGATTATTTTTTATTTTAGAAATAATCTTTTAGGGGCATCTGGGTGGCTCATTCTGTTAAGCGTCCACCTTCTACTCAGGTCATGATCTTGTGGTTCGAGCCCTAAGTCAGGCTCTGTGCTGACAGCTCAGGGTCTGGAGCCTGCTTCGGATTCTGTGTCTCCCTCTCTCTCTCTGCCCCTCCCTGCTTGCGCTGGGTCTCTCTCTCTCTCTCTCTCAAAAAACAAAACAAAACAAAAAACAAAACAAAAAAAACAACAACAAAAACAAAACAAAGAAATAATCTTTTGATTTCTAGTTAAATACATCTATATCAGATAACAATTCATGGACATAAGTCTATTGATGCATTTACTAAATGGAAATTTAAATTAAATATAGTGCCATTAAGGAAGGAGTTTTATAATTAACATTTTTGACAAGAATTCCAAAGGGTCTTATTATCATTAAGACAGGTGATATACTCAGAAGAACATTGACACCACATTCCTTTAGTCTTCTAGGAACGAAAGACTGTTTTTAATTGGAGCACATTAAAGATAGGACTGTAAAGTTTTGGAGTGATCAGAAAACTTTGATCCTTGATTCTGGTAGAAACCAATTACTTTATAATAAAACTTTTTTTGTGAATCTAGTTTATTCAAGATTAATTCATTTAAAATTAGCTCTTTTTTTGCTAATTGCCATGAGGAGTATTCATATACATATTTAAAAGCTAATATTCATAGTCTCTTGTATTAACATATATACCGGTAATTTAGACACAAATTAGAAACGAACCTCAGGTTATTTCTCGGAAGCAAGCCCAAGTCTATGAAAAGGAAAAAGGTATAATTCATTGAAATTAATCAATTCAATTCATTGAATCCACTGAATTCATTAAAAAACATGAACTGCTTTTCATCAATGCTTTTGAAATCAGTATTGCTCAAATCCACAATTCAAATATAACACTTAGAATTCCTAAAAGGACAGGTTTGTTAAAATAGGTGACTGAGGGGTAACTAGTCTGCTCAGTCCACTTTTTTTTTCTTTTGAAAGCCAGGGGATAGTTTGCAACACATGCATGAACAGAAGTGCAAACATGAATATTATTTGGATCTGAGTATTAGTATCAGTAACCAAATCAACTCCCCAAGTTTTGAAAATGGGTAATAGAATGCTCTGTAACTTACAGTAATACCTTCCCAGCCATTATGTCAAATTATCTTAACAAAAACTATGAGATATAAGGGAGAGATTTCTTTTTTTTTCTTATTTATTTACTTATTTTAATATGAAATTTACTGTCAAGTTGGTTTCCATACAACACCCAGTGCTCATCCCAAAAGGTGCCCTCCTCAATGCCCATCACCCAGTTTCCCCTCCCTCCCACCCCTATCAACCTTCAGTTTTTAAGAGTCTCTTATGGTTTGGCTCCCTCCCTCTCTGTTATTTTGTTTTCCCCCTTCGCCTCCCCCATGGTCTTCTGTTAAGTTTCTCAGGATCCACATAAGAGTGAAAACATATGGTATCTGTCTTTCTCTGTATGACTTATTTAACTCAGCATAACACTCTCCAGTTCCATCCACGTTGCTACAAAAGGCCATATTTCATTCTTTCTCATTGCCAAGTAGTATTCCATTGTGTATATAAGCCACAATTTTTTTATCCATTCATCAGTTGATGGACATTTAGGCTCTTTCCATAGTTTGGCTATTGTTGAGAGTGCTGCCATAAAAATTGGGGTACAAGTGTCCCCATGCATCAGTACTCCTGTATCCCTTGGGTAAATTCCTAGCAGTGCTGTTGCTGGGTCATAGGGTAGATCTATTTTTAATTTTTTGAGGAACCTCCACACTGTTTTCCGGAGCAGCTGCACCAGTTTGCATTCCCACCAACAGTGCAAGAGGGCTCCTGTTTCTCCACATCCTCTCCAGCATCTATAGTCTCCTGATTTGTTCATTTTAGCCACTCTGACTGGTGTGAGGTGATATCTCAGTGTAGTTTTGATTTGTATTTCCCTGACGAGGAGTGACGTTGAGCATCTTTTCATGTGCCTTTTGGCCATCTGGATGTCTTCTTTGGAGAAGTGTCTATTCATATCTTCTGCCCATTTTTTCAGTTGATTATTTATTTTTCAGGTGTGGAGTTTGGTGAGTTCTTTATAGATTTTTAGATACTAGCCCTTTGTTTGATATGTCATTTGCAAATATCTTTTCCCATTCTGTCGGTTGGCATTTAGTTTTTTTGATTGTAGGGAGAGGTTTCTTAAGCACAGATTACTACTGAATTTATTGAGGCTTGGCTGGTGTTGATGGGGGTAATCAGTGGAGGGCATTCAGGTACTTAGCAGTTATTAATTATCTTCTTTCTTGAACCACTGAGGAATGTAACAGTTAAGAAAGGTTGGATTGGACCCCAAGTATTGCCATCTTGTCAAGGTCACCTTGACACAGGATTGCACTGAGTTTGGTTAACCTCTCACATGGAGAGGGCCAATGTCTGATCATTTCACTTTATGCCTTGTGGGTACAGACACAGAATTAAACTTCCAGTGTTTGTTGTTGTTGTTCTAACTTCACCCAGTGTTCCATCTTCATGTCTTCTCTCCTGTGTCTTCTTTTTTTTGTCTTTGATTAATGTGTCACAGAGAGGTGACTGAGATCCAAAGGTTGCTGATAGTAGCATAGATAAGAATGGCAGAATATTCTCAAAGAGGAATATGAAAATTGGATTTAGCACACATGGGCATTTCTCTCATTTCTGAACAAGAAAAAGTCTCTAAGGGAGAACTCAGGTAATACCTGTATTATTTGCCTCCTACAGTAAGAATAAAAGGAAACCACATGTTAATGGAGTTTGGAAAAATAAAATGCCCTACACATGCAATCTGTTTCTGTAAAACTCCATTTCTATTAGACTGTAAATAAATGGAGAGTAAAATAACCTCTCTTAGGTATGTGTGGGTATATACATATATTCTGTATTAGCATCACAAAAAAAACAGGCTTGGAAGGATCCTTAATTTATTTTAGTTCAACCACCCCACTGTTGCTTAGATACGTTCAGCATACATGGAAATTATATAACTAATGAAGGTATTAGATCTCATATCCAGACGTAGCACTGTAAGGAAGTCTACTTAATTTTTATACGTAGTATTGATGTATTAACATGGAAGTTTTGGAATCATGGAGAATATGAAGATACATACAAAGGAGTTGTGGTCTTTTTGAGGATTAAGTTAGAAAGTGAGCATTAAATAGCTCACAGTGACTTGGACCAGGATTGTTAGAGGTTTAAGAGTCATAACACTGGCTCATTTTGTTTCTCTTCACTGATGTGCATTATTGGGGGGCTGAGATTTACCTGGGGGAGGTGGTTGAAAGTGGTGGGTGCAGGTGGCAAATGTAAAGGAATGGTTTCCTCTTTTTGCTGACTTCTTCAGGTTTAATTTGCTCATGTTATATGTGCATATTCTGGGACTCAACTGGACCTAACTTTATTTCTAATGTTGTTAAAAAGTGCTAACTATAACACTGCAGTCTGGTGCTCACAGCCACTGGGAGTGCTCACGTTCATATTCACACCCCCTCCGTCCTTCTCCGAGTTTTCTTTTATTTTGATCATTTTTGTAAAGCTTCAGCAACTTCAATTTAATATAGCATGACTGAATATTTTAACATCTGAAACTTGGTCTTGACATTCTTCCAGATTAGAACCAGCTCCCTCTCCTTTCTTGGTTGACATTCACCTTCAATCCTCAAGTTGAGGTAGAGATCATAGCCCTGATGATACCTATATAAAGTGGCAGTGCCTGGAGGTCTGGACAGTGATTTGGTATTTGTGGGAGGATCAGGCACTCTGAGCAGTGGTTTCATGTGACAGTCATGTTGTCTAACTCATTTCCTATTTACTTGCTCCAAAATCCAGACTTAGATTTTGGCAGACAAAAGCAATCGATTTCTTGGACGTCTCTTCAGGAATTTTGGATAGATGATGACATAAGAAGTCAAAATCTCAAGTTATGTATACACATAGAGGCATATTAGTATACATGTGTATGCACCTGTAAGAAAAGCTCACTGTTTCCCCTTTACCTGCAAACTGTTGACATTTCTGACCACAGATGCATGGGTTTTTCACACCTAGCAATTCTGACATTGCCTATAGTTAAGGCAGACCCCACAGGTTATGGGCTCAGTACCACAAGACTGTCCCCCTCCCCTGCTTAAGATGCCACTTCTAAGTGGTGGATCCCCAGATCACCCACAACTTCTGTCTGACTTGGCTACAAATGGAAGGTTCCCACAATACCCTCCTCATATTTGATAATTTGCTACAGAAGTCTACAGAACCCTAGGCAAGTCACTTATTATGGCTGATTTATTACAAAGGATATTTTAAAGGACACAAACAAACAGCCAGATGAAGAAGTACATGCAGTGAGTTCTGGAAGGGTCCCAAGCATAGGAGCCTCTATCCCCAGGCAGCTGGGGTGAGGGGGGCATCACCATCCCAGAACATGGATATATTCACCATCGTGAAAGCTATGTGATCTCCTGAGCTCAGGGTTTTTTTGGAGATTTCATCACGTAAGCATGATTGATGATTAACTATAACTTCCAGCCCCACTTCGTCTCCCGAGCATGAGGATGAAACTGAAAGTTTCAGTCTTCTGATTATGGTTTGGACTTTCTGGTGACCAGTCACCCTGATGAAGCTATCCTGGAGCCACCAACAGTTGCCTCATTAGAACAATAGGTGCTGCTATCACTAAGGAAATTCCAAGGGATTTCAGAGCTCTGGGTCAAATGGGGTCAAAGATAAAATATTATAACAAAAGATGCTCTTAGCACCTGTATCGCTTGAGAACACTTTACAAAAGTGTTAGGAGCTCTTGTCAGGACTGGAAATTAACGCCAAAATATGTTTCTTATTATATCATAATGTTACAATGCAAATATAAAAATATTTATGTATCATGAATCTTTTTATGTTTCTGCCTCCCTAAATGAACATTCATTAGCTCACACTCTCCCATCCAAGTACTAACCAGGCCCGACCCTGCTTAGCTTCCGAGATCAGACGAGATCGGGCACGTTCAGGGTGGTATGGCCGTAGACTAGCTCACACTCTCTATTCTTCTTTGAATTTTGTGCTACTCTTATTAGTTGTCAAGATGCCCCCAGGCTTTTCTTATTTTTTTTTAAAAGAGAGAGAGGGAGAGAGAGAGAGAGTGAGAGCATGCACGCACACATGTCGGGGAGGGGAAGAGAGAGAAAGAGAATGAGAAAATGTTAAACCAGCTCCAAGCCCAGCATGGACCCCAACCCGGGGCTCAATCTCACCACTGTGAGATCATGACCTGAGGTGAAATCAAGGGTCAGGCACTTAACTGGCTGAGTCACCCAGGTGTCCTGTCCCCCGAGTCTTAGTGCCTGGGTGTATATCTCCAAACTGGGTGTTTATTCCCTAAAGGTAGGGAATAAAGATAAAGGACTACGACTTAGGACAAATTATATAACCTTTCTGACACCTCAGCCTCCTCATCAGTAAAATCGTTATGGCAGTTACACAGATCTCATAAGATTGTTGGGGAATGTTGAATGCCTATTATAGGCATCGTATAAATAATCATTAGGGGCACCTGGGTGGTGCAGTGGGTTAAGTTTCAGACTCTTGATCTTGGCTCAGGTCGTGATCTCTCAGTTCATGGAGTTCCAGCCCCACATTGGGTTCTGCACTGATGGCATGGAGCCTGCTTGGGATTCTGTCTCTCCTTCTTTCTGCCCCTCCCCTACTTGTGCACGCGCTCACTCTCTCTCTCTCAAAATGAGTAAATACACTTAAAAGCAAACAAAAAAAATCATTAATCATTAAATATTAGCTCTTAAAATGTAGCCTATATATGTACCATATAATGAATATATACCTATCTATAATTAATATAAAATATATAAATGGTATATAATATAATATAAAATGTAATATAAATTATATGGATGTATTTATATGATATAAAATTAAGTATTAATTTACATATATTACAAAAGAGAAAATGTATAAAATACATAATACAAAATTATAATATAACATGATTTATTATATAACATTATATTACAACACATATGTATCATGTAATACGTAAGTATATGTAATAGAATATTATACATAATATATATATTTATTGTATATATAATATAATATTATTCAGCCATAAAAAAGGAAATCCTGACATTTGCATCAACATTGATGTACCTTGAGGCTAAATGAGTTAATTAAAACATAGAAAGGAAAATATTGTAAGATCTTACTTTTATGTGGAATATAAAAACATTGAACTCATGGAATCAGTGAGTAAAATGGTGGTTGCAGGGGGTGGGGGTGAGGGGAATGAAGAGATGCTGGTCTGAGGATATAAACTTGGGGTTTTGAGATGATTGTGTTCCAGGGATCTAATGCACAGCATGGTGAGTGTAGGTAATACTATGGTATTGCATACTTGAAAGTTGTAATGAGAGTGGAGCTTTGGTGCTTTCCCCATAACAGCAACAAAATGGCAATTACGTGAAGGAGAGGATGTATTAGCTAACTTTATTGTAAACATTGTGCAGTAAAATAAATGTATCAAATCATCACAGCTTTACACCTTAAACTTAAACAATGTATGTCAATTATATCTCAATAAAGCTGGATGAAAATAGCTTATATTACTTTCCTTTTAACCTTTTTTTTTGTTTTATAATTTGTGTATTCATCTGATTTCCTCATCAAGATAGTAAACTTCTAAGGAGCATGGATTTTATCTTCCCTGACTTTATTTTGTAATGCCTATTATCTTATACAATGAGAAACTGTGTAGCTTTTAGTAATAAATGTGGGCTTTGTGGTCAGAAAGACATGGGTTCACATATAAATTAAAATCTAGGTTCTGATACTTAAGGGCAAGCCTCATTTTTCATATACAAGTCTTCAATAATAAAAATACCAAAGTCAAGGTTACTACTGAATCTTGATAACAAAAACTATACAAAGAATTTAGCTCAGTAATGTCCACACTGTACAACATCTGTTAATGTGGTGACAGTATCTCTATTGTCCTCACCTTGGTCGGGGTGGGGAGTGTTGAAAGTGATCAAAACTCCTAGAGAGGAAATGTACAAGAATGTGAACTGATTACATATCATATGCTAAAATTTTTTCTCATGCATATGGTGAAATTAGTTACACTATTTAAAATGGGCAGAATTATATTCTAGAACTATAACATCTTAGAGGCAGCACATTTTCCCCTCAATCAAGCAGATCAGAAAATGGAGATATACGAAACAAAATTAGTTTGTTAAAGAGGATACAAATTTTTAATGATGTTTCCTTGATGACCCCTTTTAATATTCTCTGGCCTTCATTTCCTCCATGGGTAGTCTCTAGCCAACATAAAAGTAGTCATTTGGAAAAGATTTCTAACTTACCTTATCTGCTCTCTTATACTTGTTATTCTTCTCTTTCTTTCCCTCATATCTGGGACAGGAGATCTAGCTCATCCTTTAATTTGAGCTCCAAAATATCTTTGTGCATTATATAGGGCAGGTATAATTATAGGCAATTTAAAATGAGAAATAGTCCCAGATAGGTTAAGTTAGTTGCCCGTGGTCATACAGCTGTAGTCACTGGTAGGCAGGACACAGACCTCATCTTTGAACTCCAGATTCAGTGTTCTTCCTATCACACCAGTCTGGTTTTGACTTTCAAGACTGCTTGGGCCAGCCCATGGTGGGTAGTTTTAAATTTTGGATACAAAGTATGCCTCATGCCATCAACTCTTTAGTCAGTAGATAAGTGTCAACTTTGTCATAAGCATTGTAGTGTTTTATAACTAGCTGAGGAGAACAATTCAACCAAATGTAGCAAGAAAAGAAAAAGGTTTATATATAGGAAACATATTAGCAAAAGAACATGCTTTGCGGATATAGCATTTTATTTGTATTAAAAAAATTTTTGTTTTAGTTTATTTATTTAGAGAGAGAGCACAAGCAAGCAGGGGAAGGGCAGGGAGAGAGGAAGAAAGAGAATCCCAAGCCCTCTGTGCTGTTAGCACAGAGCCCGACGCGGGGCTCGAACTCAACAAACTGTGATATCATGATTTGAGCTAAAACCGAGAGTCGGACGCTTAACTGACTGAGCCACTCAGGCACCCTACAAACCACAGCATTTTAAAATAAGAGTCTGTTTAAGGTGAGTGCCATGTGTATTTGGTTCCCCCTTGGAATTCCTAATTCAATGGTGATTATTTGCTTAGGAAAACATGTTTCCAATGATAAACCCAATTTAAAAGGTGCAAATCTTTTCTATTACACATCACTCTATAAAGACACTATTCACTTGTGTGAAGTACAGGAATTTTTGGTGCTCAATTATACTTTGAGCTTGTTCCTAGAAAAATAAACCTCTGAGTTTCTATTTTTATTTTTATTTTTATTTTTGACCTCTCCCCACAATGCCAAGTGTAAGTTCTCATACACAAAAAACACTGAGAAAATATCCACTGACTTCTGGAAGGTAAACCTTATTAAACAAAAACACTGTCCCATTTCTTGGAGGTGCTGGAGTCATAATTCATCTCCTTGTAGACACAAGTGAAAAGCAACTCTCAGCATAGCTGCCTCTGCTCCTGGTCTGTGCGGTGATTGATGGGACCGGAAGTAGGCAGTAAGTGCTCCTAAGGATTTCTCACAGAGTTCATAACCTGAAGGACATGGATGACTTGGGACTTCAGTGATAAACTCTGCATGGTCTGTAAACCCCTACCATTAGTATGCAAATATTCCTACATACCTTTATATATACACCTTAACTGAAATGTATATAAACTTGGTCCTTTATTAATAATATCTGGTGTAAGCTACTCATGTGGCTAAGGAATTAGATATCATGAGTCAGAAGAGGACCGCATAGCCCACTGATGCTTTTATACACTCAGAGGGAAAAGCTGAAACATTGAGGCATTGCCTTTGTGACTTCACTCCCCCAGTCTTTGAGAACTACGGGTAGGATGAAGTATTGAGATAATGTTCTTTAGCCATAAATTTCAAATGGAGAGTGCAAAGATTAAGAAGATTATATTGACTACCTCTGTTAGATGCCCAAAAATATCTCATTAGATTCGCTGAAAGTGATACCCGTGAAGAATCTGGAACGAACAGCTATAAAAGGAATGGTAAAGTGCTGGAAGAGCTGAGAATTTTAGGATAAAATAAACTAGATATGTTGGGAGCAGCATCTGTCTCCAGAGAAGGGAATGGATGTCTGATTGTATTGCGGGCATTAAGGTAGTCATTTATTAAATGTTAGGCTTCTTAATGTTCCAGAAGTTGTTTTATTTCCAAAAGTTGAGTCTTCTGTACTGTACTTTTTAGTAGACTCGAGATTTAATATCTGCCTGCATCACACTTCCTTCTTTTCTTTTCTTACCATTAGGTTCTCTTTTTCATTTTCTTCATCTCCCTTATATTGCAAGCTCCACAAAACATTTGTTTTGTCAACACACACACACACACACACACACACACACATTCTTCTATATGCAAACATCTGTGTTGAAAAGAAGGTGATAAGAGAAAGTATTAACTTCTGCGCTGAATGTCACTAGATATCTCTTTTCTGCAGATATTTCAAGGCTACAAATATCTTTTGTATTTTTTCACTATCCCTATTAAATGCATGTGATTCATAGTGAAATTTGCAGAGGTACATCAGTATCACAGAATAGAGAATACTATAAACACCATGGTTCTATGATTTTAAAAAAAGTGGGGGGGGGGGAAGTGACATCAGCTGTTTTGGCAAACATTTCTTCATTTCTACTCTGGGAAGATAATAGTTGTCAGTTACTTGGAATACTTTTCCTTGTTAGTGGATTCTATTTATGATTTATATTGAACTTCTAAAGAAAAACATATTTCATTGGGTTGAGACCAAGAGTGTAGGGAAATTACAGAAATGCCAACTCTAGATAATTGCTAATGTAGAGAGGCAAACTCTATTGATTGTGTTTTTTTGGATTTGACACCATCTTTTCATAACAAGGTTTTATGGACCACAGGGTTTACTATAAAAGAAGTTCAGTGCTTTATTGTAGATGCTCAAAGGAAGAGAATTATCCCCATTATTAAACTGAGAATAGTCGGTAAAACAACCATATTAATTTATGCACACACTTCCCATTGCTGTCATAGAGGTGAGAATCACATTCTTAGCAATCAATCTGGTCAACCTGTAATTACTGTGTCTTGGAAGGATAATATTTATTGCAATTTTTTAAAATTGTCATAATATGTAATAAGAATTACTAATTTTTCGAGCTTGTCATGGTTTTGAGTTAACTGCTTGAGAATTAAATATTATGTTGGAGACCAAAGCAAAGTTGAAGCTTAGTTAATATTTAACCGATTTTCTCTTTGGTTTAAAAATGTGTAAACAGATGATATAGATACAATAAAATACCTTATTTTTATAAGAGAGAACCTCAACTGTTATCATCAGATTAGTTTTGTGGTTTTATTACACTCAGCAAGAATAGTTGATTTTAATTTGATGCCTATTTCTAAATTACTAATGAAGGAATTTAATAAAGGTTCCCACTGTTGGACTTCAAACTTGAGATTATTCAAAGTATATTCAAGTTTGTTGATGCTTTTTTTTTTAACATTTTATTTTATTTATTTTTGAGACAGAGAGAAACAGAGCATGAACAGGGGAGGGGCAGAGAGAGAGGGAGACACAGAATCTGAAACAGGCTCCAGGCTCTGAGCTGTCAGCACAGAGCCCGACGCGAGGCTCGAACTCACGGACCGTGAGATCATGACCTGAGCCGAAGTCGGCTGCTTAACCGACTGAGCCACCCAGGCGCCCCATGTTGATGCTTTTCAAATAATAGAACCCCTGCTTGCAATCTGGAGGTTTATAAAATTTTTAAAATCAAGTCAGTAGATTTCTTCCTAGGTCTGATGAAGAGAACTAACAATTATTAAACTCCCAAATTATACTAACCTGGGTAAGCTTGGCTTTTTATGAAGTATATTGACATTTATGGTAAGAAACAAATAGCTGATTGGGTCATTTCTGCACTGGAAAACAAAAGGTTTTACTTTGAACCAGGTAGGCTCGGTGTGTTATGCTTTTTAAATGTATCACCAATTAAACTTCCCTCTGTTGCCTGAATATTGCCAGAGGCATTTCATCTTAATGTCTGCATAGTTTCCAGTACACTGTGACCATTTAATTGTACTGTGGGAGATGCAAATGTGTTTTTACAGTTGCTTATTTCATGTTTTTTTTCCCCAGTAAATCTGATTTCCGTGTTGAGATGGTGCGCAAAACCTGTCAAAATTTTAGACCATATTGTGTTTTATATCCGGTTTGTTCAACTATCGTATAGGATTCTCACCATACTCTTCCCTCTACCTTCCTTCTTTCCTGATTTCCTCCCTTTCTTTTCAGTGGAAATGAGAGGAAGGCATCTGATGTACTGTTTGTTTCTATGATGATTGCTAATGTTAGGATCCAACTTTTGGTAACATCTTCTCAATTATAAAACTCAAAAGACCTTGATTTACCCTCAGAGCCTTCTCATCCAGGGCAGCAACCTGTCAGAATAAGGTGTTCGAATCAAAATGGGAGGATTGTTGTAGACAGAGGTCTTCCCCCCTACCCCTACACCCACACAAAAATAGGGACAGAACGTATTTTTTCTTATTTTTTAATGTTTATTTTTGAGAGAGAGAGAGAGAGAGAGACAGAGACAGAGACAGAGACAGAGACAGAGCACAAGTAGGAGAGGGGAGAGAGAGAGGGAGACACAGAATCCGAAGCAGGATTCAGACTCTGAGCTGTCAGCACAGAGCCTGACGTGGGGCTCGAACCCACAGACTGTGAGATCATGACCTGAGCCAAAGTCAGTCACTTAACCAACTGAGCCACCCAGGCGCCCTGGGACAGAACGTATTTGATTCATTATTTTTAATGATGAAGCCTTACCCAATTTTATTTTGTTTAATAAGCTAAACAATAATGTAGCATGATCTAAGTAATCAGTTATAATATTTGATTACCAAAGATCGATGGAGAACTTTTTAAAAGCTGAGGTTTTGAAAGTCATGTAGTCCTAAGACTCTTGAAATGAGGGGAGTTTGCAACTTATGCACAGCATTCAAGCCCCCTCCTCCTCATTTGAACCCCCCAAAGCATCTGCAGTTTCTCTCCCTTGCTTGTCCTTAAATAATATGCTGTCTCTTGTCCTCCTCTGCTATTCCTTAGCTTTTTCTCAACCATCTCTGTGACTGGAATGCTCTTCCCCAGAATCTACAAGGCTAACTTCGTCACCATCCTCAAGTCTGTCCTGAATCATCCATCCTGACCATCTATTTTATCCCAAAACATTTGCTCCCACCCCACTGCAGACTCCTGGTCCTCTCATTCTGCTTTTTTTT
The DNA here is from genome assembly GCF_018350175.1 of Felis catus. NCBI lineage: Eukaryota > Metazoa > Chordata > Mammalia > Carnivora > Felidae > Felis > Felis catus. The sequence continues at coordinate 41,666,288 of NC_058369.1, forward strand.
TCTTTTATATATAGTACTCATCATCTTTTACCCTAGGTAATTTGCTTATTGATTATATTTCTCATGGATTTAATTCCCATGTTAAAGTATAACCCTCAAAAGGGCAGTGATATTTGTTTGAACTGTTCGTGGGTACATTTTAATCACCTAGGACAGAGTTTGAGACACAGTAGGAGCTCAGTTAATATTTGTTGAATGAATCAGTCATTTCATATGACCTAATTGATATGGTAGATTTGTTTCCATTGCAGAGCAAAAGATACCTAAGATTTTCTTAATTATTTTTAATTAGAAGTTAGTATGAAAGCATAGAGTTTGGTGGAGGGCATGAAATAATTACTGAGGACTAAAGAATAGTTATCACAAATGTGATATGGTAGCTCGGTTTGTATTGTTAGCCCCAAATCATAAGAACATTTAGATACCTGCTTTGTTCTTTAGAAGGAATACCATTAGATAATTGTATTTATTGCAGTAAAAATATTCTAACATTTTAGCACCAATAAAATTGTAGATCATCAAAATATTTTCTGAGCAGAAGCAGGTGTGTTGTGCAAGTTTTGTAATGATACACATCTGAAATAAGAGGCAGATCGTGATTCCTTAAAGAGCTGGAGTGTTACAACCAGCGTAGCAAATAACTTTGGTTTCCTGCATTGCAGTCTTTTACCCAAATTGCAGATGCTGTTGAAAATGAATGTATCACATTTTTAAAAGTTACAGCTGTGAAACTACTTTTATCCCTCTTAAACTACAGTCTAGTGTATATATTCACATGAAATCTAAATATAAACTTTTAACCTGGAAATAAATTATAGTATTATATCTTTTGTTTTGTTTTACTATTTTGAGAGAGAGAGAGAAAGTATGTGCACAAGTGCATAAACTGGAGAGGGCCAGAGAGAGAGAGAGAGAGAGGGAGAAACTCCCAAGCAGGCTCCATGCTGTTAGTGCAGAGCTGACACAGGGCTTGATCCCATGAAGGCTGAGGTCATGACCTGAGTCGAAATCGAGTGGAACGCTTAACCAGCTGAGCCACCCTGGTGCCCCTAAAATGCTGTTTTTTGAGACATAGCCATTTTCACTATAAACAACAGAATTAATAAGCATTCTTGCAATAAATGCAACTTTATCTGTCATATTTGCTGAATGAAACAAGAATATTAAAGAGCTATTGACGAAGGAGAAGTGTCCAATAGCAACCTCAAGTTTACCCTATGGAAACAAAAAAATGGTTTTCTTTGAAGAGTGGGAGAGATTTAATTAAACATAAATTGAGGAAAAGGTTACTTTCTATTAAAATTTAAAAGGTTAAGAAAGTAAGTACAAAGCAATCCGTGAGACCATTTTTCCAAATGCTCACTTCCATTTGCATCATACAAAGCAGATAAGTCACGCGTCCCTCCACACCCCAAAGTGGAAAACGGAGGTACGTGTATAACATAAAAGAACACCTGTTAGTAGGTCTCACCTGAAGAAATGGGAAGGGCAAAAGCTTCCTTCTTTCAGAATTAATTTGATAATTAGAGTTCTCTCTCAAATCTCAGATGACTCAACACAGAATAGCACAGAATGTCAAAGCGTAGAGGGAGTTTCCAATGTAAATTAATAGGTTGATGGTAATAAGTAGAAGTGGCGCTAATTCCTCCTTTTCTAATTGCTAATATAATCATAATACAGTAAGACAGTATGGGAACACACGAAAGTTAAAGAAGGAAAAAGACAGGTCTGCTTATTGTTATTTCAGTATGAGATGTGGCAGTAAATTTTAGGCTGAGGGAAAAGTCAGTTGTGGTGGTGGTGGTGGTGGTTTTTTTTTTTTTTTTTTTTTAATCATCCTTCCACTGAGGGAACTGCTCTATTTCCAAAAATGAGTTCTTAAAAAAAGAAAACTACAGTCTGTACTTTGAAATCAGGTGCAATTATCCTATTAGCAATTGAAACCTTCCCCACATCAGGAGAGGCTTAATTTAAACTACTTAAGTCTAAGGTAATTGGATTGACTACTCCCTAGTAACTAGACTGCATTTACTGGGATGGTCAATTCCACAGTCCTATGAATGTAATCTCCCATTCAGAATGATCAGGGAACATCTGTGGAAAATTTCTGGCTTACAATTATTTTTTGTGCCTAATTTAAATAAATCCTAAAAGGAATCTAAAAGTTGCTCTGGGTTCCCTAACATGGTGATTGGAATTAAGGTACTCCCATTGATAGAAATATCCTTTTCACAAAGATTCTTATGGTAATATGTAAGTATCTCAAATAAAATAAAGTTAATCAATGTTATTCAAGGATAATGGGAGGTAGTAAGTAGAGGGAGAGGACAGGAGTTTTTGTATCTTGAGTTGCTATTTATTCATAAGCCTCTCAGTGCCTTACTTTTTAACTGATTGTAAAGAAGAAAGAACCCATAAACTAAGTCATTTTAAGATATCAACGACTAAAATTGTATTAAAATTTTTGTATTACTCTTTCCAAGATTGTCTGCATCTTCAAACAGGATGTCTATAGGTGGAAATATTTTAATTTAAATAAAGAGGCTCTAGCTGGTGGTACAAGTGGGAGACACATTTGACTGGATGCCACCTTTCAAGTCAAACACCAAAGTACAATTTCTATTATATTCCTAATGAGTCACTTTCTTGGATTTTAAAATGAAACTTCTCATCGGTTTCTGGTTGTGGATAATATGGAGTGAGGATATGCTCTCCTATCTCTGTCACCAAAATCAACTGTAAAACCTGAACAGTATGGACGGATCAATTACTTGAGGATTCTTCAAAGTAAATAGATTCACAGTAGCCAAAAGGTGAAAACAACCTAATTGTCCATTGATGGATAAACAGATAGTGAAGAGATGTTATATTCATACAATGGAATATTGCTCAGCCATAAAAACTAATGAAATTTTGCCATTTGTGACAACATGGATGAACCTGGAGAATATTATGCTAAATGAAGTAAGTCAAACAGAGAAAGACATTTTATCACATCTATCACACATATCGCACTTATGTGTGTAATCTAAACAAACAAAACAAAACAAAACCCAGAGTCATGGACACAAAAAACAAACACATCCGTGGCTGCCGGAATAATGGGAAGCAAAATGGGTGAAGGGGATTAAGAAATATAAATTTCTAGTTATAGAATAAGTAAGTCATGGGGAAGTAATGTACAGCATGGGGAACATGGTCATTGACATTGTATTAACTTTGTAAACTCCCATATGGTAACTAGACTTGGGGTGACCATTTTGTAATGTATACAGATGTCAAATCACCATGTTTTACACCTGAAACTAATATAATAGTGTATGTCAGTCGTACCTCAAGAATTTTTAAGTGGTTTAAGAAATTAAGACTTGAATAAATAAGTCAACCAGTATCTGTGCTGGCAAATCATGCAAGTGGAAACATTGCTGTAAACAAATGTCACAAGAGAATGAAGCCTGTGGGAATCACAGAAATAAAAAATGTAATAGAAAAAGTAACAAAAATTTTCAGGATTTAAAATTGAAGTTAAAAATTTACTTCAGACTGGGTCGCCTGGATGGCTCAGTCGGTTAAACTTCCGACTTCGGCTCAGGTCATGATCTCATAGTTCATGAGTTTGAGCCCCGCGTCGGGCTCTGAGCTGACAGCTCCGAGCCTGGAGCCTGCTTCAGATTCTGTGTCTCCCTCTCTGCTCTCTCTCTTTCTCTCTCAAAGATAAATAAACATTAAAAAATTTTTTAAAAATTCAATTCAGACAAAATATTTGCTGTGGAAAATAAGGCAGAAATATGTTTATGTTAAGCAAAATTGTCCATCTGTCCCCTTGTTGCATTCAAGAACCAACTGGAGACTTCTTGTTTCCTCATTAATATAGAAGACTGAGCTAGCGTTAGAGCGGAGCAGACGACGGTGCCTGATTGCAGTTTAGTAACAATATGACACCAGTGTCCATATATTTCCTTTAATTTGCGTTGCTTTACTTGATGTGATTGGGTGAAATTCAGCACTTCTAAAATATTCTAGGTTATTCATAATTCAATTAATAAAAGATTATAATCCTGGATATGAGATTGGTATGTGAAGATAGGATGGACAGTTGTTGGCTATCCCCCTCAGTCCTTTCCTCCTTATTCTCTTCTCAAGAATTTTCCATTTGGGATCCTGTTTGTTCTGGGGAAACTGATTCTATCTCTGGGACCTGGGACCAAGCCTAAGCCAATTACCATTTCCCATTCCTCCGGCCACAGAATTGGTGCAGTGAAAGGTGCAGTGAATTCTACTCTGATCCAACCAAAGTGAACCTTTGGATGTGTGCTCAAGTTTCTGGGACAAAAACACCCTCTCTACTACTGATATGGAGGAATGATTTTGTATCTATGAGATCTATTAACTACCATGTTGGGATCATGAGAGGGGTGACATCAGTGCTGAAAACAGCAGAGTAAAGAGATTGGCAGAAACCAGTCATTTGAAATTATCAAGCCTATCGTAAGTCCAGCTCCTTCTTTTGCACTTACAGTTACATAAATCATATACATTCCTTAACTGCTAAGCCAATATTACTCATTTTTTTGTGTGTGTGTAATAAGTAACAGTATCATACCTGCTACTGAAGGAAAACTAAGCTTTTTGTGATGGGCAGAATAATGGCCAACAAAAGATGTCCACACCTTAATCCCTGGAACCTACAACTCAATTGTTACATGGAAAATGGGAAATTGAGATTTTAAATGGAACTCAGATTGTAACCATCTGACCTCAAGATGGGCTCAAAGTAATCAGCATCCTTAAAATTGAAAGCGGGAGACAAAAGATGAGTTAGTGTCAGTGTGATTCAACTTGAGAAAGAGTCAACCAGCCATTGCTGACTTTGAAGATGGAAGTCTGGAGCCAAGTGCCAATGAAAGTGACTGATCCCTAGGGATTAGAAACGCAAGGATATGGACTCTGCCCTAAGCCCCCAGAAGGAACACAGCCCTTATATCATCTTGATTTTAATCCCATTTTGGACTTCTGATCTCCAAAACTTAAGATAATAAATTTAGGTTGTTTGGAGCCATCAAGTTTGTGGTAATTTGTTACAATAGTGATAGAAAAGTAAAGCCGTTAAGTTAGCTGTTCCTGTGGGAACCTCTCCATCGTGTCCCAAGCTTGTTTAGTTGTCCCTCTCATACACTTCTTCAGCACCCTGTCCACAGCTTTTATAATCTGTATATACTTTAGCATGTCTTTTTTTTTTTTGATGTTTATTTTTGAGAGAAAGAGAGCAAGCGTGAGTGGGGGAGGGGCAGAGAGAGAGGGAGACACAGAATCCAAAGCAGGCTCCGGGCTCTGAGCTGTCAGCACAGAGCCCGACACAGGGCTTGAACCCACAGACCTCGAGATCATGACCTGGCCGAAGTCAGGGACTTAACCGACTGAGCCATCCAGGTGCCCCCCAGCATGTGTTTCTTAAAAATAGTAACATTCATTTGGAGAGAGAGATCATGCACATGGGTGAGGGGGAGGGGCAAAGGGAGAGGGAGAGAGAATCTTAAGCAGGCTCCATGCCCAGTGTGGAGCCTGTCGCTAGCCTAGATTTCATGACCGTGAAATCATGACTTGAGCTGAAATCAAGAGTCAGACAGTTAACCGCCTGAGTCCCCCCGGTGCTCCCAAAACAGAGACATTTTCTTATGTAATCACAGATAGTTATGAAAATCTAGAAATTAATACTAGGACAATATTAACACAATATTTCAGTCTGTAGTCCTTATTCAAATTTTATTGTCTCATTAATGTCCTTAATGTCAAAGTGTGCTTTTATTTATTTATTTATCGCTGGTCAAGGATCCAATCCAGGGTCACACATTGCATTTAGTTTTCCTGTCTTTTTCATGTGCCTTTTCTGCAACATTTTCTCGTTCCTTTGTCTTTTGCATCAATCATGTTTTTGAAAAGTACAGGCTGAGTATTTTTCTGAAAATCCCACAGTTTGATGTTTCCTCAGGATTTGATTCAGGCCATGCATTGTTGGCAGAAATACCACAGATGTGTCCTCAGCACATCCTGCCAGTAGGCAGACGTTGTCAAGTTGGGCCAGTTACTGGTGATATTTATTAACTTTGACGTCACTTGGCTAAGGTGGCAACTACCATTTTTCTTTACTATAAAGTTACTGATTCACTGTTTATAATTAATAAGTGTTTCATAAAGAGATACTTTTAGAGTCTTGCCTGCTAGTTTTAACCTCTATTTGTGGTCCTTGCCTGAAAAACGCTTACTATAGTGGTTGCCAAATAGTGATTTTCTAATTTATTTTGTGTCTCTTTATTAGTGGAATTCTGTCCTATGGAAGAGTTTTTCTTTCTTATCTATTCATTTAGTTTTCTCACGAGATACTGCTTATAATTAATAAGTATTTCATAAAGAGATACTTTCTCACATTTATTTTTATTAGTATGGACTCACGGATTCCTATTTTGTTATGTGGGTTGTAACTCATCACTGTAATGATTTATTTGCCTCTACCATCTCACACTAGGCCAGTGGTAGTCTTTTCAAGCTGACTCCAGTGTCGTTTTGATATGTCCCCATGAATCTGAATGCTTTCTTGCAGTCTGGCACTGTAAGTTTGTCTTTTACTTTTCATGTCCCAGCCCCAGAATCAGCCATTTTTTTCAAGGAGCCCTGGTTCCCTTTATTGGAGATGGTATTTTGAAATCAAGATCTCAGTGCTAGGCGTGTGTGTTTTTTGTTTTTGTTTGTTTTTGTTTTTTGTTTTTGCTTTTTTTTTTTTTTCTACTGGAGTTTCACTGTTTTCGGGTCTTGTCAGCAAACGGACCTAGCAGGTAGAGAGGAAACTTGAAATCTTCAGGTACAATTCTGGATTTGACTACTTTTATTTTTCAATCAGTTTTTGCTTCATGTAATTTGAAACTCTATTGATGCAGCAGTTGGGATGGCTGTGTTTTCTTGGTAACCTGCCCATTTATTGTTATAAAATGTCCCTCTTTGTCTCTGGTAATGTTTTTGTTCTGAAGTCAACTTTGTTTAATATTAAATAGAGCCACTCCAATGTTCATTTTGTTTTCTGTGTTAAAAACAGTATTAGATGTAATTCAGACATCATACAGCTCATCCATTTAAAGTGCTTTTTTTAGTATATTCATTCACACATAGGGTTGTGAAGCCAATACCATAATCTAATTGGAGAAGGCTCTGTTTACCCAAAGAATCCCTGTATTTATTTATTAGCAGTGAACCCTGTCCTTACTAGACCCCCACACTCACTTTAAGCAACTGCTAGTCTACTTTCTGTTTCTATAAATTTGCTTACTCTGGACATTTCATATAAGTAGAATCATACAATATGTGGTCTTTGTGACTGGCTTGTTTCACTTAGCATAGTGTTTTCAATCTTCATCCATGGTGTAACAGGTACCAATGCCTATTTATTTTCATAGTTTGGTGATATTCCAGTGAATAGCATATTTGTTTCCTCTTGCTGATGTAACAGATTTAGTGGCCTGAATCAACATAAATGTATTGTCTATCAGTTCTACAGATTAGAAATGCAGTACGAGCCTCACTTTGTTAAAATTAAGATGATGGCTAAGCTGCATTCCTGTCTTGAAGCTGAGGAGAATTCATTTCCTTGTTTGTTCCAAGGAACAAGATGGTCCCTGGTCCCTGGTCCTTGCTTTATGGCCCTCTCTCTCTCCATTTTCAAAGCCAACAAAAGCAGGTGGCGTTCTCACATGGAATTACTGTGACTGACTCTTCGGTCTCCTTCCTCAAGTTTTAAGGAGCTTTGTGATTACACTGGACACCTTGATCTTTCAGGGTAACCTCCCGTCTCAAAGCCCTTAACTTACAGATCTTTGGAAAGCCCCTTTTGCCAGGTAAGAAAACATACTCACAGGTTCCAGGGATTAGGAGGTGGTCATATTTGGAGGCCTTTATTCTGCCTACCCCATTTGGATATGCCACATTGATTTATCCATTTATCTATTGGTGGACTTTTGGGCTGTTTCCACTCTTTGGTCTTCATGAATAATATACTTGTGCATTTCATGTACAAATATTTCCATTTCTGTTTGGCATATACTTAGGAACCGAATGGCTGGGTCATGTGGTGACTCTGTATTTAACTTTATGAGAAATTGCTACACTGTTTTCCAAAGTAGCTGCCTCATTTTCCATTCCAACAATCTATGAAGGTTCCAGTTTCTCCACATCCTTACCAACAAGTATTATTTCCAGTCTTATTTATTATAGCCATCCTCACATTTTCCTTTCTAATTAGTGTTTGGATGGTAAATTTATTTCCATTCTTTGACCTTTAACCTGTGTATTTATATTAAAGCAGATTTCTTGTGAAGAGCATAAAATGCATCCTACATCATGTTATGTGTGTATATGTGTATATATATATATGCATTATATATATATATGCATTATATATATATATATACACATATATATATATGTCAAAGCCCTTTTCATATTAATTTCTATAACACTTTTTTAGAGCCAAGTTTTTTAAAATAGTAAATAGTTCACAAATTTGCCTATCGTCCCTGCTCAGGGACCATAGTAATCTTCTCTCTGTCATTCCAGTTTTAGTGTGTGTGCTGCTAAAGTGAGCATTCTTATAATAATGTTCTTCCTTGATTATAACCTTACTAAATTATAGGCTTTTTGAGGGCAGAGATAATGTCTAATCTACTTATAATTGTCTTTCCTAGCCTCATGCCTGAAGTTTTTGTTGAATGAATATGTGAAACTTAATAGATTTTCACTGTACACATTTTATTCAAAAGGCTTATCCCATAGTTGTCAATATGCTTTCAATTATTTCCTGTTGGAGGGACACCTGAGTGTATCAGTTATCCACTTGAAAGGGATCTGGATTGAACCTACTTATTTCCCACAAGGTGTTTATTAACCTTTTTATTCCATCGGTTTACAAATGTTTAGTAATCCAATAATTATTCTCTTCTTTCTCCCAAGTCAAAGTTCTTTTTTAGTCTAATATTTATGTGGTCTTTTTCTGGACTGGGTTGACATCATGCCCCTTTAATATTATACTATTACACTCTCCAGGATACATTTTGATCAACTAAACATTCCATCTAACAGATGTGTCCATAAAAGGATAGATCTTTACTTGCAGCAGAAATAAATTTGGCACATGATTGAAACTGTTCGTACACAAAGGACTAGGTATCAAGTTAACTGGAGTGCCATGGCATCATAATGCAAAACAGCAAAATATTTATTAAAAGAATACATTTAAAAATTTAGAGATAATGGCAGTATCTGAAAAGATCCAAAGAACATTTTGTAAATGTTAAATCTCCTGCATCTTTGTTGCTGTGATGTTTTAGAGTTTGCCGAAAGATTTGTCAAAAGTAATTTACGGTTAGAGGATCTATTTTTGTATTACCATGGAAGGAAATATAATGTAGTTTTAAAAATTAAAACTATGGACAAAGCATAGACTCTTAATCCTGACTCATTAAAAAAGACTTAAATGCAAACAGCCAATGGCTTTTAATTATAGGAGAATATATTGCAAGCTTTAGTATCATCGAAATATAAAATCTATCTTTAATACCCTAAATTAAGTGGAATAGATGACGGGTTTTAATTGATATGGACTGTTTTTTAAATAAGAGAAATTACTTTGAATTGTTTTGTAGTTCTTTTCTGTTTCTCACACTTCTCACCTGACTCAAGTTAAAATTCCTGGAGGGTAGGAATCATGTCTTTTGGTTGTTTGGTACATTCACAGCAGTGAAAAACATAACATACATACATAACACGTGCTGGTAAATATTATTTGAAAGCATGCATCCTCTCTGACAACTTCTGTTCTCTCACCCAGATGCCTCTTCCAACCCTCTGCTTCCTGTACGGCTCTATTTCTTGTTCCGTTGCTTCTCAGATGTCACCGTATCACAGAGGCCTTTCTCTACCACGTTGTGTGAAATCTCAGTTACTTTCACCCTGGTCCATTGTCCTGCACAACTTTTTTCCATTTATGGAAAATAAAAAACTATGATTTTTCTGTGGGCACAATAAGAAAGTGTGCAAGAAATTCTAACATATTTTTTTAACACAAGCTTAATTTTTATTATGACAGTAATACAAGCTTTTGTGGAAAATTAGAAGATGTATAGATAAAAGAAAAATGGCTTTTATCTGCAGTGACATGAACATTTAAATTTAACACTTCCCAGGGTTTTCTTTGTAAATATTAATTTATTTTGTTTTCTACTTTCATTTATGAAATTTCAAACACAAATAAAATATATATCATTAAAATTTGAATTTAAATGACAATAGAATGTAATAAAGCATTAATTTTAACTATTTGAAAATTGAAAAAAAATGAAAAGCTATGTAATGTGAAGACAATTCAACATGATATATTAACTATGTTATCAATATACATTTGTTTCCGTAAAAGAGTGAAAATAGCATCAAGTTTCCCAATAGTGCATTAAGAGAATTAAAGATTTTAATACTTACTTGATATTGATGCTTACATAAATCGATTTTAATTTTATTTCCAATCGACTAAATAATGATAAAACATTTTATATGAAATTGAGTTTTGCCATATTTTTGCTTCTCTCTTCCATAAAGTATGGATTTCATAATTTCAATTTTAAAAATCCGTTGGGTAAAAATAACCTGTACTGTACAAGTTGACATTCTTAAAGTCAACAGATACAGAGGCCAAAAGGTTTTGTGGCATGTTTAATTACCAAAACTGAGGTAGTAATATTCTGATTAAATTATTATTTCTGTCTTAGCATTGGTTTTAGAAGATTTAGCTTAGGCCCATATGGAAGTGAGAGTGGGAGAGAACAGTTATGATGATGTTTTGCCTGTATGGTGACAGTGAGCACTTTGGGATTTCCATAATTGAACTCCTTTTCTTGTCTCATACAAGTCTGGGTGTCTCATATTGATGCCAAGGCCTACTCTGCAGAATCGTTATGAAGGCTAGGAATATATACCAGTCAGGAATTGAGCACAATGCACAGAGTAGACAACTCAGCACACAGGGACTTATTATCTTATGCATTCATTTGCAAGTTAAGTTTTACTGTTTGCTCCTACTCTACACAAAATTTGATCTCTTCCCTTCTCTTCTTTTCTCTTCTCTTTTCTAAAAATGTCTTACCAACACAGGGTCTCGGGAATTATTTATTCTCTAGAGGAAAGTAGAATACTGGCTATTATGTCTAGGTTTTCTAACTGGATATGTGGCGGAGATTGTTCTTCATCTATTTTCCTCCTGTGAAACAGCGATAATATTTTCTGCTTACCTAGAGCGATATGTGTGGGTGATAAAGACAGAAGATAACACTTGCTACTAGCTTTCAAAAATATAAAATATTTAAAACTGTCTTTGGTTTTACACATTTTATCAGAGGTCACAAATTGGTGGCCCCAACTTGGACTTTAAGACTTTTTTTTGGCATGCGTATACAATTTCTTTCAGAAAGAGCCTTTGTGCTCCAGCTTACCATATTCTTTACAACTCCTGTGCTGTTAGACTATTTTATTAATTTGTATTGATTTGCATTTCCATTTCAATTATTACTAATGTAAAAAATGAAAACTGATTTTGTGGATTCTTCCAGTCATTTCTTTGTGAAAACAAGTTTGGGTTAGCAGATCTTCAGGGTTCTTTTTTTTTTTTTTAATGTTTATTTTTGAGAGAGAGAGAGAGAGAGAGAGAGAGAGAGAGAGAGAGTGCAAGCAGGGAAGGGGCAGAGAGAGAGGGAGACACAGAATCTGAAGCAGGCTGCAGGCTCCGAGCTGTCAGCACAGAGCCCGATGATGGGCTCGAACCCATGAACGATTAGATCATGACCTGACCGGAAGTCGGACGCTCAACTGACTGAGCCACCCAGGCACCCTTCCTCAGGGTTCTTTAACACTGTCATATACTGTCAGGGTTCTTTAACACTGTCATAACACTGTCAACCAATGTCATATTATTACTTTCAAACAGAACCTAGGAGGTTTGTGAATTTGATTAGTAATATATACAAAATTGTATCTTTATTTCCAGCATGTTCTTTAGTTATGAATGTAGGCAACAAACCACAGCAGTATTAGAACCTATACTCCATCGCTAATAGAAGGTACACATTTTGTAGTCCTATTACCCTTTCTGCAGATGTCTTGAAGTATTGCTCATCTTTACTTTGAAATTATAGTTGTTGTTAAACCCACTGCTAGATCGTGTTATCTTATTGGTATTCAAGAGCATACATTGCTCTGTCACAAATATGTCCTAATAATATTTGGATAATTGTATTTCAGAATACTTTGTTTCGTTTGTATCTTTTATAATCCCTTGTGTTTTAGTTCATACACTTAACATCCTTCTGAGAAGTACCTTGGCAAGAAAGAAACAAAATAAGAAAGAAAACAAAACAGAACAAAAACTACAGCTCTAAAACCACGTTTCTTTATGTAAATAAAGTACTTACTAGTTCAAAACAGCATATTCGGTACTGTCATCAATTCGGTACTGTCATGTAATATTTATTTTCAGTGAAAGAAAGCATATTGGAAATTATTATCTCCCAATTGCAACATTATTCCTTTAGTGAATGTTTCTTTACTTAACAGCACCTTTCTCACAAACACATTTATATGCACATTTTATCTTTTAACACATTAGCTAAAAGGAGCACAAAATGGTTTAAAATTATGTATTAAGAATTTATTACACCCACCACTATATTTGCATAGATTTGAAAACAGCAAAATAGCACCGTGTAAATCACATACAATATGGGTTTTGAAAACCTGGACAAAATGAAAACATTCAACTGTGAAATTTTAAATGGTAGGCCTGGACTTTGATGAGTCTTTTACTTCAAACGTACACAGTTGTTCTCTGCTGTAACTGCCCAAATTATGTTTTCTACTTGTTGGTGTACCAACCAGTGTTTTAACCTTCATGCCAGCTGTGAGTTCATACAAAGAAGCAGTCACTCCAAATATGCCAGGTGCTTCTGTGTGTCATCGAAATGATCGGTGTGATGATATTCTGTACTGATGTGGCTTTCTTCTGATCAGAGTGTAAGGATTATGCCTCTGCTGGACAAATTACATTTTTTCTTACATGCTTCCCTGAAAACTGATTATCAGAACTCTGACTTTCAAGACAGCAGTATGGCATTAAAAAATAATCAAGCCATTAAAAGGTAAAATACCAAAGGATATTATTTAATACTGTTATAGCATTACCTTCTCCTACCCCTGCAAGAATAAAAAAAAAATCAATCAATATGGAGCAAGTATGCCGATAACCATAATTTCATATCCCTAGCCTGCACCTCTCCCTTTAACAGAAGATCCTATGTAGTGTCTAAGAGAATAGTGATATTCTATACATTAATAATCATGTGCACATTAGTAATGATTTCCACCATTCACATTAGATTATAAACTCCAAAAAGTGGTGATCTTTCAACCCATCCAAAAGTGTATCATAGGATGAATGGACACTAGAGAGTATCATAGGGGTGTGAGGGATTGAGATGGGAAAGGAAAGGAAAGGAAAGGAAAGGAAAGGAAAGGAAAGGAAAGGAAAGGAAAGGAAAGGAAATAGGGTACACAGTGGCTCACTACCCCTGGAAAATTCTGGAAAAGAGTGTGGGAAGCACGTCAGAAGCTTGGATAGTTATTTTCCAGCTTTCATCCATCATTGGCCTAGAGCTGCTATGGAGGCATTAATGTGCTACAGTTGTCACTTTTCATAAGTCCCATCCACAGGTCAACAGGGGAAGAGGAAGTCCTCAGGTACAGAGACTCAAGTGATCCCAGGATAAGGCCTTCCACACCTGCAGGACTGATGAGCACAAAGAGATATTGGGGGAACCCAGTGTGCCTCATACAACTGTCATACTAGGTCATGGTGACAACAACTTTATATGACTCACAAAAAAGGAGTTACATGAGACTAGGAGAAAAAATATTATAGCAATTCTGAGAAAAGTGGACTAAAAAGTAAGAAAATTTACCTGCCAGTGCTGCTTGAATTTTTGCAGTTATGATCATTTAAATTTGTTCAACAGAAATGTGCATGTTATTTAACAGCAACAACAACAACAACAACAACAAAAACTTGGGGGAGAAGGTAGGCAGAAGTTATGTGCCATATTCCTGAAAGGAGGAAAGAAAAAGAACAAAATTGCAATAGTGAGAGAAAGCGAAATGTGCTCAATCTCTCACAGTATTTCAGCACAGAAGGCATGAAACAAAAACCAAGGGCAGATATCTCATCCTTCACTCCCACCATGCAGAACTTACACTGTGAAAGTTAACAGTCTTTTGCCTCATCAGAATTAAAATCATACACAATTTGCAGACATACACTCACACCATGGATATATACGTGTGTGTATATATATATATACGTGTATATATATATATGTGTGTGTGTGTATATATATATATATGTGTGTGTGTGTATTTGCCTCATCAGAATTAAAATCATACACAATTTGCAGACATACACTCACACCATGGATATATACGTGTGTGTATATATATATATACGTGTATATATATATATATATATATATGTGTGTGTGTGTATATATATATATATATGTGTGTGTGTATTTGCCTCATCAGAATTAAAATCATACACAATTTGCAGACATACACTCACACCATGGATATATACGTGTGTGTATATATATATATATACGTGTATATATATATATATATATATATATATATATACGTGTATGTATATATATATATATACGTGTGTGTGTATATATATATATATATACGTGTGTGTATATATATATATACGTGTGTGTATATATATATATACGTGTGTGTATATATATATACGTGTGTGTATATATATATATATATACGTGTGTGTATATATATATATATATATATACACACACACACACACACGTACACACACACATACACATAATTTTGGAAGAAATTATTCATTCATTCTATAGCCTCCACTGGAAAATGCCTCTGAATTTTGGAAAATTTCTCACCGTGAGGTAATAGGTGGTTTTAATTATTTTCCTCTGACTAGAATATAAACTCTAAAATCAGGAACTTACATGTGTTTTTTAATCATTTACTAACACAATGCCTGTTACATAATATTCCGTATGTGATAGTTTAATGAGTGAATTTTATTGAACTTGTTAAATGAAGTTTTTTTCTATAATCTAGTGGTTCTTGAAAGGGGATAATGGGAGATGACCCCCCCCCCCCCACCATTTTTCAATGTCTAGAGAGATTTTTGGTTGTCACAGCAGGATGGAGAATCTAGTGAGTAGAGGCTAGGATGCTGCTAAAAATCATACAATGTACAGTACACTGTCCACGACAAAGAACTGTCCATGTCAGCGTGTCAGAAGCAACAAGGCTGAGAAACGCTGCTACAATGCCTATCGTGTGTGGTCATTCACATATTTTATTCACGCATTATAAAATGTCTTCTTAGTCAATAACTAAGACATCGCTTTTTTTCCCCAATATTAGTCTCACTTAACTAATCACATATAAAGTTATTTGATTCGTTTTAGAGTTAATTTGTGCCCAGTATTTGGGTTTCTCCAGAAGCCATCCCAAAAGGGTCGTCTTACACAAGTAATTTGGGAGGTGATCATTGGAATAGCAGTAGGAAGCAGGAAATTGAGACAGGGAAAAAGCGTAAGCTAGTCCATAGTGTAGTATGATCAAGATATATACCACAGTGACTTACTGGAGCTGTCATACTGGAGAACTCTGGGAGACAGAGTACAGCTCGAAGTTCCCCAGCCGAGGTGTGAGGATCCTAGGGTATGTATCCACCAGCTCCCTTTCATCATTTGCTGAAAGCTGCTTTCACGGGCTCTAACTCTCAAGTACTTATGGCTTGCCCTCCACCCAGGGCAAGTATACTCCACAGCTAGATAAAGACTTTAGGTAGAGAATCACAGGTGTTCATATTAAGCAGCCTTTGGTGTGACAGGGTAAGGCCCAGCAATTATGGCAGGCAAGAACAGTAGCTACTTCATCATGATATAGTTCATGTATGGAATTGTATATTTAAGATTGTTTACAGTGAGTTTTTATTAAACTTTTCTTTCTGGAGACTCAGTACTCCTTGATCCTTATCATTATCCTTTTGATACTTTAGAATCATAGAATCCTGAAGCCTTTCAGAAGGTCTGACCCAACCTCATCCGTAACTTGGACAAACAGATGTTTAGCTTCAGTTTAAGTATTTTTTCCCCACTACTTTCTAAGTACTTGATTAATCTAATTAATGCCAAATGAGAAATAGTGTGTTCTCTTTTGTATTTTTACTTTGATTATGGATTAATGAATGTCATACTGTCCTTGACGTATAGATATATTGCTTTCAGAAATACCTTGACATTAATTCTTGATTTATTTTTAGAAAAATATATTAAACCCAAAAGAACTGGCAAAATTTTATTCAGAAGATGGTGAGTGTTTGAAAGTCTCCATATTTTGTTTACATTTATAATTTAAATATTAATTAAAGCTTCCCATTAAATACTCATTCCAAATAGGTGTGTGATACTAAATTATAAGGAAACACAAAATTAGTTTTATAGAAACTTCTAAAACTCATATAAATCAACTCTCAATGCAATATTCATCTCTGTCCACACATTATATTAAAGTGTGCTAAAATGTATAAATTTAACCCTGATACATAGGAGCTGAAGGCTCTTTTACATGATTTATGGGATCACTGAAGGATTTATTTCTCCTCCCCCATCGTTTCTCTACTATCATCTCAAGATTTATATTATCCAATCAGGTAAAGACCACTTTCAACCCTATTTGAATAACTGCTGATAGGTCATAACTTTTCTAGAAAGGCATATCAGATACTCTAGTGATATTCTTTGATTTGACAAATCTTGAATAGGAAAAGTTTGCCTGCTAAGATTTAGAATATCAATCCACTCTTCGTGTTCTTACAAGTCTTTTTTAAGTCTTGGAACACAAAAAGGAACTGTGTATGTCAACTTCTCAAAAAACTATTACCCCCCCCCAAAAGTTACCAAGACAACCATTCAATTTATTTTAAATTTAATTTCGGGAAGAATGTTAATATCAATGATTTCATGATTGCTACAACAATTTACTGTCATGCCATAAATGCATTGTCTTTCATTTTATTTTTTTCTTCCAAGTTTAATTAGACGCAATGTAATTTTTGTGCACAGTAGCATCTATCTCACATTTTATGCACTGCTATTGTTTATGTCACTCTGTAGAGAGTTAACAAAGAGCAAGAACAGAAGATAGAGACTTTTACACACTTTACGTGTTATCTTATAAATATTTTATACAAGGTTGATTTCAGATGAAAAGTTCGGTACTATTAAAAACATTAAAAATGTTATTTAGAACATTTAGATCATGCCATTGGAATTATTTTTCAAATAATTTATGCCAATTATGTTACAGAAGAGATTCTAACACTGTGAAAGACACGCGTTTTATTGGTATTTTACAGAAATCTATTTCTTGAAGAATTAATTTGTATATTTAGACAGCGAATCTGGCGTGAGTATGCCCTAGTTCCATTTGTGATATATGGATTCCGTTTGGTATCTGTGACAAAGTGCTATAGCAATCAACCTGGTTTTTATTTAGCATTTGAAAGGACAATCAGCCAAATTCTAATCTCAGATGTGTGAACTTATCGCATATTTCATGAAATATGCTGCTTTGCAGTATCAAAAATGGATGTGAGGCGTTTATGGCAAAGCACAGTACAAGAGAGGCACATGAGGCTGGATGAATTCATTTTCAGGGAATGAACTTAGGACTTAACTCGTGCCTTTGAGAACGAAGAACGCATGACTTTTATTTCTCTCTTGGTGTTTCTTTCAGTTCAGGAAATCTTATCAGTGGGCAGAATAGAGAGGCTGAGCATTGTGTGTTGGAAGAGGAGAGCTGAACAACTTAGAAGTCATAGATTACCTGAGACCTGCTCAGTACACGGATGGTTTTGTTTCCCTGCAGTGATCCCTGACTGAACCAGCCATCGGTCATTTGTATTCTCCTGTATAGCTCTTGATGAATTTCCCTTATGCTTATTTTTACAGTGAGTTTATATACTGCCAGATCTGACCACTGTTTTTTATATAGGCTATCTTGATTTCATTCTTCCCTCTTACTTTCTACACGTCACAATGAATAAAGCTGTAACATTAAGGAGGTGGCAAAGAACCTTTAATATTTATACAGTTCAATCAATGTTCTAAATTTCTGGTGTTCCATGAAAGGTAATCCAAGATGTTTTATCCTTTATGGCTTCTCCACTGAGTATGAGTTTAACTTAACTGCATCATTACGAGAAATATTTACTACAGGAACTCAAGTCTTGTACATTTTAAGTTTTACATTTTGTAACCTGAGCGTCTATTCTCTACACCATATTTCCACTCTATTGTATATAATTATGTTTAGTTAAATGCAGATTTTTGACAAGTTCTAAGGAAATGCCCACTTGTCAATTTTTACGCTTTTTTTTTCTGGAGCTATGGCTGTTAAACATTATTATTTAATATGATTAATAACTTTTTTGGATGCAGGGGCATTCTCATAGACACTTCACTATTCTGAAGGAGTTTGCTTTATTTTTAAAGATGGAGTTCAATTGAAACTGATATTATGCAGCTTAAATATATATATTTAATCTCCTTTCACTTTGAAGAATTAGAGTTCTTGAATGCATTTCTTTCCAGTATTAATGGCAACTGTACCTGAAGATCAAGTCCTCTAGGCAAACCAAATGCCAGCCTTTACCATATACTACCTATTTTAAGTGAATAAAACATACACACTCAAATGTATTGTCTTTCTTTCCTCCCAGATACTGTTTGAATATCTCATCTACAAAAGAGTTTCAAGCATATATATTTGGTGTGTTTTATTTTAACTCACCCTTTTCACTCTGCAATATGATGCTGTTTGCGTCATGTAATAAAGACCGCAAATCAAGGAATGAGCTGTGTGAGAGGGATTAACCTTACCTTCTCAGTGGCTGTGGAGATTGGGCTCTTTAGTCTCAGCCCGGACTGTTACATTGATTTAATGTGTGACAGGGAAAATTGTGGGTGTTTCTTCTGACATTTTCTAAAGGGGTCCCACATCTTTTAGGAATATTTAGAGTTATAATGTAATAATTTCATTTCCACAAGTAATGTTGCCTATAAGCATTAAACACTGAAAACACGTAATGTTTATTTTTGGGAGAGGGAGACAGAGTACAAGCGGGGGAGGGGTGGAGAAACAGGGAGACACAGCTTCAGGCTCCAAGCTGTCAGCACAGAGCCGGCTGTGGGGCTCGAACTCACAAACCTTGAGATCATGACCTGAGCAGAAGTCGGAGGATTAACAGACTGAACCACCCAGGTGCCCCAAACACTGAGAAACGTAATTTTCTGCCTAGACCAAACTCATTCATGAAGCTGTTGTTATAGTTAATGTTTTTATTATTCTTGTTCAGTAATAGGTTTAATTCGTAGCTGTACCATGACCCTTGTAAATTGTGTTTGCATTCTTGCCATTTAACATCACAAAAAAGAATCTCTGAATATAATACATGGTTACCTAACAGTTCATAGTATAAAAATCCAATGTGTACAAAATTAGTAACAATGGCAGTTAGATGATTCAGTGACTGATAAGGACTCCCAGAATATTTCAAAATCTAGTATAGATATTGAATATTTTCCTAGTTATATATTTAATATGTTCCTTTTGTTGATGAATACTGCCTTCTCTAGTCTATTATTTTAGCCAGGTTTCTTTTAATTTTTATTTAGCATAACACTTCACCAAACTATGAAAATTTGCTAAATGATTAGAATTCTCCAAATACTTATTGAGCTCCTGCTGTATGCCTGCCACCACGGGAGGCACTGAGTAAATGCCTACTCATAAAGATACCTGTAAGAAACCATTCCTGACCTCAGGACCTCACAGTTTATTCAAACACTCACAATCTATGATATGACAAGAGCCATGACAAAGGGGAAAAAAAGGAGAGAAGTACTCATGTCACACTGTCACAATAAAGAATAAATCATCAAAATTCTCTGTGATCCGTTTTTCAACAAATATGGATTGAGTACTTTCTATGTACCAGGTCTTATTTGAAACACTGGAAAAGTATCAGTGGATAAAACAGACAAAATCCCTGTTCTGATAAGGCTAACATGGTAGTAGGGGGAGATAGATGGAAAATAAATGGTAAGTATCATAAATAAGTAAATTATATAGTAGACAGTATTTGACTGTTTTCCCCCTTCCAGCGAAATAAACTTATATCCTGTTGAAGGGACATATTTGGGGCAATTTGGGGGGCAATTAAAAAATAATTCCTATTATTCATGTTGAATATGCAAATATATTTGAAAAATACAAAATGAGTTCTAGGTCTACTTCCCCAAATTACGTACTTTATTGCTCCTAAGATGCACATATCGTCACGTGTGTAGTGGGCCTGAACATGCCATATAATCAAAAAGATATAACATTCATTGTCAACAGGATGGCAAGTGCAATGCAAGCCGCCACCAGCTGTGAATGCACAAACTTGGACTTCATTCATTGGAAACCATTACCATTGGTCTTTCAATTAATGCGCCATTAGTGAACCCTTAAAGAAAAAATATGAATCCTGGTTGTAATCTGAAATATTTCATTGTTTGCTTATGTAAAGGCGAGAAATCAGAAACTCAAAACTTGCATAAAGTGTGTGATAGTATGTGAAAGGGTGTGAAATAGTATGTGAGTGATACATTAAAGAAGTCAGTCAGTCTGAAAGAGCTCTGCAATATTTTAAAATAAAACTTTCAGGTAGTTTGCACATAAAATCAGTCAAGTTGGCAATGTTCTTACTTTTTTTAGTAGAACATGAGTTATTGGTTTGTCTTATAATTAATGGTGTCTTAGGTTTTATGGAATCTAGTAACTGTCTGAGCAATATCTAGATTTTCCCTTTTCATGAAAACAATTATTTTCAAATGAGGGAACCTTTTTCTGATATTTAAAAGCCATCACAGAAAAGATCATCTGTTTGGATTTTATCATGAGCATTCCATGATCAGCAGGTGAAAAAGACAGAGACCATCTGCTGCAATTAAACAAGGAAGGTTTCCTTCAAATAGCTAAATAATTCCTGTAAGCTATCAGCAGGAGAATCAGATAAGTAAGTGTATTAGCTCCTTTTGTCATTCAGAGTAGTTCAGTCAGGTTTCCCAAGACCAGGATACTTTTTTTTTTAAAACATGCATTTTAGCATGCTTTGGAGTTTTTTCATGTCTACCATTTTGATTTTTTTAAAAAAAAGTATTCAAGTTGATTTATAACAATGATGTAAGTTTTCTCTGTAACTTCAA